>NC_135581.1:59091841-59716841 GCF_965152235.1 Eretmochelys imbricata
AGTGCTGCCAGCAGTTGAGTTGTCAGTGGACTCCCCAAAGCTCCACTGGCTGGGAACGCTCCCCATGTGCCCAGAGCACAACCAGGGTTCCCTCTAATTTTTTACATCCATGTGCAGAATGAATTTTGTTATGTGCACAATATGGAGGTGATGTATGACACATCACCTTCCTATTGGTGCACATAACAAAATTCATGTGGTGGGGGTGGGGCTGAGGAGTTTGGAGTGTGGGAGGGGGCTCAGGGCTGAGGCAGAGGGTTGGGATGCAGGCGGGGAAGGGCTTTGCTGGGGGTGCAGGCTCTGGGGTGGGGCTGGGGATGAGGGGTTTGGAGTGTGGGAGGAGAATCAGGGCTGGGACAGAGGGCGCAGGGGGGTGTGGGCTCTGGGGTGGGGCCAGGGATGAGGGGCTTGGGGTGTAGACTGCCCAGGGTCTGCGGTGGAGAGAGAGAAGTCCTCCCAGACCTCTCTCGACACAGCAGCTCGGGGCCGGGGGAGAAGCGCCTCTCCCCGGCAGCTTCAGTGGGCTGGGCCTGGCTGAGGGAGGGGCTCCTTCCCCCCCGGCCGTGGCAAGCCCAGGCAGGTCCACGCGGGGGCTGGCGGGGAGGGGTGCCTCTGCCTGCCACAGCCCTGAGTCCCTGCGCGGGGCTTAATAGGCAGCTGCGCGGCTGTGCAGCTTAGAGGGAACTTAGTTCACAACACCCCTATATCTGGCCGGGGGGTGGCATGGTATGGTGATCCTGCATGCCAGGTCACAATGTCACTCACTGAAATTTGTTATGAGTCAAATTTCAGTGGTGTTGTGACCAGGCAGCTGGAGCAAGACACCAGGGCTCGCCCACAGCAGCCCTACTGATTTGATACAGGACTACCGCTTACAAGCGGTTGGGTCACAGCCCTCCCTCCCACCACCCAGCTCCGCAGCCTACGGAACTTTGAGCAAGTGCAAAACCATTAGGGGAGCCGGCACCACTCCTGCTGTGGAGCCAGGCACAGGAGCGGAGGTCGGGGGACGGTCTGCCGCTGTTGGCTTCCAGGCAGCGGGGGAACGGGAGTGAGCTGTCTTACTGGAATGTAGAAGGTACAACAGTGAGCCTGGTGGGGAGGGCCTGAGGCGTGGAGAGATCAAATGAGAGGCCCTGGGTGGGAATGGGAGCTTGAAGAGCTCGGGGAGGCTGGACTGGCTGGGCAAGGATATGAGGACTGAAAGCCGGGGCTGGACAGGGTGTGTGTGAAGCCAGTTGAAAGGGTTAGATGGGACAAGCAGGTACAGACAAGGGCAAAAAGGGTCGTGCTGGGGGGAAGCGGGGTATAAGTGTCTGTGACCAGTACAGCACACTTACCTCTGGAACTTGCAAAAGAATCCAAGATTGCTGAGTCTCACCATTCCTCTGCTGTCAGCAAAGATCCATGAAACCCAGTGACAAAGCATGTCTCATTCCCCTCCAGTGGCTGGTTCACATAGAGGTTAACAGACTACTGCCACGACCAGTCATTCTATTCGCTCAAGTGGCAGAAGTCTACACTGTGAATCTAAACGTTCCAACCCTACTGATGAGCCATGTGGGCATCCGTATCATGCCACATAATGGAATTTCCATTTTTTTCAGGAAAGCCTAGGAAAGTAGACACCAAAAACTGAACATGTGAGGTTGCGAAGTCAGGCACTCAAAAGATAGGAAATGCCAGAATTAAGATTGCCTGTGCAACCTAGGTTCTTCAGTCGAGTGCTTGCTCACGTCATTGGAGATGTTTGCCTTAGCGGTACCCGGAGGGTCAGCAGTGGCCCCTCCTTTAGTGCCGCACTCATGCGTCAGTATATCAGGCGCTGCCGACCCTATGCCCTCTCAGTTCCTTCTTACTTTCTATGGTGGTTAGTCGGAGTGCTTTCCCTTGCATTGCAAGGGCTAGCAGTTTTTGTCTATTGTCTTCGAGCCTAAAGGTAAGCCAGCCGCTAAGACCCCTCCGGGGGCAGTGGAGTGCCGCCGATCCCCCGGGACGAAGCAGCACTCTCCACCTCCACACAACAAGTCACCAGAGCCACAGCCCTGGTGCTGTGGGGCTCGTCCTCGGTCACCAGCACCACGTTCACGGTCACCGCCGTCTCAGCGCGGATATCCTAGAGCAAGATGCTGGTCGCCATACTACCAACGCCACTCACCATCCTGCAGATAGTCTTCTAGGCATGGGTCCCAGTCAGCCGCATACTGGGAGCGCTCCCCGTCGCATCTTCAGTCCCCCCAGCATTGGTCCCCTCGATACCGGCACTGATCACCTCGCTCCAGACGCTGGTCCCCAATGGCAACGGTCAGCAAGCAGACCCAGGCATTGACAGCCCCACTGTGGTCACCGGAAGGGGATTCCTCCGGCATGAAGCCCCGTTCAGCCCTTTGTCTAGTCTGCAACAGTGCGAATGGGCACCCAACAGTGCGAATGGGCTGCATCAACGTTGATGTTGCCGACTTGGCAGCACAGCCAGTGGCCGGCACAGTGGCCTTATTGGGGCGCATGGGGAATGCTGGTTGTGGCGATGCCCACTTTTCACTGCTCATCGGCCACCACCTCGGAGCAGCAATTGGCAGCACCAGGCTCGGTGCACGAGGCATGCCTGATGGTTGGAGCAGAGGGAACAGTGCCCACCACTAAGCCTCCCTCCCCCACGGGGGAAGATGCTCTGGAACCTTCCCCAGCACTGCAGTCATCATCCTTGTCCCCGGATAAGGCAGTTGCGGGACCCTCAAGGGCAAGCCCACCAGATGATTTCAAAGAACTTCAGGCCCTGCTGTGTCAGGTGGCTCAGTACTTGGGCCTGGAGGTAGAGGAAATGTCTTCCATCCCTCCCACCTCAAAGAGGGCTGAACAGAAGTACTTTGTCCTGGCAGAGGGTTTTGAGTACCTCTGTACTCACCCTCCCCCAAGCTTGCTGGTGGTCTCTGCGGCCAATGAAAGAGACAAACGGGGCATACCAGTTTGACTCCCAAAAATAAAGAGGCCAAACAGTTGGATCTGTTTGGGAGAAAGATTTATTAGATGGCCAGTTTGCAGTTCTGGGTTGCAAACCATCAGGCCCTCTTGCCATTACAACTTTAGCTTATGGGACTCTCTATACGTTCAAGGAGTTCCTTCCACAGGAGTTGGCCCAAGAATTTGGCACCCAGGTGGAGGAGGGCACTGTGGCTGCCAGGTGCTCCCTCCAGATGACGTGGTGAACTCAGCAGCCAGGGTGGTTGCGTCGGCAGTGGTGATGAGGCACAGCTCTTGGCTTCTGACTGCAGGTCTCTCCCAGGAAATGCTGACCTCCATCCAAGATCTCCCATTGGATGGGAACAGTCTCTTTTCAGACCAGACTGATGCAAGGCTGCATGGACTGAATGCATACCAGGGCAACCCTTCTCTCAGTGGGAATGCATACATCGCAGTCTGTGAGGAAGCAGTTCCAGCTGCCTCCGCCACCTAAGCTTTGGCAGTCTCTCCAGGGGCCTGCAAGAAGAAGGGACAGAGATGCTAGTTTCAGCCACTGTTGCTGTCAAGGTTCCTCCCCCACTCTGAACTCTAGGGTACAGATGTGGGGACCTGCATGAAAAACCTCCTAAGCTTATCTTTACCATCTTAGGTCAAAACTTCCCCAAGGTACAAAATATTCCACCCGTTGTCCTTGGACTGGCCGCTACCACCACCAAACTAATACTGGTTACTGGGGAAGAGCTGTTTGGACGCGTCCTTCCCCCCAAAATACTTCCCAAAACCTTGCACCCCACTTCCTGGACAAGGTTTGGTAAAAAGCCTCACCAATTTGCCTAGGTGACTACAGACCCAGACCCTTGGATCTTCAGAACAATGAACAATCCTCCCAACACTTGCACCCCCCCTTTCTTGGGAAATGTTGGATAAAAAGCCTCACCAATTTGCATAGGTGACCACAGACCCAAACCCTTGGATCTGAGAACAATGAAAAAGCATTCAGTTTTCTTACAAGAAGACTTTTAATAAAAATAGAAGTAAACAGAAATAAAGAAATTCCCCCTGTAAAATCAGGATGGTAGATATCTTACAGGGTAATTAGATTCAAAAACATAGAGAACCCCTCTAGGCAAAACCTTAAGTTACAAAAAAGATACACAGACAGAAATAGTTATTCTATTCAGCACAGTTCTTTTCTCAGCCATTTAAAGAATTCATAATCTAACACATACCTAGCTAGATTACTTACTAAAAGTTCTAAGACTCCATTCCTGGTCTATCCCCGACAAAGACAGCATATAGACAGACACATAGACCCTTTGTTTCTCTCCCTCCTCCCAGCTTTTGAAAGTATCTTGTCTCCTCATTGGTCATTTTGGTCAGGTGCCAGCGAGGTTACCTTTAGCTTCTTAACCCTTTACAGGTGAGAGGAGCTTTCCCCTGGCCAGGAGGGATTTCAAAGGGGTTTACCCTTCCCTTTATATTTATGACAGTTGCCCTTCTTCCTCCCATTCACCCGCACAGCCCAGTCCAGCAAAACACTCCGGGGACCAGAAGCACTCGTTTTGAGGGTGTGGTTGAGAGCGACGCCTCAGTCACTGTCCAGGGTCCACCCTGCTCTTTCCTCAACAGTCTGCGTCCCTTCTGTTCGACCTGGTCCCAAGTCACCTCCAACAATTGGGTGCTGGATATAGTGTCTCACGGTTACACTCTGCAATTTTTGGCTGTCCCTCCTTCCCACTCCCACTCCTTCCTGTCGCTCTTCAGGGACCTTTCTCATGAGCAACTCCTCGTTCAGAAGGTTGGGAACCTCCTGAGCCTGGGAGCAGTGGAGGAGATACCTCTGACCATGAGGGGAAATGGATTCTACTCCTGTTACATCCTAATCCCAAAGGCAAAAGGGTGCCTCAGGCCCATTCTGGACCTGTGACGCCTCAACAAGTCTATAGTCTCCCTGGCGTCCATTATCCCCTCCCTGAATCCATGAGACTGGTACACCACCCTTGACTTGAAGGACGCCTGTTTCCACATCTCCATAGTCCAAAGTCACAGGCGCTTCCTCTGGTTTATAGTGGGCGAACGCCATTTCCAGTTCATGCTGCTCCCCTTTGTCCTCTCATTGGCCCGAAGGGTTATTACCAAATGTATGGTGCTGGTGGCCGCTTACCTCAGATGTCGAGGGGTCCAGGTCTTTCCATACCTCGACGACTGGCTCATCAAGGGAAGGTCCCAGAACCAAGTACAGAGAAGCCTCCATCTGGTGCCTTCCACCTGCCACGACCTGGGCATGTTGATAAACGAAAAAAAATCCACCTTAAGGCCAGTCCAACGCAGAGTTCATTGGTGTGGTTCTTGACTCCATGCGAGCCAGAGCCCTCCTCCCAAAGGTGCGTTTTCAGGCCATGTCGAATCTGATCTCCTATGTGAGGAGCTACCTGCTCACCATGGTTCACACCTGCCTGCGGTTGTTGGGTCACATAGCTGCCTGTACTTATGTGGTCAATCATGTCTGGCTCCACCTCCAGCCTCTGCAAGCATGGCTGGCATGGGTTTACACCCCCAGCAGACACGATCTAGACCGAGTGGTCAGGGTGCTGGATCACATCCTGTCATCCCTGGATTGGTGGTTGGATGCCAGGTCGGTATTGCAGGGAGTTCCCTTCGTGACCCCTTTCCCATCGTTGACTCTTGTCTCCGATCCTTTGGACCTCGGCTTGAGAGCCCACCTGGGCGAGCTGAGCACCCAGGGCCGATGGGTGCAGGACGATCAGGCCCTCCACATCAATGTCAGGGAGCTCAGAGCGGTTCGCCTGGCCTGCCAGGCCTTCTTGCCCCACACCTGAGGGGCAAGGTGGTGAAGGTCCTGATGGACAGTACTGCCGTGATGTATTACATCAACAGACAGGGTAGAGCCAGGTCATCAGCCCTCTGCCAAGAAGCTCTCAACCTTTGGCACTTGTGTGTGCCATTTATCTGGTAGCCGCACACCTGCCTGGCACCAAGAATGTGCTAGCAGATTGCCTCAGCAGAACCTTCTCATCTCACCACGAGTGGTCCCTCCATCCGGAGCCAGCCAGTATGATCTTCTGGAAGTGGGGCACTCCCCACATGGAATTGTTCGCGCCCTGCCAGAACAGGAAATGCCATGTGTTCTGTTCGCTCCAGGGGATGGACGGGGTTCCCTGTCAGATGCTTTCCCACTTCCATGGTCAGGGGCCCTGATGTTCACCTTCCCGCCACTGCCATTGATCCACAGAGTGAAAATCAAGCGGGACAGGGCGAGGGTTATTCTGATAGCTCCCGAGTGGCTTCCCCGGCACTGGTTCGGCATGCTGCTGGACCTTTCGTAGCCAAGCCGCTGCGACTCCCTCTCTGGCCGGACCTGCTGTCTTAGAATTGCACCAGTCTCCTGCACCCAAACCTGAAGGTGCTGCACTTCATAGCATCTGCTGCGTGGCTAAATGCGGACAAGCGGGAATGCTCAACCAGAGTGCAACAGGTCCTGCTGGGTAGCAGAAAGCCCTCCACCAGAGTGACCTATTCGGCAAAGTGGAAACAGTTTATGTGCTGGGTCTCAGATCGGTGTGTCTGGGCCAAACAGGCCTCCCTGCAGGTGATCCTGGACGATCTCCTGCACCTCAATCTCCCAGGCCTGTCACTGTCGTCAATCAGGGTCCACCTGGCTGCTATTTCAACTTTCCACTCTCCTTTCCAAGGCAGGTCGATCTTCACTCATGACATGACGGTCCGATTCCTGAAAGATCTGGAGCATCTTTACCCATGTGTCTGGGATCCAGTCCCTCCCTATGATTGGAACCTCGTGCTGTCAAGGCTCATGGGACTTCCATTTGCGTGTCTGGCTTCCTGCTCTCTTCTCCTTCTCTCCTGGAAGGTGGCGTTCCTGGTTGCAATTACTTTCACCGGCAGAGTGTCTGAACTCAGGGTGCTTACGTCGGAACCGCCCTATACCATGTTCTACAAGGACAAGGTCCAGTTGTGGCCGCACGTGGCTTTCCTGCCCAAGGTAGTTTTGCAGTTTCATACAGGCCAGGACATTTTCTTACTTGGTCTTCTTTCTGAAGCCCCATAGTTCCAAAGAGGAGCGCAGGTTACACATTCTGGATGTCTGGAGGGTGCTGGCTTTTTATATCAACAGGACTGACTTTCCGTAAGTCAACACAACTGTTCGTTGCTGTAGCAGACAGGATAAAAAGTCGCCCAGCATCTGCTCAGAGAATTTCATCCTGGATCACAGCCTGCATCTGATACTGCTACAAGCTCAGAAAGAAAAGGAGGACTCGTGGCACCTTAGAGACTCACCAATTTATTTGGGCACAAGCTCACAAGTGTGCCTCCACCAAAGATAGTCAAAGTATACTCGACTAAAGCACAAGTGTCATCAGTGGCCTTCTTGGCTCAGGTGCCAATCCAAGAGATCTGTAGATCTGCTACCTGGTCGTCTGTCCACATGTCTGCATCCCATTATGTGCTGACCCAGCAAGCCCGGGATGATGCTGGCTTCAGCCAGGCAGTGCCGCTAGCTACAAAACTGTGATTTCCAAGCCCACCTCCATTGGCACTGCTTGTGAGTCACCTAGAATGGAATCGACATGAGCAAGCTCTTGAAGAAGAAAAAACTGTTTCCTACCTTTCGTAACTGTTGTTCTCTGAGACGTGTTGCTCGTGTCCATTCCATTACGTGCCCTCCTGCCCCTCTGTCTGAGTCGCCGGCAAGAAGGAACTGAGAGGGCGTAGGGTTAGCGGCGCCTGATATACCGATGCATGAGCGCAGCACTCAAGGGGGCACCACAGCCGACCCGATGGCCACCACTAAGACAAAAATCTCCAGCAACCATGCACTTGGGCACCCACACAGCTCTAATGGAATGGACGTGAACACCACATCTCGAAGAATAGTTAGGAAAGGTAGATAACCGTTTTTTGTTCCCTCCTGTTTATCCTGCATGTGCCAAAAAGCTGAGCAAGAAAACTAGTTAGTGAACTACAACAATACTTACAAATAACATCCCAGTGTCAGTTTTGGTTTCAGCCACGCCCTTTCCCCTGACTCAGCCAGCCCTTGATTAAATATTGTAAATGCAGTACCTGTATTAACATTCTTGGAAACCTTATAATAGAAACTTTATTGACACATTTGTTATAGTCCTATAAAATGAGCTGATATGACCATCTGGCTTCAGAGAGGGACAGACACTAATTTATTTTAGGTTAATACCGTTTCATTCTGTAGCCTGTCACTTTTTATGGATTCTTCATTTGTAGCAGTCTTGCGCTCTGTTGTACTCACACTTTATGATCTCGTCATTTTAAGTCCTTGCATGCTGGGATAGGAATGAGCACTTAAAAGCACTGAGTTTAATTACACTCTCAGTTGTTATTAATTAGTCAGGCAAATTAAGTGGACATTTAATTAACTATGTTATCACTTCAAGATGGAAGCAGAGTCCAGACACGTTAAACTGGTATTGTGTTCATTTATCTCAATTAGTCAGATAGTGTTGAGTAAATCAGGTCATTTAGTTACTTAACGATACAACTAAGTTATTATTTATGTTGCAGTACAGCCCAGAAGCCCCCATCCATATCCATGCCCCATTGCGCTAGGTGCTGTATAAATACAGCTCTAAAAACCTCTATAGGATATGGCCTTTCCACTCCATCCACACAGCTACAGCTCTTACCTCATATCGCAACTACCACATTATCATCTTCGGACTTGACAAGTGTAACCCGGCCCTGCTTATATCCATTCAAAATGCTGCTGCAAAAATTGTTGCCCTAGCTCATCACTTTGACCATGTCAACCCTTTCTTTGTATCTCTCCATGGGCTCCACACATCCAACACAAACTACTTGTCTACATGTTCTAGGCCTTTTACAGACCCATCTCCATCTAGCATAATCTCTCTCATATGCTCTTGAGATGTGGACTCCTGCCTTTGCTCAGCCAGCAATGCTAGCCCTTACTGCCCACTTGTTAAATGGTCAAACAGGTACTGTAATGCTTCCTCCTGTGCTGTCCTTGTGGTTTGGAGGAAATCTCCACAAACATCTGCAACACAACTTCATTGTCCCCCTTCAGATCCCTTCTGAAAACTCTCTTTTGCTGTGATGCCTACAAAAATCTTGATGTTTAGGCAGCTGATGAGCTGTGATCCCAGTGTATCATATTGACCAGCATTGTATCATTTCTTTGTGTTCCCTTGTCTGCCTGTATCCACCAGTTGTCTCTTGACTGTGTTATGTGGATGGCTTGTCCTACAAGGGAAAATTTTACCAGTTGAAGAATAATACTGGTATGGTTAAACTACTGTAGTTATACCAGTATAAACTAAGGTGTGAGATTAAACCAAGCTAGACAGACCAGTCTAACTCCTCATGTGACTACATTTATTACAGAAGAAAGGTTTTTTTTTCCAGTTTAGCTTATATCACTTTGGAAGGGTTACCGCCCCCAACCCCTCCCCCAGCCCTTCCACGCAGCTGCATCTCCTGTCTGGGGTCTGTACAGCCCCACCAGAGGATGGGGCTGGGGGCAGTACCGATACACCGCGCCGGAGGAGCTGTCGGCGCAGTGCGCTGGCTCCTGGGAGCGTCAGCCCCACGTTCTGCTCCTTTCGTCGCTACAGTTCCCAGGAGACCCCTGCGGTTCAGCAGATACCGATTTCTATCCACAGATATCCACATCTGCGGATAGAAGTTTGTATCTGCACAGGGCTCTACAATTCATTCTTGAAAATGTGTCTTTCCAGTATGGCATACCGGCAATAAATGTCTTAATGGTATGGCTTACCTGACCGTACCAGCTTACTTGCGCTACTGAATCCAGTGTATAATAATGTTCTATTTACATGAGTTGCATATGAGAGCTTGTTCTAGCATACTGAGGTTTTAAATTAAATGGGTTTAGCCAGGAAAACAAGAGCCATTTGAGGAGCAGCAGCTTGGCAGTCCAGCCACGTCATCAATCATTTACTGCATCTCGAGGAGTAAGACACCTGGACCCTCAGGAGCATGATGAATTGCCACCTTCTGACAAGTCGTCCTGCCATGCCCTGACTTTCCAGCAACCAGACATAGTAAGGCTTGTGGTGGGTTCTAGTTAGCTCCTTAGTTAAATGGGCACTTTAAACACCCCTGCCTCCAAAGCAGATTGGCCTCTGCTAAGAGGCCAGTGCTGGGAAGGAAGCGGCTGAACCAATGGCCTTATTCTCCTTTGTGGGTATTGTTTGTTTTAATAATAATGTGTGTATAAAACCATTCCTGAAATGGCAGTTTTTGTCCTTTCATCTATAGACACTCTTTGGAGAACTTAATTTGCAGTGATCCAGATTAACAGTTTAAGGCCAGAAGGGATCATTTGATCATCTGGTCTGATCTCCTGAATATCACAGGACATTACATTTCAGCTACATTTCATTGTGTATTGAGCATGAGAACTTGTGTTTCACGAAAGCATATCTTCCAGAAAGGCATCTGGTCTTGATTTGAAGACCTCAAGAGATGAAGAATCCACCACCTCACTGGGTCACTTGTTCCATTTGCTAATCACCTTCACTGTTAATTTGAATTCCTCTGGCTTGAGTGTTCAACAAGCAAGAGCTGGAGTGGCAAAGACTGGTAACACAATGACCATGTGGAACCTGAGGAATTACCCTGAATGGGAACATGGAGAGCCTAGACACGCATTTGAACAGTGCCCCTGCCCCGATGCAGTGCCCCTTGTCAACATGCTGTACCTTGGAGGAACTGTTTGAGATACATGACACAACCAGGTCTTGGCTGTGGTTCTGGAGTGACAAGCTACAATGATGAGCCAGCTTTTCTCAACTAACTTAAAGAGCCCTTTAGACTCATTAGTTTCTCCCTGTGAAGTTACCCAGACACTATAATCGATTCACCTCTTAATCTTTTTGATAAAGATAAACAGATAGAACTCTTTAAAGTCTCTCACTGGAAGGCATTTTCACAAGCGTTTAAATCACTTGCACAGTCTCCTTTAGGTTTCTCAGTCATGTTTGAGTACCAAAGAATAAACTTCCAGGATTCTAAAAAAAAGAGAGCAGAATGGGAGGGGGCATGAGAGAAGAGAGCAGCTGGCACAGTTGAGACCTATCAATGTTTGAGAACTTTTAAGAGAGTATAAAGTACCCTAGAGTTATTTTTAAAGTAAATAAATGATTTAGCAAACTACTAGCTCTAATTGCTGAGTAAGACCTAGGGAGTGGGAATATCAGACTAGACAATAGTGAAAGAAATGAAAAAACAAATGAACAAAGAGAAATGAAGGCCGAAGTATTGTTTTGTCATCTTACTGAGCAGCTATCAGAGTTTCTTTAGTGTTGATTTTCTTCCATGAGTTCACGGTCAAATCTTTTTGCTTTCAAGAATATTTTACTTCTGGATTTTCTTTACTAGCTGCATTGCTGAGCTGACGCTTCAAAACAAATACATCTTTTCTAAGTACATTACCCTGAACTTTACTAGGAAAAGGACTGAGGCAGAACTTTCTCAAGCAATATAATCTGTATAGTGTCAAATGCTTTTCTTTTTAGTACAGAAAACAACAAAAGCTTATGTCCACCGATGATGGGTGACTTTTTATTGTTGTTGCATAAAAAAAAAAAAAAGATAGATCTTTTCCTGTCCTTCCACTCCGGTTCTGTGGCCGTTACTGTTCTGCCTGTTGTAACTTGCATTTCATTCCCTTTATGTGGCATTTAGGTAGCAGCATTAAAGGTGCACTGGTTCTTCCTTGAAATCCAGACCCAGCCACTTTGAAATTCTTCTTTTCAGAAGCTCTGTTAGTTCTTTGAATTGTCACCTGAAATTCTCAAAATTTGAACATTTTTAGCACTGACCTGATTTTTCTGGCAGTTCTGTTCTTTGTGGTCAGCTGTAGCCCTCAGCTTTTCCAATTGGTTTGATCTTGGTTGCCATTCTGTCTAGCTTTTTCTGTGCCCATTTTGTTGGATCATATTAAAGAAGATCTGTATTAAAATCACAAATGAGTTTGATTCCCCCTAGTTTAAATTCCAGGATATTACTAATTAAGAGGTCTCTTGGTTTTTGGTACTGTTTCTCTCCCTCTCTGTGTGAAACTTGCAAGCTGCTAAATGTGTTAGTACATTCTAAGACAGAGTCTGTTCTCAAAGCAATTCTTTGTAACAACAAGTACTCACACAGAGAGAGACTCAAAGCAATACTCTGTAACAACCCTTTTGTTGTATTCATCTCGCTTTGTTAACAATTGTGATTAAAATAGAGATAGAGGATGTATGTGGATGGATGCTTGGTGTGGATAATAACTGAATGATCAGGGAGGTGCCAGCCTAAGAATCCAGTGTCCATCGGCTGAAGAAGGTGTCAAGTGGAAATAATCAGAGGACCCCCCGGAAGGCAGACTGGAATCCACCCAACAGCCTCAAGAATGGGAGAACCAAATAACAAGATAACATCAGGCAGCACGGAGCCGTCAGGAATGTGCCATCTGCCGATTGATTCAGCAACAGCATGATGAAGCAATTTCCATAGACTGGCATAGGAAGAAATTCCTATAAAAATGGACTCTAGAAAGTGAGAACTTTGGGGTCTGATTCTGCAAACCAACTTCCAGGAGCATCAGATGAGCATCTGACAAGGCTCTGCTCCCTCCTCGTGTCCAGGCCACCTGGCCAGTGGCTTGGCATGAGCAACTCTAAGGCTGGTAACTATGGTAACAACTTAGCAGAACCTGTGTGTGTGTGTATGAATGAATGTGTGAATAAATATGAGATTAAATGGAATGTTATAGCTATAACTGCTTACTATGATTCTTTCTGTATTCACAATAAATGTGGTATTTTGCCTTTTCCCCTTTAATAAGATACTGTTGGTTTTTATTTTATTGGTATAACATTCAGCTTTTCCAATTGGTTTGATCTTGGTTGCCATTCTGTCTATCTTTTTCTGTGCCCATTTCATCTTCATATCGATCATCTCTCAAGTTATCATCAGAAGTTGTTACTTTGAACTCTGTGGAACCAGTGTGGGCTCGTGGATAGGAGACCAAACTGAGAATCAGAAGAAATTATTCTATTCCCAGCTCTGCCAATAACTCACTGACAACTTGAAAAAGTCACACAATCTCTGCCTAAGGCCTGGTCTAAACAGTTGGTTTATTTATTTTTCTCAAACTGGTATAAGTATTTTGGGTAAACGTGTTCCTCCCCCTGACCCCACTAAACATAACAGTTGTATTAGTACAATCCCTAGCCTGGATGCAGTTATACTGGTATAAAAGAGCCTTGTATCAATATAGCTCGCTCCTTTATGGCAGGGGAATAAGCTTATATCAGAAGGTAGCATCTTTTCATGGCTGTAACTGCATCCGCACTAGTGGGTGCGGGGACGGTGTACTACTTTAACTGTCCTGGTCAAGTTAAAGCAGTACAACACCCTCCTGCAACCCTGGTAGCACCATGGCTAAGGTTTTCTATAAGGTGTGTGTAGCAATGGCCTTAACTTCCCAATCTGTAAAATGGGGAAAAAATGGTTTCCCTCCTTCATAAAACACTTCAAAAGCTATAGCTGAAATGTGTTATGTAAGTGCTAAGTGATGATGTTACAGATTCAAGAGCCAACTGTATTACCCAGTACCTGGAATTTCTTTTGCAGGCTCAAAAAGAACAGGAGTACTTGTGGCACCTTAGAGACTAACAAATTTATTAGTTATTCTGCTCTGTAATGGCCCTATGGATAGCCAGACTATTTTTCTGCAGTTAAGAATCTGAGAAGAGGAGGGTCCAACTGTTTCTGCTTCATGATGGGAGAAGAGCAAAATCAGGTTTCTATGTTTTTGGCCTTTCCCCATTTTGGAATGACAGAAAGCCTTACTCACAATGTTTCAGATGCTCAAGGATCACTAATAGGGCTTTGTTTAACAGAGACAGCCTACCATCCATCTCTTCCCCTCAGTGGCCAGACCAACATCCAAACTTATTACATTTTTAAAGAGAAAACAAGAAAGACGACAAAGAAAGAGGGACTGTATCAGTGCAAAGAGATGAAAGGAGGATCAGGGCGAGAGAAAGGTGATGGAAACAGGCCAGAGGTATGGTAGAAACAGAAAAGGAGGGTGAAGAAAGGGAGAGAAGTTTAAAGAAATATATTGTTTTCAACTCCTCACATAGCCGTCAGTTTGTCATTTTCTGACATTCAGAGGTGGGACAGGGCAGGTGTTTGTCTGAAGAGAAAGTAGAGCTAAAAGGCTGAATTCAGAATTATTACCAGGGTAAGAAAAAATGTATTGGGATAGAAACGTGGTCTGTGCTGAAGAAAGCATCAGATAGATCAATCC
The DNA here is from genome assembly GCF_965152235.1 of Eretmochelys imbricata. Classification (NCBI taxonomy): domain Eukaryota; kingdom Metazoa; phylum Chordata; order Testudines; family Cheloniidae; genus Eretmochelys; species Eretmochelys imbricata. The sequence goes on from NC_135581.1 coordinate 59,106,159, forward strand.
CACAGTCCTCAAGGGCTAGGAAAAAGGTTTACAACTGCAATGTTATGCTATGTGATGGCAAAAGTATTCATTTCTTCCCACATGCATAGGATGGTTTTACCTGCATGATAGATAGAGCCTCCTATACAGTATTTGGCCAGGTCTACACTAGAAATGTTTGCCAGTATAATAATGTCAGTTGGGGAGTGATATGTGATATATATATTATATTTACAAAATACAGTAGATACCATGTAATTGCAATCCTAATATTGAGCAATGGCATGCTGCTTATTGGCAACTTTTTTTTCGAAGAAAGATGCTACCCACTTGTAGGCAGGTGTGCAGAAGGAAGTGCTGGACATGCCAAGCACCCTCTACAGGCAGGTTTGCAAGGCTGCAGCCAGGGAAGGAAGTATTGGCTGCAGCCCGGCACACCTGCCCGTGACTGGTGCTCAGCATGTCCCAGGGCTTCTTTCTGGGGCTGCAGCCCAGCATACCTGCTTCCACATGGGGACCACACAGGGGGTGATGGCTGGAAGGGGAGGCTGTGGGCCAAGCACTAGCAGGGAGAGGGGCTGCAGTCCAGATGCTGGATCTGCACAGTACCTCTCCCTATGTTCTCCAGGCCACACCCTACTGGGGGACTGTGCACAGCGAAGGAAGCACTGGGATGTGCTGAGCCCCGACCCCTGGAGAGTGCAGGCAGAGGTACCATGTAGATCCATGGCCCCAGCGCCACCACTCCCTGTTTAAAGCCCCAGCATCTAGACTGCAGCCCCGCTCCTTGCTGCTGCCCTGCCCACAGGTTTGCAGGGCTTCAGCCAGGGAAGACACATCCCAGTGCTTCCTTCCATGGCCCCTGGCTGCTGTCTCACAAACCTGCCTTCTGCTTATTAGCAACTGCCGGATAATAGCAACTTTTTGCTGTCAAGTGAGGGTTTGTTAATAAGCAGAATTGGTGTACTGTGCGTCTATACAGGCAAAAACCTACAGGCAGATGCCATTAATACCAGCACAGAAGTGCTTTTGCTGGTGTCGGGTATTTTGCTCTAAGAAGCAGTATAAATTATACTGACAAAAGCAAAAGCTGCATCTACACTAGGAGGGTTTGCTACAATAGCAAACCTATTCTGGTGTAGACGAGGCTTTAGTTAAAACAATTATTTTCAAGATACTCTAACATTATATAGAGAAAGAACTTTTCTTTCTGGGACTATTATTCTTATTTTAGGCCACAAGACAAATAAAATGTAGAAAACATTATTTAAGGTGTTAGGAGACCCAAATTTAATTGTGCTACCACTTAAAGTATTTGGTTTTAAACAAACTGCAGTTTACAAACTGTAAATAGATTTCACCATGGCTGACTATGATAATTTATTTATGCATAGTTGATACCCAATTCCTTTTTCATTTGTAATAATGGGAAAAAAGCTAAGAAAATTTTCAAGCCTCATGTGTGCACATCTGTTTCACAAAACTTGAATAGATGTGCCAGTCAATCTGAAAGTAACTCAGGCACCCATGAATCCTATCAATGGCACAGGGAGGGCTTGGAACTTGATAACTTACTAACCTTTAAAGGGCAGGTGAAATATTTCCTGATGACTCTGTAAACAGGAAGAATGAAGGTGTGGGGTGCAACTATATGCAATGGAGTAGCAACTGCAGCTACCAACTTGCTGTTTGCATATGCACACACACTTTTTGGGGGCTGCCAGTACTGCTTGGCTGTTGGTCCTACTGAAATCAATGGGGGATTTGCCATTGATCTCAATGGGAGCAGCACATACCCATTTTGTGCCTGCAATTTAAGCTGGTGTGCTTTAGAAATCTGTTTGCTTTTTATTGGAGTAAATACGGAAGCTGTTGTGCCACTGGGTTTCCAAGCAACACAATCGCTGATGAAAGAGAAATGTTAAAAACTCACTGATTTACCATGTTAAAAAAGATGGCACATTTATTGCTACATAAATGTTATATACATAGTGTTTTCTGTTACATTGACAGAAAATTTTTTGAACTTCTTGCTGCTGGTTGAAAAGGTTTTATCAGCAATACCTTGAAATTTGACACAGGGTACAAATCTGCAATAAACCAACAATGGAAACTGGAGAACAAGATGAGAAGCAATTCATCTCGGACAATTAGCTCTTACAATACTCCATAGGTACTACACGGTATGCTAGAACCCTACTATGGTCTTACAATGCTATTGTAAATTTCTGATATTAATGAACATGTTATGGTAAATAACCCTACATTTTTACTACCTAATATAGTAAAATAAAGTAAGAAACTTTTTACTGAAAACTTTTTCGATTTCAAAAATCTAGAAAGAGTAATATTTAGAATTCAAGAAATTTTCTTACAAGATTATTGTATAAAAGACTAGCTACAGTGAAAAATAAGCCAAATGTTTTTTTCTTTCTATTTTATGAAGGAAAGCTTCTGGGCATACTGCAAAGTCTAATATAGCCAAAAAGACAACAAGCTTAGAAGGAAAAAGGCCCGGCAGTGGCACGTGATCACTTTCACACATCATAAGCGACAAATTTGTTTAGCTGATAAACACTGAAATGAAGAACAAGGCCACAGATATAGTCAGATATTATCTGATGATGTATTCAAATTAATTAAAGTAATAGAATGAAACCACTAATTTCACAAACAACCCGTTTGTTAGGAACCATCCAAAACATGATTTTAAATTTATTAGTCTGTTTTAACAGTCTTTTTTTTTTTGTTCTTTTAAAATAATTTCAGTTAATTTGAATGATTAATTGTTTTGTTCCTTTTTTGTGTGTGAGCTGATTGGGTATTGCCTATTTCACTGGTGGCAACAATAACTAAGACAACCTTGGCTTGATAGTTTTCCCCCATGGTCATTGCAGTGGAAGACAGTTTCCATGGAAGTTCAGAGGGATTTTAACAATCAACACATTAGTGACAAAGGAATACTTATGGACACTGTTCTGGTGGAGCAACATTTAATGGTTTAATGCTAATATGGCTTGGGAGGGGGTGGTTTGTTTGCAATTGATTGAATCACACTGAATTCTTCTCCACTGACAAGCCATACAAAAATGACAAGATAATTAATGTATACAATAAGGAAAAAGATTGGTGACCATTGCTCTTATCTCCCATTAAGTAATTAGCCCACACAGCTGTGTTTAGTTCATCACACTACCTGCCATGGTGAATTTAGGATTTTACAGTTCACCATAATTACAGCCCGAAAAGTCTCCTCTGTATTTTAATGCATTTTGTGCTTACATACAGCTAACACTTTACATGTACTATATGTAGTACTTACTGCTTGGAAAACAAAGCAATTCTAACAAAGTAGATTCTCCCCACCCAATTTACACTTCACGTTACAAGCTTTACTATGAAGCCTAGAAGCCTAAAAAGGTTTGGTTTATAATTAGAAATAAAAATATTTATTTGAGGAAAGTCTGAGGGAAACAATACCACTTTTTAAATCCAAGAAATGGCATGGTCACAGTACTGCTCCTGTCTGCGGTCTTCACTGTGCCTTCTAATGGCTTGAAGTATGGAGCTCAGTATGGAAGCTGACGATGACCATAACTGTTCAGATTACCAGAGACCAAAAATAACATTAAAAAAAAAAGCTATGTCAAGGAATATTTTCCTACTGCATGGAAAACACTAGTCATATGGCAAAAGGAGTGGAAATGACAACAAAAGACTTTTCCCTTCCTTTTTTAAGACACTAATAGGTATGCTGGGAATGCTAAGGGTCAACGGTTGTCACGGCTTTGTTCTCTGAATGTGAACAGCTTTAACAAATGCTGGCATCAGCTGAAATTCTATCAGCTTTCAACATGTTAACTTTTCCCTTTATATGTAGACCTTTACAGTTCCATAACAATAAATAAAATTTGTAGTTACAATGCATTTGTCAATTCAGTTTAGGCACAAGGCAACTTCCACGATGAGTGGAGAGATCTCAACAGTCTCTGATTGTGCAGAAGCGACACTGCTTGCAACAGAATGATATGTTCAGAGTATTTCATGGGCTGAAATTCTATCTGAAGATCTTTGTATCTTCACTTCTGATGCAGGTGTTGACCAGTAGCTTTGATCATAAGATTGCATTTGGGTTTCTTGCTTCAAGTGTTTTCTCCTGTCAGATTTGTGTCTTCATATAATGTTAGTTGTCTGTGTCCTTGTGAAGAAAGGTCACCTTCTATATATCCTACCGATAATTCTGGAATTCTGGCATGGAAATAGGAGACAAATTGTATTAATAAAACAATTAATGAAAAATTAGCAACACTATTATCTAGACTGTAGCTGTATCATATTTGCAGTGTTGTTGCAGCTGTCGGTCCCAGGATATTAGCGAGACAAGCTTGGTGAGGTGAAATCTTCTTTTGAACCAACTTCTGTTGGTGAAAGAGACAAGCTTTCAAGTTTACACAGAGCTCTTCTTTAGGTCTTTTTTCAGTGAATTTAGTGCAAATGAAATGTACCAAATTACTGTAATTCTGTGTCCCTCAAGCACATCCAGCTACACTGCAAACATATCCTACTCCACTGATGAGCCATGAAGATGGCCTGGGAAAAACATCTTTTGGTGAGGCTGACAAAATAGCTCAGTCTCCATGCCCATTCTAGCATGGATTTCTCAGCTGCAACTGCCAGCTAAGATGTTGGTCTGGATGGTAGTTCTTATAATGTGGAAACCTGTCTACCAGGAATTGGACTGAAACCACTAAGTCCATTTTATCTAGGCAACTGAAAAGCCATTAGAATCTTGAGGTGGCAGCAACAAGATACCACTGATTATTATTACATAGAGAAACCAAAACTAACTTATTTTTTCCTCAACTCAAAGGAGAACTTCACCTTTAGAACGAAACCCTACAATGGAATGGAACAATTCTTAACAATCCAGTATGGTTTAGAAGCACATGATCACTCTGTCATATGTTTGTGTTATTTTAAAAATAAATGTCTCAACCTAGCAAAGATGAAAGAACTACAACCAACTAAAGAAACTGTTCTGGGAAAAACTGTTAATAGCCTACTCTTTTTCAGAATGGCACTGAAAATTTCCTTTTGTCTGGAAAATCATGATTTTATATATTGTTTAGGAAGTGGTAGGAGGCGGGAGTAAGTATTTGCAACACTCAATGTGCAGGTCTAAAAAACCAAACAATTGTTTAATTTGTCTTTGCCAAGACTACATATCTAACATTTTTCATTAAGAATTGGACACTTTCTACAGGTTTCAGAGTAGCAGCCGTGTCAGTCTGTATCCGCAAAAAGAAAAGGAGTACTTGTGGCACCTTAGAGACTAACCAATTTATTTGAGCATTCTACAGAATTTCTACTTTCTACAGAAGCTCTTATTTTTTCCTAAGTTATACAAATGATTATTCATATTCTAATTGGCATCATTAAAGGTGCATGCTGTTGTATGTAACTAGTCAGTACAACCTTTTTCATCAGTGTTCAGATTTTGTTACCCTAATACTGTAATTACTTAAAGGTTTACCGACATCATGCTACTTCTTGCTACAAGTTCTTTGTAAAAGTGTGTGGAGAAATTCAGTTCTTAGCGTTGCATGAAAATCAACTGTGTTGATTTGACAGGACTGTCTTTTGGCAAACTAGAAGGGGCCTATTATAGTGGTGTGAAATGAAACAAAAATTAGAGGAACTCAGTTGGGCTTTTTATGCTTTTAGGTAGAAAAAAGAATATTTCTTCAATCTAGTTTACAGAGGAAGGAGCTGACTGATTGCTATGGAAGTGGGAAAAATATCACCGGAAATATTCTCTAACAAGGTTCAATTTCAGTGCCACCTTGATGTTTTGGAAGGTCTCTTAGAGGGTATGCAGCTACCTTGGGATAAATTCCAGGATGCTGCAGAAGGATATGCTGCACAACTTTGACCAAAGTTAATAGAATCTATGATACTAAATCCATGGACGATACATCCAAAAATGTAATCTCTTGTCTTTGTAAAATATAAGTGAAAATAAAGGCACTGGAGCCTGACCATGGAATTAATAGCTTTGATGAGCCCAAGTAGCCAGGAAAGTACTTTTTTCAGGAATTCTAACAGGAATTTGCAGGGTCAAAAGCAGCTTTTCATTATTTTTACCAATTCTGTTGAAAAACATACTGATATCCCAATATGGGATCATCGGCTGGAGCTTTCAAATGAACGATATAGTAACCACCTGGCTACATGAGACAATACAAACAAACACTGGTTTTTTGTGTCTTGATTCACAAAAAGCTAAAATTGTAGCCACATAAAATAGGATTTTATTGAAGATGTTTCTAATGCAGATTGCAAAGACAGACAGTCAAGTAATGCCTGTCAGACAAGTGGTATGATTTAAATGACTGGCCTCAAGCCAAATACCAATCCTCTTCTATTTGAAATGAAAAGTCCCTTCTGACTTTTTGAGTTGCTGTGTGAATCAATTGATGAGTTGATAGTTAAACAAGTGAGATATTTATACCTCTTGAGTCTGCACAATTAATCTCTATTATTTTTGGCTTATCTAGCCTAGTCATGAGTAGTTCCTCTGAGGTCACACCATGAAGGCCACCTGACTCAGGAGAATATATCTGCAGGCAACAACACATGCAAATAAAAAGAAGCTACCTAAAATTCCTGGTTCTTTGGTTTATAACTAACCCACATCTGAATATTCTTACTCGCGGCTCAGATGTACAGAAGTGCTTAGTGCACTTTAACGAAGAGGCTCATGTCCACTGGTAGCTTCAGTTACTCAGAATAATCACATAAATTGTGTTTTTGTTAGCTTTCAGACTTCAGTCAGTAAATCAAGTTACAGCCATCCCAGTGTATTGATGGGACCCTGTCCCCACACTGACAAACATGAAGAAGAGACATACCTGGCTGGTGTTCACATATGACCCATAGGGTTGGTAGTTTCACTAAGCCCAGGGTGGCTTCCTGGGTGTGGTGTTGGTGGCTCTGCCGATACGGCAGAAACTTTTTCTTCTTCCCTTCTCTTAAGGCAGGCTGCTTTGGGGTTTAGGTTCCTCTCTGTCACAGGAGAGAAAACAGCCCTTAACATCCTACGCACTGCTACCAAGAGTGGGCATTTAGCATATTCACAATAGGCCATGGTACTGAAGAAAGCTATCCATTTTGCACGGCTTCTGTTTCTGATTTTTGAAGATATTTAGGCTGCTGAAGATTCAGACAAGTGCCAAGTGGGATTTTCAAAAGTGCCTATTCATTTTAATAGGACCTGTCCACCTACATGCTTTTGAAAATTCCAATGGGCACCAATCTGTATTTTGAGGTGCCTGAACACCTTTGAAAATATGACCCTTTGTTACCACAGAAATTTGCTAAACTGAAACCAAAGAAAATGCACTTTGGAGTTTTCAATTTCCTTAAATGCAGACCAGTGAGATTCTGCCCCTGTGCTGAAGTCCCCCTGTGCTGAAGGGCAGTGATGACATCATTCAACTTGCTGGACAATAATCATGTTATACTGCTTTTTTGCTGGCCCTTAGTAATGTGTAGGGCAAAGGCAGCTGAATTGGCTGTGGGGGTGCTCCTCATCCTCCTTGCATAGTCCTCAAACTACCCACAGTGGGCCACTCAGTTTTCAGAAGCCAGTTAGTATTGTTAGGTGGCAGCAGTGTATTCGTTGCTCTCCACAAAATTCCCACATAACTTTGGCAAGTCATACTCAGTTCCATACTTACTATCTCTGCAAAATGGGCCTAGGCACACTTCCACTAAGCCAGGAGAATGTTTGGATGGGTCATCTAGCGTGACAAGTAATTTTACTATATTTCCTTTCTCTTTAGGATGTCAGCCTTTGCCGGTTTGTACCTGGCAAAAATATTCATGCTTGTCATGTTTTTTCTCAATAAGCTTCAATGACAGAGAACTGAGTCTAGTTTTCAAATCATGGCAATTTCTTAAACATGTTACTTTGCCTGTTCTTGAAGACTGCCTCTTCCATGAGCCAAAATAAAATTTGAAAAAACCTGGAGGTTTTAAATTTTGTGGTATAATACAGTCCCATTGGACAGACAAAGGGACACAAAGAATTATTAGATGCACTCACTTTAAAAAAGGAGTAATTTTAAATGTCAGACCACTACTGAATTTAATCAACATGTTCAGATAACATTTTAGTTGTCAATGAAATTTAACCAAAAATCTGAAATGTAAGGATTTCCCTCTCTCTCTTTGGGGTCTTGAGTAATAATAAGAAAGTCAGGTTTTTTTTTTGTAGGACCAAGGATACAACTGAAGAAATTACAACCATTTCATAATATGCCAACCTGCAGACCCAGCACTGAAACCCTTATCACCTTACTCCATACTTATCGGCTCTACCACTTGAGCTATTTGAAGAACTCTGTTGACCATCAGCTACAGAAATACCCTCTTGTTATTTATAATTCAAAATCTGACAGTTGTGGGCAATGTGCACACATGGTGTCTCTTCTGCTCTGCTAAAATCTTTGGCAAAATCTCCCAATAGCAACAATGAGCAGGATTGGCCTCCAAATTGCTGAGAACAAAAATTGTTAACAACTTTGTTTAAGTACAACCCTTTTTTCCTACACATATAGCTGGTCTGTGAGTTTCAAGAAGGCTCACCTAAGTGGAAGCTTTGAAAGGTGATGGCAAACCATTATTTAGCTGGTGGGAAACAAAAATATATTAGGCCAAACTCAGAGTTTCAAAACAGTGTAGTTTTTATTTTAAATTGACCTGTAACTCAAAAAAATTATTTGATGAATTTTTGTCCTCTTTTATAGAAATAATCTGTTGCCTTCAGAGAAAATATAGTAATTTTTCAGGTAAAATCAATTTTCCAAGCCAAAGTTGCAAAGGGGCTGAAACAGGACTTCATACTGAAAGCTGGCTGCAACCTTAACTATAGAGACACCATTGCCTCGCCATAATAACTGTGTTCATCCAGTGTTCTCTGAAGGGAACTTAATTTCATTAAAAGCTGTATCAACAAAACTATGCCTAAAAGTAAGATTTCAAATGTTTCACACAAAGTACTTATGCTCAGTGTCATTATTCACACTGTCACTTCTAACACATATTCTTCCAGTGATTTTTTTGATATACCATGCAAAATACCACTGAAGGTGAAAGTAAAAATGAGGTGTAAGTTGCCAATATAAGCAGCAGACTACATTAGGTGTCATTTAGAGATACAACACATTAAGCAAACATGAAAGTTGACATCATCCACACCTGCAAGACATTTACACTCATATTGGAAATGCATCAGATGAGAAATACAATGAAGGACAGTTGTTCAACCAGCCCAAAGGGAGAAAAAATGAGAACGCTCACCCAATTCTCTTAGGCATCAACCTCACAAGGGAGACAGGTGGCTCAGATGTCTGTTTCATCATTTCTTTGCCATAAATGTAAAAGGAGCTTACACATTAAGGTCAACAGTAGCTCCATTAACATCGGAGAATGGAAATGTTATCAAGGACTATTTTTCAACATAACCTCTACAAGGGGCATCTAAAAGATGCCACAGATGTGTATTTGTTGATAAGAATTAAGAAAAATGTACATTGCAGAGACAGAAGTAAAAGAAAACCAAGTATAACAGAAGCAGCCATGTTAGTCTGTATTCGCAAAAAGAAAAGGAGTCCTTGTGGCACCTTAGAGACTAACCAATTTATTTGAGCATAAGCTTTCGTGAGCTACAGCTCACTTCATCGGATGAGCTGTAGCTCACGAAAGCTTATGCTCAAATAAATTGGTTAGTCTCTAAGGTGCCACAAGTACTCCTTTTCTTTTTGTGAAAACCAAGTACATTTCTCTAGTTGTTTTCCTTAAAGTCATATCAATTTACAAATAACTCACTTTCTCACCAGCTTGTAGTGCATGTTATTTCCATTTAAAAATTCTTTTTTTAGAAAAACGTGAATTGTGAAAGACAGAGGAAAGGAGAACATATGAAAAATAAATCATGGAATTAATTTTTTATATATTTTCTTGTATAAAGTATACAATAAGTAGCTACGGCATTACTCATAGTAATGTATACTGTAATTTAAACTTAATTAAATCCAATCAAATTTACTTGCCTCTTATAGAAATGTGTAGGACTAACCTTAAATTACAGGACACCCCGCCCCTTTTTTTTTTGCTAAAATTTCCATACTGTTAAATAAGCATATGTTGCAAATCAAAGCAGGACATTCCTCAATCTTTTCCATAATGAGTCTATTCTGGATGCATAATGAAGAGATGGCTCCTTGCAAAGGAGCAAACACAGGATCAAAGGATCCTAAACCTATTTTATTTTGAACAGTCCCTGGGTTTTCCCAAAGTATGTTAACATTTTTACATGAAGGCAAATATGTTTCTAATAAATTGTACATCTGGTTAGTTGCTGTGTGTGTTAGAAGAAAAATGCAAATGAAAAACATGATGCATGCAGTAAAGGGGACTGCAAAGTGTTACATGAGTAAAACAACCCCCTAGCTGTGAAAGCACAGTGGTAGGTAGCCTACTAACCTCTGACTTGTTGCTCTAGACTGAGGATGACTGCCACAGCCTGGTGAAGAATAAGCAGTTTTGTTTGTGGTTTTTCACTCTTCAGGTGAAGCTGACACATACGGCCAAGTTCTTTAAATGCCTCGTTAATATCTCGTACACGCAAGCGTTCTCTAGCGTTATTTGCCATTCTCCTCTCTTTCTCTCTTTCGATCTTCTGTTCTGGGTTTAAGTCTTCATCTTCATTAGTACTGCTGAAAAAAAACAACAGGGAAGATAAAAGTTTTATAGATATTTTGGAGGTCAGGATCCATTTTAATAACAGGTATAAACATCACAAGTGTGCTTGGCAAATGACATGGCTAAAATATCCATATTAGATCAAAATTCCGATTTGATTCATTTTATGCTGGTATATCCATTTAACAGTGGAAGCATAGAAATGGCCTCATCTGAAAAAGAAAAGTGACCATTTCAAAGTGGCACATATACACAAGCAAACTGATAAAAACATATATATATATTGCTGCTGCCATTCTTGCCACCTTCAGTTTTCCCTGAAAATATGCGTCTCGATGGCTTTTACATTGCTAGCTGACTTTGAATTAAATAAAATGTATATGTACGGTGTCCATAGACAGCACATTCTTTCCAAGAATAATGGAGGAATATGCCTCACCCTTGGCGAAGCAATGGTACTTATCGCAAACTTGCTGCCTACTCATTGGTCGGTGGACTTCCCAAATTCAGAGTTCCCCAACCATTATTTCAGGTATGCATAAAACATCTGTAATAGATTTTGAAGCTTTCCAACATCTCAACTGCATTAAAAGTTATAAAATAATTTTCAACTTAATAAATTCATACGTTTATGAAAAATATGGTTCTTTCCTATTAAACATTTATTTGTGCAGTTTTCAGAAACTTTCCCTTTTTTATCATCCATTGCAGATCCAGTGGAAGTTTTGTGGCTAAGGACTTCTTTATCACTCCACTCCAAACTGTGATAACTATATAGCTGCACACAGTGTAGAGAGGACTATGATTAACTTCAAAACTGTGTAAAAATAAGATTTCAAAATCTTCTGCTCACTCCTCGGTGCATTATTAAAATGCCAATGTGTAAAAATACCATGTTCTGCCTGTTGATATATGCACATTAAGTCAACATTTTAAAACACAAGCTTGTTGATATAGGACAAAAAGGAAGCTTTGAGACTGAATCTAAAGTTACCAATGGTTTACAAGCTCTCGCTGCTATTGGTAAGGACACAATATGCAAAACAGCCTGCACTTTAAAAAGAAGCAGAGTAGAGTCCTTTGCTGGCATACCAAGATCATACCTCGTTCTTCCTCTCGATGAAACTTTGATATCCTTTTGGGAGGATTCATCATCTGATTTCATGTCATCAGATGAGGGAGGTTCGTGGATATTTTCATCCTTCTCCTTATGTTCTGACTTGATTTCTGCTGGACCTATGGCCACAGACTGGCTCTGCAAGCCACCTGACAATGCTGCAAACACACACAGCTCAGTATAAATAATACTCAGGAGAACAGCCCCCCTTCATGCTGGAAAATATAAGTGAATCGCAAGTGAGTTTCCACCTTGTTGTTTATTAAGATAGAGAAGGGGGGTGGGACAAGCTTTGGAGAGGCCTGAAGGTTAGTGTGTGAGGTTGCATGGTAAGAAAGGTGAGACAGGGATAGGCAGGGAGTGACGGTTGAAGAGGACTGGAGGCGAGTGGAGAAGAAGGAGGTGGGGTAGGAGGTCAGTGGAAGGAACTGAGCAGTGGCAGTGTGGATATGAGAAGGGTTATGGGGACATACTGTACTTGACTTTTGTGTTGTGGAGCAAACAAAAGGAGGTAGCAATCAAAAGGAGTGGCTGTCAGAGGACTGCATATCTGGCAGTAACACTGTAACCTTTTGATCTACCCCACTAACAAGGCACATGAGCTCTCTCATGGAAGAGAACCATTAACCTCAGATAAATACACTCTTTGGAATTTATTAGACAAAACTTATTCGATAATATAATTAGTAAAGTTAGGCAGAAATATTTCATAAGTTTGTGATTATGTCTCTGAATTTGACCAAATTCACTACTGTTTGTTTTTAACTCTTAAGGTAAGATGTACCAAATTCAACTGCTACTATATCATTTTCTCTGAAGAACCCTTGATTTTGGAATTCACTCCCCATCCTCTTGCTCCAAAGTAACCTAAACTTGTTGACCTTCAGAGCGTGTTGCAAGATCATTTACTTCTCTGGCCTTTGGGAGGGACTGAGATGTTTGCGGGTGGCCGATGAATTTTTACTTTTCTATATTCAGAGGAACGGCTGGTAGATTTATGTTCGGGGTTGATCTATTTTGACTATCATGCTTTAATCTTTGAGTTTTGTATATTTAAGCTATAGGCAAATGCCTAGAGCTTTCACATATCAGCACTCTAATTATAAACGGAAACGATTTACAGTACTGAACAAATCATTTCTGTCCACTGCTATGCATGAAACCTAGGTTTAATGCTCTATACACAGAGTGCGAGGCTCTGGGAAGATTATTCAGTATTTAGTGAAAAACGTTTCCTGGGGAATACAATGACACAAGACATCTGATAGAGAATACTGGATTGCATTTCAGGAGTATTATTTGGCATAGAATGTAGAGGTTTGGTGAAAGCATGCATCAGCATGCAAAAGCTTGTGTTAGGATTAAGGCAGCTTCCTGCAGAGGGAGAAATATACATCAGCTGTTAGTGATAGAGCTGATGGTGCAAAAACAGTGGAAAAGAATGTACGCAGTTATTGATCAAGACTCCTATATCAGAGCTAGTTACAGCACAGCTATTTGCAATCTAGCAAGCAGAGCTGACAGAATAAGGAGGGCAGGACTGGATCTATATGATGTGTTTAAGCTCAATATATACAGATATATTTAGTGCAGTAAGCAACTCCTGCACATTAAGTATGAAATGCAAACCCCAAACAGCACAGGCATGCTGGTGCATGAATTGCCTTCTTTTGTATGGCCTACTTTCCAAGCTAAGAATTGAGGAAGCCTCCCCACAGCACTTTAGGGTTTTTGTCTTTATTGGTCATGTGTTGAAATACAGGCTTGTTGTGTATTATAAAAATCACATTTGTCAGATTCCTCTGGCTGATTTACAAATGGCAACCAAGCGCTGCAAAGGGGTTCTAGCCAGTTCACTTCAGCTGGAAGAATCGTGGCTGTAATGTGAGGTCTCACATGGAACTTGGATCAGGGAGTGGCATGAAACAGGGTTATCCCTGAATTCCTATAAGAATCCAGAGCTTGGTGAAATGGGTAATCAATAGAAATTAAGTCATAAGTCACAAATTACGTGCATCATCCATTTTATCTATGTATTTATGCATATTTACCTAAATCTATAGCATTCTTGTCCCTGGATTATTAAAAAGCCTAATTTACCACTGAATAGTACAGTACAGTTACCTCTGTAATTGTCTTGTGTTTTATTATTTAGTTCTGTGCTCTGAGCAGACACTGTACTGGGCAGGACTGAATGGTTGCTGTTGAGGCTGACACTTTCTTCCCGATGAGTTCCAGCCTAAAGCAAAGAGAAGCAAAACTGTTCCCATCACCAATTTAATCCAAGGAAATAATCCATAGTCTAAATTTGCACTCAACATTGATGTAAAATACGGGGTGTTTCTATAATAGAAAAACAACACCTGTAAGTATGTTGATAGAGTGTTAAAGCTTTTTTAAAAATCAAGAATTGTAGTCTAAAATAGTGTGAAATGAGACATTAATATGGACATACTAGAAAAGGCAGATTTTCTTTCAGGTGAAATATTTGTAAACTGTTGCCTAGTCTTTTACATAGTATACAAAGTGTTCCAAAATTCCACACTTCACATATCCAAGATTAGATCTACTGATGGATCAACTCATGTGAATAAAATTGTGCACATGCTTAAGTATTTGCAGGACTGGGGCCTTGAGTCAGCAAAGGAAAGCTATAGCTGAAAGAGACTATATATTGGACTAAACCACTGGATTACACCATACTGGATTAGATAACTGTTCCAGGCAGTGACCAAAACCCAACTATAATTGTACAACAGCCTAGCAAATTTTCAGAGTCATACCGTGGAACAGGGATTTTTTTTTCCTGAAGCATAAGATTTGATTTCCATTGGTTTAGTTTGCGTAGCTGTGAACTTTAACAGTCATAAAATTGTGTTCTTTAAATAAAGTCCTACTGAATTAATGGCCTTGACCTCATGTGCCAGGGATCAAAAATCAGCTAAACCCTTGTTCTTGTTTTATGAAATAAGATTAAAGAAGAACACGATCTATTTTCACAATACCTTTATGTTATGTACCTCAATAAGTACTCTCATTCTCCTTCTTTCCAGGCAAATATGGTAATATCTATCAGTCACATTACAGTATGTAATCACATGAAAGAACAGCAGTCTCTATCTTCACTGTCCCTCTCAGGACCTTTTCAATCTCTACTCTTTCTTAAAATGAGGTGACTAAAACTGAACCTACTTCTAACAGATATGTGCCTGAAGATTAGGAGTCTTAAAAAAATTAATTCAAGTTTTGCATAAACTTGGACTAATGATACTTAACACCTATGTATATGAGCGAAGGATATACACATTTATTCACTTCCGATGAAGTGAGCTGTAGCTCATGAAAGCTTATGCTCAAATAAATTTGTTAGTCTCTAAGGCGCCACAAGTCCTCCTTTTCTTTTTGCGGATACAGACTAACACGGCTGCTACTCTGAAATGTGACATTTAGATTTTTGTTTTTAGCAGGCAAATTCATTAGAAAACTGCTACCCAGTAATGAAAACTCTTCATTGCTATCCATTTAAACACTTTTACCTTAAAAATTTACATTTTAAAAAAAATTATAAAGAGGAGATAATGAGAAATGCAACCTGAGTTTAAAATCATCTGGAAAACTTGCTTATTAAAGCTTCTAATTTCTTGACACACAAGCCTTGGGAAACATTTAGTTTTAAAACAAAAACCAAAATAATGCAATTAA
This sequence comes from Eretmochelys imbricata, assembly GCF_965152235.1. Taxonomy (NCBI): domain Eukaryota; kingdom Metazoa; phylum Chordata; order Testudines; family Cheloniidae; genus Eretmochelys; species Eretmochelys imbricata. The sequence continues at coordinate 59,121,724 of NC_135581.1, forward strand.
CAGTAAAAAAAACTAAGAGGAAAAGACCAAGGTTACGGTCATTATTTTATACTTACAAAAATTGGCTACAGATGAGGCTTTTTATTGCAACAGTAGCAAACATGTCAACTAGAAGATTAAGCCTTTAATTAAATAGGTTTATTGCCTGGAGTTACACATGAGAACCACTGTTTTTCAATAAATCCTTCAATCCTAGTAAACTGCTGAGCTTTGAATCCCTCTTGAGTAATTAATGCAGCTTTTACCTTTCATGTCTTAGTATGGGTTTTGCCCAGAGAGAGATAAATACCCTTATGCAAGTTTATCCTTTGTTTAATATACACTGTTTTCTATGAGCTAACACACAGGAACAAGAAAGGAATTAAAAAAAAAAAAAAAAAAGCAAGCAAGCAAGCTAATACCAGGTCATTCTGGTCTGTTATTTGTATCTATTGTTTTGTATCCAATAATCCATCACACAAAGCAAGATAGCTCGGCACTATTTACAGTGTATTTGCTGAGAACATGCATTATCTTTTGTATGTACTAGTGTTTATTTATGAGAAAAGTTCTACTGGAGATACAGTCATCTCAATCCTGCTCACTGCAGCCAGTGCAAATTCTGTGATTGATTTCAGTGGGAGCATTGGCAGCCCTGGGCTCTGAAAATTCAGCCTACAATACAAAACAATCCTCTTCACAAAAAGAGAACGTGAAACTCATTCTTTAAAAAAAAAGTTTTTAATATAAGACTTAGCTATATTCTGCTCTGAAGGTTTTGTGCTTTTTTCATTCTGGTTATGCTTAATCCTAACACATGAGGGTGCTTTTATTCAAGCTACAGACATCAGATGTCTTCAGGGGCAAGTAAGCTCCAAAACCTATTTACAAAAAAATCTTCAAGCAATGTACAAACATAACATAACAGCTGACAGATTCTTGGCAACTTTAAAATCTAGCGATAATCTAAAAATGACAGAACAATAGATCAATTCTGACAAATTCAGAAAATAGATTGGAAATTAAAAAAGCTGAATCTAACACTAGGTTCCAGTACCTGGAAATGTATGCTCACAAAATTGAAGCAAACAACTGTGGCTAATGAGCTTTGCAGAAAAATTTTACTTCAAGTATTTCATATTATTAAATTGACCAGCACATCAAAAATGTGTTCATTTTGGTCTCAAGTATGTGATTTAAACTGAAGATATTAGACAAATTTTAAATCAAGATTGGATGTTCTCCTAAAGGATCTGCTCTAGGAATTATTTCGGGGAAGTTCTATGGCCTGTGTTATAAAGGAGGTCAGACAAGATGAGCACAATGATCCCTTCTGGCCTTGAATAATCAACTGAATTAAAGTTAACAGTGAGAGATGACAGTTGTACGTAGTTGATTAACACACAAGTTTTCAAGAACAGTACAGGTAGGTGAACTTTAATTAACTTTAATTTAATTTAAAGATAGAGCCCCAAGCAGAAATGCTTTAGATCCAATATAACAGCTTAATTTTATAAATTGTACTCTGCTGCTCTCTCTCTCTCTCTCTCTCACAGCTTTCATATTAACCAGAGAAATCACCCTCACACACCCAAACACTGGAATTCTAATTAAAGGACTGATTCTGGGAGGGTCTCAGCCAGAATCTCCTAAAAGGTGCCCAATGCCTTCAATTCCCACTGATTTCTATGCACGCAGTTCATCAAAAGGCTTGGGCCCCCTTAAGATGATGTGAAAAGCTTGCAGCACCTTAACTTTCCTTTGTAACTGAATCCTAACTCAAATGATTTCACCTTTTCATCCCATCAGCACGTTTAATGCTTTCTTTGGGCTGTGTGTGTATGTTTTCCCTCTTTTTAGTAAATGAACATTGGGATATTTTTAGTAATAAACGCTTCAAATACAAAACGTTTGTTAAGACTCTGCAGTTCTCCCTAAGACTGTTTCAATATGTTTTTTGCATTGCAGCTACAAACACCAGTTACAGAAATACACTTAAAATAATATCTTCATAAGAAAAACAAAAACATTTGCATAGCAGTGGAAGTATTTACACATGTATCACAAAACAAAACAAAAAACCCCCACCATCCTGTTATATCACACTACAGCAGAATGGGACTTGTTTGAAGCACGCAATCTGGAATATTTCAGCATAATGAAGTTAGCAGAACTCTCTCTTTGTAACTTGATTCCTCTCACAAATGTTTCTCTTCTATTTCCTGGAAAATTTAACTTTCACAGTCACTGTTGTCCCTTTTAACCCTTGCTCACCATATCCCTTAAGCTTTTACTCTAATCTTTATACCACATTAGAATGGGACTGTCCACATGCACAACAGGTGTACAAACAGTTCTTTGTCTCAGTAGAGCGGCCTGCTCACTAAGGCCAGATAGGATGGCGTTTTAATTGTTTGGCTCATTAGCATACAGCTGACAGCCTGCTATTTGAGTGAGGAGGGTTGATCCTCATGCAATACTTGTCTAAATTTCAATAATTGTGAACCTTCTCTTCAGAATAAAAGTCAGACTCCAAAAAATGACATAATTTTGCCTTGTGGATTCTCCTTCTCCATTGCTGTACTTACACTATGGCACTCACGGAGGGATTTGTTTTCATTTAGTTTGATCAATGGGTTTAGTTCTCACAACAGAAAAACGTTAAGTCTAATGAGTTGCTCCACAGCAAGAAGAATAAAACAATGGCAGACAATGAAAAAACCTGCATGTGAGTAAAGGTGAACTAATTCTAGATCTCATTCAGTCTAGCTGTGTAAACAATAGTGCATGGACTATTGATTATGCCAAGTACGTAACTTTAATCCACATCTTGATTATTTGTGCATCCCGAGGCAATTCTCCTAATGTAGTTTATTGAAAGAGGTGCTCTATTATACGTAAGGTGGTGCCAGTGTGTCCATTATAATGGATTTGCAGGATTTAATTTTTTCAAGCAAAAAAGGATTGTTCTGAACTTTAACTTAGACGTTTTCATGTTTACTTCTAAGTAAACCTTAAAGATACTTCAATTTCCCTTTATATTCCATTTTTATATATTGAAATCAGTTGACCAAGACATGCTTTATGACTCTGTAACTGAAAAACAGTTTAAGAAAAATCTGGGAAGCAAATCAACCTAAAATGTAATACAAATATCTTAATATTTTTCAAAGTAGTTTAGGTATTTACCATGTGTGGTAGATATATTACTTTTTTTTGTTATCTACAAAAGCACATATTTTCACTAAATTGCAAACCACAAAAGCTCCCAAAGACATGTTGAAATCTATTGGGTAAATGAGGGTTTTAAAAATGCTCTTTAAAAGTATTTACATGATATAGAGCAATTATTATGGGTTACTGAGTGAATAATATTTATTTTAAAATGTTTCTAAATACAGGCATACATGGATAATCCATTCATAACATGATTGTAAACACTGACTACTTAATCTAAAGTTTCTTATAGTTAAATTTTAAAAAAATGCATTTGCAAACTGATTTGGATTAACCGGATATGATTTATGAATTTAAATAGTGGGCTGTAGTAATCCTAAAGGGCCATGGAGAAAAGAGGTTTTCTGCAAAGTATTTTTGATGATATAATTAATGAAAAAGTAGATGAAACATAAAAACTGTGTTAGACTATCCTAAGTGGGGAAGTTTTAGAATGATATGTAGGAAAATAAACCCATCTCCTGTTAAGTATAGTTTTGCTTCACATGCTTCACTCTAAATATTAAATTCAAACCATCAGGAGGCATAACTCACAAAAGCTGGGAAACTGAGAATTAGTCTTCACCTACATAGATAGGCCAGAGAGTTGAGCTGGACAACGTATCAGAGGGGTAGCCATTTTAGTCTGTATCCACAAAAAACAACAAGGAGTTCGGCGGCACCTTAAAGACTAAGATTTATTTGGGCAAACGCTTCCGTGGGTAAAAAGCCCACTTCTTCAGATGCATGGATTTTTTAGCCAAGAAAGCTTATGCCCGAATAAATCTGTTAGTCTTTAAGGTGCCACTAGACTCCTCGTTGTTTCTGAGCTGGACAACTGTACTTAAGGACAGTTAAACTCTGTTACGGTTAAAGCAGGTTCCAGCTCTGGTAGAAATCTGGACTAAATGGTTTTTGAACTACATGACCTGGTCAATTTGGCCACAACCAAGTTTAAAGTATGCTGAGTGCAGATGTTAAACTCAGCAGACACACCTGATGGAGCTCAGGAGTCAAAATTCTAAACTCAGCCCCAATTCCACAAGTTGTTCTATGTGAATATAGTCTCTATAGAGTTGCACTGACATCAATGGAGACCTGTGCACAGACTGGACAGAGCAGCTTGGGGCCTTAAACTGCCCTTTGGTGAAGAGGTATTACAGCAGATATGGTATATCCTGCAAAGATCACCCACTCTTCGGAGATTCCTGTTGCATCTGGGAACTCATACCCAGTGAGGCAAAATTCAGTTATTACTATTATATTTATAGTTATTGACACTCTTGGCAGCCATCTTCTATCTGGACCAAAAGAACCCAAAAACCCCACCACCATTACTGACTTGATAAAAATATTAAAAAGTAACAACAGAGTGAGCTAAGGATTGATTTTCATCCTTAACTCAGTTTCCTGGCTTTTATCAATCCATGCTGTGCCCTTTCCATTATATTACAGACCAGTAAACAGAAAACACACTAACTGGCCATATAATATTTGATGACTTTTAGTTATTAAAACATTTCCTTGAATAAAGACCACAGTAAGTGTAATGGACAGCCCTGCAAAATAGAAACTAAGGACATTCAGAGAGCAGGAAATGAAGCCAACTGGAGTTTTAAAATAAACCTGGCTCAAAAATTAAGCAAATGTTAAAATAAAACCATGTCTGGCTACACTAATTACATAAAAAGGAGTTAAATTACTCATTTCCTAGCTTCTTCTGCCAAGATCATCTTCTTCTAGGGAAATTTAATTTATTATTATTATTAAAGAGCTAAAACGTCTTGTATTCAGATTTTGCAGAAGATGAGGTTTCATTTACTGCTAAATCCAGATGAACATAATTCTTTGGGTAGAGAAATACATTCCAAATCATAAAAACCTTATCAATGTTGATTTCTTCCATTAACATATGCATTGTGTTGGCTGATAAAAGCTTATTATTTCCTTAATGTAAGTTTTATGGAAGGTTCCTCCAAAAATATAACAGAGATATGCCACTACATGCATCCGACGAAGTGGGTATTCACCCACGAAAGCTTATGCTTCAACACGTCTGTTAGTCTATAAGGTGCCAAAGGACTCTTTGCCGCTTTTACAGATCCAGACGACCATGGCTACCCCTCTGATAAAAGAGAGATTTAGTTACTGAATAAGCAAACAAAGGCCCATCTCTTAAAACCCAGTACACACATTATATAAAACTCTCTTTCTCTCTCATTAGAATTCTTCCTCCCGTTTGCTTGTGTTGATACCATTTAAAAAGAAAAGAATGATAAAATAAATAAAGACAGGTTTCTGATGAAGTGAGCTGTAGCTCACGAAAGCTCATGCTCAAATAAATTGGTTAGTCTCTAAGGTGCCACAAGTACTCCTTTTCTTTTTGAAAATAAATAAAGCTTTCCAAATGAACAGACTGTGGAATACTGCATCTATGGCCTTCCTATGTATATGTATGGACCATATACATTTTGATCACTACTGTACCAAAAGAACAGCCAGTTGGTATACCGCTAAGCCTAGATGCCAACCTCTGCTATGCACTTTCTTGTTTTCCTGCCCAAAATTACATTTGCTGCTTTATTCTTTGGATTTTTTTTTGTTTGTTTTAGATGGATGGATAGCAACTCTCAATCAAAAATAAAAATCCAGTACAGTATTACAGAGCTAGTCTACAATCACCACACAACCACGTTTAAACAATTTAAGCCGATTTCCTGAGGAGCTGGTTTATAATATAGTTTGGCCAGCAATTTTCCATTGGTACATATTTTGCTAAAACTTTATAAAGCTAATCCTAGCCTAGTCTAGAACACAACTTTTTAAAAAAGCATCTCAATACACTTTGGCATCATCTACACTTGACTGACTATGCCCAGTTTAGTGGGAAATTCAATATGTTTCTAACCTATATATTGGGCCAAAGTTTGCTGTTGGTTACACTAGATTTATACTCATAACCAAAAGCAGCACATGAAATATTTTGCTCAAGCTCTTTTGTTCGAACCCTCTGTCTCTCTTTTAATCCTGCATTTTGTTTTCCAACTGGTTAATTTGTTACCCCTCCACCCTTTTGAAAGATACCTCCACAAGGGAGCAGGGAATTAGTTTCCTGCTCTACAACAGCCGTCATATCCTATATACTCTGATGCACCCTAAAATGCTTTATGATGGTGTATGGCATTTCAAAGAATGTGCTGATTGTTTGAGCAACTTTAAGGTGGGCAGATGTCGCCATGGCTCAACACAAATCACGGATCAGCCACAACTCATACACATACCAAAACAGGAGGATATACTAACCACATAAACAATTCAGAGTGAAGAGAAAGATCAGAAGGTTTCACACCCCAGACAGAAAAATCTCCTTTGCTAAAACAGTATTGTCACTGCAGTTTCAGAGAAACACATTATTTCAACTAAAAGGGCTACAGTTTTCCACCATAAATATGCAACTTCAGTCTCTATGTACTGGAATACCATAAAATTCTCCCTTTTACAGCATTCCTTAAATGCATGGGAAACATAAAGAAGAGAGCATTCTAATTTCAAAGTTTTTATACATAACCCGCTTCATTACTTAAAGCCTGTTGTGAAATGATGGGAATGCCTGAAGTTGCATATGCTGCTGAACCGCCCCCTACTCCCCTCCAAAAAAACCCAAAAAACCCAAAAACCAAACGTTTACAGGAAAGTACCAGCCTTTTTTGAGGTTTACTGCACTGGCTCTAAAATTAATATAAATGGATATCTGACCTCTGAAGGAGAACACATGGAACTAATTCTGTTTTATAGAATACAAACCCTTAAGCAATTGGGGTACCTAATTATTTTGATGATAGGTGAAATTTTACCTTGATCACCCAGTACCCAGCTGTGAATCTGTTTTATAATAGAAAATTTCATAGCATGTAACTGGTCTTTAAAATTATGGTGTAAACATGCAAACACATGGCACACCAAAATAAGCATTTAAAAAAAATTTTTTTGTTTAAGCTTGGGGTGGGGGGAGGGTGAAGGAAGCAAAACGTTATGAGCAGATTTAATTTGCTATGTAGTGTAATGCTTTCAACAAATATTTTTGATCTACAAAAGAGTTAATGCCATTTTTCTCAGAATGGTTCACATGTTAAAAAGAAACTAAAAAAGATAGACTGAATTATTTCACTCTTCTTAAGGATTAATCTAAAACTGGTTTCCTCTTGATTGTTACTTACACTACAGCTGTGCTCAAAACCCGTTTTCATTTGGAAAAAAAAAGAAGTTAAATTTTGAGTCTGTACACACTATGGTTCCACATTCCAACAGCTTCCTTCCAGTCTTCTGCCAGCATCTGCTATTGAAGACTAGTTCCAATTTACAATAAACAGCTTTTCCAGACCAGAACGCTTGAAATTCTGTCCTTCTTGACTGCTTTTCCCACTCAATCTCCCTATTCACCATTTCAAGGAGAAAACTGTTCTGCCAATTATTACACATCTGGAAAAAATGCATGTATAAGCTCAAATGCTCTCAGCAGAAAGTCTCAGCTTTCTGCATATGGTCACAGCAGGATTTTATGGGCCACTGACCAGGCCAAAGTCTAAGTTTTTCTCCTCTTTCCCTCCATGCCCCACCACCCAAATCCCTTCTAATTGGAAACCAGTAGCAGGTGCAGCAGTCTGCCATTTCTTTTTCTACCATCAATGCACCTCTAGTATTCTTGATAAATTTCACAGAAAGTGTACATTGCACAAATTCCAATCAAGCTGTAACTTTTTAGGCTCTACTATGATTTAAAGAGATTAGAAGGCAACCGTTACAGACAAAACCCTTATTTATTAATGTGTTTTTAAAAAATATTACCATTGAAGCTTGTCGATTGGTTGTGACAAGGCTAGATGCTCCATAATTTGAGTTTAGGCTTCCAATTGGCCCATTATGGGATGGCCCCAATAAACTATGTATGTCTCCATGGCCACCTGACAGGCTTGTTGAAGGCCCCACAGCATGGTTTCGTAGCACATGGATGGCATCATCAAGTCTGTCCAAGCGATCCTCCATTCGAGACTGCTGTTGAGAGTTAAGAGGAGCACTAAAGGTCATTTATTATATACATCTGCTTAATTCATTATATTGTAATGGTTTCTACTTTGGGAGATATGCAAGACAGCAAATGAAATGCAAAATGAAAAAGGAAGGCTTCAGAAGCACCTACTAGCACTATAAATAAACTGGAAAAAGACTAAGATATCTAGAGATGTGAAATGAAAGCCATCTCAGAAACAAAGAGATGATTGCTTCTTAAAACAAAGCTTACTATAAGGTCAATAATGCTATTTAGTTTCTACTACACAGCCTGAACAGAAAAAAAACCCAGAATGAGTACCAAAACTAAAAAGCCTTGTAGCACATGAGAAAAAATATAAAATCAGTATCACCATTTGGGCAAAAATTCCTAATGAGAATTCAGAAAGGTAGTGACTTTTTTGAGGGTATATGGTTACAGAAGCCAGATACGGGTTTAGCCCAAGGCTTTAAGTGATTGTGTTCCAAATCCAACTCTACACAAATTCCAAAATTTTGTTATAAACTTCAGAAATTAAATGTATGAACATATGTTGGAATATTTTCCCTAGTAAATGCACAAATTCTGTACACTGCCACAAAATAGTTCTCTATGTCTATCTTTATTGTTTCTCTAGAGAAATAAGCAAAGATGATTCTGGTCTTGCAGTGCTCTAGAAACTAAAATGGCAAAGTGTTGGAGGCAAAAGACTGGACACACACTGTGCTAATTTAAGATTTTAATAGAAATATGTAAGTAGAATTAACTGAAACACAAAAAGGCACCATCTGAAGAGAAATAGTACCTCACAGACATCCTTTAAGAAGGACATTGCATCTTGCAAATGCTCGTGAAGTTGCTGCTCAACTCGATTTTTCTGGCAAAGTCAAGACAGAACAGGAAGCAAAGCACAGGTTAAGATTAATTCAAAAAAGAGGTGAGGAAACAGCTGATGTGCATGTCAGCATAAAATGTTAGTCAAGTTAATGCAACAGAGATCTGATTATATTAAGGTATGAAAAGGCTAAATGCTCAACACTGCAGTTATAATGTTAGCATTCTAAGATGCACATATTGTTTACATATAATTGAAAAATGTGTGAAGAAAAGGAAATTGATTTCTTTTATATTTATTTCTGTTAGTCACAGAAAAAAGGAATTATATATTTTTGGAAACTAGAATTATTAACAACTAACCAAAGCCTTGCTCAATATTCTATCAGTTCTTTTTCCCCTTCCTGACACTGTACCAGCAAAGGAAAGACAGCAACTAAAACCCTTCAGAGATTTTTCAAACCTATTACATGCAAATTCCTCCCATCCCCCCAATACTGTAGTTTCTTTCCTGTGTTTTCTTCTGTATAGAAAGTTTGTCCTTTTCAGTACAATATAGTAATTAATGTTCCCCAATAACAATAAGTTAATAATACTTAAATGTAAAAATGTCCAATTGTAATACGTTAGTCATAGTATAATGAGAAAAAACCCATAGGATTACCACATAAGAAAAAAAAAGTAGATATAAATGCAAAGATATTAAATCTTTTACTTTATCTTTACTCTACAAAGTGAGCTTTAGATAAGAATTAGCTATGGGTTTGTGAAAAGGTACTGGAATCTCATAACAGTGTTTTAGCACCAGCTGTCCTTAGGATAGAAGCCTGATGCCCCAGGAACAGATGGTGAAAGACACACCCTACATGTCTTATATTGTTCAATTGAACCAGACCATTTGTTAGCAAAGAATTCATTTGTAATGATATCCTACTGTTTTCATTAATGATATGCAGGATTTATACAAAAATGAACCTTCAACTGTTAGCTAGAAAGTAATATGTAGCTTCAAACAATTCTTACCAAAGAGTGGAGAGAGTTTTCATAGTTTGGAGATGAGGGAGCTTGTCCTCCAGTCCTAGACCACTGACTGGCCCCTGCCAAAATTGTACAGGTTAACACACACATTTATGAACCAAACATACACATTTTAACATCGTGAAATTATAACGTAATTTGTATGAAGACAGGGTAATTTAAGGGTTGGCAAAGGAGATCAAGTTTCTTCATTTTTCTTTGTAACTGACAATTTTCAGATAACTGGCACCTGTAATTTTAAAGTTTCTTGTTGATGAAAAGATCCCAGGTACTGTTACTTATTATATACAAGTTATATTTTCTGATTTTCAAAAAAGCCAGTGGACTAATGCAGTTAATTATACCTGTGAAGCTCCTGTCTCTTCCCAGTATCATGATAAAAATGTTATTGAATTTTGTTTTATATTAGTGATGTGCAATTATGCCCTTCTGGCAGTTAAGAGTATATACTAGTTTATTTATAACTAAAAATCAGCTGGGTGTGGAACTGAAGATAAAAATTGTTTTGTATGTCATTTCTCCATGACATCTCTCATTAAGTTGCAAGCGTTACTTTGCTTTGTTTTATTCTAAATTAATTTTTTCCATCTACTCCAACTGAAATCTTTCTGTACACATTACGCATGTCACATTTAGGAAGCTAAAGATAGATATATATATATATATATATATATGATAAATATGATCTGGCTGTTATCTCAGATGTATTTAAGGTAAATTAGAACAAGTTTCATTTCAGCTGAAGAAAAACAATTCTTTATCTATGAAGCAAAGTAGCAATTTTATTCAAATTACCCATATATTTATTGCAAGTTTAAAATATAAACATTCTAATCGGCCATACAGAATATTCACAACCATGTACAATTTAGGAATAAATAGATATGAACTGCAATGACTGAAAAAGAACTTTCTAAACACAAAGCCTGACATAGTACATGTATTTTTCTCATCAGCTAACAATGCATCTTTTATAAAGGCTACATGTATTTTTATGTCCATTAAAGACAGCTTCCTTTTAGCCATACAAATGTAATAATAAAGCAATTACATTAATAAATTATGGACATACAATCCAAAACAACTCATTAAAGGAAGAGCCTGGGGCTCGTTCCTTTAACAACAGCCATAGCTCTGTTCCTGGAAAACCGGGAAGAAGTTTAATAATGTTATAGTTCCTTTGTTCAGTGATCCACAAACAGTCACCCTTTAAAACAAGGGTTTCATTTAAGAAAAGGACTGCATACTGCACAACTGCAAAAACATCTCAGATATCTCCTTTCAAAATTTAAGTTAAAAAGAGGATCTCTGATTTCATACAAGCACCTTTCTGCCATGACTGTACTAGGATTTTCTCTCAAAATAATTATCAGAGTACCAGAGTGTAACCACAAATTTTCACCTCGTACAGCTATTCTTGGTCTTGCATCTATAATCTCCTCAGCATTACCTGTCACATCCTACTTTTGAGGATAATACTTAGTTAAATCTTACAAAAATGTTGTCTAAATATCTTTCAGAATTTTTAGGCTCAGCTCGAGGATCATACCAACCCAATGCCAAAAAGCCATTTTAGGAGACAGCAACTTCTTATGGAAACCATTAATTGCAGCTTTAACAAGTGCCAGTTACTGATAGGAGGGAATGAGTACACCACTCCCTAAAGTAGTATTCTAAATATTAGTCAGAAAGGAATAAATAAAAGCAGAATGTAAACTGAAAACCTCAGGAAAGAAAGCAGCCTACTTATCTAATCAGAACATGAATCTTCTAAACCTGCACATATTCATCTAGCGTTCGATGTACTACTTCATTCTGGACAACAGAGGTGTTGTTCACTATAATTATGCCCAGAGCAAAACTATTTGGCTGGGACCCCTCACAAAAATATCTGAGCGCAACCTGCAGTTAATGCAACCTGCACACTTCTGGTAATAATGGGGGACTTTTCAATATTACTGGTGTGTTTTGTTTCCATGGCCATGTAGGTTGCCAGATGGCACTAATTTCCTGTTTGCCTCTCCCCACTCCCTCTTACAGAAGTTTGTTCATGAAAAAGCATTCTGGCACCACTAGCCCTGCAATTAATAACTGCAGCTTTTGGTGCAGCACCCACATAGCAGTAGGAAAAAACAAATAAGCCAAAGAAGTGAAGATTTCCAAGGATCATATATAACAACCTCAATGCTGTTGTTTTCACCTTCCCATCCCAGCCTTCCCCAACTCCTTACCTTTCAAACATATGTTAGAGCCAGCAATGGGCTTCCCCCCGCCCTCAAAGTTCACTGAGTGAATGCCTCCAATCCCATAGGAATGGATTCTCAAAATGCCAGGGCTCCAATCATGCAAATGTGTACATGTGTAACTTTACACACATGTTATAGGTCCATTGATGCCATGTTGAAAAGTCATGCATGTGAGCAAGTTTTTGCAGACTGGGATTCAATTCAGGCAAGAGAAGGTGAGACAGAGGAGTTACCACTGCTCATGATTTTACTGTTAGTTCACAATATTTGGTGTTTTTCTTAAAGCTCCAGCTCTTGGAGTCTTCTTGTTATGGCAGCTCTTTTTGTAAAGACATGAGCATCTCTAGTCCTGTTGCTGTTGCAAAGAAAAGCTTGGGAATGTGAACCTAAAGACTCAAAAGTCAGAAGGCAAATAAAAAACACTAAAGTTATCATTTTAAAAAGATCTGTCGAGTTTTAAGGCAACCTCATTATTTCTGAATGCTTGATCCCTGGTCCCTAATTAGCAATGAAAGAATGAATGAGTTATCAGTTACCCAAGCCTAGAATAACTAGACTAATAAATAAACAAGGCCTTTTAATTATATAAAAGGGAAGAGAGGTGAACTCTAAGAATACCATTAAATGTGTCAGCAGCCATTTTAGATTTGGCAAAAAATATCACTATTCACCCTATTTCACTGAAACTATTTTTTGATTGGGGTTTCTTTCCACCAACGATTATAACAAATATGAAGTGTTTTAATACACTATTCAGAAAACGCTATTTTTTATTTTAGGATACTTCATGTGTTTACTTTTTAATACTTTTACCAAGTCAGTAATGGTAGTGGGTTTTTTTGATCCAGATAAAAGATGGCTGCCAAAAGTGTCAATAACGATAAATATAATAATAATAACAACAACTCTGAATTTTGCCTCACTGGGTATGAGTGGCATAGCTGGGAATAGGACCCAGCATTCCTAACTCACAAGTGAGGGTAATTAACCATTGGAACAACTTATCAAGGGTTGTGATTGATTCTCTATCACAGGCAAAATTAAAATCAAGATTGGAGGTGTTTCTAAAAGAGATGCTGGTCTCTCCCCTGAAGAGGATCCCAGTGCTATTTGGTGGAACCTACTAGTGGGTTACCAATTAGAACCTAGAAATAAGGCTGGAATCAGGTTGGGAATACTGGGGGGCTCGCCAATCACTGCAGAATCTAGGAGACAAGGGCAGTGGTGCTGGGGCAGAGTCAGAAGTGCAGGGACTCAAGTCTCCATTCCCCAAAACTGAAAGTTAGTTCCACCAATGAAAGTCATTCAAGAAAGTCTACAGTGCTCACGAAGATTAAGTGGTGTGGAATCCTTAATCAGGAACCCCAATTTGGATCTTTTTCACAGTAACTACTTTAAAATGTTTTACTTACTCTCCTCTATCCACAAAGCACCCCCCTTTCAAGTTTTGCCTCGTTGTTAAAAGATAAAAAAATATATACTGCATAAACTTATAGGCTCTGACCTGCCACGTCAGCAGAACAAGGATACACAAGACATTTTTCTTCAACTGTAACCACTGAATCAAAGAAATGCATTAATCCCTTCATTACGCAGTTCAACATGCATTTTTCAGTTATTACAGAAAAAACACCTAAAGCAGCTGTTCAGGTATGCCATGTCAGCCAGGAGATGTTCATTCATCAACTGAACGCATGGAAAACTAGCACAGCATCCACTAAATATGGCCAAAAGACTGGATGAGGTGAGTTTCTTTATTGGACACTTTTTTTAAATGCAAAGACATTTACTGATTTACTTCTCTAAATTACAAGACACTTGGAGTCAAGGACACTCGACAACTTCCACTATCAACAAATTTAAAAAAAGAAAAAGCCCTTGTTGAAAACTGGTCAGCAGGGAAAGGAAAATCAATGAGGAGTTTGTGTGAATACATCCGATAACAGCGAGTGGGAAAATAGGCTGATGTAAAAAATGTCAATAATTTAGCAAAATTGTACTACAGGAATGAACAGGGTTAAAGTTACATCATCTTGCCCATAATTCCAGTTCTTTGTTAAACAACAAATTTAAGTCAATGGGGCTTTCACAATCCTCTCTATGTACAGAACAGCTGTTCAACTTTTACTAGACAGCTGAGGCCACAGTGTCTGTGAAAGCTGCAATACTCACTAATAGCTCTAAGCAGCTGCTCATCGTTCATCTCCACACTGGAATGCTTCTTACCAAATTCACACGACTAACACAAAGTGTGGGGGTCAGAAACGGCTGCAATACAGAGTACGTATTTTGAAAACAGCAAGTATGTTCCTCACATTATGAAAACGTTCATGAGAAATATGAATGAAAACCTGCCCCACCCAAAAACTGAATGACTTCACAGGCTACTGTATTTTCACCACAGGGAACGCACAGCTTGTTTTTGAAAGCTATTCCCCTATTATCTTGTATGCTGTTCTGAAAAAAAGATCACCGAGTGCTGTTTCTCTCAAATGGTAGAGAAAAACATTTAACAGAGTACAGACTTTTTAACATGTCAAGTTTTACTATTCTGTATTCACAAATAAGATTACTATTATGTGAGAACTTCAAATTCCTAGCAAATGAGAATTTTTTTAAATAATTGGCCAAAGACAGCATAAAATAATTATGCAAAAATGATATTGGACTTATTATAACTTTAATAGCAATAAGTATTTGTATTACAAACAAGGAAAGAAATACATCAAGGTATTCCCCTCAAATCTGTTAAAACTAGGCTTGGGAGGATTAGATTTTTAGTAGTCAACATTTGTAAATATCAAGTTCATTATCCTCATGCACCCAGAGATGATACTCAAAATTTGCAGACAGGCAAAGAAAGAAAAATGTTGCTTGAGAACCTATAAGAATTTGATCTAAGGATATTTATTTTGTATATTTTGACATGATGTTGACAATTCATGTTTTAACAGCTATAAAGTTTTAACTTTTTGAATTTCAATGTCTACTATAATTAAATCATTATTGTCTGAATCCCTACTCTAACTCCCCCTGTAATTTCCCATAACCATGAAAATTTAAATTGATAAAATAAAAAAATGCTTCAACCCCAGAATTTCATGTAAGTTTAAAAATTTAAACAGATAAGCATATTTTAAAATGCTAAAAAATAAACATGATATATCCATCAAAATTGTAAAAAACTAAAAATCAAATTCTGCCAAGACTAGTTAAATCAGACAAATTAGACAAACAAAAGGGTTTGGAGTGAGGTTTTTTTGGCTAAAATTTAAACAAGCAAATACATTAATGAAAACCATTTTTAATCAAGGTACAATACAAGTACATTCTACAAACGATAGATTGAAAGTTTACTGTAACAGCCATATTGCCATTAGATATGCATGGAAAGTACCATAGATTTCATTGTGAAGTCAAACTAACGAGGAAGTTTTCAAAAGAGCAAATAAAATACTGACAAGTTGTAGATCATACCTGTGAGAGGTGATGGTGATCCAACTGGTGTTGATGGATTTGATGGAAAACTACTGCTGGTATGGTCAGGAGAATAAATCTAACAACAAAAGGATGCACATATCTATCAATACATGTGACAGCTAATAAAAAAAAAATAAAAATCTGTTGATTTGGACTCATTTTTATACTTTCAGTTGCCACCACTAATGTTAATTTGATGAAAAGATTGGCTCATTAATCGTAGCTCTGTTTTATTACTTAGAAGGTTTTAAAAATGGCCACAGAGTCCATAGATCTTTCATTTTCAAGTACTTGTCAAAACAAGCAGTGCCGAATATGCTTTTTACAAACTACAAGAACTTTAGGATTAAATTCAAGAAGAATTGTAGAAGTCAAGTTAACAAGTCTACAGATAATTAATGAGAATAACGTATAAAAACAACTTCAGGAAAATTTGGAGAAATAACTGTGACTCTCCTTTACATGGACAAAAGACCCTATAAAACTTGACAAATTATGGTTAATTTTTAAAAAAATTAATCCTTAATAAGAGAGAATACTGTGAAAAAGACTGATCTCTAATTACTGGTATCACCTGACCAAAAAAAAAAAAAAAATAGTCATCTGAAATTGTGCTGTTATTACTAACTATTATTTTGCACATAAAGATTCTCCTTGGTTGATTTCTAGACAAATAGCTTCCAAAATATATACATAATACAAAATTTTGAACTTTTAAAGCTATTACTAACTTGGCAACAATATCTTTCTATGCTTTATATAATAATACAGTTGAGTGACTTTGGATAAAACAGCAAATTAAATCTTTAAGTTTCCAATTAAAATCTAAAATTGTAAGCGCCTTGAAAATCTGTTCTGGAGAAGGAACTGGATAGGTATAGGTACTGGTCATGGGATATGGAACATTTTTCTTCTAGGTCATAAGTTCAAATCTCTCTCACTCTAGGGCTAGAAGAGACAAAAACATTTTAACCTTCAGATGGCTGTTTGGCAGTCTGAAACTCCATTCACCCACTAGTTCTGACTTTGCACAAACACAATCTGACATTTCAGTGGTAAAATGATAAGCCGGAAGCTGGTGGATTAGTATAATATTTCATGAGCTGTCAAAGGCAGGACTTTATGGGCTGCATATACTTTCTTGGTCCTTCATACTTATATAAGTTAATAAACAAAAAATACCAAAACCACACTCCAAAAAACCCCACACACCACATTTTGCACGTGAGATAGAAAATATATGTAAAAAACCAGAATTATTCCACAGACCAATGACTTAAATGAAAGAACTTCAAATCAGTATAAAATTACGATTAAGACTTGATTACACTGTGTTGCTAAATTTGCTATGTAAACTTTAAACGTTCCAAAGAAAAGGGTGGTATACACAATAAATTCTATGTCTGAACAAAACATGTCATGCCAAAAGAAAATTTGATCTTATCGCACATTAAGTGGTGGGGGCTGTTGTCTGGTTTGTTGGAAAAGGTGTGCGTTCCTTTAAGGGCTAGAGAGCCAGAGAGAGACTTGCTGCAACAGCGTCAGACCAGGTCAGCATGTGGACGCTGACCATCCCTGACACAAGTGACTAGAAGAGGAGGAATTATTTAGGTCCTTGCTGGTGCTTGAAAAGCCCTTTTTTACCTGGACCAGGTGGAGCAGAATCCATCCTCTCACCCATGGGAGTAGTTAAATACCAGGGTTTGTCATGATCTGCTGTGTGAATTATGCTAGTCACTCCTCTCTTGTGGGGCTGGGAAGGACTTTTTCCTTCAGCATCAGATTGGCCAAGGCAATGTGAGAGCTTTTTGCCTTCCCCAAAGCAGGTTGGAGGCTGAACTGGGGTGAACATGAAACGGAGGTTAGGCTGTGATGTCACAACTCATTATGAAGGTGTGGGGAGGATGCCCAGAGCAAGTACTCCATAGGGAAGGGATATAATGATCAGATGAAATGGATTGGTAAAGGATTTAAAGTAGGTATTAAAAGAGTGGAAACGGGGAGGGAGGGTTGGAGCTTCTATGACTGGTATGGCAGGATCGAACATCTGACTTTATAGCTCCCCTTAACCCTAATTCGGGGGGGGGGACACACAGGATGACGAAGTCCCAGCAGTGGGTTGGCTAGGGACCAGGATGGGCAAAGAGGGTGGGCTGACAGTAGCCTCATCCCACTGGGTATACATAAACAATTATGGAATTACCTGCACTGCACGCTTATCTGCCGGGTACCCCCAGACATTTAGGGATAAAGTTGCAGCCTAATTAAACCACATCCAGGACTTGTGAAGACCCACTCAATTGACAGCAGAGCGCTCTCCAGTCGACCCCAGTACTCCAGCTCCCCGGGAAGATTAAGGTAAGTCGACTGGAGAGCGTCTCCCATCAACATGGAGCAGTGAAGACATCGGAGTAAGTCGACCTAAACTACATAGCATAACTAGTAGCGTAACTTAGGTCGACTTACCCAGTAGTGAAGAAAAGCTCCCAGTGTCTCCTGGCTTCTTCCTGCATAGCCAGATAATCCATTTTTTTCAGCTATCTACATAGCAATCTTTTTTAAAAATCATGTAAAAAACCCAAACAAACCTGTTAAAAGCCACAGGTTAAATACAAAATCAGAACACATTCTGCATGCAACCCATGGCTGCTGTATTGTTAAATGACCAATGATGAACAACTCTGATGCCTTCTGCCAGGCTTAAACGGTAACATGACTCATTTTACTGCAACAAATGAAACTCCTCCTCCTATCAGTCATGGTCCATTCCAATCAGCGGGGTGCCAATATGCCAGTATCTAATGAAAAGGGCCTTAGACAAAAGCTGCACAATTGAGAGCCCGCAGCGCCAAACCTCGGAGCTCTTAGTCCAATTTTTTAAACACTACTGTGTACATTTCAGTTAAGCTTTGTTATGCTAATGTTATTGAGTCTAAAGCAACAAAGAAACTTAATTCATGAATTACTTTTAAAAGTCAACTTCCCTACATTTTCTTTTCTTTTGTTAGGGGACCACTGGCCATTTAACTACCCAGATCACACAAAGGCCTTTACCCTAGTATTGAGGTAGGAATCAAAACATAAGTTATCACAAAGAGGTCTGATATAATCAACAAAGTTAAACAGCTCTCCTGTTTGATCTCCTCTAAATTAAAGACCAAGTGTTTTGATTTGGCATTAGGCACTGAAATAAACCAGATGTTTCTCCCTCCATATAACCCTCCATGGGCACAATCTTAAAGGGTTATTGTTTGGCAAATGTTCAGGGAAACACATTAGAAATGGCACAAATACCCAGATTTTCTTCTCTTTCTATCTACACTAGTTCATTATCCAAACTAATGCATAATCCACAGGGCTTTCGGAACTTTGTGTAAATACTTTCATGTACAATTCTCTTTCTTGCCTACCCTGAGATTAAGACCACAATTATCCAGGCTTAAACCTAAAATAAAAGAACCTTTGCAAATGTATTATCTGGCCTTACATGTTTAATCACACAGTATTCTGTATGGTCTTTAATACCTAAACTGAGGAACAAATGGTGTAGCCTCTGATGTTTCACACATGAAAGGCCTTTGTAAGATGTACAGCAACAGAATCTTAGAACTAGAAATTCCTCCTAATAATACTAGTAGTGGTGTTTAACATCTAAAAAGACAGATAGTGGCTTTAAAAATTCAAGACAATTTAAGCATTTTAAAAAAATCTTTGCAAAAACAGATACAATTTCACAAAGTTTATTAGCCACTGAAATTTAAATGCACCATTTTCACTCCAAACATTATGATTCCCTTCCTCAAAAAGTAAGGTTGCTGTATTACTTTCTGAACAGTTGTGAAAAGTGGGCTGTATGTGTGTATTTGGGGTAAAGGAAGCAGATGGATGAAGCAAGGGATTTGAAGTGTGCAGACTATGGCATGCACTGATAGAGCAGATGGAATGCATCACCATCAGCTATGACAGAAATGATTTATGGAATGACCTGGCTGCTCCTGCCAAGCAACAACATAGGATGACAGAACTAAGTTACTATGACAACCAAAGCCCACCCACCAGTTAGATTAAACATTCCTGCCCTGACTTCCACTCACAGTAAATTTGGAATTTTCTCCAAACATGAGCCTGGTTTTCCAAGCTAGTCACAGTAAGAGAAAAATACCTGTGGATCTGTCCAACAGGAAAAAGATGGAGAGTAACTGAAAATCTCACAAGATCACATGGGTCTGGGCTAGTCCATAAGGCCAAGATTTTAGCAAAAAATTTGGCCAGGCTGCGGACCATATATGCTCTAGGAGAGCTGTAGAATAATGAACAGCACAATGCTTGTAAACACTGCTATCTCCAAGAAGCTTTTCCTTCAGATTCAGCAGAGCCAAAAATGGCCCAAATTCTTTACTAGATGGGCAGTTCATGCAGCCAAACACAGGACTGCCCTCTGCACTCCTGGAATTATTAACTAGGTACCTGATCCGAAAAAGCAACAGGGACAGTATTTTTCTCTCCAAAGCCAGGCAGATTTAGAGAAATCTGCTACCTGATATGGACATCAGTGAAGTCCATCTGACATATCAGAGCTGGTCATCCTTTAACATATGACCATCAGAGGAAGCAAGACTAACCGCATCTGCATGAGTGTGCATATCTGCGTGCAGTGCGCTGAGATGGGAAAAACAGAAAGCAGCCTAGAGATGGTCTTTTGCAGCTGCAAGAGAGTCATTTTTATCTCTTGAATCAGGATTAGGCTTCCAGAGTGCTAAACAACAGAAGTCGGCAGAGCTTTCCCAGCCACCACCCATAGATCTGGAATTTCTGCTATACAGAGTATTAAGTCAGACACTGAATATAAACAATGTTTTCAAAATGTGTTCTGTCCTCGGAACTGTGCTATTAAAAATAATGGCTCCTTTAATACTATTAACACACACTGTTTTACTGCATTTTAAAATTATTATTATTATCTACAAAAGTTTAAATAATTTTTAATAGTTTAGGGACTTGCAATGTTTCAATTTATTACTTCATTTTATTTCATTATTTGCAATGGCATCTTCCAGTGACTGAAACTAACTTAATAAATGGCTTGCACTGATTTTGCCTTTCAGACATGCAATACAAATCCCCTTTTTAAAATGCTCCATAAATTGAAGTTGGATAGCTTTATAACAGAGCACACATCACTTGACATTTTATTTATTAAGTCTAAAAGGTTGTTTTTCCCACAGTATCTTCAAATCCCAATGTTATATGGCCACTGTGCATGCACTTTAAACCTTGTGCCTAATTTTGCCCTCAGATAAATTTTGTTGACTTAAATCATAGAATCATAGAATATCAGGGTTGGAAGGGACCTCAGGAGGTCATCTAGTCCAACCCCCTGCTCAAAGCAGGACCAATCCCCAATTTTTGCCCCAGATCCCTAATGGCCCCCTCAAGGATTGAACTCACAACCCTGGGTTTAGCAGGCCAATGCGGAGTTTTATGTACATATTACGGAAAAGAATTTGCTTTATGATTAAGCTAAACACCCAGTGTTTGTAAATTTTGCTTTGTACACACAACTTCCCAATCCATGCTCATTTGTGATATCTTGATCTTCTGCAGGATAGGCAAATGCCTAGCAAAAATCTGATTGGAACCTCCCAAAAATAAAAGCAATAATTTCCATTTGCCTTGACATGGACATAATGTACACAAATGTATCATGGAGTGTTACATTAACACTTCAGGTTACTGTGTTTTGGACATATTTAACTTCTAACTGTAGGTATTCATAAGTAACAAAAAGATAACTATGAATAAGGGAAACCATGATCAACATTTTAAACAAGATGTGGTTTAAATTAATCTGAAGACTGTGTCAATAATCATTACTTACAGATGCCAATGCCTTTCCAAGTGCATCACCCGTCTGTGAGCTTCCAGTCCCATTTCCTCTGTTTCCTGTAATGGGAAAATAAACACAATGCTTATTTTAAGGCCAAAGAACTAAGTTTCTTTTATTAATCTAAATTTTAGCAAATGCAGCTGAACACACTGTTCACATTGTTTTAATGGGACACTGTCAGGAAGTCATGATTAACCTCATGTCAATAGAACATGTTTTCATTATATCAAAACAACGTGAGTGAACACAGTCTTGTGTTTAGATTTTGGTAATCTCATTTCCCTGCACCATTTGCAGCCCAAATACAACAGCATTGTTCCAGCACGAGGATGAGAAAGTGAAGCTAGTCAGGGACAAGAGTGAAACAGATTTGGCTAGTTTCATTATCCAGGCTGAATGAAATGCAAAAGGAAAACAGACTGTGAAAAATATTTTTAATTAGTTTTAATAATATAAAGTAACACTAAAGGGTTGCAAATTTAACTGCTTATGTAGGCAGGCCAAGCTCATGGGACTCTCAGCAGCTCTTTGCATTCCTCTATTCCCTCCCACAGGTTCCCTGTGTGTCACCCTCCCAAACCCTCTATTTCAAGGACTCCCTGCCACCCCACCCTGCATGCTATGGACTCTGTCTCCCCATTTCCACCTGTGCCACATGCCAAAGGCTCTGTGTGCCTCCTCCTTCCAAAGGCCATCAAGTTGAACATAAGGCTTCAAAAGCTCAACCAATTAGAAACACAGGTGAGGAATTTTTTTGTTTCAAAATATGAATTTTATCCTGAATATGTCCCTTTAAGAATACAGATAAATTCTGTGGACATCAAATTCTGCCAGCAAATATTGCACTTTCATACAAAGCTGTGCAAAATGTTCACCATGAAATCCAAATCATTCATCAATCACCTGATTTTATGTTTTATAATAAACTTCAAATCTCTCACTGGATTACAGAATGCTTTATGAACTGGACTCATTTAAGGATCCAGGTTTATTATATGCCCCCAAATCAGGGCAAATACAACCAACCAGACTAAGGGCATGGCTACACTTGCAGATATAGAGTGCTTTGAGTTAAACCCGCCTTTGTAGAGTGCAGTAGGGAAAGCGCTGCAGTCTGTCCACACTGACAGTTGGCAGCGCACTGGCGTGGCCACATTTGCGGCACTTGCAGCAGCATTGGGAGCGGTGCATTATGGGCAGGTATCCCAGCATGCAAGTGGCTGCAACATGCTTTTCAAATGGAGGGGGGAGTGCGACAGGGAGTGTGTTGTATGTATGTGGGGGGAGAGAGAGTGGGTTTTTGAGGGGGCTGAGAGCATGTCAGCATGCTGTCTTGTAAGTTCAGAGCCCTCCCTCGCACCCCCGCCTCTCTCTCTCTCACACAGCATTCCACACGAATGGTTGCTTTGTCTTGGAGCAGATAAGCAGCCGGCTGTCAGAAATGGAGCTTTCAAAGGGCATTTCCGCATTCCTACAGCTGATTCCAAACAATGACAAGAGTGGGTACTTGACTTAAGGGGATTATGGGGCATTTTCAGAGGCTGATCACAGCGCAGTAAAGCAACACCTCGTTCACACTGGCACCGCGGCACTCCAGCGGGGGTGCAGCAAACATTATTCCACTCGCCAAGGTGGAGTACCAGCAGTGCTGTAGCCACGGAGTCAGAGCACTCTACGTGCGTTGCCAGTGTGGACGGGTAGTGAGCCAGTGCGCCCGGGGCTCCTTTATTGCGCTGTAACTTGCAAGTGTAGCCAAGTCCTAAGTTTCCCTTACACCAAGACTGAAAGTAAAGCTGAGTGTGAACCCATACCAAATTAAAAAGGTAGTCATGCAATCTTGAGAATGGAAACCACTGAATTTCCATGGCTGTATTAATAAGTGATTTTATGAGATACATCATCATTATTTACAATTTCTATGAAAAGAGAAAAAAATGAGTTCACATTTGTACTCTCTGGATACGCGGTGAAGGGATTAAAGAGAGTTAATAACCTGCCACTGACCTTCTTCCTTTGGCACTGGCCAGTGATCTGAGGCCAAATATGAGGGGAGGGGGCACATAATACACCATGAAAGATTTTGTAGCAGATCCACTCTAAAGACAAAATGCCTCGAGCCACCACAATGCTCCATTAATACAGCGATGGCATCTATATCACAAAACAGGAGCTTTCTACATGCTGTTTATGCACTGATTTCACAAAGCCTGGGGGACCACTGGCCATTTATTAAATGGGTGCAATTCCTTAGTATGGGCACAGTTTAAGTGTGTCTGAAATCAGTTCAGTTTAAGTCTATTACAAACCAACTTAAGCTGAACCGATTTAATAGAATCAAACCAGTTTGAGGGTCCACATTGGGGTGGGATGGGGTGGTTGCACTGATTTAACTAAATTGGGTTAAAAAATATCCTCCCTTTAGTTAAGCGGGCAAAAATTTGTGTGGAGACCAGGCCTACCTCTTAGTATCTTACAGATCTAAAAAACAACAGAAAAGGAACCTTTATTGGTTAAATAACTTCAAATTGCACCTTAAGAATTCTTATTTAATCCTAAGAGAATCTTACCCAGTATATTATCTGATCCATTGATAGGTGGAGTATGTGAGGCAGCGACATAAGGTGAACTACTGGTACTGCCGCGATGGAAGCTAGACATTGGAGGAAGACTGGCATTTATATCTGTAGGCGAGACTGAATGTGGGGGATAGCTCTAGAAAGAAGCAAAACAAATAAGAGCCAATTAAGCAGGATCTTTAAATACATTTATATATCTTGTTAAGATACCATTATCTAAGAAAGGGACTAGCTGTCCCTCAGCCAAACAACCCATTCCATTACAAAAAATCATTTTAAAATTATACACAAACAAGATACAACAAAATCAATATGCCACGATTATGAATTCTGACAATCTAATTTTGAATTGACACTACTAGAAGATAGACGGGAAATGAAACAGATCAGTCTCCAGAAATATATTTACATATGCAATTGCATTAGCCTATATAACTTACCAAGCGGTCATGTGTGTGTAGACTGCCATAACTGCTGGACTGTGACATGTGGGAAGAGGAGCTTCCCAGCATTCCACCATAACCAGGCTGGCTCATCCCATTGGATGAATTCCAAAGATCAGAAGAGTTGTGGGTTCCATCTGTTTTTTTTTTTTTAACAAAAGAAAAGAAAGATCTCTCTAATACATGAAGTATACTGAGTTCTCCTTTACTTTACATTATTTTAAAAATACATAATTCAACAACTCAATTAGCTTAATATCAATCCTGAAATAGGGAATAGCTAATACGGTGTCTCCCATTCTCCTGCCACCACACTGTGTTGCTATATTTAAAAAAATGAGGCTTTACAGCTGAAATACAATCCAACCACAGCTGAGAAAATAACAAGTACTCTACTAATTACAAAGACCTTCAGTAAGGCCAGATTTATATCAAGAGGGATGATAAAAATTCCAGACTTCAAAAAACTTGATGCTTGGCTAAGTAATGCTCACCATATATATACAGTGGAAAAGATTTCTCAATCCCTAATAGGCACTTTATATTTGCTAAAACATTCTAACACTATAAAATAAAAAAGGTTCCATAATAGCAGACTTAAATAACTGATAATTACTACATTATATAAACCTCAAACCAAAGTGTATCAGCACTGTTTTCCCTCAGCAATAAAGACTGCAATGACATTGTACACTTCAGTACTCAAAGATGATGATGATGTTTACAGTATATTTCAAAATCTCATCTAACCCCTAGTTATGTGACATGAAGTTGAGGAAACGTGGTCTCAATCTCATGAATTCTGGTCCCTGTTTTTGTGCAATTCAAAGTCATCTGTATTTTTGGCATGGTGGAGACATAAGCATTCACTGAGAACCCTGATTGTTAACAGATATTGTACAGCCAAACACCAGAATGACCAAGAAGCCCTCACCTCATTTTCCGCTATCATTCTGGTGTGTTGTTCTGAAGCCCCTACAAATCAAAGAATGGGGCATTCTGTCCATCTGGCCTGCTGGATAATCCCCTTAAATTACAGTCAGCAATTAATGTCACAAAGAAACCTTTAAATCAAAGGATAGCTCCCTTCAGCTAACAGTTTGTAAAAGTATACAAAATTCAATGCTACGACCCAGCACAATACCTTAGCTTCCCTGGAAATGTATTTATTACATTATTCAATGCAACACTGGGTTAAGCCTCACATTTCCACCTAAAGGACAAATTACTAACATTACTGTAGTTAGAGTTACTTTACTCACCTTGCATAAAGAAAGTGCTAGCAAACATACTGCTCGGTGGTTTAGGAGATGGGTAACTTGGAGATTCTCTATTGAAATCATCAGAACTTGGGGATGGTGCATATACCTAAAAATTGGAAAGCAACAAAAAGCAACAATGTAATATTTGGCTGTCACACATAAGGAACAGCATGCTAGTACAGGGACCTAAATTAAAGGGAGGAGTGCAGCAAGTCCCAATATTTAATTCATTTGTTGACATTATTTTGTTTTTAGCAAGTTGCCAAAGTACTGCTGTGATCTTAACACCACACTTTCTGGTGTGCCAATTCAACCAGGTGGCCTGATAAAAGCCTCCGTGTTGATTCTGCTTACAAAGCACATATCTCACACAGAAACAAAATAGTGGTCCCAAAATAAGTTTCGATTTTAAAATAACTTTATTCTTGTTTAAATATTTAACAAGTTGGAATCCCAGCAACTCAGGTAAAACATTCATGAAACTGTTGGGAGTTTAGTGTCACTGCACTGCATAATCCAATCAGAAACCTGTCTGCTTTTTTAGAGTGGGGGTGGGGGAGAATAGGGGGAGGGAGGAGAAGTAATGCAAGTCTATATCCTGCTGAGTGATCCTAAAATGTCAACATTAAATAACCTTTTAAGTCTGGCACAGCTTCTAAAAATCTTATTTTGATTTGGCAGTGGAGTACCAATTTCTTCTGGTAAGCCCTTGCTTCAGATAAACTCAGCATGAACATTTTCCACTGTAAATAACCAACTTTCTCATCAATTTGAAAAATATACAGGGGACCAAACAAACATAACAATCAAATGATTCTAATTACAGCAAGTATAAATCAGCAGTGAAATAAATCAGAGTATTCAGGTATGTTATGCATAAACAAAATCAATATAGACAATTCATCAATGACTCATAGTATAATGCAGGTTGTGCCAAGGGAGGCAATATCTTTATAACGATAATTTTGCTAAATATTCCAATATGAACGATTTATATTGTTGTTATTAATAGCAGTGGTATTGTAGTATCTAGGAGGCTCCAGTCATGGACCAGGAACTGAGGCATAGTGCAAAAACAAAATAAAAAATGTCCCCTTAAAATTATTTGTAGTTTATGAAAAACTGTAGTGCAGATACATTAATGTAGTAAATGGCTACTGAGTACACAAAAATGTAATACTTGAGCTAAAACATTTTTGCCATGTAATATGTTAAAATAAAAAAGGTTATTTTTTAAAAAATACTAAATTTTCTTCTCTTTCCCCCAAAATAAACTTATTGATTTATAGGTTTCAAATGTATTAATTTTAGAAGTCTAAACTTAATAAGTGCATAAGAGATATGCCAAAATTGTAAGGTGCATATTTATGCATATTTTTGTGTGTGCATGCATACACCTATTCACACATACATACAGTTAGGTCACTCCCCTACCACTGTAACAGGCTGGGTACCACTCAAGAGAAGAAAGAGGGAGACTAAAAAAGGGTCTATGACTACCACCAAGGTCTAGGAAACCTCTATTCTAATATGCAAAGGTGAATGTTCTGATATGGGAATTTGGGAAGTTAAGTGGGTCACATCTTGTATTTATTTGCATACAAATACCCAGAATGCTTTTCCAGACTGCTGTTGTCAGATCAAATGGTTCAGCATGTGTTTGGATAGAGTTGTGTGCAATGTGACTGATCACCGCTCCTTTACACAAATTTGACACTGATAACTCCAATGAAATCAGCTGAGCTATACCAGTGTACAAAACACTGCTAAGGATGTACAGAAGCCACCCTAGACATGTTTTCTATCAAGAACTGGGTCTTGAAGCTTGGGAGGGAGGGAGGAATACAGTGGAAACATTTCACAACTTTTAGCATCCCTCTGTTTTTTGCATTTAGATTTTCCAATCAAACTCAAGAGGACATTTTTGTTTGTATGTTTTTGTTATTTTGGAAACAAAGTTAGTGTTTCCAAGGAGAGCTTTTGTTCAAATTGATACCTTTATTTATTTATTTATTTATTTTTGGTTACTTCCAAATGTTGAATTCCTGGAAATAAAGAAATTTTTACAATGGAAAGTGCTGGCCAAATCTGAGCTACAGCTTGACAACATGTTATAAACTGTGTTAAAAGTATGTATGTATTTATGGTAGATAATAAATGTATATACATATATAGTCACACACTTCATACATAGTCAAACAAAAGTGATAAGACTGTCAAATTTTAAATGCTCACAATCATAAAGCTACAAACATATTAGACAGAACTGGGTGTAATTTACAAGTTGTCTGTTGTGCAAAATAATGCAGCATATGCTATAGCTGATGGATAATCTATCACTGTCACAGGACAGCAGAGGAAACAAAGCTCAATGACATGCAGCACTGACATGGAGATGTGCACTGATTAATGTGAAAAAATCCACCATGACATATTATACATCTTTTCAACTTTGCCAGAGTAATGCTATCAACAAGAGTTGCAATGTGGGCTACAGACTGAAATTTCAATCACTTCTAATAATTTTGACATTTTATAAAACTGTCTAAACAAGCAAGCACCTCAGAAGGGAAATTAAGATGAAAAAGTTCAGCTCCAACAAATGCATCATTTATGGTTACACATGTACAGGACATTAGCACAATAAAAATGTTCTGAAATATTCCAATGTCAAAGAGGCCCTTTCAAATAGCTACATGAAAGTTCTAGCACTGGCACATAAGTTTATATAGTTTCTATTTGTTTTTGGAATCCTAACTATAGCTTGCAAAAACATAGCTGCAATGTTATGAAGCTGCACTTGTGCCAGTCTAGATTTTTCAGATCAAAGGGCTCTGGCGGCAAAACACAACTGATGTGGTCTCAAAGACTTCATTAACTCCAGATGTGGGGAAATAGTCAGCCAATTCCAAAAAAAGAGCAAGTCTCTTTTAGTTACAATCAGACCTACCCACAAATTAAAACCAGGCGTCTTATGTCATCTGATCACCTGCAGACAAATGCCAGTGTTTTTTTTTTTTTTTCTGGTTAATGACCT
The DNA here is from genome assembly GCF_965152235.1 of Eretmochelys imbricata. Lineage (NCBI taxonomy): Eukaryota > Metazoa > Chordata > Testudines > Cheloniidae > Eretmochelys > Eretmochelys imbricata. The sequence goes on from NC_135581.1 coordinate 59,150,769, forward strand.
AATCATAAGTTTTACTCTGTGTTATTACAAACTGAATTTAAAAGCAAAGGGGGAAAAAATTATTGAGATTAGACTACATCTACAAGAAGCAAAATGCAAACTTTTAATTAAAAGTTGACAATAAAGGAAACATATTTAAATACCCTTTCAAGTTAGGAAAAGATGCATTCGATCATGTAGCTCAAACCTTTTAAACATATTTAAGGCTTAGGGCCCTTATCCAGCATGTGGCTCTTGGCCCATAGCAGCTCTGCAAGCCTCTCATCACACGGTGATAGAATTTGCTCCCTGGTTAGAAGGTGTTCTCTTTTGCAGCAGCTGCGTAATGAGGTTTTAAGTATGACGTGGCTGCCCAATACTGTCTCTTTGGGCTATCATTTGATGGGAATGACATCTGGGAGGAACCAAAATAGTTCTTCCCTGGCTGACATTTTCAGGAAGCCAGGGAATAGTGCTAAAAGAACATCCAGCCCAAAAAATCTCCTTGGCAGACAACTCGGTCAAGCAGGTAGAAGAAAATCCATCCTGCTAAAGGTTTCCCCAAATTCCCCTAAGTGATTGAATCGGAGGCAGGAGCACGAGGGAATTTCAGAGAAAGCACCCATATGAAACTAATGAGGGGTGAGAGAGCTCTTCCAAAACACCCATTCCAGATTCAATTTTTAAATGGTCCATATAGTAGAGGTCTTGTCTCTCTCAAAGCTGTACGCAGACTCTACACTTCAACCCTAGGGTTGTAATAATTCCTGCAGGCTGTGTGGACTCAGCAGGAAGGAAGCAGGACAAGGGAGTTTTAGAGCACAGGTCAAGAGCTCCACTTCCCGCTCCTTCCTCCACCCTGAGCTGTTCCACATATCTCCAGTATGAATGGCTGAGTGATTCTGGGGTTTTTTTAAGCTCTCTTCAGGTTGTCGATGTCTTCCCTCAATAGGCTGTACTGCTGCAGAGCCACCCTGCTTGGCCTTTCAGAGCTTGGGCAGCTCAGACCAGCATGGACCGTTCCTACTGAGTCAGGTTTAAGCAGCATCTGCTTTCAAATGTGCAGTTATTCTTAACATATTAAATTGATACTATTATAAAAGATCATTTAAAAAGTGTAATAAATCTATAAAGTATCAGGAGATTATATGCCATGTCCTTCTATTTACTAATTTAAAAATTTCCAAACATAAAGGTATTACTTTATCTTAAAAGGTCTGAATTACTGATTTTGCTTTGTTACTAAAATTAAATCTTCACTCTATAAACATCAATTAAAGCACCAAAAATATCTCATTTGCATACTTTTCAACAAATTTCCTTCCTATTAATGGGTTTGGTATTCTTATATTTTCATGATCCATACTAAATGTAGATGTAAACAGATGAAACATGCCAGTGAAGCAAAATATCTTAAAGATGCCTCCACTAAATCAGGACCAAATCTCCCAACATGCATGCTGTATGTGAAATTATAATTTATATTATTCTTTAAACCCTGCTATTCAGAAAGTTTCAGAGGTCACGAAAACTGATATTTATCAAGGCGTTACATACAAATTTCTATCCTAGGGCAGTAAAAATGGATACCCACATCTACACCTTATGAACTCCACTAACTGGCCTATTCAAATCTGAGGTGGAGAGGGTAAAAGGAAATGAAAAAGTGGGAACAGAAGTAAATACACAACATATTTGAAGATTCCTTTGGAAATAATTTCCTAAACAAGTTTCCTCCACTTCCTAAAAAAAGATCAGACCACATTTTTGATGAATGATATGTACAATTTAGTCTACAAAAATTCCACTGTTTTTATTCAAGGAATTAAAAGGAAGCCTGAAACTGATCAACTCATTTCCAGTACTTGTTTGTCAAATTTCAGAACACCTTTATGGCTATGATATAAACTCCTACATACTATTAATACAGACCACATTAAAACTAGAGGAGTACCGATACATTTTCTTTTGCTTTTAAGTTCACTGCTCTTATCTCACTGGTAATCTCAGTTTCTACAACTCATAGGCATAGACTAATGTGTTTCTACAGGCTGTCTTCAACACAAGTGTGTTTATCAAAGCAAATACACTGAACAAATGAGTGTATGTCACTGTTTGGTGCCCACAATTTTGAGAAATATAGATCCATCCAATATAGCACCTGATCCCCTCCCTAGCTACTTTCATTTGCCCATAGAAATGGACAAAACCTTCACACTGAAGCATCAGTAAAGCATGTTGTAGACAACACACCCTCCTAGCAGGGGACTGCTCCTCAATAGATTGGCAGTTCTGTCCACTGGACTTGAGCAGAAAAAACTCTCCTGGGCTATCACATTGAGACCCATAATACTACTTTGGAGGGGAAAAAAAATAAAGTTGACCAATGCTACAAGCTCACTTTATTCAATGCTCAAAGCAGTCTACCCCTAGAGATTTCCTACATGATCCTATGTTTGTCCTGACTTACAAATGTTAGCTTTGACCTTGTCTGAGCTGCTATGGGCAGCATATGGTATAGGGTAGATTTAATTGTACTTTTCTCTCTGTGTACTAACTGGTCCAATACTAATAAAACCTGAATCAAAATCCCTCTGGAAAGCAGAAAACATTAACATTAACAACACTTGGTTGGTGTAAACTCTGCAAACCGAATATGTCTACATTTATGTAAAAACAGACTTTACATGTTATTCCTTTTAGAAGGTACCTTAGGAAAATAAAACTGGATTGATATATTTCATCTGAAGTAATCTGCAAAATTTTAACACTTACAGCGATATGTGCTATCTTGATATTCTAATTCAATGTGCTATGAAATAACACTAACAAGCAAACCCCCCCACCACTCCATGTATTTCTAGATAGTATTTTATACACCTTTTGGAAAAATGGAGAAAATAACTTTACTGAGGAACTAGTTCATCTCACTCAAGAATTAGTTATAATTTTTCACTGAAAATGTGGAAAACATGAATGATCTTCAGGAACATACATCATAATTTATGCTTGTTCTTTCCTTCTCTGTTTATCAACATTGTAACAACTTGGTATGGCAGAAGCTGAAACACCTTCATAACAAATCCCTCTCTATGAAATTTTGCCCTACACTGAGGAAAACATAAGAGTAACTACTTACACACTTAGTAACTAAACATAACCTCATGTGACTGAGGTACCAACTTCATTCATACTGTGAACAGTACCTGGATTATAACAACATGCAACTAAATTATGTCATCTTCAATAGTGGCATTAAAAGCTGTACAAAATAAGATTGTAAAATTAAGCAAAAATGTTTCTTCAAGTGATTTGATATTGTTTGATATGCAGTAAAATTGACATATTATTCTCTATTCTGCCAAGTTTTTAAAACAGTTCTCACTCACTGCTTATTTGACTACCTAAGATAGTAAAAAAAAAAGTTCATATAAATAACATCATACACGTTTTTAATTTTCAGGTGTCATTCCGGAAAAAGCTAGGAACATTTATTTGTTTTATCTCAATAGAAACACAAACAAAAACTATATTTTTTAGACCTCGATTGGTTCCCTTTTCTACTTTACAGGGCATGAACAAAGAAGCACCAATAAAATAGGTTCCCTTTAAAAAAAGAAAAGAAAACAAAAAAGAGGTAGAAAGTAACTACCTGTAGCCATTAAAAAAGCCTGTCAGTACATGCCATTAATTTTGCCTCAAAGATCTGATTTTTTCCGTCCAAAGGATATGAAGTTAGCACCTAGCAGAAATGAAAGGAGAGGTGGAACTCAATAGACAAAATGGCTTAATATTTAATCACGCTTTTTCTCAATTTGAAAGAACACTCTTTTTGACTTAATTCAACCTTCCTTCCTCCCAGCCCCCAATGTATAGTTGGATGTTCTTCCCCGACACTAAGAAAATCATTTCTGGATATCAACAAGTGCAGAAAAAAGTAAAAAAAATGCAGGTTTCTAGTTTAGTATAAATAGCTAATGCAGTCCTCTAACACAGAGAATAAGTTCATCTGCTTAGTTTTTAATTTAGGGCACACACTATTCAAAATATTTCTTGTTTCATATTATATAATACACATATCAGTAGTGTTTTATTGCTTAGTAGAGGATTTATGCTAAAATTATAATTTTCCCTACATACTTCTCTTCTGTAATATACGTTAAATTACCAAATTAATCCCTTCAGACAGCACGATAAATCACATTTAATTTGTAAATTTTTACTCTACTTCCATGTAAATGTATCTCAAACCTCTTATGATAACCCACTCTGTATTACCGAAAATATCTTTTTCAGTTTAATCTTATTTTGCCTATGTATTATTTACTTTGCTAACTCTTTTCCCATTTTAAGGTTAAAAATATCTTTCAAAAATATAATTTACAGATGAAAATGTAATACTGGTTTCTGCATGTCATTTACTACTTGCATTTTTTGCATACAAATCAGCATTTCATACAGTTTAGTTGATAGCAGAAAGTATGCTATCTAAAGTCAAAATCACTATTCAAATAAAATCTCAAAACACGAGCCAGATGCCATTATCTGCTAAGTGATCAAATGATACAAATTAAAGTAGTAGCACTTCAATATGAACTGTGGTCTTGAGGTATATAGTCTTCTCTAAATGTGGAGAAGTTCACACACAATCCTGAATATCAAATTAAAATCTCTTTCATTTGAAGGGTAAAAGCATTAATGGAAAGCAAAACATGAAAAAACAAACAAAAAAAAAAACAAACCCCAACCCAACACACACTCTGATTACATATATTTGAATGAAATAGTAATTACATTCTTTATTCTAATTTATAGAACTATTTGGGGGGATAAAATATTGAAAGCTGCTAAAAAGTTTAAAAAAAAAATCACAATCCAAACTTAAGGCAACATGATATGGGATTGTCATATGATTTGTCATCTATTTACTAACTCTGCAAGATCATAAAGGTCACCTCTGACCTATAACAGACACATGCTATCAATTTTCAGGCCATCCTCCCCTACAGCACCAGGACTTCCATCTACTATAAGCCTGGAAATGCTTAATAAGATCAAAGCTTTTTTCCTGCTACAGAACAAAGAGAAATGTTGTAATAAGGTGATCTGTGCTCAAGAAAGAATAAAAATCAGAACTCCATTCAAAATCATACTCCTTTTGCTTCAGGGGTATTGTATAGTTAATTTTACTTAAGTCTAATATATATCTTCACATAAAACTTCAAAAAGACTGTTTTAACTTAGGAGCGGACATGAAAGAAAAATCATTTCACATTTGAAAGACAGCTGGTATTGATATGAAAGGAAAAGAAACAGATCATGCAGTTTCACTTATTTCCCCACTCTCTTCCCAATATCTTTTCTCTCTTCCAAGAAGCTCATACACCTAGTTTTTAAGGAGTTTAAAGATCGTTAGTTTGATCATCGTTAATCAGAAAACCTTGGCAAAAAGTTTACTACTAAATAAAGGCAAAACTCACACAAGCTTATGGGACAAGAAATAAAAATGAAACCGATCTATATTACTGATCTACATACATTCCTTTAAAGACCAGGGACAAGCCAAAATCATATACAAGTAATATGAACATAAAAATGCTTAAACAAAATGATTGTGCAAACACTGTATAAAAGACTCCATGACACATAAACCAGATTTGTGTTTTGTATTCTGCCATACGATATTTTAACATTTTAAATTAATATCAATTATGAAATAAAATATATCATTTAATACATAACAAATTAAAATCTAGAGGAATTCAAAGATTCAGTTTTAATTTTTTCAAAAGCTGGTGAATGTCCATTTTATTTTGTAATCTGCAATAGTTCCAATAACATTTTTTCATTTTACTTAAAATGATTTTGGAAAAATCAAATCTTAAACAAGAGCTTAATGCTTGCTTACAATTTGAGATGTACTACTTGATTCAAATGCCACCATTCTCGGCAGCATGGCACAAAATCAGTACAATGACCAGAATCCAAAACTATGAAGCCGGTCACTAAAACAGAAGTCTATCAAGTATAAGCAAAAATGTAGTATTTTGTAATCTTCAGGAAGAACATGGATTAAAACCCCTCTACTGCACTATTAGGTACAAAGTCTACTGAAAATGTTTTACTGTAAATAGTGATTCAAGTTTGTGAATCAGACTAACTTTCCTGTATAGGGTCAAAATGCTAGTTTGATTGGAAGCAGATGGTATAACAGTAAAGTTAGTCTCTGAACCTCAAACTCCAAACAGGAAACGCAAGCCTTACTGGCTGACTGCTTCCCTAATCATTTCCAGAGATTCATACTTGTTATTTTTATAAATAACCACAAATTCTTTCATCTTTTCTCCCTGTTGTACAAAGCAGCCAATAAACCTAAATGATGTTTTTTTGTTTTTTTAACTATCAGAATCCCCACCACCACCACACACACCATTTGCAAACAAGGAGCTCACAGATGGTCTTTTAAAAAGAAAATACATTAGAAATATTATGCAGTTCAATGTTAGGTTAATGTTTTAAAAATTACAAACGATGAACTTAACTGTATCTTATCACACAATGCCAGTCTTACAAGTCTTCTAAAATATGCAAGTGAATTACATCAGCAATCTAAATGTACTTTGTTAGACTAATCTAAAAACACACGGGTTTCAGTAAGTGCCTATTCAGCTATGTCAGCCACTTTGAAACTATATGAACAAAGGAAAGCACCCTTACCGTTTTCCCATTGTAGTAATACATCAAAGAATTGCTGCCCATTCCAGGTACAGGGTATGCACAATACATATTGATTCTAAAAATGACAGTCTGCAGTTAAAGTGCACTGCTTCTCTCCAAGACATCCATCCACCCGATCAAACAGAGTAATTCTTCAGTACTATGTGTACACACATGGATCTACTCAAAAGGAACTTATGCAAAACAGGACTGAACCATCTCACATGAGGAAGAGGGGGTGTGAGAGAGAGACATACACTGTAATCTCTATAAAATTCTATCAACTCCCCGTTTTTAGTCATAATTCCAACCAGCAAAACCCTTGCAAAAACAATTCATTTACAACAGTTAAGATGCACAGGTTTGTAGCTACCAATACACTGAGAAATTATTACATACAAATAAAATACTACAAAGGAATAACAAATGGAAAAATTCTAGTTAATCTTCTGTTTTTTGTTTTAATTCAATTAGAGCACTTGTGGCAGTACATAGAGTCATAGCTTGATGCACCTCCAGTGACACTACCAGCTGGCTCTGTCTAAAGTTGCTTCCAACTTTGACAAACACATCACAGAGCAATCATGAACTGGAAACACTGAATCATATGTAACAAGAAGGACTAGACAGTTAAGCCTTCTACTTAATCACTTCCTGGGCCAAAAAGTATTATGTCCCAATTAATTAAGTATCTCTACTAGGCCACGGGTTGTTTCTAACTGGGGAAAAAGTATATCCTCTTAAACAAATACTGTATGGCTGCCAAACAAAAGAAAATACAGTATGTCATGTTCAGTTAAATATATTACATATGCTTCAAACAGACAACTATATAAAGGTAATTACAAAATCCAAAATTTAAATTACATAGCATGAAAAACTATGAGTAAGTTTGGCCACATTTTAAACATTTTAGGCTATAAAATACATTTTTGTGAAAAGAACATTTTTCCCCTCTCTCATACATGTACACATATACACACACACACGGACAAGAGAATTGGCAGAAACATACAATTTTAGTGTTAATCTGACAAAAATGTATTGCACAATATATTGAACACATATTACACAGAATCCCTCAATACACACACATTTATAGTCTATTCTTCTCTAAACTTTGTGAAGAATATGAAATTCCCTCAGTTTGCTTGATGAATTAAACATATAATATGAAAGCCAATATGCAAGGAATGAAGTTACCACTGGGGGGAGGGGAAGAGGGAGTAATACGAAAAGCAAATCCCCTTTTGTATGTTACTCAGTACATCAGGAAACTCCTAATCCAAATGTTTGTACATAAATATGTTTATATTCTACAGATGAGTACAATTGGCTGTTAAAGAATGTGCAGGGTCCAGTGAGCCTCTTAAAAAAAAAAAAAGTCAAAGGAAGAAAAAAATTACAGCAGAAAATCTCTTTCCCACTCTCTTTGCCAAAACTGTGAGTCTGCCCTGCCTTCCCTTCTGTCCAGAACAGAGAACATACAGCAGACTAAGAAAAGAAGGGGTAACATTCAATTCAGCCATGTGTAGGGAAAGAAAGCAAACTGCAGAAATTAGGATACCTTTGACAAGCACCTTTGATGATGGGGAAGTCATCTAACCACAGAATTAAATTTAGCAAAGAAAACATCCCAATAAGCTGAAATACTTTGATCATGTGAGACTTCCATTAGGTTTTTGTACAGTGTCCATCATCTTAGTAAATAAGTACTGCAATATATGCAGATTAGATACAAAAGTTTAGTCAGTGACATGCACTAGCAAAACGATAGAAGCATGATAGTTAAACTACTGTGATTATTCCAGTTTTAAATTAGGAGGTTCAGAGATATCCTGAAATGCAAATGAATCAAAGCATGTGCATTTTTACTGTTTAGCTTGATATGTTGGTTAGATTGTTACTTTAATACATACATACACAGAGGGGAAAAAAGGTAGAAAATGCAGCAATTTAAAAGCTAATGAACCAAATTTGAACCAAACTCTTCACCAATGCAAAAGACTAAGCAGCAGCTGCAAAAAAGAACATCACTGTACATGAGACTATTAAAATGCCAAGCCTGCAGAGTGACTTGCAACTTCCTCCTTCCCCCAGAGATCACAAAGCCCCATTTCAGTCCCCAGAGAACTCTGTAAGAAGCTTTGATTTACAATTAACAATGCCGTTCCTTAAACCTCCTCACTATGTTTAGGCTTCTGTAGACGTGATATGCTAAAAGATCTTTAGATCTCTTAGACATACTGCTTCCCTAAGTATATAGTACTCCAGGATTAAAATGAATTATTTAGAACAATGTATCTTTTTATATTCAGGAAACACACCAAAAAAGCTATAGAACAGAAGTCCAATTTTATTTTGGAAGAAAGAGACAGAATAAAAGCATTTTCTTTTTTAATCAAATAGTTCCAGCACATAAACTTTTATAGTGTTTAAAAATGTTTTAGCAGTGGTTAGATTCAGTTCTCCAAAACAAGGATGGACATTAATGTGTATCTTATAAAATCAACTACTGGGTGTGTGCATGCAATGATTTGATTATTGTTGAAACACTTCGGGGAATTAAAACTCAGTATTTTACTTAATGGCATACGTGTTTCATCTTTCTTGCAGCTCATCTTCCAAACTTGCACATAAAAATTGTAGACGTTAAAAGCGTGAAGGCAATATTAATTGGTATTGTTTGCTAACTTGAGTAACATCTGTTTAAACAAGTAAATTGCTGAGGCTCATCAACACACAGGTAAGCTAGTGTCAAAAACAGCACAAAAGAGTAGGTCTCATTCAAAATGCTGCCTCTGGGCAAAGACAGAATAAAGACAAATACTCCAACAATACCGCTCTGACTAGAAGGATTTACCTCTGACAAACCAAAGAAGTAACAATTTCATCATACTGCGTGGGGAATTAGCTATTTTACTGGAGCAGCACAGGTACACCTATATGCACTGCACTGAAAATTATCACCATGGTATATGCCTATAGCACCAAAATACTATTTCCCCAATACATTGTCACCCAATGTATCATATTTTGGGATCAAATTACTCTGCTTTCAAGCATATCAGATTGTTATGAGTTTTCTTTAATCTCACAGTTTACATTGCCTAGAGATGATGACAAACTGACATATTTTATAATTTGGCAAACTGCACAATTGTATCCTGGTGTTGCAATTATATTTTGCATAATTGCAGCAAACAGCACCAGATATACCTATAGAAAGTTCAAACAGTAACTACTCCAACGTCCAAAAAAAGTTCTCTTTGTGTATGTCTGTGTTTTATTTTTTATTTCACATTTATTCTGAGCTGCAGCTGCACTGATTTTTTCCCCCCTTAAGAAAAGCATATTACGGTGAAATGGATCATATCTGGATCAGTGATACAGTTATTACAGTCAATACAGTTATTTATTCTATTTTTCCATAATGACAAATCAAGGGTTAATCTTATGACTCAGTCTGACAGAACTAGTCAGCTGGAGACAGGTCCAATTTTTTAAACTTGATTTCAGACAGACATGCCGTCAGCAGAGGAGCACTGAATGGACATGCACTTTTGTAGCCTGAACCGTTTCCATTCACGACTCTGCACGGTATCAAAAACAATAACCTGTGTGTTCTGTGAGTATATAAAGAGATTATGATCTCTGACGCAGAGTGAAATGCTGACCTAATAATAAACTAAACTACCTGTTTAAGAATGTTCTCAAAGATTCATTCATTTTCAGTCTGATATTTAATGATACTTGCTCTTTAAAGTCCAGCTGTTTTGTCAAACGTAGAATTTAGTCTATTTTCTTATCTTTGTCCAATTCAAAGACACAACAAAACACACACCGCAAGAAAGAGTCACCCACCTTTTTAACGGGTTTAAAACTACCACTAAGTTGACATCATAGAGATCATTGGAAATTACCCTTTATAATATACCAGAGATAGGCAGAGGATCTCATCTCTATACCACAGAGCATATCCTCTATTCAAAACTGTTCATAAATATGACTTAAACATCATATCAATGTTTACAATAAAATGTTGTTATACTTATTGCTTGTTTTATTATTTCTAATATTATAAGAACTAAAAACATTTACATTGAATTGTGTACTCTTCCCCCCGCCAATAAAAGTTATTTCCCCACCACCAAAACCAAATATCAGATAAAATATAATGAGCTTCCTGATGGAGAGTCTGTTTTTCCCAAGGACTTAAACAGCAGCTTACAAAGGAAACCTCGAGTAGGATACCATTAGCTTATTTTTTCCTTACTCCTTTGGTACTACTTGCTAGTTGAAAAATGCTCTTCAATATTCGTGCACAAAATCTTTGAACCAAGGATTCAGAAACCAATTCTAAGATTCTCAATGAAAAAAACTCCAAATGTGTTTATTTCTAAACAAAACGTTTATGATGATTAACTAGATCAAGCCTGGCGAGATGAATACCTATAAATTATATCATCAGCAGGCAATTAAAACAGATTCAAACTTTAAACTGTCTGAGAATTGCATGTAGCTACTTCTAGAGGAGAAAAAACAGAAAAGTATGCATTGTCTAGAAGACAGACCTCTACTCATATAAACATTTAAATAACTAATAAATTAAAAAATCCTGAAAGCATGCCATCACGTTATTACGCAAGGGGAAATTATCCATTTATCAGATACTCTATAGTGAAAAGATGCAGCAGCTTGCAACTCCACAATAGTGCTTTTAAAAAAAAAAACAGCCAAGAATAGAATAAAAACAAAATTGATACAAAAATCATAATATTAAGTTAATGGGGTCCAATTAATTTACACTAGTGTACTTTCAAATCTATATCAAAGTTTAGTAGTAAAAGTTTTACTGTTTTCCAGTTCAAATGGTTGTTTTTAACTTTAATATCTATATTTGCACAAATTAAAAAAATTACCTGATATTAAATAAAAATAAGATTACATATTAAACCAGTATACAGCATTCCAGAAAGTAAACCTTATACTATACATTGATATCAGATTTCCAAACCAATTCCATGATGGCTACATGTGAAAACAGGAAACAATAATATTTTAAAAATAAGAAATTATGTAGTCAGAAAATTGAGTTACAACAGATGGGAATGGCTTTCCTTCTCAAGTACTATACATTTGCAGCATGCGAGTTATTTTATATATTTAAATAGAAATAAAGATGCTTCTCATTAGGTGAATTATTGTAAGAGCTAATGAACAACAGCAACTTTATCAATTCCTCACATTCAGGTATTGTACAAATATTCCTTATTAGTGATACTTTCTTATGGATTTATATTAAATATAAAAGCAAGGAAGGTATTCAATATGCACCATTATTCCCAGCTTCGGAAAGCTTCAGAAGTGTGCTGAAGATTTTAGATATTTTGTAATAACAAACAAACAAAAAACCCGAGCAGTTTAATAGATGGCTTTGAAATGTCCTCAGGTATATCTCCCTATGAGAAGCACTTAGTTACACACAATTTCATTTATGACAAAATGTATGTATAAATTTGTTTGTTATCCTTGACAAATGAGTAAGGGGTGTTACCAAACAACAGTACTTCCTATTGGGCCAAACAATCACCACTCCACAACATGATAAATAAATGCACGCACATTATAAAAATCAGATGTGAATTAAATAAGAGATTTTAAAAACTTTCCAAAGTAAGTGATTCCATGCTTCTGTTACTGAAAGATGTAAAAGATTAAGTAAGTTACACATCTCTCCATCATGAACTTAGTATGACCAAGCAAATGTATTTGAGAAATTAAAGGGAGATAAGGGGTCCCTCTGCTGGTCCAACTCTAGTATCATTTTGCTTTATTTTTTATTTGTTGCTCAAGTGCAATATGTTTAGCATTTCTCACTTATTCCCCAAAGTGATATATAGTAACATAGCTACTGATGCAGTTTTAAAATTTTCCAGTAGGTGGTTCTATAATCAAAACCCTGCTCCATAAGAAAAACAGGATTTTAATTTATTTAATAAATTAGCATCATAGAAGCTTTAGGAAATTTTATGTCGAAGTGCAGGTAGCTAGCTGTATAGAAATGTAAGCTCAGAGGCACATTTCCCCTCTTTTTTTTTTTTTTTGGTTCTCTGGTTTACTGCCTGGCAAAATTCTTCAGCAAACGAAGCTGTCTGGATGATCTGTCAAAAGCAAATGACAATCCTTTCGTCGTCTATAGCTAGGGATCTAGCTAGTACTCCCTTAAGGAATTTTTGTTTTTAATAGGCTACCCAAGTTATCACAGCTAATGTCATGAAGTCTTGTGATTACATCTCCATGATTGTACAACCTGTTTTCTTTATAGCCTTGCAGTGCCAAACCTCAACATCACAAGAAACTCAATGGTACTAAAATGTTAGGCAATTTTAATTCAATTTTAAATTTATACTCAGAGACCAGAACCAACATCTGCATCTTTGTCTTAGGATGACAAGTGAATCTGTAGTCTAGAAAACTTAGGTCTGAAGTTTATTCAGGGGTTTAGACAGTTTTTATTTCAGTGAAATTCTTTTCAACAGTAATCATTTTTTACTGGCTATTTCTGATAATTACATGGTTAGATCACAGCCAAAGCAGCCTGTCTAGCATTTGTATTGATCATGCAACCAATCAATTTAACAACATGAACCAGGTAAAAGTCATAGATATTATCACCTATTACTCTTCTAGCAGAATGCAAAGATTTTCAAACAGCCTTCCCACCAAAATCACAGTGAACATTATCAAGTGACAAACTAAGAAATAATCTTTTACTTATAAAAGCTTTCCTTCCCCGCATTTGTTGTTGTAACAAAGAACATCATCAATAATGGGGATGAACTGGCACATAGTCTGCTGTAAAGCGGTAGTTACAGCAATAACATATAATCTCTGTAAAGTTACACAAGCTGCAGTCTAATCATGTTTGGTTTTATTAACATTTTAAAGATACATATAAATTTAAGACCTTTCTATTCAGATCTCAATTATAATTTAATAGCACTTAAACACATGCATCTGGGATGCTGTGAAAACTTAAACAGATTAGCTAATGTCAACAAAAGGCCCTTACAGCAAGTCCTGAAGACAGCTAAGGAGACCTTCTGGCAGATATAACATGGAAGGGAATTCTACAGACGTGATCCCTGATCGAAGCCAGCTCCACTTTGGCCCAGTGCAGTCAGAGGATCAGGACAGACAGCCTGGATAACTCATCTGATTTCAACTTTGTGGAAGGACATTGTTGAGAGATGATCACTCAAGTACCCTCGGCCTAGATTAGTGAGTGCTTTACAGACTGTCAGCGAGACCTTGCAACAAACCAGTTTGCTACTTACTGACAGCTGGACATCTCTGCTTCCTCCACTTCCATAATCAAGGAGCAGACAGGAACTCACATGTGACTGACTACTACTGCTTCCAGATCAATTTCAAGGGAGGCTCAAGTAGAAATGAATTACAATAATCTAGCCTGGAGATGGTGAAATAATAAAAGGCCTAATGAGGTCCATCACACAGAAAAAAGGGAGGGACTGCTTGGAGATGGAAACAGTTACTACTTAAGAAGAGTAGGGTCTCAAGATTAACATTTCTTTGGTATGTTACAGAATTTTGTGGCCTGGACACTTTAAATATTTACTATTTATTTACTACTTTACAAACAAACAAAAGGCAAGTTCCTATCCTGAGGAGCTTACACTTTGATTCAGACATAACAAACAAGGCATAACAATGAAAAGTGGTGATGGGAGTGTGGAAGGACAGGGGATGGAGGTTACCCAATAAGTAATCATGAGTTCTATGTATTCTACCCACACAATTTATTGGAATTAGTCAACGGGATGCTCTCAGTTTGCCAGTCAGGGAATTTTGCATTAGACCTGGCCACATCACCTATCGATCTCAGAACCACCTCAACATAAGAACGGCCATACTGGGTCAGACCAAAGGTCCATCTAGCCCAGTATCCTGTCTTCTGACAATGGCCAATGCCAGGTTCCCCAGAGGGAATTAACAGAACAGGTAATCATCAAGTGATCCAACAAGGGACACCATCCCTGCCCATCCTGGCTAATAGCCATTGATGCACCTATCCTCCATGAACTTACCTAGTTTTTTTTTTAACCCTATTATAGTCTTGGCCTTCACTCCTCTGGCAAGGAGTTCCACAGGCTGACTGTGCGTTGTGTGAAAAAAATACTTCCTTTTGTTTGTTTTAAACCTGCTGCCTATTAATTTTATTTGGTGACCACTACTTCTTGTGTTATGAGAAGGAATAAATCACATTTCCTTGTGTACTTTCTTCACACCATTCATGATTTTATAGAGTTTTATTTTATCCCTCCTCAGTCGACTATTTTACAAGCTGAAAAGTCCCAGTCTTATTAATCTCTCCTCATATGGAAGCCATTCCTTACTTCTCATCATTTTTGTTGCCCATTTCTGAACCTTTTCCAGTTCCAATATATCTTTTTTTGAGATGGGGCGACCACATCTTCACGCAGTATTCAAGATGTGGGTGTACTTCAGAGTTTTCTGGCACCAAGGACAATTCTCTAAAAAGCTAGGACACTCCCCATCTGCTAGAAGGCTGCTATATTCACTCACCACGGCGAATTTTACTTTATTTTTAATATCAATTATCAGAGCCTCAAACTCTGGAGTTTAGATAAGCAGACAGAAGTTTGGAAATTTATCTGAAACTATGGATGAACTCAAAGTCCTATACATTTTCATCTCAAAACAGGTAAAACCAAGTTGCTTTCATGGGGGAAGACACCCAATGAGCTGTTACCTTCCTTCAGGCCAGTTTCCTGTCTATTGCCCTTATGGAGCACCACCCCAGCTTTATACCTACAGAATTGGGGAGGTGAAGCGCCATTCTTTTGAGAGAAAACGTGAGGCATCTTTTCCATTTCTCTTCTATGCATCCAACCCAACACTCAAAGTCAATGTAAAGACTCGCAATGACTACCATGGGTGCTTGACAGGATGTTTGTGGTATCTCCTTTCTGCTTATTTGTCTCTCTTTCCCACCCCACCCACTTGAAACAAATTAGGTCATTTTCCTTATTCTTGCTATGTCACTGCTCCACTATAGCTGTTCTTAATGGAGGAATTTGTACAATAAATGATAAGTTGGCACATGTAAGTGGCATACATCCTATAGCTGGTGACATGTCAAGACTCCCATAATCAGTCTATGAATTATTTTATCCTGAACATGATTCTAAACTGCAATTGAACCTAGAAACAGGACTTTGCTGGTAGAATATATATTCATTGATATTTTCCTGTTAAGTGGAATTTTAAACATTATGTAAGAATTTTAAAGTACTGTCTGAAGACTTAGGAATATGTTGACCAAAGTACATAAGATTAGAAGGAAGACTCGGAGAAAGGGCTGGTGTTTTTGAATCTCTGTGAGAAAGGTAATAGCTGATAAGCAGAAACTGTATCATAGTGTAAACATATATCTTTCGAGGTGACACAGGCCTTGTGCGAGGCAACACTCTTGAAAAGTAGGCTACTGTAAAGATTTACTGGATAGGTTTAAGGTTTTTTTTCCTTGCCCTCTTTGCACAATATGCATGGATGGAGCTAGATTTAAAGCACATAGTCGGATCTAACTGCCTGTACACAAGCACTCTCTGTATGCTTTGGGAACCCTTGTCTCCCTGCTGTGTCAAGCTAAGTCCCACCCATATAAAATATACTATTTCCAGTGTTGTTCTATGTCATGAAAGCTTAAAATTCACTTTCTGCAAACATTCTTGCAAATAAAACTCAGATACTTTGTCTTCAGAAAGCGAACACAAAAGGGATGCAAGCAAAGCTAGATTCATTCTGATATAAATTTCATTTGTCACTCACCAAAATGTTGGAGGTGTTCATCCAGATCTAGTAATTTTCTAGCTAGTTTGTTTTTCACTATTATGACACAATCAAGAACAAGTGGAAAAATTCATCTCAAAACAAACAGTTTTGCAAAACATCTCAAACCATAGGAAGATTATTTATTTAAAAATCCTTATCTTTCTAAAAGAGCAACATTAGTTTTCCAATTAAATGAAGATTACCTAGGAAGTTAAAGTACTAAGAAGCATCATCTATGTTTACATTAAATTCATTATAAATATTAAGGGAATCTATCTTTTAGAAACTCAATTAGAAATGTCTTCCTATGGCTTGTAAAATATTTTAAGTAATAATTAAAGCCTCTTTCCCCTCCTTTGTTATTTTCCATCTAATGATGATTTTCATTTACTGAGTAGAACATCTGCAGCACAGAAATTAAATATGCTGATTCACTTTTTACTTTCGCCAAAATACAATCTGACTTGTTAGCATAGCACATTCCAAATAATTATGCTTGTGTTCCTTTTCCTTAATTCTCACCTCAGAATTTCAAGAAGTCACAAATTTCTGTAACAGTCAGTAAAATTTAATTTTGTTCAATCTTCTACCAAAGACAATGCATTTTACATTAAAAAAATCAGAATTTTGTTTGAATTTGGCATCATCTTGCTTAGAGGTTACAATCAGGACCCTAGCCATTAAAATACATAGAAACAATGACTTTACAAAATATATCACCAGCATACTGATGACTCACAGTATCTGCTTTCTCTCTCCATCACTGAGATTTGTTCAGTGTTTAATAAAATCAGCCTTTTGCTATCCTGTGTCTTCATTTAGAAGACAAAAAATTAAATAAGAAACATTAAAAACATACTGCTTCTTAACATTAGTGTTGGGTAACAGAAATGAGATGAATTTTTCATTCACCAATATGATCTCTTTACCTGGCCAATGCAACTAAATATTAATACGTAATTTAACTTTTATGACTCTCCCAGAATTATAGCAATCAATTAAACAAAAATTGCACAGTTACATGTTTTAGCTACTCTGTCATTTTTAATATATTTTTGTTAATCTAGAAGAAATCATCTGTTAACTGGAAAGGCACCCCTGCATAACACACAACTGTTAAAATGTAAATTGCCACACTATTTTTAGCTGCTGCCGAAAAAAATATATTCCTGGCCTCGGGAATAATGATTTGAGGCACTGTGTTCATTTTGTTGATCAAGCCGCTATTCAGCCTCTAGTGGGGTCCAAGTGCTTATGCAAGCAAAAGCTTTTAAGCATGCCTGCAGCTGCAATCCTGGCTTCCAGGTAGGCTGCAGGTTCAGAGCACAGCTGCCCCAGGCTGTCTAAACTATCTCAGTTCCACCTGGAAGTATGGTTAAAATGGGGTTTCAGATTCAGGTTTTTGTATGTCACAGTGAAGGTGGGAAGTGAAGGAAAGGGGGGGGGGGTGACTAGAAGACACCATCTATGCTTCAGAGTTAATACAAAAATAAAATAAAATAAAAAGATCAGACCCTTTTTGCTCCTACTGTATTACTGTTGCCAGTGCAGTGCATTCTATTCAGCCTATATGGCTTTGAGTTATGACTCATCCAACTGCACCTGCACCCGTGTGTTAAGTACTGCCAAATAAAAGCCCAACATCCATTTACACAACAAAGAGATGTACCCCGCAAGGCAGTAGAGCTTCTCTCCCCTTCCCTCTTGTTTATTGTGAACAGGGGGGGGAAAATCCTTCCTTCACTTCACTGGGGATTTTTCACTCCACGTGGATTTTTAAATGCAGATTCATTTAAAAACAATTTTCTTCCTTTAAAGAATAAAGTATATTTAATACCACAAAACACCCCTATAGCATTAGATTATCACAGCCATTAATGATTTTTCACCAAAACCCTTCCAACCTTTTTCATCAAAGCCCTTTATTCTCAAAGGATAAATTTTCTAGCAAAGAGGGATCAACAAACTAGTTGCTTGAAAGCCTTCCTGATGGTAGGCTGAAGTTAGGAAAAGCTTAATGAAGGCTTTAAAATCCACCAGGGCTTCACAATGAACATCTGACTTAGTGATTTATGCATATTAATAACCTCAGTCCTACTGAGGCAAGCTGAGCTGTACATGTCCTCCGAATCTTAATGTCTTCAGCTCCATTGGGATTATTACAAATGTAAATTTCTAAGATTCTCAGCTATTAATCTCTGTCTGTCCTCCTGTTCAGCAACATAATGACTAATTAAACATCAAAAGACCTGTACAGGAGATCTTCTTTGACAGCTCCTGGCCCAGCTCTGTTCCCCAGAGGGGAATTCAAATGACAGGGACAAGTGGGTAAGTGCATATGAGTGAGGTACAAACCATTGCTATGAAATCTAAAAACTACACATCAAATGTGTATATAGACCTTAGAAACTGATCCAAAATAGCTTGGCTGTTTATGGTCACTAGATAAAGCCTTCCTAATGATAACTTAAAAGATTTGTATGTCAAGTAAACAGTGCGCTTTGAGCCCAATTTGTTTACTAGAAGTTAAAAATTCAGTACTTACAGAAGAAGGCAAACCAGGGGGCACCTTTCTTACTTTCTTTGTCTGTAAAGGATCTGCACACAGAAAACAACACATTTCATCAGCTATGCTGTGTTACAAAGGAGTAACAAGAACGAACAACCACACTAAACAACTGATTATTTATTTTTCCCACAATACAGTCCCCATTTTCTAGCTTTATGCATCTTTTCCTCTGTACCAATGAAAGGCGCCTTACACACATTACAAGAAGGTTACAATGACTAACACGTTTGTGCCCTTTTCTACAATCCTGCCTTGCTCACATTACCTTTGATCTCAGGGGATTCTCCTTGTGGAAAGGCAGTCACCCCTGACAACAATAACACTATAAGGTACATCAATACCATAATGCATTCACTAAACAATGGCCTGTAAAGTGCACAAGGTGGAAGGTGGATTGACTGTGGACATAAATGAATCCCCCACTTGTGTTCTTGGTAAAATTAGAATTACAAACACCTCTTTGGTATATTAAAATCCAAATTAATGTAAACTGTTGCTTTTTAAAACAGAAATTTCATCTAAATGGATTACAACATTCACATGCAGGGTTTATTGAAGCACCTCAGCTACCAGCAACAGTGAAGCTGATTAACCAACTAGTCAACATTCTTCGTAAGACACCAAGAAAATCCAAATCATCTTTCAGAACATTTGGAAAGTTGGAAATATGGCACCCACTTCTCTACACCAATAATTGACTTCCATGTCAACAGGGAAACCTATGGCTGCATACATTAAGAACTGAAAAAAATGCACAAAATAAAAAACTCAGCCACTATAGTCAATGGACAAATTAGATTTCCTGGCATTACAGGTCTGCCCCAATAAATAATTGATCTGGTGACATCATCGTTTGCACTTTGGATTCATCCAGTTTTCAACCATAATCCAAAACAAACTCTTCCATCTTTAGAATTACAATAGTGAATTTAACCTTTGGTTGCAGCAAGCTGAAAAGTATCTTCTTCCTCCATAGTGTAATAAAGGTGAGAAGGTTCAGGAACAGAAAGATAATAAAAGCAACAAGTTTATTTTCTATCCCTCACTTCTCCTCAGGATACCTCTCCTATGGTATGCTCAGAAGTGTTTACACTGTATTTTCTAAAATTATTGCATACATTTTCAAGGGGTGGTTCTTTGCTTGATAGCACCCCTACTTTACAGCCACAAATTTTCAGGTCTTGAGTTCCAGCCACTCAGTTCCAGCAAGGACAACAAGGACTCTACTACAGATCCACAAAGGTATATGCCCCTTGATTTTTGCCTTCTAACAAGCAGCATAAGCTGGAGTGAAATTCCTCTGGAAACACCAAATTGGACCTAATCTTAAATCAAAAACCGGTGACGCCACCCAATTTTATATAGTTTCCACATAAAATCATAATTCATCCTAAATTTTAGGTTTGTAACGGCACCTAAAACTAGACTAGCTTGACATGGTTGGAGGTCCAACTATGAAGGTTTCACATATCTCTAGTGTCTCACTTCACATTCAGTGTCGTTCCATACCAGTCCAGAGGAGACACTTATGTGGTTCCCAGGCACCAGTCCCACTCAACACCCAAGCGTATGCTCTATCTACAGCATTCTGTCACAGCTGATTCAATCAGCACAGGAGTAAAGATTAGATTCAGCAACTGAAATTGTGGCTATGTCTACACATTTGTGCCCTTTCTGAAAATCGTGCCATGTTCACATGAACTTTGATTTTCAGGGGAAGGCAGTAATCTGAAGAGGATTACATTAATGTGAACTAGCATACTTTTAGTTTGCACCTGCAGCGTCCACATGGGGGAGTTACAGTGCAACACTTTGGTCTGAACTGTGGAGCAGTGTAGACAAGCCCTCAGTCTCCTACATAACTGTCCATCATCCTAGCTCTAGTACCCTGGCCAGCCTCCTTGCAAGGTGTTTTACTGAATGTACAGTAAGACCACATTCTCTTTAAATGTTCCTGTTCTCAGCCACATCCTGGAGAACTTTTCAGGTTTGTTTATTAACAGTTCTCACCTGTATTAAGAAGCATGTGTTACAAAGGACTGCATAAAAAAAGGCACTCTCCAAAACTAAATGGCAATTATCTTGGTGAATGAGTTTGAATATCAGAAATGGACAAACAGGAGTTAGTTATTTTTGTAAAGGATAATTCTAAAAAGTCTGCCTTTTCTAATTTAAGACATTAAAAAAAACATTACTTCAACATATTCAGTACCTGTTTCAATAAGTCACACAAATGGATCATTTCTGTTAACTGCTAAAACTCCAAGAAACAAGTTCTCATTTCATGAAGTTTTGTTATGGATAAACAATGGTTTAAATTGTAAAGTTAAGTACAGTCAAGTTACATATACTACGTAGCCAAAATAAATCTTCATTTGATGTATGTAGGTAAAAGTAGCACACAGGAAGAGAAACCAAAAATGTGCAGAAATAAAGCAGAAAATGACAGCAATTTCAGTGACCTAAAAATGAAAAGTACAGTTTGTGATAATTTTCTAAAATGGAAAATCAGATGGGGGGATTTTTTTAAAAAAAAAGTATTTAAAAAACTGGAGCATGCATACAAAATGAAATATTTTCAACTTGGACTTTACATTATTTTGGATAGTTTCAGACTTAAAGAGCATCTATATCATAAAGTAATATAAATGACTAAGCACTGGATTGTATAGTTGATACAAATACCTTACAACTTGCAGTAATCAGATGTTCTGTTAGTGACTAACAGTAATATGTACAGTAAGGTCCACTTATCTCAGAGCAACTCCAGAATATGAGGTACATAATATTATTTAATTGTGACCAACCTTAAAAATCTCCCTTGAATCATATTTCTGTTATGCATCTGATGGTATACACTAAATAAGAACAGGTTTCAGAGTAGCAGCCGTGTTAGTCTGTATTCACAAAAAGAAAAGGAGTACTTGTGGCACCTTAGAGACTAACCAATTTATTTGAGCATAAGCTTTCGTGAGCTACAGCGAAGTGAGCTGTAGCTCACGAAAGCTTATGCTCAAATAAATTGGTTAGTCTCTAAGGTGCCACAAGTACTCCTTTTCTTTTTACTAAATAAGAAGTCTCGTTTTCCTGTTGATTACTATACTGTCTTTAACTGAAACAAAAATTACTGGGATCCTTAAACCAACTACACACAACTCTAGATCATCTGAATAAAGTAACTTCAAGCATAAAAAAAGGATAATTATTCTTCCCTTTACATTTTCAAAGTGTATAATGGTAATGACCTCAAGGTCAGGCATTTCTGCGAGTTAATGATGGCCTGGGTTAAGGGCACTCAGCTACTTCAGCTGGTCATCAACTGCTATCCATCTGTCATTACTGCTTACACAATTAAGAATTTTTTACGCAATACTAAAATCAATGTATTAAACAAAATTACACTTAATTTTGTATTATCCCTTATTTAGCTATCTCATGTAGCAGACATTGCCCTTGAAAGAGTAATTTGCAACATATAAAAAAGATATTATCTAAAATAAGGTGGGATGTGAAAAGTGCATCAGCGTTAAAGGTCTAAGAATAGTTCACGTTACTGACCAAGAGCTGATGAGTCATGAAGTGGTCTTCGGCGTGGATTTGCAGAAGAAAATGGGTAATATGGTGTTCCAGGTTTTCCTGAGGATGACAACTGACCAGGACTTCCAAGCCCCATATCTGATCGAAGGAGACTGGACTGTAAAATAAACAATGAAAAGCAAATTATTGTAATTACTAAGCTTCAAATTAGGTTGTAAATGAATTATTAATTATGCTAGCTGCTTGTGACAGTTTTAGCCAGTTATTCAATTTTTAATCAAGGTTTTAAAGTTTAAAGAAATGTTGATATTTTTTATTATTATTCAGAGAATGTACTTTTGCAATAGCAGAGAGACCTATAGCTCAATTTTAAAGACCAAAATAAATTTTGCTGTGAGTCTGGGAAAAGGACTTAATTCCACTAAAAAGGTCTACCTACTAATACATCATACCATACTGTAAACAAAATTATATTTATTTGCTAAATTTGTAAAATAATTAAAAAATTGATTAAACTGTTAAAAGATATCATTTACAGTGTGAGATTAGGATATATTATTCAGGTTTAGTATGCACACACTGAAATTATACACACAGAGAAATTATCCTGAAGAGCAATTTAAAACACAAAAGCCAAAGTATACATTGATTACATGTAATGTGTGGAATATTCAATAATGGTGAAAATGTTATAAGCAATTCCGTATTTACACATGCATAGAGGGAGAGTGAGTCATCGTTTAAAGCATAATTTTAATGTTACTCCTGCCTGGTTTTGGGTTTCGTCACGAACCCAAATCTTGGGCTGAGTTTTGGTCGCTGCAGAGGGCCTTTGCCATTGAAGGTGGAAACCATGCTTAGCTCTGCAGTTACAGGTTGAAACAAACCCCAAACTCAGAGTGAAACTCAGAGTGTTCTCTATAAAGTAAAAAGACAAGGAGTACTTGTGGCACCTTAGAGACTAACAAATTTATTTGAGCATAAGCTTTCGTGAGCTACAGCTCACTTCATCGGATGCATGCAGTGGAAAATACAGTAGGGGGATTTTATATACACAGAGAACATGAAACAATGGGTGTTACCATACACACACTGTAACGAGACTGATCAGGTAAGGTGAGCTATTACCAGCAGGAGAGGGGGAAAAAAAAAAAAAAAAAAAAACACTTTTGTAGTGCTAATCAAAGTGGGCCATTTCCAGCAGTTGACAAGAACGTGTGAGGAACAGTGGGGGGGAAAATACACATGGGGAAATAGTTTTACTTTGTGTAATGACACATCCACTTCCAGTCTTTTATCCCCCTACTGTATTTTCCACTGCATGCATCCAATGAAATAAGCTGTAGCTCAGGGAAGCTTATGCTCAAATAAATGTGCTAGTTTCTAAGGTGCCACAAGTACACCTGTTCTTTTTGCGGATACAGACTAACATGGCTGCTACTCTGAAATCTATAAATACTGTATATGGCTACTGAACAGAAGAAGCCCATTTCTCTATAACAGTAACTCTGAATACCTCCCACAGCTTTCCCTCATACATTAAACAGTCCACACTGCATGAGCCATTTCTTACATAACAATTTGGCATCTACAGTAATACACCTTAATGGCAACTCTGAGCCAACTAGCATCTCTTACATAAGTTCTTTGATCTCTTTTTCTTCATGCTGGATCACCACCTGAAGCCTGGTGCAGACCCAACCAATTTACTTTGTGTTTTATAGCCTTACTTTTATTATACTAATCTAATTTGTGATAAAATCAACCTCAAAGATAATTATGCAGATACAAAGAAGAGATGCTAAAAGCTTGCTGCTGGGTATTAGGACAACTTAATATTGTTTGCCTAGGCTTAAACTGTGCTAACAATACCTGATAATTGAGTTGCAGGACAACAAGTGACAGGAAATGTTGAAAATAATTTATCATTAAACATTTTAAAAAATGCAACTTCAAACAGAGTTTCCCAAGCAGCAGAGTATTTTATAGGGGCTACAAGTTAGCTTTGATTTTTAGCAACCCTCCAAATCAGATGATGTAAACAATTCAGTATATAGACAGCATTAACATTCAAAATTATCCTTAAGTTAAATTTAGTGATGTGAAAACCAAGTGGTTTAGTATTTGTATCTCACCAAAATGTGCACTAGATGCTTCACAGCTTACGTGAATTCCTTTCCTCTAATTCCTTCCTTGACCTTAGCCAATCTGGCTTCCGCTCTAACTGCTGTCAGTCATTTCATGCCAGTACAATGGGTCTATGTCACCTTACTGTGCATCCCATCATAACTAGGAGAAGAGCGGTGTAACTACAGCACTGTTGTTCTCTTGTGATCCCCAGCAGCCAGAATGGCCCCTTGGCACACAAGTTACAGCCACCTTTGTCCCCACCCTGCAGCCATGACAAGTACAGTACTTACATTTATCAATGCCAGGACTGAATTAACTCCTTTTCTTTCCTCCTAACCACTCTCTAATCTCCCTCTATCTGTAGCTTTTTCTATGCCACGCCACAATCCCCTGCATCACTCAGGCCTGTAACCTGTGTGCTCTCTCTTCAACTCTGCCCTCTCACTAGTCCACAGATTCAGGGGTCCCACATCCAAATCTTGCTACCTCTTCCTCTTAAAATGTCCAACATCTGTCCTTTTCTTTCTGTTCACGTTGTTGACACTATCATCCACACCTTCATCTTTTCTGTCTGGACTTCTGCAACTTCTGAGAGGTTGCTGGTTACCCAAGGTCACTGATAGGCTCACAACAGGACTAGTTCCTCAGCCCCTCTCCATTTGTTCTGCATTAGCTCTGGTGCTGAAAAGCTGTCAGAATAAAATGTGGCCCAAGGACTGCATAGTGTAAGGAACAACTCTGTGCTGCTTTGTGCTGATACAAGACTCGATATCATACCACCTTTACAACCCCTCACCCTCAGCTGCCGGGTACCATCTTTTTTTGCTTATAATGAATGAATAAAACCTGAAAACTTAATTTTAAAAATAAAAAGGGTTAAAACAAAGCAAGTCCGTGCTTTGTTTTAACCTTATTAACTTCAGGAATAACAAGTCTGATTTTCCCTGTTTTAGTTGGAGGATGCAGAGATGTTAGATGTTTCTTACACATCTTCTCTTCCAGCAGTATACAGGGCACTTGAGTTAAGTAGGTGTTAGCAAAACACAAAAAGTTTTAAAGCATCCTGAACTAAAATAGCTTACCCACTCAATCAGATTTCACATTCTTGATATCTATGATGCCATAATCTTACTAGTTCTCTAGTCTGTCTAGAGAATATTCCAGGAAAAGCAAAGTAGAGAAGGCCTGAATTTTATTAATTAAAAACACATACAAGATTTTTTCTTAATAATTTTAAGGCTGTCTTTACACATAATAAAAGGCAGCAAAAAGGGAATGAAGCAATTTCATTTCCTTTTCCAGGTCACCTTCAAAAACCTGTCAATTTTGCCTTTAAAAGATACATAAATATACCTCATTGTTCTGCAGTACTATTGAATTATCAAAGCTGCTACTTAAACCATTTGGCAAGTTTTTAGAGGTGACCACCATATAGAAAACTTAGTTTGGGTATGCAAGTTCTTGCTTTCGACCTAACATCATTTAAAGGAACAGATCAAAACCAGTCAGCAGTAAGTAGTGTGCATATTTCAAGGTTGCTCAAAGGGCTGCAGAATTTGCCTGCAGCCCAGGAATATGTGGCTTTGGAAGAAAGTACCCTCCTGCTTTGCAAAAACATCTCAGATTGGCAGATATAGCAGGGGAAAGATTCCAGTCCATATTTAACTGTCTCAGGATGTCACTTATAAGAGCATGCAGTGTTCATAGAATCATAGAATATCAGGGTTGGAAGGGACCTCAGGAGGTCATCTAGTCCAACCCCCTGCTCAAAGCAGGACCAATCCCCAGTTTGTGCCCCAGATCCCTAAATGGCCCCCTCAAGGATTGAACTCACAATCCTGGGTTTAGCAGGCCAATGCTCAAACCACTGAACTATCCCCCCCCCAAACTCTAATGACTGGGCTTGTTGTTGTAGCCTTGTTGGTTTCAGGATATTAGTGAGACAAGGTGGGTTAGGTAATATTCTTTTACTGGACCAACTTCTGAGCGAGACACGCTTTCGATCTACACAGAGCTCTTCTTCAAGTCTGGGAAACTCTGTGTAGGGTGAAAGCTTCTCTCTCTCACCAACAGAAGTTGGTCCAACAAAAGATATTACCTCACCTACCTTGTCTGTCATAAAAGCAGTCAGAGAGAGATGGGAGCATTCCAGCAACTGACCTTATGCAATGACAGTAGCTTTCATGATGCCTTTTGTGGTTTCCCCCTACCTAAAAAGGGGAACCCCAAAAGGTCATCTCTTTCACACAGGCAACAGGAAAAGCTGCTGGAAATTATCCACATGGACATTCTCTACCTATACAGGGAGAAGTGGGTACTTAGTTTCTGGTATCTTAGGAGAAAACACGTGAAGGAAGGAAAGGACAATGAGTGTGGAAATTCTCTCTTCTACCAATTCACCTCTGCCAAGTAATTCCCCAAAGACAGATGCCCACATCCCTCCCAACTCCTACTTCTCAGCGGTCAGCCTCCATTCATGAAAACTACAACCCTCAATCTTTCCAGTTGTCAAACATACCAAATCTCTACCACCTTTGCTTACACCCTTTGTATTGCCATAACCTGATTTCTGCAAGGACATAAAATAAGTGTTGAGACATTCAAGAACTCTTCATTATTACCGTATTATAATACAACTAAAAGAATCCACTCTTTTGGTTTGTTATTGCATTTATTTTACACTGAAGCAGAAATGTTAGTCAGTGGCTCCAGTACTGACATGCTACAGCAACCAGGAGTCTAGCCACAGAGTTCAGAGCTAGTTGGACACAGCAATCAATAGAATAATCACAAGACCTGCATACAGCAAGTCTCAGAATATACAGCGCATTGTGTAAAAATCTAATAGCAGCACAGGTTAATTTGTAAATCTACGCTATAGAGTTATTCTCCAAGTATAATCTTCTGATATTACTGCAACTGAAGGAGGCATATTAAGTACAACTGGTTACATATAGTTTTTTCTCTGTCTGCCACAGTAAAATAAAATAGATGTCATTAGCTCATCTTATTGACTTTTCTGCCTGTCTGAACCAATTGAGAAGCAATATTGACTAGGACTGATCCTGTCCTAAGGGCACCTGATGGAAAAAGGAATACAAAAATACCTCTAACAAATTGGTTAGTCTCTAAGGTGCCACAAGTACTCCTTTTCTTTTTGCAGATACAGACTAACACAGCTGCTACTCTGAAACAAATACCTCTGAGGATACAATGACTAGCAAGGAAACTTTGTATTATCAGTACAAGGCTACTCTGGGCTAACTGCTTCTAGTCTCTTCACAGGCATCAGTTTACTGAAATGACACACAGCTTAGTTCTCAGCATTAATACAGAATGTTCAAGTCCTCAGTCACCTAGAACCTCATCTGCTAAACATGTATCCAATTACTAAGGAATAATCAATGACTAGTTATCCTCCAGAAACACTGGATAACACTGGCTGGATTAGTGTCATCACAGAAAAACTGACATCATTAAGTAACTGCCTCTCTGAATTACATGAAACAAATACCCATGTTGTAAATAAACAAGACAATTAATATAAAAAGAAAAGGAGTACTTGTGGCACCTTAGAGACTAACCAATTTATTTGAGCATGAGCTTTCGTGAGCTACAGCTCATTTCATCGGATGCATACCGTGGAAACTGCAGCAGACTTTATATATACACAGAGAATATGAAACAATACCTCCTCCCACCCCACTGTCCTGCTGTGGCATATTTTGGCACATATTTCCTCCCACCCCACTGGCAGGACAGTGGGGTGGGAGGAGGTATTGTTTCATATTCTCTGTGTATATATAAAGTCTGCTGCAGTTTCCACGGTATGCATCCGATGAAGTGAGCTGTAGCTCACGAAAGCTCATGCTCAAATAAATTGGTTAGTCTCTAAGGTGCCACAAGTACTCCTTTTCTTTTTGCGAATACAGACTAACACGGCTGTTACTCTGAAACCAATTAATATAAAGGAATTTTTTTAATGATTTGTAGTAGATACTAACCAGAAAAAAGAAAAGGTTTTTATTTCAGTCAACCAAGTGACAGAACAGCCCTAATTCCAAAAAGGCAAATAACTGGTTATGGAGGCAGGGAGAGTACACTCAGCTGCACTGCTTTTCTGCACCCACCCTTCAATTTAACCCAGGAAACAGCTTTGATGATGGCCTCAATGGAATCAACGTGACCTGCCCCAAGAGGTAAAACTGCTACAGCGCTCACCAGCTGATGGAAAAGCATTCTAGGGGAAGGGGTGATTCAGCAAAATATGCCACAGAAGAATGAAATAAAGAAGAATCACCTCTTCACACACAGGAAGGAAGGAAGAGTGTATTCTGTCTACTTTCATAATACAAAAAGTTAGATTTGTATAACAGTTTTTACATGTACTGCAATATATATATTTAATTAGCTTCAAATTGCATATTAAGTTAATCTCCATGCCTAACTAAAACATTATGATTTTGTGAACAGTAAATACTTTGTTTGCTTTTTGAAGCAAACGTGTATTTTCAAATGATTTTAAAACTGGATTCTTTCACAGGTTTTGGGAAGGAAGAAAGGAAAAAGTTACCCCTACTATTTTTTAAGACATCATTCTTTCTTACTTCTGTGGACCTCCAAAATTCTGTTGACACAATCGGATTATGAAGTAGCATTCTGCTTCCTATTAAGGTGTTTTCAGTAGAGTGCAAATAAATAATTCTAAAACTCTGGTAAGCAGTTCTTTAATTTTCGAAGCGTAATTTATGAAAATGAAAAACTGGTTTAAACGAGTGTTTTAAATGTCTCTGCATTATATTCTTCAAACGATCTCAAAGATTTGGGTTATTTCTAGAGCAGGAAATCAGGTAATGCTTAAAAATGTGTTAGCTAACATTTTTTAACTAACATCTTTAAATGTTCGTATGAAAATGGGTTCGCTGGTTGCCTCTGACCCAAGGCTCTTTTCTAAGGGCTCACCATGATCACCACATACATTTTTGAGGGTACCATTCTGTTTGTCTTAGTTTCAAACACATTTTAGTTAAAGTATGTTAGCTAACCATGTTTCATTGGATGCCCCTTGATTCACTTTATTTCCTGGAAACAGGGTGAGATGCAGAGTGGTGACTGTGTTTGCAGACACCAACCCCCTTCCACACACAGCAGATCAGTCTGAGGTCTGATGTATTTGGTGCTTTCCTGTATGATGCAGAATTAGCCTGGACAGCTATAAACACAGGCATTTGAGAAGCTGTAGATGCCATCCTGGACTAAAACACTACAAGTGATGCAACCTGGCCCTAGCCCTGTTCAGCTGTGCAATGGATTGGCTCCTTGAATACATACATGCTAATATCAGTATAACTGCCAGTTCAACCTCTCTCCTGACCTGGATTATGTGGATGTCATTGACCAATTTGGTCAGGACACAAACAATCTCAAGGATTCACTAGAGAGCTTCCAGCATGAGGGAGCTGCCCTTGGGCTAAGGATTTCTTGGGCAAACACAAAAATCCACAATGTTGGTGCAAAAATTGTGATACAAGACATCTGTGGCTTCTGGATAAATTATGGAAGTAGCGGATGACTTCCTCTATCTAGGCCATAAAATATTATCAAATGGGCACAGCCAGCCCTAAGGAAAACTGGTTTAGCAGCCTCAGCCTTAAAGGACCTGCACAAGGTCTGGAACCAAAAGAATGTGAAACTATATACAAAAGTACAGATTGATCGAACCTGCATTCTTTCAATTCTCTTATATGGATCTGAAACATGGATGTTGCTTCAACAAGACATCAGCAGGCTGGAGGCATTTCCATATGTGTTGTCACAAGCCACTAGTGAATATAAGATGTTTTGACTATCCGTATTAGGCACATATCACTGAGAACTGGCTTCGAGAGTCATCGCTGGCTACTGCCGGCTTGCTCACCTCAGAGACAAAGTCTCCACATATTAATCTCTGAAGATCAGAATTGAGGTCAGGAGGGCACTTGGCCCAGTGGCACTCGTGGAGTTCCCACAATTAACATGGCTAAACCAGATCAGTAATAATTCTATGGCGCTCTTAGACTCCTGGAACAAAGTTATATAGTGTGATCATGGTCACCGGGCGCTATGTACTTCCACTGCCTCAGCGCATTTCTTTTATTGTTGTATGTTAGTTAATATGTTTTTAAGTACTATCTAATTTTCTAGTCTTGGCTACATGAGGCAAAATTCTGCCCCCAGGTACAACTGCACAAGCTCATTATATTTATTAGCCAACTACCAAGGGGATGCTTATAGGAAAGGAGGCCAAAGTTTATCCTGTTATAAACATTTCATTATGGCAAAGCAATTGCAACACCATAGCTAAGGTTGTATTCTGGTTTGCACATGAAACAGGAGTTCAACCTTCAAAAAACAAAAAAAATAAACAGAATATGACTGAAATTTTCAGCATGCAGTCCACAACAGCTTCAATCTTCTGAGGAGTTTCAATAAAGTCAGCCAAATAGTTTCTGCAATTTAATTAAAATCCCCCTCCCCAAATAGTTCACATTTTGAGTCTCTTTTTTTCAGGTCCTTCTAGCTGAAAAGCTACAAAGTCAAAGTCAAAAAATGTAATATGCATTCAGTGGGTACTTTTGGGGTTATATAATTATTTTGTTAATTAACAAAAATAAAATGAATGTGTTAATGTTGCTTTAACTGAATCCTTACATGCCTTGATTACCTGACGGAGAACAAGATTTACAGAGACCAGGACCCTCTATGAAGTAAGAGTTGCTGGTTCAGCATCCACTTTCCTAAGCATGAATGATTTCCAGAAGCATGCAGAACAGATCGTGAAGTGGAGAAGTTTGGTATGTTTGTGATGCTGGGAGAGGGGGAAATCTTCACTGGGGCAGAGTTTAGTTTTTGGTATGTTGTCTGCCCTTGTGCAGGATGTTTGATTCCAGGTGGAGGAAGCGAAGACACATGCTGTTAGATGCCTTAAATTTTCATTTTGTTGCTTGGTGGTTTTGTGTTAACCACAAATCTTAACTCTGACTCACCTTAGCATTTTTGTGTATCATTTAATAAAATGCGGTGATAAAGGGGATAGTCAAGCTCCACTAAACAAGGAGACACAAGGAGGGTGAACTAATATACTTTATTAGATCAATTTCTGTTGGTGAGAGAGAGAAGCTTTCAAGCTTGCCCTGTTTAGGTAAGTTGCACATGTCCACTTCTTTCTGACTGAAAAAGCTCATATAAAGTTAAAAATGCAATAAAGTAATTTCCTTGGGAGATTCTATTACTTTATAGACCTTCTGGCTACAAGACAGCAACTTACCTGAGTCATATGCCATACATCACAGTCAAGTCAAAGTAAACAACTAAGACATGTAGCACTGTATTTTTAACTCTATTCAGTTTTCTGGGTTTTTTTGACAAAAATGTATAAAAACAGACCACAATAAACTTTTAATTTGGAAAATACTGACTTTTGTGAAATTATATTATAATGTTAATTCATTTTAAATTTAAATTCTAGGGATATGTTCGCAATTATCAGCATGTTAAAGAATCCTATCCTGAGAATCTCATTAGACAGTGATGTGAAATACAGTTGTTTCCATTTTGAGAACAAAGGGACTTTGAATGAGTAATCAATAGCAACTGGCAGAAAATGAGACATTAATTATGATCCTCTAGTGTTTTGTCTCAGACAAGGTTTCATTAAACGTATTGTGCTAACCTGTACAGTTTCAAATCATTACCAATACATTTGGCCATATATATTTATTGGAGACAGGCGAGAGCATCTCAAAAGAAAAAAATGTGTTATATGAAGTCTTGAATATTGTTTTTCTTGCTCAATTTGAAATAAAAGCATGGATTGTAAAACATTAGTCATTTTTTAAAAAAATGCCCAAATCTTATAATCTCAGTGTAGTCTCTTGAAAATTTAATTATCTTCTATACCTAAAGTGTCACGCAGGTTTGAAAAGATAATGACAGTCATCCATCAATTGCACCCTGCCAGTGTAATCAGGCTAATCTAGCTCAATGGAGTAAAAAGAAGCTACCTAGGGTACTAAATACTAAAGTGCTACAACATCATAAACAAAATAACAGATATTTAGTTTTACTGTTCTCCTTAATTAACATTAACACTGAGAAATACTGAGATTTCAACATATTCCTCCTCCGCTCTTTATACTAAAGCTTTTTTCAGTACTGTATCAGCTGCCTACTCAATATGTAAACCCAAGCAGAACATGCTATTGTGGATATTTCTATTCCAAAGAAAGGGTGGGGGGAGGAGGGAAGGGGAAGAAAGATGGAAATATCACAGTAAGTAGCTTTTAGAAGAATCCAAATCAAAAGACTTTTTTCAGGGGGTGGGGGTGGAAATAAATATGGGAAGGGAGGCATAATGTGTTTGTGTTTATTCAGTATTTAAGTTACTTGAAAGCATCCAATCAATAGAGTTATTTTTAAATGAATACCTCCCTCTCTCCACGGTGATGGTTGGTTTTCTGCACTGGTACCCTAAGTGGTAAGACTACAAATGCTGTTACAGGCTTCTAGAAGCAGAACCCTGCTGATGTTGGTGTCCGATCCCCAAGGTTTTGCTGGCTCAGCTTGTCTTTTGCTCATCCCCCAGGGTGAGGTATTTTTGCTTTGCATACTGAATTCTGGGAATTACTAAATACTGTGATTACAGCCCCCCACCCCTTGAATCTTTTTGCTACATTATGAAAGGAATAATTTGAGCTTTTTCCTTTGCATGATTATACAACGGAAGGAGCATTATACAGAACTGAGATGTGTCAGGAGAGGAGCAGCTGAAGGGGTATTCATCCTACTTTTTAATTTTTGGGTAACCTGCTTTTCTTTATGATTATGAGATGTGGGCATGAGAAGTTGACTTTGTAATTATAATACAGCTTTTCTCCCAGCTGAGTTTTAGTGTTTTAAAACTCAGAGTGTAACTATACCAACATACTATCTCAAGCTCTATCTTTGCATCAACTTACATCCTCTGTATCTTTAGCACAATCATATTTTAAAATGCAGAACCACCGAACTATGTTGTATGTTTTTAGAATTGAGGTGCTGCTTCTTCTCCCCAAAAACAACTAAGAGGAAGATCTCCAACCCCTTCCAAACGTTCACTCATACTGGGTTCAAAGTAGTGATGGCTCAAATCACACCAGGACTGGATTCTGACAACATCATTTGTATAACACTCATGTTTTGTTTTTTTAAAAGAAATGGGGATGAAGGGAGGAAAAGAAAAAGGTTTGCACTTGGGCTGTTGATTAATCGCAGTTAACTCATGTGATCAACTCAAAAAAATTAATCGTGATTAATCACACTCTTAAACAATAGAATACCAACTGAAATTTATTAAATATTTTTGGATGTTTCTCTACATTTTCAAATATATTGATTTCAATTACCAGACAGAACACAAAGTGTACACGGCACACTTTACATTATTATTTTTTATTACAAATATTTGAACTGTAAAAATGATAAACAAAAGAAATAATATTTTTCAGTTCACCTCATACAAGTACACCTCTACCCCGATATAACACGAATTAGGATATAACATGGTAAAGCAGCGCTCTGGGGGGCGGGGCTGTGTGCT
This sequence comes from Eretmochelys imbricata, assembly GCF_965152235.1. NCBI lineage: Eukaryota > Metazoa > Chordata > Testudines > Cheloniidae > Eretmochelys > Eretmochelys imbricata. Next base: position 59,185,196 of record NC_135581.1, read on the forward strand.
TCGGCGGATCAGCGCTTTAGCATGTCTGGCTCCAGCACGCTGCTCTGAGAGCCGTGTAAACGGTGCCGGGCCGGGGCTGAGGGGTTGGATAAGGGGCAGAGGGTCTCGGGGGGCAGTCAGGGGCAGAGCCTCCCCCCGCCCAGGGTCTGGGAGGCAGGAGCTGTGGGGGGCACTTTTGGGGGCCCCCGCAGGCCCAGAGTGTCCCAGGTGATTAGCGGGGGGCTGGGAGCAGCCAACTCCGCTTCCCTCACCCTGGCCCCAGCCATGTCGCTCGGGGGAGGGGGCTTGGGGGAAGGGACTCCCCCCGCACTCACCAGCAGCGGCGGAAGCAGAGCAGCCCAGCCCCAGTCTGCTCCACTCTGCCAGCCCCCAACCGCGGCGCTCCGCTTCCCGCTGCCAGTGAGTGCGGGACGTTTCCCCAATCCCCCCACCCCCCAAGCGACACAGCTCGGGCTGGGGCAAGGAAAGCAGAGTGGCTGGGGCTGGCTCTACTTCCCGCCGCAGGTGTGTGCGCAGGGTGTCCTTTCCCCAACCCCACTGCACTCACTGGCGGCGGGAAGCAGAGTGCCGTGGCTGGGAGCTGTTGGAGTGGAGTGGGCTGGGGCCATGTTGCTCCGCTTCCCGCCGCTGTCGGTGAGAGCCTGTCAGGGGGCAGGGGTGTGGATAGGGGACAGGGAAGTCAGGCGACAGGGAGCAGGGGGGTTGGGGTCCTGGGGGTGATTAGGGACGGGAGGGTCTCTGGAGGGGGCGGTCAGGAGACAAGGAGCAGGGGAGCCAAAGCAAGTTCGATATAACATGGTTTCACCTATAATGTGGCAAGATTTTTTGCCTCCCAAGGACCGCATTATATCGGGGTAGAGGTGTATATAAGCAGAAATTTATCTGATTAATGGACCAAATAACGGTTAGCCTTTTAATGGCTAATCATGTACGTTTTCACTTTTAAAGCTGTACATATAGCTGAATAACCAACTATCCTAAAGTGTTTTGATGCCAGGTTCATTGTTATCACAGAATCATGGAATATTAGAGTTGGAAGAAACCTCAAGAGGTCATCTAGTCCAATCCCCTGCTCAAAACAGGACCAACATCAACTAAATCATCCCTGCCAAGGCTTTGTCAAGCCGGGCCTTAAAAACCTCTGAGGATGGAGATTCCACCACCTCCATAGGTAACCTATTCCAGTGTTTCACCACCCTCCTAGTGAAATAGTGTTTTCTAATATCCAACCTAGACCTCCCTCATTGCAAATTGAGACCATTGCTTCTTGTTCTGCCATCTGCCACCACTGAGAACAGCCTAGCTCCAACCTCTTTAGAACCCCCCTTCAGGTAACTGAAGGCTGCTATCATATCCCCCCCTCACTCTTCTCTTCTGCAGACTAAATAACCCCAGTTCCCTCAGCCTCTCCTTGTAAGTCATGTGCCCCAGCCCCCTAATCATTTTCGTTGCCCTCCACTTGACTCTCTCCAATTTGTCCACATCCCTTCTGTAGTGCGGGGACCAAAACTGGATGCAATACTCCAGGTGTGGCCTCAGCAGTGCCGAATAGAGGGGAATAATCACTTCCCTCAATTTCCTGGCAATGCTCCTACTAATACAGCCCAATATGCCATTGGCCTTCTTGGAAACAAGGGCACACTGACAACTCATATCCAGCCTCTCATCCACTGTGATTCCCCCGGTCCTTTTTGGCAGAACTGCTGCTTAGCCAGTCAGTCCCCAGCCTGTAGCAGTACCTGGGATTCTTCCTTCCTAAGTGTAGAACTGTGCACTTGTCCTTGTTGAACCGCATCAGATTTCTTTTGGTCCAATCCTCCAATTTGCCTAGGTCACTCTGGACCCTATTCCTACCCTCCATCGTATCTACCTCTCCCCCAAGCCTAGTGTCATCTGCGAACTTGCTGAGGGTGCAATTAATCCCATCATCCAGATAATTAATAAAGATGTTGAACAAAACCTGCCCCAGGACCAGCCCCTGGGGCACTCTGCTTGACACCAGCTGCCAACTAGACATCAAGCTGTTGATCACTACCCTTTGAGCCCGACAATCTAGCCAGCTCTCTATCCACCTTATAATCCTTATAGTATTCCAGCAGGCTCTTGGGCTATTCAGGATTAAATACTAGACAAAAGGTGAAAAGCCCAATAATAAAATTATATTTGCATCCCAGTCCTAATATACAGATTATGGTCAGATTCCCAAGTACAAACATTATTTCAGTCTAGAATAGCTTGATCGAATGTCTATCACCCTTCCTCATCCCAGGCTACGACCCATGCTCTTGAACAATCTTTTAGGATGGTTACACAAGCAAGTATGAGTTGGATAGTTTGGTTCCCCTATTGGTATTATCAGAGTACTCAACTAGCCCTTTGCTTCCATTCAGCTTTTTCAGGATACTGGTTTGGAGCTGCACTCTCCCCTAACTCAGTCGAGTTGACATTTTATAAAAAATGGGTTGCCTGCACAAAACTTTATCCTCTAGCAGTAGTCACCAGAATGGACTATTTGCAATTTTCTAAAAATCTCAGAATAGCAAACCAGCCAGCTGCACCTCAAAGAAATAAGGGGTGGAGTGGTGGTACCCCCTCTTAACCAGCCTTATTTTTTGGGTGTGGGAGGCAAGTAAATGGGGGCTTATGCAGGGTAGAAAAGAAGAAGTCTGGTAGCTGAAGCATCCTTCAGTTAATTCCAGGGGAGGGAGCTCCAGGTAATTATGCTGATCTTCCTGGCCCAGTTGCCAGACAAGTGAAAGGGAAACAACTGGGGTCAGCGTAAGCTGCAGGAACCAGAAGTTCTGGGATGCGCTGTGTAAAGCTTGTGAAATAGCACTGATATTCACACTATTTGGCAAGACAAGGTTATGTTCTGCTCTCTCTATTACACTTACCAACAGACAGGGCTCTTACTTCCGTAAACAGCCCGCTGTAACCTATCTATACCATCAAGCATACATTTGTTTTATGGAATATTCATAACCAATCTCCAACTAAGCAGAGCCATAAATTCAAAGATGACAATACTGCATTCAGAAAAGCTTTCAAATGCTTCAACCCCATCTAAAGAAAAGGTGAGAAAAGAGTTATTTATTTTTTGTCTGCCTCTTTCCTTAAGACATTCAAAATGATTCCTCACAGAAATGCTCCCCTTTTATAAATAGTAGTCCTCCTTCCCCTATGTCTAATTTATAACACCTGCTACCCACTCCTCTCAGGGATGTCTTCCCTGATTAACTTCAGGTGGTCACCTCTTGCTTCAGAAAACCTTGCCTCTAAGCAAGTACATCTTTACTTTCTTAAATGTTATGCCTATGAGCGGGCTCTTTATCTCAGCTGAAAAACAAGAGCCATTTTTGTGCTATTGGCAGAAGAATTCTCCTCTAATAAGTCACAATTAAGAGATGATTAACAGCGTGCATAATATAAAACAAAATAAAACTTGGTTTCCAGATTCAGAGGGACCTAAAATACGTAAACCTTTATTAAGGAGTATCATCTGGCAGAAGCCAGAATCACTGCTTCACTTAATGTTGTGTCAGACTTTCCATTATAAAACCCATTTTTCAGGGATTTACAGCATACATGTAACACTGTTCTTTGGCCTGACACCAGATATAAAAGGTGTCAGCCAAGAGAAGATTAAAAGGCAAAAATTTACAAAACAAAACTAAATTAATTTCTCAGCTTTTAAAGTTATATTAGTGTTTTTTAAAAAAAAACATGCACAAATGCACAATTTTGGGGGGTTCTCTGATTTTTTTTTTTTTTTTGGGTACATTTTTACTCAAAATTGGCTTGAATCTGAATAGATATTGTGGTCTCAATCAAATTCCTAGTGCCACATCACACAAAACTTTGTAACTAGCACCGATTGTAGTGTTAGCAAAATCACCAATGAAGAAAACATGGAACATTAGTAATCCTCTCACCCTTTAGAAGAGGTCCATCCAAGTTAAGACATATTGCTGAAACAAGGATGGGTGGGGAAACTGATTATCTAATACCTGCTCTATGGATAAAGAACTTCAGTGTCCAATGCTGTCATAGATTAGTATCTTTCTCTGGCACTGAATTCACTTTGAAAAAATGGAAATAAAAAAAATCTGGAGATACAGGTAGCCTTTAAAGTACATACTCTTTTTTTTTTTTTAATTTTCTGTGTATAATATAAAGGGTATGTATACATATACATTTTTGCAGTGTGTATATTATACTTTATCTCAGATATTTCTCATGTTTGTTTATTGTATATTTAGATATAAATTTTACTTAAGAGAATCCATTGTGTTATTGGTGGTCTTAGTATTCAAGAAATTAGAGATGTGCAGAGCAAGTGGGGGCCCTCCCGACCCCTTCCACCTGCAGCCCCCATCTCCAAGCACTCCTGCCAGGGAGTGGGGTCGGGATGCGGGGGGCTATACGTATTTAGCATTTCCCCCCCAGTAACTTTATATACCCACACATATTTTTATATATATATATATATATATATATACACACATACACACACACACATATACACAGAAAAAAGAAACTATACATAAAATTCTCATAAGACCTAAGCTTCTCAGAATATATTAACCAGTTGCTACTTAACCTTGAAATATTTAATTACATAAAATATGGATACAAATAACTGATTTATATTTTATTACACAATTTACAAACAAAATTTGTTTATAAAATCTAGCTCGTTAAAGTAAAATTATTAAAATAAGATAAATAATAGAAACAAAATTCAGAGGAGGGGGATAGAATCAGGAAGGGAAGGAAGTGGCTAGAGAGGCAGGGCAGGTGGGAGAATGCATTTTATAGGATTGTTCAGATACTTCCAGCAAAGCATCCCATCTCTGAGAATTTTTCTTGAGTATTTCTGTTACAGTATACAATTCCTTTCATGGTGGCCAAGCTTACGATGTCTATGAGCCAGTTTTCAATTATTGGTCGTTTTTTGGTTTTCCATTTTTGTAGTGCTAGTCTTTTAGCAATTATTAGTGCTCTGCCAAAATTTTTCAGATTTATTCAGCTTCCAGTTAATGTCTATTAGGCTTAAAATTATATGTTTGGCTTGTAACACAATTGTATTTGATAGGAAAAAATTAAGTCTCCAATTAAATTCTGCCCGAAATATCTGGGTACAGGAGCACTCCCAGAGCACACAGGTTAAGTCAGCACATGCTGAATCACAGTGCCAACATTTGTCTGACTTAACAGCACCTGTTTTGAACAGGCGGAGACAGGTTCAATGCATGCGCCATATGATTTTCTGCATGATTAATCTTAAACGGAAGTCCAAGGAACAGTTTGGCACACTGACTAAAATTTGTTTCCATTGGTTTAATCTTCTTTAAGTCACTCTTCAGCCCCACTATTTGCTCCTGTTGCCCTTCTCTCAACTCATTATAGTTTATCTTTCTGATAATACTATAATGCCATATGAGCTGATGGCATGCCTTTCACCTAGAATGATGTTTTAGTCACCTCTCTCAATAAAGACACAGAAGAGACTGGAGGAGGTCAGAGACAGGCAACGCAAAGGATTACAGGACTGGATAGAATTCCTTTGAGGAGAGACTGAGAAGTTTTGGACCATATAGAGAGAAAATAACTAAGAAGGAATACATGACAGAGGTACATGAAATAATCAATGTGATAGAGAAGGTAGATTGGGTACTTGTGATGGGTTCCCCGCAGGGTGCCACTTAACCCTCTGACTCACCAGTCTGGGCTCCCTCTCAGCACTGTGTTGCTGTGACATGCTATAGATTGCTTCCAGTCCTACACTTCCACCAGCATACACACGGGCAGGGACACATTCAGCTGCAGTTATATGCAGGCTGACCAGCCATTGCATGAACCAAGAATTGAGAGGCTACAGCCAAAATAACCCCAAGCCCCCCAGCGTAGGACCCCAGAGCTGTACCATCTTGCCCTGATAGAAACCCTGACCAGTATGAGTTTATTACCCAGTTCGCCTCTTCCTCAATGTGGAGAGGAACATGCAAAATATGATTGTGTTAAACCAAGCTCAGATTTTTCCCCAGACACTTCACTTACAGGCACACTGGTTTAGGTTAAAACATAAAACAAAGTTTATCAACTACAAAGAGAAAGATTTTAAGTGATTATAAGTGATAGCAAACAGATCAAAGAAGATTACTTCGTAAATAAACAAAAACGCAAACTAGAATTTGAATTAATAATCTCTCACCCTGACTGATGAGAATCTTTAAGCCTGCTTGTATCAAGGCACGAACTGCACTGGAATTGCAGCTTGGGCTCCCCACCCCAGTTTCAAGTCCTTTTCTTTCGGAGTTTCTCTTAGGTGTTCAGTTGTGGGGGAGTTAACAATAACAGATAATGTCACTCCCTGCCTTATATAGCTTTAGCATATGGTGGGAATCCTTTGTTCAAAAAACAGTTCCCAGAGCAGTTGTGGAAAAATACAAGTACCCAAAATGGAGTCCAGAGACATCTGGTATGGTCACATGGCCTTGCAGAGTCATACCAGCCTTGCTTACAGGCTGACAAACATCCATAAGAAGGTTTACCAAGTGGGGGATAAGCTTCTCCTAGGGCCTATTGTTTTCCCTGATGACCCATTTCCCTGAATGGGCCCTTCACAACCAGCTATTGAGACTGGGTGTCACACAGGTACAAGCGGGCCACAGGGACGTGCTGGCCACCACTTCCCGCAGCTCCCATTGGCTGGGAACAGCAAATGTAAACAAACTGTCTGGCAGCCAGCCAGCGGATTACCCTGATGGGCCCACCACTGCTCTACAGTCAGAGACAGAATACTGGATCAGACAAACACTAGTGTGTTCTGGTACAGTAGTTCTTATGTCAATGTTACGAGTTGCCCAAGAATGAACAAAGTATTCCAGGTGCAACTGTGCCAAAGCTCTGTCGGATTATAACCCCTCTGCCCTGTTACATGATGTCTGTGCATTTGCAGACCAAGGGTATAGCTTCTCTAGAGAGCTTATGGAGGTGCAGCTGCACTGACACAGCTGCACTGCTGTAAGCTCTCTAGCGTAGTCACTCTAAGCTGACAGGAGAGAGCTCTCAATTAAACCACCCCCAATGAACGGCATCAGCTATGATGAAAGGAGATGCTCCCCCGCTGACACAGCACTGTCCACACTGGCGGTTAGGTCGATGTAACTTACGTCACTCAGAGGCATGGCTTATTCACATCCCTGAGCAGCATAAATTATACCAACATAAGTAGTAGTATAGACATAGCCTACAACAACTTTTTCAGAAGTTCACATACAAGTTTAGAGAAGACTGAATTATATCAGGGCAATAAAATTGTCCATAAGCACATTTTAAACAGAGGTGTGTTGCGAATTTTCTTCCCTCCTATCATTCAGTTCATTTTAAGCATCACCTTTGCTGATCATCAACACGGCAAAAATTAGATCTAACTTGCTGTCCACAATCACCTGCATCTCTTTCACCTTTTTTGCTTCTCATATTTCTTCTACTTATAAAGCATGTATGTTTCAGATGTTGTTTTCTCAAATGTATGAGCTTGTATTTTCCATTTATGTGAGTAAATCTCACTGAATTTTCTGTGTTTTCACCTCCCAATTTTCATATTATCTCCAAATTTCATTAACATACTGCTTACTCTTTCTTCCAGTTCTTTAAAAAATACTAAGACTGTATTCAATAAATCACTGGAGAACGCCACAAAAAACTCCCAGAGTTTCAAACAGCGTTTCTTGTTTCTCATTGTTCTCTTGTTCCTCAATTTTTCAATAGTTTTTAGTTTTATGACAATGTATAAATCCAAGCAAGCCTGAATTAGTTTGAGGATAAGATTTCATGAAACACAGTATGTATCTAACGTTTTACTAAAATCTATAGATCATATGCATTCTGCTCATCTACTAATTTTGTATTTCTATGGAAAAAATAGTTTTTATTGCGAGTTTTCTTTGAGCTTGTGTTATTTCTCATAGTTATCCTCTAAATGATTATTCCTCCAGTACACTGGTCCCCTCTAGTTCAGCCTAACTTTTCAAAAATAAATTGATAGTGTTTCAGAAAACTGTTTAGCTAATTTCCTTAACAAACAAAGAATGATGTCAAGATAAGTAAACCAAGTAGTGTAATTCCAAATTTTCCAAGTATTTCCTTAGCAATTCTTCATGAATAGTTATTTTTACAAAGTACTGTTAGAGCTGAGTGAATAAGTAATTTTTCAGCTTGGTAACTGAATCAAAAAAACCCAAAACATTTCTGTGTCAGGTCAAGCTAAATGTTTTGTTCTACTCAAAACAATTTTTGTTTTATTTTTTATTGCCTTGTTTTTTAAATAAATCTACCTAAACTATTAAACAAAATGTCATTTTAAAATGAAGTAAAAATGTTTTATTTCTAAAATATCAAAAGAAAAAGTTACTCACCTTGTGCAGTAACAACTGTTCTTTGAGATGTGTCCCCCTATGGGTGCTCCACTATTGGTGTGTCTGCATCCCTGCGCTGCTGATCGGAGAACTTCGGTAGCAGTGTCTGTTGGGCCTGCACATGCACAGTCTCTGCTTGTGCTGTGCCACAAGGCTAGCCAGCACTCGTGGACTAACCATCCTCAGTTCCTTCTCTACTACAGAGTCACAGGGAGAACACTGAAGTAGAAGGGAGGACAATGGGTAGTGGAGCACCCATACAGGGACACACATCGAAGAATCATAGTTACTGCACAAGAGGAGTAACTTCTTCTTCGAGTAGTGTCCCTATGGGTGCCCCACCGTAGATGACTCCCAAGTAGTACCCCCTCCTTGGAGAGCTGAGACTTCGGAGTCGGGTTAGTCCCAGATGATAGTACTGTGGAGCCAAAGATGGCATCAGAGGCAGAGTCCCCTGTGACTGGATAATGTTCTTCGAAGGTGTGGACTGACACCCACGTTGCCACTCTGCCGATCACTGAGATGGAAATGTCCTTGAGAAAGGCAACAGATGAGGAGATTGATCTCGTGGAATGTGTACGGATCAAGTCCAGAGGGATCAAGTTACGGATTTGGTAGCACTGTCTGGTGCAGGGGTCGGCAACCTTTCAGAAGTGGTGTGCCGAGTCTTCATTTATTCACTTTAATTTAAGGTTTCGTGTGCCAGTAATACATTTTAACGTTTTTTAGAAGGTCTCTCTCTATAAGTCTGTATATTATATAACTAAACTATTGTCATATGTAAAGTAAACAAGGTTTTCAAAATGTTTAAGAAGCTTCATTGAAAATTAAATTAAAATGCTGATCTTACACTGCCAGCCCGCTGCCAGCCTGGGGTTCCGTTCACCTAGTCCGGCAGGAGGCTGAGCGGGGCCTGCGGCCAGGACCCTGGCTGGCAAGGGGCTGGCAGCCAGAACCCCAGACCGGCAGCAGGCTGAGCGGGGCTGGCAGCCAGGACCCCAGACCGGCAGTGGGCTGAGCAGCTCAGCCTGCTGCCACTCAGCCCGCTGCCAGTCTGGGGTTCCGTCTGCCGGCTCCTGCCAGCCAGGGTCCAGGCTGCCTGCCTTGCTCAGCCCGCTGCCGGTCTGGGATCCCGGCCCTGCCCATATAGAGGGGGTATCTACCTTCTCCCTGGTTCTAGCCCATTCTCTTCCTCTCTCTCTGCACTGAGCTGAGGGTGGGAGTGCACTGAGCACAGGGCTGGGGGTGAAGGAGCAGGCTGGGGGTTGGGGTGTAGGGTCTGGCCAGGAGCTAGAATGAGGGAGGGGGCTCAGGGTTGGGGCAGGAGATTTGGGGGTGGAGTGCTTACCTGGGCCGCTCCCATTTGGTGCAAGGGGTGCAAGTGGGAATGTGGGGGGTTGGGGTGCAAGAGTCAGCATATGGGGTGTGAGGGGGCTGGGTATGTGTGGAGGAGTTCAGGAGTCAGGGCAGGGGGCTAGAGGTGTGTGAGGAGGGTGCAGGAGTCAGGGCAGGGGGTCTGAGGAGGGTGCAGGAGTCAGGGCAGGGGGTCTGAGGGGGCTGGGTATGTGTGGGGGGTGCTGGAGTCAGGGCTGGGGTCGTGGAGGGGTGCAGGGGTCAGGGCAGAGGGCTGGGGCGGTGTGAGGGGGATGTAGGGGTCAGGGCAGAGGGCTGGGGGTGTGGGCTGGGGTCATGGGGGTGCTCCCAGCCTCTTGACCTGAGCGGCTCACGGCAGCGGGCTGGAGGGGTTATGCCCTGATTCCACTCCCCTTCCCCACGGCCCCGTCCCCACCTCTTCTCCGCCTCCTCCCCGGAGCAGCAAGCGCACTGCGGCTCCGCTACTCCTCCTCCCCCGCAGGGGCCATCAGCTGATTGGTGGCAGGGAGAGAGAGGAGGAGGGGCAGGAACCCAGAATGCTGGGGGAAGAGGCGGGGTGGGGGGGAGTTTGCGTGCTCTGCAGCAGCAGCTGGCAGGACCAAGCTTCTTACCCTGCCCCCGCGGGAGGGTGGAGAAGAGCGAGCCGGGGCAGGCAGGATTTTTAAGGGCACGCTGCTGCCTGCCGGGGTCCTGGCCTAGGTTCGGCAGCGGGCTGAGCGGGGCCAGTGGCTGGGACCCGGCAGGCAGCAGCGTGCCATCAACAATCAGCTCGCGTGCAGTCTTTGGCACGCATGCCATAGGTCGCTGACACTTGGTCTGGTGCAATTTAAGACCCACTTGGATAGTCTTTGGGCTGATATCGCTGAGCCCTTATATCTTTCTGCCATAATGAGAAATAGTCTAGGGGACTTCCTGAAGGCTTTTGTCCTATCTAGGTAGAATGCAAGGGCTCTCCTAATGTCTAGGGTATGCAATATGGGCTCCCTATTGTCTCAGTGAGGCTTGGGGTAGAAGGTGGCTAGACTGATTCAAGTGAAACGAGATCACTTCAGGGATGAACCTGGGATGCAGCCAGTGTGTAACCCTGTCAGGGAAGAATACTGCCTATGGATGATGCACCATCAGAGCTGCTATTTCCCCTATTCTAGCCAAGATAATTGCAACCAGAAAGATCGTTTTCATCTATAGATATGCTAGTGACAGGTAGCCATAGGTTCAAAGGGAGGCCTAGTAAGCCCTTTCAACACTAGGTTTAGATCCCACAAGGGGGCAGGAAATCAAAGTTGAGGGAAGAGGTTTGCTATTCCCTTAAGAAACCTTTTAGTGGTTGCATGCAAAAGCACTGGGGATCCCTCTACAGATTGGAGTCCACTGAACAGCTATTACAGCATTTCACCAATCTTTTAGGTGTCAGGGCATATTTCAAAATACATGGAAGAGTTGCTGACACTGGAGAGATTTGTTGGGCCATACACCAAATCTTGAACCTGGACTATTTCTGCAGGTAAGTGCATCACGTGCAGGACTTTCTACTATTTAATAAAACCTCTTGCACTTCCTTTGAGCATGAGCTTTCTAGGTGCTGGAACCACGTAGGAGCCATGCACTGAGTAGAAGGATCCCCAAGTTGGGATGTATGGTACATCCTTTGTCCTGAGAGAGAAGGTGTGGAGTGGACGGACGGAAGATCGGTGGGCACATCGTGAGCTGCATCTGGTAAGGGTACGAAGTCTGTCTCGGCCACACGGGAGCAATCAAAATTATGTAAGCTCCGTCCCTCTTTATTTTTAGCACCTTCAGCAGAAGAGGAAATGGAGGGAAGACATAAAGAAGGCCCTTGTCCCATGGGAGGAGGAGAGCATCGCCCAGAGAATGCTGTCCGATACCCACCCTGGAACAGTAACATGGACACTTCTTGTTCTGGTAAGTGGCAAACAGATCTATGGATGGTGTTCCCCACCACGCAAACAAGATGTGAAGTACTGATGGGTGCATCTCCCTCTCGTGGTCATGCAGGAATGTGCAACTGAAGCTTCTCCACATTCTGAGTGCCTGGGAGGTGAGTTGGGGATAAGGTGATGTTGTGAGAGATGTACCAGTTCCATAGTTTAATTGCCTCCATGCATAGAAAGGGCGATCTGGCTCCTCCCTGGTGGTTGATACAATACATGCTATTTTGTTTGTCAGGAACTTTATATGTGATCGTGTTACCAGCAGGAGGAAATTGGCACAAGTGTTCCTGACTGCTCTCAGCTCGAGGAGATTGATGTGCAGGGAGATTTCTGCAAGTGACCATTTTACTTGGGTTGTGAGACTGTTTAAATGCACACTCCCATCCTATAAGGGATGCGTCTGTGGTAAGGAGTGACGAAGGTGGCACCCGTAAGAAGGGGATCCCTTTGCATGCATTGGCCGGTTTCTTCCACGAGTCCAGGGAGTTCTTGATTCTGGTAGGTAGTGACAGGGCTTTGTTTAGACTGTCCCTGTTCTGTAAACTGAGCTGAACCATGGCTGTAAGCATCACATGTGAAGTCTGGCATGTGGAATCGTGCCCCAGAAGCTGGATGCAGATTCTGGCTGTCACTTGAGGGCTGCATTGAGCAGCGTCTATAAGCGATACCAGGGACAGAAACCTGTCCCGGAGTAGGAAGGCTTTGGCCTGTAGCACATCTAGGTCAGCCCCTATGAATTCTGGGCATTGCACTGGTGTGAGGGTCGACTTATGGGAATTGATCTGCAGGCCCAGCTCCACATACAAGCATATCATGTCTTTGGTGGCTTGATGAGCCTTCTGAAGTGACTGAGCTCTAAGGAGACAATTGTCCAGGTAAGGGTAGATCATTATCCCTTGAGATCATAGATGGGTGGCCACCACTGAGAGAACTTTGGAAAATATTCTTGGAGCCGACGAAAGTCCGTAGGGGAGGATCCTGTATTGGTAGTGGTCGTGCCCCAGACTGAACCTGAGGAAATGTCTGTGAGCCAATAATACTGAGACGTGAAAAGCAGGCATCTCATAGGTCAAGGGCCTAAAGCCAATCTCCCTGTTCCAGGGATGGAATGATCATCGACAGGGTGACCATCTTGAACTTCTGAGCTTTGACAAACTCGTTGAGCGCTCTGAGGTCCAGGATGGGTCTCCAACCTCCTTTCCTTTTGGGTATTAAGTAGAATGAGAGTAGAACCCCTTGCCTCATAGATGCTGAGGTATTGGTTCTATGGCTCCTAACTGCAGGAGTTGATCTATCTCCTGCCATAGTAGACTCTCATGAAAAGGGTCCCTGAAGAGGGATGGGAAAGGGTGTTGTGGAAAGGGTAGGGAGGTGAAGTGGATGTAATATCCAGATCTGACAATCTCTAGGACTCATTTGTCCGATGTTATGCACTCCCAGGCACTGCAGAACATTGCCAAACGGTGGCCAAATGGGTGCGTGGTCACAGGTAATATAGTGGGGAGTGGTCTCACAGCACCTCGATCTGCCCGTCAAAAGTGATGCTATGGGGCAGGTGGTTGAGTCAAGGACTGGGAACCAGAATGCTTTTATTTTGAGACCTTTCCTTTTTTCCTCTGATGCCATCATTTCCATAGTGACGTTGTGATGGGAATTCAGATGAATAAGGCCTCTGTTGTTACTGAGGGCTAAAGTGTCTCTCTTGCCCCAGTGTGTAGATTCCCAGTGACCTGAGAGTGGCCCTGGAATCCTTCAAGGAGTGGAGAGAGATGTCAGTTTTCTTGGCAAAGAGCTTTACCCCTTCAAAGGGGAGGTCCTCCACTGTGATCTACATCTCCTTCAGAAAACCCAAGAGGTGGAGCTGCAACACCTATCTCATCACCACAGCCTTAGAGATGGTCCTGGCAGCTGTATTGGCGGTGTCGAGGGCTGACTGCAAAGCTGTTTTTGCCACCAGTTGCCCTTCCTGGATGATGGCATTGAAGGAATCCTGGGAGCTCTCTGGCAGTTTATCAATAAAGTCTTGTAATTTATTGTAATTTGTGTAGTCATATTTCACTGTGAGTACCTAGTAATTGGCTATTCAAAACCATAAGGTGGCAGAGGAATACTTCTTCCTACCAAAGAGATCAAAACGCTTCCAATCTTTGTCGTAGGGTGTCCTCTTAGAGTGTTATTGTCGGACATGAGAGTTCACAGTGTCCACCACAATGGAATTAGGTGGGTAAATAGGAACTCTGATTCGTTTGTTTGTGGGGACATCATATTCTTATCCACCCGCTTGCACATTGGCGCCACCAAAGTTGGGGTTTGCCATACCATCTTAGCTGGATCTACAATGGCATCATTGATTGGGACAGTGATTTCGGAGGTAGTTGAGACGTGGAGGATATTGATAAGCTGAAGGTGCATAACTTCGCCAATGGTATGCGGAGGGTGTCTGCCACTCTCTTTGCCAGCTCTTGGAATAAGCAGAAATCATCCACCATGGAAAGTGGTGATGGCATGATCACTTTGTCCGATGAAGAAGAGGCTATGGCCTTGGGTGTGACCACCTCCTCTGTGTCCACCAATTGCTCCTCCACTTCTTGGGGTTCTGAGACCTGTGATGCTGTAGCCAGGGGGGCATGCCTGGGAGGTTCTTGGGGGATGCTCGGTGCCCTCAAGGAAGGCTGGCAATGCGCACCCAGGGGTCTCAATATGGCCACTGCACTGGCATAGGGCCTGGTGGAGGTGCATACCAAGGTGGTGGCGGTGCCATATGGTGCTGGGTTCCTAGACACTGTTAATATTGGGTCCCACATGGAGATTGGGAGGATTAGAGAGAAATCCAGTCAGGCTCATTGTCCGATCCTTCACTCAACATTGGAAGGGCATGATTGTGGGGAAATACCCCTTGATCGGCCATGGCTCGGTGCCATGATCCCGGTACCAAAGGGGAGAGAGTCAGGAGCTTCCAACACAGCCACTGGTCTGATGGAATTCTGCCAATACCGAGCATCCCAGTGTCGGTGGCAGTGCTGGGGGAGATGGGGACCTCGCCTGGACCGATCTGTCCAGTGTCGGATGGGGAGATGCCACCGTCAGTACAGATGACAGCTTGCATACCAGGAGCGCCTTAGGGTGTTTGTCCGTGTCCTTTTGTACTGAAGATTCGGTGCCCCAAACGTTCTGTGGGGCTATCAACAGTACCGGACACCGACGGTCGCCACGAGATGCAGGTGCCAGATGTTCTCAGTGCTGGTGGTGCTGAGGATACCGAGTGAGATGGTGATCGCTTCGGCTATCCCTGGGCTTGCTGAGAGGACTTCCCGCTCTCTTTTTTGATGTGTGAGAGGAGTCTGCAAAGTTGAAGGTTGAGGGGAGGACTCACACTTGCCAAAGGGCTGAGGTCAGAGAGCCTCCTCCATAAAGATGATTTTCTGGTGGAGTGCTCTATCCTTGTAGGATTCTCTCAGAGCTGCTGGGAGAGGGAACACTACTGTTGGATGTGCCACTCCCCGAGGCAGTGAATGCACTGGGAGTGTTTGTCTGCAACTGCAATCACCTCGCTGCAAGTGTGACACTTCTTGAAGCATGGAGAATGGGGCATACCCTTGTCCAGGTGGGACCTCCCTACTGGGGGTCGACAAGAAAAAAGTCTTTTCTTTCTTTTTTTCATTGCTGCTTTTAAGGCCTGGCCAAATAAAAGTCAAAAGGCGGCTAAAGGGTTTCTAAAAGCTAAAGATTAACAACTGAAAAGGAGACTTAACCATCTCCTAAAGTACAGTTAAGGGCTCCATCTCTAGCCAGGGTTGGTTGAGAAGGAACTGCGGACCTTTACCCACGCATGCTGGCTAGTCTCCTGGCACAGCATGAGGAGAGACAGCACATGTGCAGGCCCAACAGACACTGCTACCAAAGTTCTCTGATCAGCAGTACAGGGATGGGACATAGATACACCTACAGTGGAGCACCCATAGCAACACTACTCGAAGAAGAATGAAAAGTTTTGACTTTTTAAAAAGTTTTCCCTTTCTTTTTTTAATCCAAAACTATTAGTCAAATTTACAGATTGTTTTGGTCAACCCCAAACTTCATTTTTCAGTGACTGAACTATAAACTCATCATAGGGGACAGAAAACTGAACTGGGTGAAAGGATGTAGAAACTGTGTCCCTCCGAGGAGGCTGCATTCTCAGATCTTTTCCCACTCCCAAGACTATTATTTCTGAGCTGCTTCTTTCTTTCAGTCTTACTTTCCTTTCCACCTGACAGAAGATTGGTGGTGCTCTCACTTTCTGGAGTATCTGTACATATTGGATTTTTCTCCTCCATCCTCCTCCCCCCCCATGTATAACGGAGTTCCCAAAACACCTGAGCAAAACTTAGTAAGGAATGCTTCCAAGATCTGCACTCTGCCTGCTCCACTAAAAAAATCCCACTGAAGTTTTCAAAGAGCCAAATACCGACTATGCAAAGCAATCTGCTTTGTAATCAAATCTGGGTTGCTGCTGCCAACGTAATTAAAATGACAAACTGCCCAAGAAATTGACACAAAAGGCATTCTTAACTTCTATTTTCTTATACTCTCTTTACTCAAAATAATCCTTTTTAAAAGTTGTGGCACAAAATAAAAGTGACTTGTTTGTTTTGTGGGACATTTATAACAAGAAGGTCAATGAAACTGCACTCCTACAGATATCTGGATTTTACTCTCACTGCTCTGATCAAAGTTTTAGGCAAGAAGATGTAACCTTTTAAAATCTCACATTAAATTCTGAATTGAATTATGCTGACCTGGTTATCAGAAAGGCCGTCAATTTCCTATAGAGAACAGAAGAAAAATCTGAGTGGATGAGCTCCAATAGCTAGTGCTTATGTTCTATTTTCTATTTAGTTATAATATCCTCCAGCCTGAATGAACCGTGAGCTTACACTCCAACCTCCTTATGACTGGGATCCAGATGAGGAGGATGTTTGCATATTAAAATGTAGCAAAGTTGGAGGATGATCCATTGGGTCAATCTGAGTTTTACAGAGAATGAAAAGCCAGCTAAATTCTCCTTCAAGGGACAAGCCAAATAAGCGCTATATTTAAAGTGATTTTATGAACTATAAAACATATTCCAAAGCAGCACTCAGACCTGCATTTAGCATTCCCTTGTAGTGTACAATCTATCCCTGTTAAACAAAAAAATTCCCAAACCCTGTATAATAATATTTACACCATAGGAATAAAATGAAAGTGAGAAAAAAATAACAGTGTAAAAATCTACCTTAAATATATTTGCTTGAGATAAATTCCCATAAGTAACACTAACTATGCTATTAATGTGCATAAAATGTTACTGACATATTGTAAAACTCTGGCTAATTTAATAATGCCTGATGTGCCTTACATCATGCTCAAATGATGTAATAATATGCTGCTAAATGAGTCACCTCACATTAGCTTCATGGCAATAGCATAACTGATGGGTCATTAAAGAGAAACTGGTGTAGCATATTACTGGAAATACTGTTATTTTTGCTACTGATTTTTTCTTTTTTTTTTTATTGATCCAAAACATAGAGATTCTCGAACAAACATCGTTATTAGCAATAGCCACAATACTTATAAAATACTAACAGCCACAAATGTGTTAAAAATCCATCTATCACTACAGCATAAAATATTTTACAATACAATATTTTACACTAATTGAGTAAAATGTAATTAGTCCATCACAGCATGTAGATACTTCCACATAATTGTATCTTTCAACAACCATGTTTCATAGATTTATACGGCTATCATCAATTTAATTCTCTTAGTGTATTTTATAATAAGAACTAGAATGTCTTGTCTACATCTGCACATACAATTTATAGAATTATTTAGTACATCAAGACAACCGAGCTGTTCATAAACATGTTACATTTTAAACTGAGATATTGCTGATTTTCTCTCTTCATTCTGTTCAGATCTTGTCTACTATTTATTACACTTCAGGTTTGGTTTTTTTTAAAACTACTTTATTACATCATGGTAATAATTCAAAGTCTGGATAGCATTCAATACAGACTAAAAAGGATATACATCTACACTTCAAAAAATCCACCACTACGCTCCATTATTCCTTCGTGATTGTCTGGATTCACCAAAGTAGAGCATTTAATATATTATTTTCCTATATGTACAAAATGTTACTATATAATTAAGATTTAATCCAACCAGCTGTGAACCTTAACATACAGTTACATTGTTTATGACCTCCCTATTTACCTAGGGTGCATTTTAAAGATAATGCAGATTTGATTGCTTAGTATAAAAACTAAAATCTGAATGGTTAAATATATGTGCGCTGATCTCCAGATACTTTCATGAACCTGGTTAAAATCCAGCCATGCATTCACAATTCAAAATGTGAAATGTAATCTCTGTTCATTTCACTAACAGAACATCTAGTTTTCAGTCTTATAACATATAAACTTGATGAAAAGAGGCACTTTCCCTTATTTACAAGAACTCATTTCAAAATAAAGCACTCTTTAAGGTTTACAGAGAAACAATTAAAAAACCCCACAAAACTTAAATTGATAGTGTGATTCCACATAGAAAAATATAAACATAAACCCAATTTAAAGGGACACCAAATACGGTGTTTTTATAAAGTGGCCTAGCATAGCACTTTATTCTATTAGTAGATCACAATTTCTGGATTTCTTCTAAAAAACAATGACAATCACTGGTTTGGTTACGGCTCAATTCGACCATCTTACTAGATGTCTCCTTGAGGGTTTGCATTTTCCAAAGGAGAGAAGCTGTAGGAGACAGAAAGATGCAGGACATACCAAGGATCCAGAGGTGGGAGGCAAAATGCATTGAAGCCAAAAGGAGGGAAGCAGAATCAGGTCATTAAACATCTGGACAATCCAATTTTCTATGGGTTAAAATACCAGAAGCCGCACACAAAGCTTGTTTGGTTTGCGGGAATAGTTTTTGTGATAAACTGGAAAACTGTAGTAGGCTGCACCATAATTCAGGAAAACTGCCTACTGGGCATTGTTAAGTACTGGCATTCTTCACGCTACATGGGATAAAAATGAAGGGTCTGATATTACAAAACGTTTATGTAAGTAAATAATTTTACACATGAATGGTGCCGCTGAGATGAAACAACAACTCACATGAACAAAGCTATTTACATGTGTTTTTGCAGGATTGGGCTAAAAAACAAAGTAATTGGCCCCAAAAGCTTAATACTCAAAGAGGGAGAAGAAAAGCATCCGAAAAACTTTTTGCTAAAAGTAACTTTGAAAACTCAAGCTCCCTATTGAGTAATTTCAATATATTTATAATTATTTCTTAATAGTTTTCTATGTGTTTAAACATGCAGCATATACATTTTAGTGCATTAAAAGTTTTACCAAGATAAATAAAAAATGCCTTTGAAGATTTACAGTAAAATTTTCAAAAAAGCCTAAGTGACATAGGGACTTAAGAGCT
Source organism: Eretmochelys imbricata (assembly GCF_965152235.1). Lineage (NCBI taxonomy): Eukaryota > Metazoa > Chordata > Testudines > Cheloniidae > Eretmochelys > Eretmochelys imbricata. Next base: position 59,204,415 of record NC_135581.1, read on the forward strand.
TAAGTTCCACTAACCTTCAATAAGACTTAGGAACTTAAGTGCATAAGTCTCTTTTGAGAATGAAACTAAGGCACTCCTGAAAATGGTACTAAACGTATTATACATTTCACATTACTAATTCTGCTAGAAAATTCTCATTCAGGTCCCAATTCAACTAATAAGAAGTCAAATAAAAACCCCACCACATTTCCACATCACTTTCACCAGTTATCATTGTAACCACAATGTTGAGTTACAAACAGGTCTCTACAGAGATCCATGTCACACAGCACCACATCTAAATCAGCAAGATGATCAATTATAACATAAGAGATATTGTATTATGTACCTTGAAGAGAAGTCTAAGTTAAAGCACAAGTTGTGGTCTGTCACAGAACTTCACTGAAAATAATTAAATCAACAGATTTTACAGTATCTTAATTCTAAGCCCCCTGTAAACATTAAGAAATCTTATATTTGTAAAGTAAAAACAAAACAAAACTTTAAAAAAGACAACTGAGATCAAAACTAAAACAGAGGAATCTCATCTACTAAAAACTATTTTTCCCATTTATTTACAACTTCTGAAAAGGGGATGGTGGGAGACAAAGAGATTGGGAAATCCCAGGAAAATCTTTTAACAAAACAAAATAAAAAAAGATTAGAATAAAGAAGCTTTTGGTTTCAAAATAGTTTCATCAACAGAACTTAAAATAAAATAGAGAACTGGCGTCACTAAAAAATGGGCATACAAAACCAATTTCTTTGAAGCAAAACTACAAGCAAAGTTAACCTCTTACCACTGCGGAACCAAACAGTTTTATATAATTTGATTATAAACCTGTTCTGCAATATAAAAAATTAGCACAAATGAAAGTAATCAGTAAATTAGCCTGCTTCCAAAATAATGTCAAATTTAAATTATTATATTTAAATATTGCACATACTGACTTGTTTGAACAACACTAATAATGTTAATACAATCTACCACTGTCTAGACTAGCAATAATGTGAAGTCCATAACTCGCATTTAAAGAGGTACTGGTTCTTTTTGGGAGACTGAATATTAATAAGAGCTTCACAGTACAGATACAAATGGGTCTTTGTTTGCAACATCTGTGTCGTAGAGAAGAGAAGGAGTAGAGGAATCAAGATGACCCTTACTTAAAAGGAGAAGCCGTGCTACAATCAGTATTGCCACATGGTGCTGCCTTTTCACGCCTTACAAATTACTATTTAGAGACTTGGACAAGTGTCAAATCCAAGAGCTAAGTTTTTCCAAGGTTAGACATTCCTGAAAACACTAGTTCAAAGTGACTAGAATGTTTACTGGAAATAAGAATATATTTTCCCCACTGAAAATAAATAATCACAAATTAAATTCTCTCCTAGCACTAGACATGTAATACACTAGTTATTTAAAAATGTTGGCAAAACAACATTTGGTTTTCACCATAAATTCAGGAGTACTGTCAAGGTGTAGTTTAAAAAATGTAAACATTTAAGAAAAGGACTAACACATTTTGTTTTATAAATTGTTCTGGCTATGAGCTACATCTGGAAAAAAAAAAGGTTTATCTAAAATGAACATATTGACACTGAAATGGAAATACGCTTGCAGCTTACAACTTATTTTAAACATTACTAAAACCATTTATTATAAAAAATAACACAGGATTATGTTGGTGAAAAAATGTAGAAATCTGAGGATATTATCTGCCTTAAGGAGCATTAACTTTAAACAGAAGAAATAGGAGAGTTTGCTAATGCACTGTATTATGTACACTACGAACATTTCACATCTAGAAAACTGACTTCAAATTGTAACTTGAGTCACAAATGAAAATTAATCTGGTGGACTCAATGAGTGCACATTCCACCCTGACTGACAATTTGGCCTGACTAGTTGTCTGCTCAAGAAAAAAAGAAGGGTGAGATTTTCAGACAAGTGATTCTGAGCACCTCTGTTTCTGGGTTCACACCTTGAAAGACCTTAAAATGTCCTAATTTGGGGTAGTGAATGATCAGCATTTTCTGAAATCTGAAGTTAGAGATCCCGCAAACAGCAGCACCCAAAAATCACTAGCCACTTTTGAAAAACTTGGTCCAAGACTGGAAAACCTGAGTAGTTACAGGTCAGGATGAAAGCACATTGGCAGAAGAATACACAAAGGCACAGGGAGGGAAAAAAACCAGAAGACTGAAGGGATGGGGTTTTTATATACAGGGGCTCAGTCCTCCAGATTACTATTCAAATCCAGCTAAATCAGTAGTTGTTGGAAGTTCATGGTTTGGTGGCCTACATGAAATAAATCACACCAGCTGGCAAGGAGGCCAAAAATTGAAAGGGCTTAGCCTTAGATCCAATCTAGGAAAGGGGTAAAGCAAAGGGGAAGCAAGGTGCCAAATATATAGCACTCATAGTATATATATCCATTCTTTTGTTAAATAAAGGACTTGAGTCTCCAGAACTGTGGAACAGTTCCCCTTTCACAAGCACTCAACTCACCTCAAACATACACACAAAAGGTTTGTGAGGCAGTTGGACAGCACTAGATCTCACAAAGTACAATTCAAGCCAGTGCTATTAGACCTTGACATTCATTTCTGTCTTAGGTAAGAACTAGTAGCCTGAAATGTCCAAGTCAATTCAACTAACTACTGAATGAAGATAATTCAACTTCTTTTCAATGATCACCACACTTACTTGACAACCTGGTAATCCTGGGTCTCTGCCATATAGTGGAAACGGACCCCTATCTGATGTTTTTCCTACAAAGCAAAAGAAAAAAAGTTTGAAATAAACCCATTTTTGAACTGACTAGACATTTTACATTAAAAATATTTGCCAGCACAACATTCAAACAAAACCTGAAGCCCTGTGCAGTGTACAGAAAGCAAGTTGCCAGGTTAAATGTGGGCTTATTCATATATTTCTTTTATATGGTTAAATGTCACTCTTTAGTCTATCAACTTTTGTACATTGTTATAGCTATCGATCTGTTATAAGCAAAATGAACATTTCTAATGCTGGCAGTACTATTTGGAAAAGTGGTATCAGAAAGAAGCCGTGATGTAAATTGACGGGATGCAGGAAGCTGACATATAAAACTGGATGTCCAGACTCGTTACCAAAGTATTTGGAACTCAGAACTGAAGTGGTAAAACGTTTGGGCTGTGGTGTTAACATGAGGAGTACACCCCTGCTAGTTGAATCACAGAACAAAAAACAGTCCACAATCTTAGAGTAGTTACATCCTACTCTCCCAAATGCAGACACGGTGCTATAACAACAGATGAAAACAATACAAAAATTGGAAAACCAAGAAGAAAGTGCTGGCAGCAGAATCATCATAATTCTGGAGACCATAACCCTCCGGTTCCTAAGCACAAAATGAAAACCACATTCAGATGCCTAGGGAAGGGAGAACAAGTGCATGCAGGGGTGCACAAAAATTCAGATTTGTGAAATACAGAAAGTAAAACCAAGTAATTCACAACAGGTTACTGTAATTTCATGTAACTGTTGCCATTTTTAATAAAGACATCTCACATAATCAATCATTTGGCGGGAAGAATCAATAGAGCTACTAGGGTATATCCACATTTGAAACAAATGCCACAACACAATAAACTAAAAAGGAGTGCAGGCAGTGGCACATATCCCTTTACTGGTATTCTGTAGTGCAGCAAGAGGAGTTACCTGTGCAACAAGCACAAACTAATTTAACAAACCATTTAAGTGACAATTAGCATGGATTTTTTTTTAAATAGGTTCTTCCATGTATTAATAAAGACATGGGGTGGTGAGGAAAGAAAAATGTAAAGCAGCAGCTTTAGTTTAGGCTTTCAGGAAATCAGCATTTCACTGCAACTCTGATTTAGTTCTCAATGAAGCAAAAGTTCAGAGCTATTTAGGACAGTTCCCACCTCCCCACCCCCAAACCACAAGGCAGGCAATAACTTCTTTTGCTAACAAATTAAAATGCAACAGAAAAAGAGTAATTCTGAAATCTATGATTGATCTAATCAACCCTGGAAACCCACATATGCTCACTCATCCTTTAAAACCTTCATCTCAGGAGAAAACTTTAACCATACAAAAAGCTCAATTAACCTACCCATTCAAGGCAACAGCCAGACTTTCCCACTTAGCCATACTTTTGGAAGGCTGTGTCTCCTGGCTTGCAGGCACCACACACAGGGTTGTGCTCATCATGCAGAGCAGCTGCCCTAACATGTTACTGGCTGGGGTTGGAAGGTGTGAGGGGTTGGAAGGTACTACAGTGCTCCACCCTTATTCTGGCCACAACTGGTAGCAATGATCAACAGTGAGAAAGATGCTCCATGGCTCTCCATATGAACAGCCACTCCCCAGGCAATACCATAAAGGGGTGGGAAAGTGCTTCAGAGCTCCATTTACTACAGTCATTTCCAGTACTGCTGGCTGAGTGGGAGGAGACACAATCCAGGGCCCCACCCCTTACCCTGGTTGTTTTGGTATGCAGGACCTGGGGGAGACTTTCTAGAGCTTCATCTTTCTGACCCCTGCCAATGCTTATAGTGGCAGGGGGTGGTGGAAGATGGTGTTCCACGGCTCCCGGATTCTGTTTGCTCATGCTGTCCAGAACAGACAGGGAAAGAACTTCTCCCTGCTCTATCCTCCCCATTCCCATCTTATTCACACCCACACAGTGGAAGTGAGGAAGGTGCTGTGTGGGATGGAGGGGGAAAGCAAATGGTGAAGAGGAACCAATAATGAAAGTGGGGTATGGAATAAACAAGGAGGGAAAGTGGAAAAGGAATAGAGAATGAGTGACCGATTAGATACGAGTGGGGAAAAAAGTGAGGAGGAGGTGGGAATGGAAGGTGGAGATGTTGTGCTCATAGGTTTTAAATTTAAGCTCAGGCAATCATTTGTTTCAAAAAGAAGCCAGAGTTTGCAATATCCTCCACGCAATTATTCACTGATACGTTCTAATCTTTCTGTGGTCATTGTATTCTCAGATTTATCAAGCATGTGATGTGAGTCTTTTCAAAATTTACTACTTGCTCATACCAGCTGTACAAATTGAAGTCCCAATGCTGGAAACACCACAAGGGATAGTGCTTGTCACCAGGAATATGCCACTGAAGTCAAGTATTTACAGCATCCAGCCTTAAAATGTGGTTTTGAGGTTTTCTATTAAATCTCAAATGTTTAACATTAAAATTGAGTAGGAACAGCCTCCTGAGTGTTGCCTCACCATCAAAGATGGTTAAAAAGACAATCACTGACTAAAGAAAACATTAACTAGATACCTGTCCCAAGTGTAACAAACATAGTATTGTACTAAAAACAAATATCCAAACACACTATTCAAACCCTAATCTGAAGACAGTGATTAATAAACCAACGATATCCACAACATTAAAAGCTCACAACACTTGAAGCATTTGAAAATGTCTATGCTTATTTAGCAACCAATGAAAGAAACCTCCCCCACATATGATACATGTATTTTGTAATATCTTTTAGTATAAATCAGAAAACACAATTCCAAATCTGCACTTTGCTTTAACAATGAATATTGCTGAATTGCAGCACTCTTGGTGCACTCAGAAATAGAATACAGCTCAGAAAATCTTGTGCAAAATATTAAACATTAAATAAAAAAAGAGTGCAATGAACTAGATAATATGGAATGAAAACTGTTAGCTTTAGATATTTACCAATTTTAAATGCCAATTCTTTACTGGTTTAAATTTTTGCCTACTAAGCAAAAGTTCATCTTGTTCATTTTATACAATTACAAATTACTACTTAAAATAGAAAAATGTCTAACTCCTCCTAGAAAATCATCTCTGCCTGGTTATTAACATATTGGTTACTACAAATATTCTATTCTAATTTGCTTGTAAATTGGGAGCACTGCTGTAAAAAAAAAAAAAAAAAAAAAAAAAGAAAGAGAGAGAGAGAGAGAGAGAGAGAGAAGAGAACATTTTTCTGCGGAAGCAATTTGCCTCCAACAACCATCAGGAACCAAACAAATAAAACACCTAGCATGCAAAATTATTTGAAGTAGCATGAATCATACTGCTCATGTTAACCAGACTCAGCATTTTCTTTCCTGAAAATGAGACTCTTACACCAAATGATAAACAACTTTGACTGAAGTATGCAATATTCCAGGCAGGTTTTAAAACAAATATTTGTGCAACAGTAAATTACAAAGACTGCAAAAATCATCATATATAGATGGTTTATGTAACAAGTAGGAATTGTTAGACACAAGTAAAATGAATATTTTATACATTCAGTATAAAGGCATGGCAGGCCCACAGTACCCCACCCTACTGGGGACAGAAAATTTCACCACACCATATAGATTTGTTCTGAGAAATGATTCAGAATAGTGAAGACTATAGTTGAAATGCCATCACCTAGAAATTCATGAAAACTGATGTGATTCCTCGGTATGATAAAAAATTGGAGCAAGTCACACCAAATCAGTCCTCTAAAGGCCAAACCTTTTATGAAATACTTAAAACAGACTGGTTTCAGAGTAACAGCCGTGTTAGTCTGTATTCGCAAAAAGAAAAGGAGTACTTGTGGCACCTTAGAGACTAACCAATTTATTTGAGCATAAGCTTTCGTGAGCTACAGCTCACTTCATCGGATGCATACTGTGGAAAGTTAAGAAGATCTTATTATATACACACAAAGCATGAAAAAATACCTCCTCCAATCCCACTCTCCTGCTGGTAATAGCTTATCTATAGTGATCACTCTCCTTACAATGTGTATGATAATCAAGTTGGGCCATTTCCAACACAAATCCAGGTTTTCTCACCCCCCCCCCCCACAAACTCGCTCTCCTGCTGGTAATAGCTTATCCAGAGTGACCACTCTCCTTACATTGAGTATGATAATCAAGGTGGGCCATTTCCAGCACAAATCCAGGGTTTAACAAGAACGTCAGGGGGGGGGGGGGAGGAAAAAACAAGGGGAAATAGGCTACCTTGCATAATGACTAAGCCACTCCCAGTCTCTATTCAAGCCTTGTATCCAATTTGCAAATGAATTCCAATTCAGCAGTCAGACTGGCCTGTCTCCCAAGATTTGTGAGAGTGTTGGGTCATCCTTCAGGATAGGTTGTAGATCCTTAATAATGCGTTGGAGGGGTTTTAGTTGGGGCTGACGGCCATCACCTTCAGAAGTTCTTGTTAAACCCTGGATTTGTGCTAGAAATGGCCCACCTTGATTATCATACACAATGTAAGGAGAGTGGTCACTTTGGATAAGCTATTACCAGCAGGAGAGTGAGTTTGTGGGGGCGGGGGGTGAGAAAACCTGGATTTGTGTTGGAAATGGCCCACCTTGATTATCATACACATTGTAAGGAGAGTGATCACCTTAGATAAGCTATTACCAGCAGGAGAGTGGGATTGGAGGAGGTATTTTTTCATGCTTTGTGTGTATATAATAAGATCTTCTAAACTTTCCACAGTATGCATCCGATGAAGTGAGCTGTAGCTCACGAAAGCTTATGCTCAAATAAATTGATTAGCCTCTAAGGTGCCACAAGTACTCCTTTTTTAAAAACAGACTGTACAGCTTTGGGATAAAGTACTGGAGCATGCTTTTGAGGATATAAAGAATGTATTGGCCACATCCCCAGGGCTAGCATTTTATGCTCCCAAGTCTGCAGTCTCTTCAGCAGATGCCAGCTGGTCTAGGTGGGCAGCTACTCCAGTTACACACAGAATTTGGAAGCCTATAAAATATTGTTCCAGATGGCTTTATGTCCCCATCTCCAGGTATGGCCCATGACGATGTCTAAAGGGGAAGGTGACCATCTAGACGAATATGGGTCACCACTTTTACAAAATTGTGATAAATCTTGTACAAAGTATACCTTGTGAGGTATCATTGGAAAAGTTCTAATCTGAGTATTATTATCTGGTTATAATGTGTATAGAATTATGAAATTTTGCTGTATGTTTGTAACTCAAACATGTTGTGAGTCTGAGAAATGCCCTCAGCTTAGCTCTTCAGGAACAACAAAGGAACTGTAAACAGGAGCCTCTGCATGTCATTCCCAAAGACACCTCAGTCAGCACGTATGCAAAAGATGCAATCAAAAATTTGCAATTCATATAAACAACTGATGTCAAAGCACGTCTGCCATGGGACAGTCTAACCCATAACACAGCAAGCATTTTTCCAGCAAAAAGGGTCAAGATCTAAAAAGTGAGAACTTAGGCCCCTGGATACTGTTATGCCCATACGAAGCACACGAGATCTTTTATAGGGGAGAAGGCAGCACGCCGCATTTACTGAGAATACAGCAGTTAGCATATGCTTTTCAGTCTCTCTCTCTCACACACACACAGTCCTGCCAGTTGAGTTTATAGTTACCAGTCCAGAGTCTGGATCAATTTAGTGGCCAGCCAGATTGGTCGCAGAGAAGAGCCGGGCTCTGTCAGTCATGATCTGATGCTCCTGGAGTTGTGGCAAGACAAACCCGAAGTCCCATGGCCAAGCATCCTGTTCTTATAGTCTTTTTTTCTCTGTTGAAGTCTATGGATTTTGCGGTGTCAGTTTGTGACCCGTTACTCCTTAATTGGTGTTATCTTTTGATGTTAATATTCCAAAACACCTCCGAGAGGGTCATCCTGTCCTGGTTTCAATTTAATTAATTGTCTTGTCTTTAGGGGTGCCAGCCTCCACCTCAGGGTCGTCAATCTGCCCTTCCTTCATTATGGATGCGCGTTGATGGTTCTCCACTGTCATTAAGTCTCTTTACTCCTTCTTCCTTGACCATCTCGCTATAACAATGGCCGTCACCTTATAGCAAACACTAATGAAATCTTATCCTAAAACAAAAGGTGACCATAGTCAGCCATAAGGAATATTCTGGTCTATTCTCGCCTTGAAATCAAAATGGGTGGCTGGCAGGATGAAATCAAATCAGACATTAATACATTTAATACAAACTACATTATTATAACACTCAATTATTATAACCTCTAATACAAATATAAAATCCTACTCCTACAATACCTCTTTGTTACCCCATCTCTGGACTGGTGAATTCTGACAGGAGAAATTTTGAACAAAAGGACTAAAGTCCCCAAAAGCTATTTTGGCAACGTAACAGATTTAACATCCCTGCTATCTGTTTTGGAATACATACTTGATTTTTAGCTAATAAATCTTTAGTTAGTTTATTAAAGTATTGGCTACAGCATTCTCCTTGATGTAAGTTTCTGAGCATCCATTGACCTGTGTAAGTGACTGGCCCCTTGAGGCTCGAAGAACTTAATGTGTGGTGATTTCTGGTATTAACAACATATTATCAGAGAAGTCCAGTTTGTCTGGGTGGTAGTATAGGCTGGAGTGTCTAAGAGGACTGTCTGTGGCTCCATATTAAACCAATATAGCGATCCAGGAGCACACATTTGTTGCTGGTTTGGTTATATCTAATTATTGTATAGAATATACCACCAGTGTAGAAGTGTCTGCCCAATATTTTCACAGTCTGACTTGAGACTGGCCCTCTCAGCTATGATCAGTACCAGGCATGGTGACATATCCCAAGACAAAGAAAGAGACAATATTTACAGCAAGCCAACTGCCATAGCAGAAGTAAGCAAGCTATTTGAAAAGTCTTGATAATTTCAAGTTTGTGATAGACCATGCCCCACTCATTCCATTAATAAACAAGACCGACCTAGACATGGTGTCTCATACATGTCAGAGATCACTCATGCATTTAATGACATTTAAAACACATTGCATAATGTTCAAAATTGAAGTCCCTAGCAATAGATGGTACCCTAAAAAAGAGTCCTGTTAGTCACCCAGATTCTCTAAAGGTTTAGGATAATAGAGAAGCACACCAGTAACATTTTGAGGGGCAGACTTGTCAGAGAAATGAAGTGGTTACCTACTGTAACTGTAGTTCTTTGAGAAATTATGTGTATTCCACTGAGGTATGCATGCAGCCAATGCACTGAAGCTGGAGAATTTTACCTCACAGTACCCACACAGTGGCAGCGCTCGCACCTCGTGGCCATAAACACTTCCCTGGCTATATGAGGCAGTGCAGCTCCGACTCCCTCAGTTTCTTAGCACCGAACGCTCAGAGACTAGACTCAAATGCAGAAGGTGTACAGAGGGTGGTCGTGGAATACACATCAGCATCACAGCTTGAAGAGCCGGTTACAGTAAATAACTTCTTCTTCTAGTAGATTCAGCCATGTATTCCACTTAAATGATTCACAAGCAATACCTGCAGGAGGTGGGGCTCAGAGTCTCCTTAAACAAGGACTACAGAACTGCCTTCCCAAAGTTTGCATCTGCTCTGGATGCTGCAATAATGGTGTAATGGTTCATAATTGTATGTATCAGTGACCAGGTGACAGTCCTGCAAATGTCCAATATTGAGACGTCACTTAAGAATACTATTGATGTAGCTTACACTCTCATAGAATAAGCTCACACCCATAGAGGGGGCGTAGCTGATGCTGTTTTGTATGCAATCTGGAGGCAAAAAGTTACTCATTCAGAGATCATCAGTGAGGAGACTGCCTGTCCCTTCATCCGGTCTGCTTATGACACAAACAGAAGAGACGAAGCCCAAAAGGGTTTAGCCCTGTTCAGATAAAAGGCCAGATATCGTCTCATGTCCAATGTGTGAAGACCCTGCTCCTCTAGAGATGATTGTGGCTCAAGAAAAAACATAGGCAAATATACAGCCTGGTTTAAATGAAACTCAGAGACTACTTTAAACAAAAATTTTGGGTGCAGCTGCAATGTTGCTTTATCTCTGGAGAACTGTATGTAAGAGGCTTTGCGATCAAACCCTGCAACTCACACACTCGCCTCTCAGAGGTTATCGCCGCAAGGAATGCATTTTTTGACAGAAGAGAAGAATGGGGCAGGACACCACAGGCTCAAACAAAGGTGCCATGAGAGCTACTAAGACTATGTTAAGGTCGCACAAGGGAACCAGTTCCCACATTGGCGGATGGAGAACAAAGGGTATCTTTCAAGAATCTTGCTACCCATGGCATTGTAAAATACCAATCTACCATGAATGGGTGGATGAAAGACTGAGATCACCACTAGATGCACCCTCAATGGGCTAAGCGTAAGGCCCGATGACTGAAGAATCAGAAAATACTCCATATCTTGGATACTAGCCAGCATTAGCTGAACTCCGCAGACCAATTATCACACTGAAAAAGATTTCCATTTTGCCGAAGAGGTCATCCTGGTAGAGGACTGTCTACTAATAAGTAGGACCTGTCGAACAGCCGCCAAACATCGCTCCTCCTCCTCCTCATTCAACCATGGAGCAGCTACACCGTGAGATACAGGGACACAATCGTGATTCTATGTGAGCGGATCAGGATGGAGAGTAAGGGATATGGGAGATTGAATCAACAGAGCGAAAGGTCGGAAAACCAACACCGCCTCAGCCATGCCAGGGCAATGAGGATGAGCTTGGCCTGATCCACTTTCAGCTTGAGGATGACTGGTGGAATGATCAAGTTTGGAGGAAAAGCAACAGGAAAGCCAATTTCCAGGTGAGGTAGAAGACATTAGTTAGGAGCCTGGCCTGAGACCCCCTTGAAAGCAGAATAGACAGCATTTCCTGTTGTCCCTTGTAGCAACCAGGTCAATCGTCAAGATGCTTCAGGCTGCAAAGATGACTCACAAAACACTGTGCTTCAGACATCACACATGGTCCCAGGAAAAATTCCTGCTGAGATGGCCTGTGAGATGATTCTGGACCCCAGGCAAATGATTGCCTATTGGAGCAATACTCTCATCAATGCAGAACTGCAACAACCTGAACACCTCTTGGAAGAGCACACTGGAACATACTCCCTATTGCCTGTTCACAAAATACATGACGGCAGTATTGTCAGTAAGCATGTGAACTACCAAACCCTTGATGTGATCGAGGAAAGCTTGACAGACATTGTAGGTGGTCCGAAGCTGCAGGACACTGATATGCAATGGAGTTGCCTGCTCCAACTACAGGCCCTAAACCTCCAGTAACTCCCCAGCCTACCAAGGAGGCACTGGTGACAAGAGTCCTGGCTGGTAAGGGCCAGGCAAAGGGAATGCCTTGGCATACATTCCCCTGAACCTAACTAAATAAATCTAGAAAAATACATTAAAATAGTAAGAGACTCTGAGGTTAAGACCACAGAGAGCTCAGACTCCAGCCACGGAGAGTAAGAAGGAGACTGCCAGATTTTCAAATGACAACTTACTTCTTTTACAATATGTGCAACTAGCAAGTGCAATTTATCAAATTATGTGCTTTCTTTGGTTTGGTTAGATTAGTGAACAACTTATTTTGCACTAATCAGTCTGAGTGCTGTATGAGATTATAGGGGATTCAACTCAACATATTAAAAATATAGGAATTCTAAATTGTGACATGAGCAGAGCTAAAACACAATTATATCACTATGTTAAGTGATATTACTGTAAATGAGTTATGGGTCATATTACTCAAAAACACACGTTTTCTCTCAAGTGTGAGGAGCTGAGAAATTCCTATTACAATATACAAAACCAATCAAACAATCACTATCTGAAAAGGGGTCAGTTGAAAATCTTGAAGCGCTGAATCAAAATGATCACAACTTTAAAAATACACTTTATAAATGCAGTGGATTCACATATCTGGAGAGCTTACTTCATGGAATTCTCACAGATACACAAAAGCCCCACCCCTACCCACCACTATTCACATTCCATGCCATCTCAGCTGAGAGGAGGGAAATTCCTACAGGTGGTTCATAAAATTTTGTATTTTAAGAACATCTGCTTAAAAAGATAGGTGCTCCTCTGCACACAAAGTGCTACATTTTACAGATTCAGAAGAAAGAGTGGGAGAACATGCAATTTAGATTACACATCTTAAAACTACATACAAAAACAATGTTAAAAGAGCTTTACAGTTGCAAAGTCAAGTACTCAAAAGTTAGGAAATGCCAGAATTAAGGTTGCCTGTGCATAGTGTATTAGATATTGCCCGTGGTAGTCGATGTCAGCGTTTAAATTCTCCTAGTTAGGTTAAAAAATTCATACCCCATGAATATCAAATGGCCTGAGAGGGGGTAATTTGGATATTGCACTGATCTCTCTCTATGGCTGTATAAAATTAAGAGCGATTAGTCAGAGTTATTACATATCATTCAAAGAATCTTCTCCAGAAAACCATCCCAACCCCAAAATGAATTTTCTATTATCCACTCCATAACACCTCAAAGAAAAATTGTGTGGGGGGGGGGGAAACAAGGGAATCTTGCAGCATATCCTGAAAGTCAACAACTCTGGGATCTGGAGAACCAAAAGGAAGTGAATTCCTAGAACCCAAGATCCCTAGTCTTGAATGCCCTGTCTCATTTGCAGCAGAGATTGTACACTTGATTACATTTGTGGTCATACTGCACTGCCACAGAGGAGGTTTCAGGTAGCCTTGTACAACTTCATAAGTAGATAGGAGTTTGAGAAAATAGAAATTATAACAAACGTTCATTTGGAACCTGAATCATAGCAAGAATTGTTAGACACCCACTAATAAAATTAAACATTTGGGGGCATTTTGAAATATTTTAGCTTTAAACCATACAAAATAAACTGGCATCTCTTGTTTTCTTCCTTCTTTCCCCTTCACACTACTCCCTGGTAATATAGATTTTCTGCAAGTTTTCCCTTTTGTTTTTTCTTTAACAGCCATTCCCTATTTCTTTTCTTTCTTTCCCTACATTGTGTTCCCTTCCTCCTCACCACTTATTTCCTTTAAGCCTCCTTTCTTCCTGTGTGTCACAAAGCCCATTTCCTTCAGCCAGCTTTCCACAGCTGACCACTTCTCCAGTGCTATATTTTTCTTAAGTTTAAAAAAATAGCAATTAAAGCCTTATACACAGAATTCTGTAGCCTTTCATTTTATTATTTCATGAGCTGACCATAACATCACATAAAACAATGATAAATGGATGATAAAATGAACTAATTGGCTAGAATTCTAAATCACATTCTTGCTTTATAACCTATCACATCCCTCCCTTCTCTGCCCTTCCTTTTTCTTGTGTAATTTCCTGTGTTTTACACTATGTTCCTGCTCAATCCATATTCCATTTAATTCAATGGCAGAATCCCCATTGACTTCCAATTTTCATTTGCATGGTTTGCATGAACATCAATTATTGTAAACCAGTGGGCAGATATATCATCCAGAAAGATAAAATAAAGTCCAAACTACAGTTCAGGCCAAGGCCCTTTTTTCTTCAGGGCTTGCTTATCACCACAAAATGATCCAAGACAAAAGAAAAGTATCTCAAAGCTTTTCTAGTTTTCAGCAAGCTGGGAGGGGAGAAGAAATACCTACCTTCTGCATAGCCTTCACTGGATATCTCCGAGACCTCAACGGAAGAACTTTTTTCAAGATCTTATCTCAACCTTCATCTTCTCCAGAATAAACCAGGAGCATTCCATTATTAAGGGCTTTTCTACATGGGGTAATTTACCAGCATAACTATACCAATATAATTATATGACATCAGTATAACTCCCTGTGTGACACTCTTATTCAAGACTAAATTTCCCCATGTTCACATGCTCAAAGACTCCAGTAGGCAATCATATGACACCTCTTCACCTCTCTTCATTATGGCTTGTCTTGAGCAAGCCCTGCACTTAAGAGGGCTATGTCTGATAACTGAGGTTAAGATTCTGTCATGGGTATTTTTAGTAAAAGTCAGGAAGAGATCACGGGCAATAAACAAAAATTCATGGAAGCCTGCAACCTGTCCCTGACTTCTACTAAAAATAAAAGCCTGGAGGGGGATGGACCTAATAGTCAGAGCGTTGCCAGGGCTGAGCTCCGGCAGCTGCTCCAGCCCTGCTACTGCTCCTGCGGCAGGGGCTGACCACCACTGGTCCAGGGATCCAGGGACCACCGGTCTGGCAGCCCCCAGGCCAGCCAGCTGCTCCAGCCCTGGGACTGACCTCCGGACAGCTGCTCCAGCAGCCCTGGCGCTGACCACCAGCCTCTCCTCCAGCTCCGCTGCTGCTCCAGCCCCAGGGGGGCTAACCCAACTCCAGCCACTGCTTCAACCCTTGGGCCGCTATACTGGCAGCCCTGGGGCTAACAGCTGCTCCAACCCTGTCCCACCCCGGAAGAAGTCACAGAGGTCCTAGAAAGTCATGGAATCTGTGACCTCTGTGACAGAATCGTATGCTTATCCATAACAGAGGTATATTGGCCATGCTCGTACTTACACACCAGCACTGTTACACCTCTCTTCAGTTATAATCCCAGTGGGGTTCACATCCCATAGTTTTGCTTCAAGTTCTATGTTTGAATCAAAAGACAAGTCAAAACCATTGAGTTGGTTTTTTAATCAAAACCTTAAGTCTGCCCAGGGTTATTTACAAGGTGCTGAGCTTTCAATTAGCTGAGATGAGTTTTGTGTTTGCAACAAAACTCCAAATGAAGTGAGCTTCATATGGTTTCAAAATGAAAATTTCACAAAGATCTAGCAACCACTAGCATATGTGCTCTTGGACCAGAAAACTCTGATTTGAAGAAACCAAAACTAGACAGTTTAAACCATTGGCATTTCACAAGTTAGCAAACACTGAGACACGTTGGACTAATTCTGGCATTATTAAGATTTTAGTTAACACCTGAAGTATTTTTAACTGTAATTATTTACTTTGCCCAAATGTGATATATGATTGCAACATAATTTACCTCTCAAATACTGCATAAGAATTTAAATACAAAAAATTCCTCATGCTGCCTATGTAGATTTTATCAGAGAAAAGGACTATAAAGACAACAGGACAGAAAATGGAAGTTAGTGCAAAACTGTTTGCCACACTCACTCAGTTGTGAATTACTTCAGAGAACCTGCTATAAGTGTTTGTCTGAAGTCAAATACTCCTCTTCCATTGATTCAGAATAATGCTTAACACATGAGAGGATGACAGAACTTAATTGTACAGCAAATTATTTTAATTTCAGCTGAATTAACCCTTTTGAACCTACAGATATTTTTATATATCCCCCAAGTATTTATTTGGCTGGCAGTCTGGAAGGCGCCAGCATTTTTAAAGCAAAGCAATGTTCATCATCTAATGTGAATGGTGTAGTGACCACAGCTGGCAGCTGCTCTATTTATTTGTCACAGACAAGTGTGACTACACTACCCATACAGAGAAAATTCTTTCAGCAAATTCTGAGACATGTCTTTACTTTCCTAATCATCCTTTCATTGTTCATTTTCTCTCTCTCTCTCTCTCTCGCTCTCTATTTATTTATTTATTTTTAATATGTCAACTTATATCCAGCATTAAACTCAGTTTATAATAAAACATCTAGAATACAGTCCAGAGAAAAATCCAAATTTTTTAAAAGGCCTGGCTTTTTTTTTTTTTTTTTAACTTAAATCTACATCAATTCATTTCATGAAATCAACGGCATCTGAAAGTTTCACATAGAAGTATATCTGTAGATTTGACAGCTATGATGACAACAGCTACCTACTTGCCAAACCATAAATATACAGAAGAGTCTGATTCATCTATATCTAACCTGAAAAAAAATCTTGATAATGTTTTAAATGCTTAAAGGAATTCATAATTAATGTCTACCTCCTGAAATGCTGAAAGGGGTCTTAAAAAAATCATTGTCTCAAGTCAAGTTGATATGAGTAGTTTATTGTTGGGATCATCTTAACTACTGTTTTAGTGGTTTTTAAAATGTCTAATAATAGAACTTAATAAGTTATGTGTTTATTCACCCACAGAATTAACAATGTTTAACTAATTTCTCATATCACTGCCTAACCTATTAATGAACGAACTGTAAATTCGATGCTGGTGGGTAACTCTCTCTCTATATATACTGCATACATAGAACAACTTGCAAAAAAATGCACTGCAGTACATTTTGTTATTGTTCTGTAATATTTAATACTTCTTTCCATATTAAAACACCGACAGAAATAAAGTGTATGGCTGTATCATAAACTTTATGGCATACCTACCTTGCTGTTTCCAATAGAGGTCCCCTGTTTCTACTCCTAAATTTTTTTTATGGAGACCCCAAACTCCAATTCTTGCTCATCCTGGCGTAATAGGCTTCATTTTCATTACAAGATGAAGACATCCCTGCCCCTAATATTTGTCCTAGGTGTGCTGCAACCATCTTAGAAACAAAAGACTTCTGAGACACTCTACTATAATTTCTGTATATGAAAAAATTGCTCACCACCTCACCATGAAGGATCAGCTCTTCACCTCTTACTGATATTTAGTCCTTGTCCCCTAGTAGAGAATTTCAGAACTCCTGATTAATATCTTCATCTATTTCACATCAACAATCTGTTTCTCTCTAATGCTTTTTAGGCCATAGAAAACATCATACATCATCAAAAGTAGAATTTTCTTAAATCTCGTTTCAATATTTCTGCCCAGACATATAGAACAGAAATGAGAAAGATCTAACACAACACAGTTTGAAGAAAGCACTAAATATGAATGCCTTCCTATTCTCTTCACAACAATTTATTTAAGTGTTATTGGCTAACACTTGTGCCAAGCACGCTGCTGGCTACATTGTAGATGTTTAAATATCCAGTGCCAACAAGCGCAGCTGCTGGACTTGCTGCACCCCCCTCCTGTTCATTCCATGCCAAATTACTTGCTCAGCTATGAATGATGAAGCAGCATCATAGGAAAATGCCAAGTGCAAGTGAGATTAGTGATAAACCAGAGGAACCCTATGGAGGTCAGTGATTTGCAGTTCCCTAGTTGTAATCACTTTTTTAACCTAGCCTTTATCTCATCATATACTCCATCTAAACTCAGCACAGTCTTCTTGTGACAGGCATCAGGAACTGCAAGCAGCTTCCCAATCAATAATCCTTGAAGTCTAACTAATGCACCAAGAGTGTCTTACCCTTGATAATAGCAGCAAGATTTGGTAATCTGAATTGTCTACAGATTGCTTTTAACTTGCCATTTTAAATCTCGAGATTAATAAAGGGACAATTTAGATACACTACAGAACCAGTTATCCCTAAATCATCCTAGAAACCAGGTTAATAGATACAAACTAACACAGATTAGCTGGGACTGATTGTGCATTGTAACCTTATAAAACAATACATGAGCAAGAACACTGGTCAACTGTATTCAAGGGGGGAAAGGGAATTAAAATGTACAGATTCTGACTAGCCAAGTTTCGTGTGTTATTCTGGGAGTGTTGTTTTACTGCCCCATCACTTAAACCAATTTCACAGGAAATAAAGCCCAGGAAAGGTGTTTTTTATCTCTTCAATCTGGATTTGAAAGACTAGCTCCATCACCCATTTTTCTTGGGTCCAAATTTCAAGTGGACAAAACAAGAGATACTACAGAACCCAAGCAGAACAATTCTAATGCTAAACAAATAGAGGAAAGGTATTTGGAAAGGGACTCAAGAAACCTGAGTCCAATACCCAACTCTGCCACATGTTTTCAATGTGACTTGAAGCAAGTCTATGCCTCAGTTCCCTATCTGTAAAATGGGAGATAATACTTCCTTTTTTACAACCCTTTATCTGTCTTGCCTATTTGGACTAAGATCACTAAGGTCACTGCTGCTCCCCCATTCACCCAACCATACCCAGACTCCCCCACCAAGCCTCACCCCCTGCACCTAGAACTCTCCCAACGAGCCTCCCACACCCCACCCCACTGAGTCTCACCCCCTGCATCTGGATCCACCCCTCCCCCATCCGTCCATCCAGACCCCCACCCCTGTATCATGAGACCACCCCCGGCTGAGCCTCCATACTCAAACCCCCACATGAACAAGCACTGCCCTCCCTGCACCTGGATCACCCCCAACCAGCCCCCTACACCCAGAACCGCACCCCACTGAGCCCCAATCCCCCAGCACCCAGACACCCCGCTGAGCCCCCCAACCCAGATTACCCCTGCTGAGCCCCATCCCCCTACACACACCCTGCTGAGCCCCGAACATCTTCACTTGAACCACCTGCAGAGTCCCATTCCACCTGCGTCCGGTACCCCACACCAAGCCCCTATGTATCCAGATCCCCCCTGCACCCAGACCTCCCACCAAGCCACCTGCACCCAGATTGCCCCACACAGAACCCTCTCACCCCACAGCTCAATCCCCTCACACTAAGCCCCTCCACACTTGGATTCTGCCAGGCTGAGCCTACTTGCTCCACACCTTGATCGGGGCCAGGGCTGGGCGTGCATGTGAGAGAGATTGTCCCTCTTGCTTGCTATCTTGGTGCACCTGGCTTGGAGGGGCAGGGGCCCGGGGTGTTTCTGCAGCAGGCCCAGCCTTTGTGCTGTGTCAGGGTTGGGTGCACACAGCCTCAGAGTCACTGGCGACTCCGTGTCCCTCAGGAGCAAATGTTTAAGCATTACATTATTGAATGCATTTACTAATAAATTATACACTAAGTTCTGGGGGTTTCTCCTAACTTTTCAGATACAGTATTTTTAAAATAAATGTCAGTGTTTAAAGAAGTTTTAAAGAACCCCACTCCCATTATCCCCACTTCACTAAATTGTCCAAGACCCTTCCATCCCATGGATAGGTATCTGTTTACAAAAAAGAGTATTTAGTTTGTGTTTGCAAAGCACTACATATATCTGGTGCTACATAAAACACATCTCTTAATGCTCTTATGTAGTTCAGCTACATAGGAGATGGGAGCGGACTGAAGTCCACTAATGGCTGCCCCACTGCCAGTTGGAAAAGTCAGCTCTAGTTCTTGCAACTTGAAAAGAACATTGTTATTGCACACATGTCAGTGAGATTTCATAATAACTGTGAGGTGCTTAATGTTAGCAAGGTAGATTATTAGCCTAATAAACTCTGATGCAAAAGGGTACAATTATTAAGGTAAGAGGGAGCATGCTCAAATTATACTGAAATATGTTCATGGCTCGGGAAAAATTTTCCCCATGTTAAATTCCTACAACCATTCCACTGAGACATTCTAACACTTCTATGCTTTGAAACAGAGACTTTAAATTTGGCAGAAATATGGGGGTCAGTTGTATTAATTTAGATAGAATATGTGGCCCCAAGAGTCAGAGGTGTTAACATGACCCTGAAAGTGTCCAATATTAAACAGTTTTAAACAAGGTTTGAGGTTTGGTATACAGAGCCCTCAGCCTGCTGAGTACCATGGCAAACACAGCATTAAAAATCTTTTCAACAGTTAAAGCATTTGAAATGTAAAGTATTAAACAAGGATTTCATTTTAACTATAAACCTTGCTCCCTTTAGCTGGAGAGTGTTTTTAGAAAGAACTCCCCGTTTTCTGACAGTCTCTTAGATAACTGTCCTTTTGGGGAAAAGAGAAATTAGTTGAGACAGGCTGAAACTGTTGTGGCTGTTGATAACGTCCAATCCTGGTTCCTAAAAGACAAAACAAGACACACACACATAAAAGGGGAAAGAAATGAACAGCAAAGACAGAAAATGCAGCTTCTGTCTCTGGTGTTGACTTGCACTTGTTGGAAAAAACAGAGGCACAGCAACAGTCTTATCAGCCACTCTGAGACCTAGCAAACTTGTACTAGCACTGGGCTGTATAGGGTAGTAGTTTACAACGTTTTTTCATTTGCAGACCACTAAACATTTTCAAATGGAGGTGCGGACCCCTTTGGAAATCTTAGACATGGTCTGCACACCACAGATTGAAAACCACTGATACAGGGCATTGCTTTTATCTGTCTCTCTCATCACAGGTTTACAGCACTGCTGCAAAATATACAGTTCTGCCCAGCTATCCTGACTCTCATTAAACAGAAGGCAAAAGGAGAGGGATAGAAAAGAGAAGAAATAAAGTGGGGAAGGGAAAAGACACACGAGGGATAGGGAGGAATGAGACAGTCTCACATCGCAGATGGTGTTCAGAATTTAACCAGAGCTTGTGGACGTGATGATGTCATCTGGGTCCCTCTCTTTGGCCCATTCTGGTCAGAACTTCTCTCAGGATCAGAACAATTAAGGCAAAGTAGTGCTATACTGGATCCCAGGGTTGCAAGAGATGGTGAAGCTCACTCTTTTCAATTCTTTCAGTCAGCCAGCATTGTAGTAACCAACTCTTCCTCCCTTAATTTCAGCTCTGCAAATCTGCACCCCTTAAAAGTCTCTTTTTTGAGGACCTCAGAAGGGATTCACAGATTGAATAGCCCATCCCCCCATTATATTGTCCACCAATTAGACCTAATTTCCAACAAACCAATTTTGGTTAATTGATTGCTGGTCCACATTCTTCCCATTTACAAGGCATGATCTTAACACAGTGCTTGAATTATATCAGTAGGCCTTCCTGTTTAGACTAATTCAGTCTGTCTCCTTTTTGCATCTTTCCCAACAACAACATTGTTGATTACTATGACACTATGAACTTTCACTCACTTTTCACATTTGAGCTCACAATTAGGGTAAATTAGTATGCCCAATTATAACAACAGGGTCCTCTTGGAAGAGATATGCCTTTTGCTAGTCCCATGAATATGCACCCACATTTTACC
This sequence comes from Eretmochelys imbricata, assembly GCF_965152235.1. Lineage (NCBI taxonomy): Eukaryota > Metazoa > Chordata > Testudines > Cheloniidae > Eretmochelys > Eretmochelys imbricata. The sequence continues at coordinate 59,225,989 of NC_135581.1, forward strand.
AAGTAAGAAACCTCAGAAAAATCTTGTTTTTCACAAAATCGGTCTTGCTAAAGTTCTGCAGATAAATTCTCTGAAAATTCCATCTGTGCTGAACATTCTCCAGCCCACAGCTACATAATCTGAGCCAGGCACAGAGACTGAGACCAGGGAGACTCTCTACTGTGCTCTCAGTATTTCCCTTGCTAGCACCCAGACAATGAAGTGGAGAAGGAGAAACAGCCCAATTAGAATCCAGAATGGCAAGGAGACTGGGACTGAGACAGAATAGATGAACCCAGGCAGAAAGGGTCAAGTTGTGGAGTGGAGAGACTATTTGGGTAGATACAGAAGTGTCTGTAACTACTAGACCACACATTCCTCAAAGTCTAGAACTCAGGATTCCTGAGTCTCACAGTTCCTCTGATGCCAGCAAATAGCTGTGAAACTCACTGGAAAAACATGTGCTTTACCTCCCCCTAGTGGTTAGCCCACACAAAAGATGATGGCCTATTACTGCTATCAGTTACTCTGTTAGTACAAGTGGTAGACACAGTGGATCTAAAGGTTCTACACGTGCTGATGAAACTGGTGGTAAATCAATATGGTCCCACATGATGGAATTTTGTTCAGTTTGCTTCTTTAAAATAACTCAGAAAATTAGATAAAACTACTAAATTAAAAGATTCTGCTTCCACAGGAGCCATCTCATTCAGTGCACAAGACAGATAATGCTCAGAAGATGAACCACAGTTATGCAATAAAAGAGGCTATGGATTGAAAACTGGATTCTCTCCCTCCCTCTACCAGAGTTCCTGTATGATGCTGGACAAGTCACATAAACCAAATTTTTCACAGGTAGTCACTAAATGTGTCTTCCTCATTTTCTGGGTTTCCGACTTCAGACACCTGGGGTCTTATTTTCAGAAGTGCCCTGCATTCACAACTGTAACTAAGGTCAATGGGAGCTGTGCTTTGAACAAATGAAATGCTATAAAATGCTTAGTACTCTAAAAATCAGGCCCTAGGCATCTCAAATTGGGCATCCAGAATTAGTGGATACTTTTGACATTAAGTCTGTGCCTCAGATCCCTATCTGTCAAATAGGAAAAAAAAACACTGTTGTTGTGAAGAAAAATGAATTGTTTGTGAAACACTCAGATACTACAGTGTTAATTGTCAGAGTCCATTAGGAAATTAATAATTCTTTATTCTGTGCAGCGTTTTGATAGTGTGTAGTAAATAATGCATGGGGCCACACAATAAACAATAAGAAAACAAAATACTGAGTAACTGCTCATTCAGTAAGCACCATCCGTCCTGTGCACTAATCAAGGCAATGGGTCCTGGGGAAAATGAGTATGTGATCATGTAATTAACAACTGTATCAAAATGCATATAAGCAAAGAGGCCGAATTAAGGCCACATGAGCAATCTTAATTCTGGCATTTCCTAATTTGAGTGCTCAACTCTGCAACTTTAACATTCTTTATATGTTATTTTTTGTTTGCAATATATTTATATACATGTGTAATAAAACAGACAGTAGAAGTAATGATAGCCGGGGAGTTCTGCACAAAATCTGTGTAGTACCAAAATTTCAAGTATGAAATTTTGTTTGCTATACAGGAGTGCCACTTTGGTGTTATCAGAAATAACTATCATTATCAATTAGACAAGTCACTACATATTTAAACACAGCAGTGAAAACAAAAAATAAGACACAGGAGCATTCATAACTTGAGCTACTGCCACTAAAATCAGGATCTTGTTTTCCCTGTGTAGTGTGGACAACGAAAAAAACTTGAGTCAAGATTGGTAAGACAACAGGAAGAGCCATTAAACAGCGAGTTCTATACTGAACACTGTGGTCTACGGAACACTTGCTGCTGGCCTGCAGAGAGCTGGCTGGTCAGAACGTGTTGGTCTTCCCCATTCCAAGCTGCTTCAACAGGTGTCTGGGGTCTTCACTGTAAAAAACCTGGAGGCCTGTAAATGAAACTATGAAAAGGAAGAAGAGCCAGCCAGCTGCCAGCCACAAGTATGTAAAGCATGACATGGGAACAGGACAGAAGGAAATGAAGTAGCCAGACAGCATCGCCAAAGGAACAGGAAACAAATGGCATGGAAATACACATGTGGGGAAGATGACAGGCAATGAGGAAACATGCAGACAACGGAAAAGAAGGAGGCACCAACAAGGCTGTAAGGGAATATAAGTGGGGATGGAACAGGGAAGGAAAGGCACAAAAATACTGGATGGGAGAAATGAAGTTAAGAGCAAAAAGTAGACCATGGTTTTTTGTTTTTTTAAACAGACAAAAGCAGTTACAACACTAATTTCAGTTGAATATAAACACTTTCTAATATTTGTTTTTCATGTAAGCAATTGCTGTAGCTGCGATGGAGAATGTTATGCAATCACAAATGGGAAGGGATATGGTCCGTAAAGCAGACTCCCAATTAGCGTATGACCTGCATTATGACAAAGTATGAGACCCCATGTCATAGAATTTGTTTACTTCTGGAAATTTATAAGTAGAGACAAGACAAAACAGCAAAAAAAAAAAGTGCAAAATATTCCCATTAATTCTTAAATAAGACTGGTCGGTCTGTGCTTGAACCATTTCTGAATGCTTTCCTGAACATTTGGTTTCTACTTACAAAAACAGATTGCAGAAAGCATATTGCAAAATCACGTCTGAGTCTTCACAGAAATCAACTTTAAATTCACCAGTGGGAGTATTTTCAACAAAAGGGATTGCAAATTTATCTGATCAAGGATTAGAAATGATACCATGTCACTCATCTGACCAATCACAACCAACCAACACAGTATGACCAGCACATACTGAGAGAACTCCACAATCAATCCATGGAGTTTAAAAAAAAAAAATACCCCAAAATTGGGAAATAAATTAGCTACGAATCTGAAGAAACTGCAATCAGCTAACAGATATCCTGCAAGCAAAGACTAATTAAACTTGTGGGGTAAATTATTCATGAAAAATCATTTGCTCAGCTCTGCCTAAAAAGCTCTTTTGGGATACGGAAAGGAAGTGTAATTGTATACCTTTAAAAAGCCAACCTCCACTTCAAGCAACAGTTATTTCTTTCCCATTTCACATATAAGTTGCTTACAGATAAAACTACCAATGTGGAGAGCCCTGCAAATCTGCAGCTACCAGCTTTATATCCACAGATATCTGCATCCACAGATGTGAATGTCTGTGGACCATTTTTGAAGACTGCAGATGGATGCAGATGCAAATTTTATATCTAAAGCCCTGCAAACTTGTGGATATCCACAGATCATTTTTGCGGATTGGCTGCAGATACAAATTTTGTATCTGTGCAGGGCACTACTGATGAGCCAGCAGACTGAGAATATTGAAAACTGATTTACTTAGAGACAATTTTTATTAAGCAGTGACATTGTACTCATGCTATGAACTATAATGCTCTGCATACACTTAGCAAACTGCAAATAGTCATAATATACCTTCGCTTACAAACTGTAGCCATCCAGGAACAAGACCACCTGGGACGAGAACAAAATTAAAATGCTAATAGATATGACACAAAGAAAGGATGTTGGCTCAACTTACACTCATGGGATGTGTACCTGTAACAAAAGGTGCAAACCATAAAAAAGAACAACAGAACCCTTTAGAATATTCATACAACTGAGGACAAAGGGTCTTTTAAAAACACTACACTAAATATAAGGAAATTGAAAGACTGTAATATCAGAAGTGCCTTACATATCAAGGCTTACGCCATGTCTCATCATGCCGGTGAAAACTTTGACACCCAGCTGCCAAAGCTTAAGGGACTTTCTATTTAAACTGCCTGTGCACCCAATGAAAGAGATTGGTCTTCAACAGCAAACACAGAACCATAAAATCACAACAGAAAAGAAAAGCTAAGAAGCAGACAGCTTGAAGGATGCTGAAAACCCCACAACACAATGACCATTTTTTAACCTTGAAATTAAGTCTATTAGGTCTCCTATCTTCTGTCTACATAATAAAAAGTTTAACTGTTTCTATTTGTTTGTGCTTCCACTCTCTATTAAACAGTGTACATTATTTAAGTACAACTGTATTTTGGATTTGACTGTCAATTCTGGGGAACAAGTGTCAACTGACCATCCTGGGAGATGAGACATGCATTATCCTTGGGGGGAAAAAAGAGAACACAGGTGGGGTTAAGGGCGCACAGGTGACATAAGGTGGCGATTGAGAAGCAGCAGAAGCATTCCTTACCAATACTAGCCTCTGGTTCAGGGAGACCTGAGGTGAACATCAATGATACTTTGCAGTTCTAAGGAATCTGACCTGCAATTACATAATTATTCAGACTTCTCTCCCACTGTTTCATATCTAGGCTCCATCTCAATTGTCAGCTCTAGACTACACGTTACTTCTTGCTATTGAAGTTTTAAAAATCATAGCTTACCTGGATATAAAATTCCACTTTTGTCCCATGAGTTAGTCTGCTAAGTCTCTGTATCTCAAATACCTATTTTTGCTCCCTGGGACATTTCACAGCTGAGGAAATCTCTTTTCACCTGTATTACCCCATCTCTCACTCTTTCCATCCCAGTAAAGTCACTTTTTTTAAGATGTTCATCTTCAGCTTCCTATTCAATCCAATATATAAATGAAACTAAAACCTACCTACCTTACTCCTAATCCCACTCCTGTATCCTCCCTCATACAGGAAGGAGAATGGAATCTGCAAGAACTACATACTTGTACCTTTGCTACCCCCTCCTTTTATTCTACTCCATCTTCAACTGTTGATTTCCCTTTCTACCCTTGAGAGGACGAGTGTCCTATTTAGGATATTTAATCTCTGCAACTAACTTTATTATATTTCTTTGGCTACATAAGAAGTGAATAGTATTGAATAAAAACTTATTTTAGGTCCTGAAATAAATGGTTTGTAGACAAAAGGTAAGGAAAGTTCTAATGGAGCATGGTAACTTGAAATTTTTTAACGCCTTCAAGTCTGAGGTTAAAATTGCACAATTACAAACAAATACTGAATGGTCACTTGATTTCAACGTTATGACTACATATTAAAAATCTTAATTATTGCAGTTACGTTTATTAAGGTAATCTGTACGTTCAAACAGAGAAAAATAAAATTATAGAAAGTTTTGAGGTGGTTTAAATTGTTGCACTTTTAGTCTTTCAACTTTTGGGGTTATAGTCACAGTATCTATTTAAAGAACTGCTTTGGAAGTGACTGATGTTTTATGCAGGGAACTGCTGTTTTCCCAGATAAACAAAATATCCATTCTTTGGTTCACAGTTTCCATGACACTAAAAACAAAAACATTCATCAGCTCCAACTTGGAGTTTGATGGTAAATGCAGCTGCAGCTCACAACAGTTCACAATGTATCTCAGCCCTCCTCTACTAAAGTAAGGCACTGTATTTCCCTAAAAGCAACTTTATTGTTTTTACCAGTACATTCTTTTCTGCCAAAGAGCCAAACATATAAAAAACTCTTTCTGGGTCCCATTGCTGAAATCCAGATTACATAAAAAATGAGCAGTTATTCAGTTCTACCAGCAGCCATGCCTACGCTTCAGAATTACTGAAGATTGACTATCTTAAATACACAATAATTAACACAAACAGAAACTTCACTGCTAGTAGTAAAAAATACTTTTCACTTATAAAGTGCCTTTTCACCCAAGAATTTCAAAGCATTTTTCAAATATTAATTAAGCCTCAACTTCCTTGTGAAGTAAGTACATATATATTATGACCCCATTTTACAGATGGGTAAATGCGGTAAAGTTTAAATTCCTGACAGATGTTACACAGCAAGTCAGAAGTAGAGAAAATTAGAATTTAAATGTTCCTGACTCCCAATTCTGTCCACTCCCCCAGACCACAAAGAAGAGCACCCATATATTTAGAACAGAATTTGGAATGAAACACTATAGCAAAAAAAAAAAATAGAAGTTAGAAATGTAAAGCACCTATTGGCTTATCTAATCTATCCTCCTGGCAGTACAGGACTGTTAACCACCATATATTTTCTTGTGCTTTGTCTAGTCTAGTACACCTATGAGGCTTCCAGCCTGCCATCAAATTATTTACACATCACTGTTCATATAGCCTGAACCAACTACATATGAGATATCATAAAACAAAACCTGGTTTAAAATGGCATTTTTAAACACTTAAAAACATTTCCATATATTATATTAAAAAGTGATCTTAAAATAATGTAAAAGTCTCAGTTCTGCAAGGTAATTAAGCACATGCATAATCTTAAACATGTAAGTCAAATGAAGCCAATTGAGACTATTTGCATGCTTCAAGTTATGCATTTTGTTGAATTGTGGCCTAATTGATTAAAGATAGGAAACCCAAAGTCAGGGGTGGCTCTACCAAATTTTGCCACCTCAAGCAGCTGCCGCCGAATTGCTGCCGCCACAACAACAGAAGAACTTCTGCCAAATTGCCGCCGCGCCCAGAAGAGCGGTGGAGCTGCCACCCAAAAGCCACCGCGGCGGGAAGAGCAGCGGAGCTGCTGCTGAATTGCTGCCATGGGACATGAACTGCCTCCCCATTCTGAATGCCGCCCCAAGCACCTGCTTGGAAAGCTGGTGCCTGGAGCCAGCGCTGCCCAAAGTGAAGGTGGAAGCTCCATCTCTCATTCACTCCACGGCACGCTCTTATTATGTATCCTTCCTTTAAACACAGCCAAAACAACTCGTTATGAAAATTAGATTTCAACGGCCTATAACATTTCAAGAATAATAAATACCATTTTGTGGTTGCAGAGGAGGGGAAGGAGGAATGATCTTTGACCACTAAAACGGTAAAATATTTTTAAAGGGTTACTAATGCACTCGGGGGGCGGGAGGGACAAGACAGGAAGTTTTCTCACAAAAACCCAGGAACATGTACCTCTTTCAATGAACAGATAAATTAACAATGCTAGGAATAGGGATAAAATGTTGTTGAAGGACAAGAGACAAGTAAGTTGTGAAACACAGAAACTTAACTATATAAAAAGCCTAAAGACAGGCTTTGGAACTCCTGTGAAGAAGGACAGAGCAGGGTAGGGATGTTTGCAGCTCCTCCTCTGCCCCCCCCTCCCCCCGCAACTTTTTTTTCTTAAGAGAAGCAGGAAATGCCCTCTTTCTTAGCTGTTGCTACTAAAAATATAGTTAGGGCCCTACCAAATTCACAGTCTATTTTGTTCCATTTCTCAGTCATAGGATTTTAAAAATGGTAAATTTCATGATTGCAGCTATTTAAATCTGAAATTTCACGGTGATGTAATTGTAAGGGTTCTGACCCAAAAAGGAGTTGTGGGGGCAGGTGTTGCAAGGTTATTGTAGGAGGGTTGTGGTACTGCTACCCTTACCCCTGCGCTGCTGCTGTCAGCGGCACTGCCTTCAGAGCTGAGCAGCTGGAGAGTCACAGCTGCTGGCCAGGAGCCCAGCTCTGAAGGCAGAGCCACTGCCAGCAGCAGCACAGGGGTAAGGGTAGCAGGCCCGGTATGCCACCCAGCTCTGAAGTAAGCACAGAAGTAAAGGTGGCAATACCGTGACATAAAAACATAAGAATGGCCATACTGGGTCAAACTAAAGGTCCATCCAGCCCAGTATCCTGTCTTCCGACAGTGGCCAATGCCAGGTGCCCCAGAGGGAATGAACAGAACAGGTAATCATCAAGTGATCCATCCCCTGTCGCTCATTCCCAGCTTCTGGCAAACAGAGGGTAGGGATACCATCCCTGCCCATCCTGGCTAATAGCCATTGAATTTATCTAGTTCTTTTCTGAACCCTGTTATGGTCTTGGCCTTCACAACATCCTCTGGCAAGGAGTTCCACAGGTTGATTGTGCGTTGTGTGAAAAAAATACTTCCTTTTGTTTGTTTTAAAACCTACTGCCTATTAATTTCATTTGTTATGAAATTCTTGTGTTATAAGAAGGAGTAAATAACACTTACTTATTTACTTTCTCCACAGCAGTCATGATTTTATAGACCTCTATCATATCCCTCCTTAGTCGTCTCTTTTCCAAACTGAAAAGTCCCAGTCTTATTAATCTCTCCTCATACGGCAGCCGTTCCATACCCCTAATAATTTTTGTTGCCTTTTTCTGAAACTTTTCCAAGTCCAATATACCTTTTTTAAGATGGGGCGACCACATCTGCACACAGTATTCAAGATGTGGGCGTACCATGGATTTAAATAGAGGCAATATGACATTTTCTGTCTTATTATCTATCCCTTTCTTAATGATTCCCAACAGTCTGTTCGCTTTTTTGACTGTTGCTGCACACTGAGTGGATGTTTTCAGAGAACTATCCACAATGACTCCAAGATCTCTTTCTTGAGTGGTAACAGCTAATTTAGACCCCATCATTATGTAAGTATAGTTGGAATTATGTTTTCCAATGTGCATTACTTTGCATTTATCAGCACTGAATTTTTTCTGCCATTTTGTTGCCCAGTCACCCAGTTTTCAGAGATCCTTTTGTAGCTCTTCGCAGCTGCCTGGGACTTACCTATCTTGAGTAGTTTTGTATCATCTGCAGATTTTGCCACCTCACTGTTTACCCCTTTTTCCACATCATTTATGAATATGTTAAATAGGACTGGGCCCAGTACAGACCCTTGGGGGACCCCACTATTTACCTCTCTCCATTATGAAAACTCACCATTTATTCCTACCCTTTGTTTCCTATCTTTTAAGCAGTTAGCAATCCATGAGAGAACCTTCCCTCTTATCCCATGACTTTTACTTACTTAAGAGCCTTTGGTGAGGGACCTTGTCAAAGGCTTTCTGAAAATCTAAGTACACTATATCGACTGCATCCTCCTTGTTCAAATGCTTGTTGACCCCCTCAAAGAATTCTAGTAGATTGATGAGGCATGATTTCCCTTTACAAAAACCATGTTGCCTATTCCCCAACAAATTATGTTCATCTATGTGTCTGACAATTTTGTTCTTTACTATAGTTTCAACCAGTTTGCCCGGTACTGAAGTCAGGCTTACTGGCCTGTAATTGTCAGGATCTCCTCTGGAGCCATTTTTAAAAACTGGCGTCCCATAAGCTATCCTCCAGTCAGTTGGTACAGAAGCTGATTTAAATGATAGGTTACAGACGACAGTTAGTAGTCCTGCAATTTCACATTTGAGTTCCTTCAGAACTCTTGGGTGAATACCATCTGGTCGTGGTGACTTATTACTGTTTAGTTGATCAATTTGTTCCAAAACCTCCTCTAATGACACCTCAATCTGGGACAGTTCCTCAGATTTGTCACCTAAAAAGAATGGGTCAGGTTTAAGAAACTCCCTCACATCCCCAACTGTGAAGACCGATGAAAAGAATTGATTTAGTTTCTCCGCAATGGCCTTATCAACCTTGAGTGCTCCTTTAGCATCTCGATTCTCCTGTGGCCCCACTGGTTGTTTAGCAAGCTTCCTGCTTCCGATGTCCTTAAAAATCTTTTTGCTATTACTTTTTGAGTCTTTGGCTAGCTGTTCTTCAAATTCTTTTTTGGCCGTCCTAATTATATTTTTACACTTCATTTGCCAGAGTTTATGCTCCTTTCCATTTTCCTCATTAGGATTTAACTTACACTTTTTAAAGGATGCCTTTTTGCCTCTCACTGCTTCTTTTACTTTGTTGTTTAGCCATAGTGGCTCTTTTTTGGTTCTCTTACTATGTTTTTTTAATTTGGGGTATACATTTAAGTTGAGCCTCTATTATGGTGTCTTTTAAAAGTATCCATGCAGCTTGCAGGGATTTTATTTTTGGTGCCATACCTTTTAATTTCTGTTTAACTAACCTCCTCATTTTTGGGTAGTTCCCCTTTCTGAAATTAAATGCTACAGTGTTGGGCTGCTATGGTGTTTTCCCTGCCAGAGGGATGTTAAATTTAATTATATTATGGTCACTATTACCAAGCAGTCCAGCTACATTCACCTCTTGGACCACATCCTGTGCTCCACTTAGGACTAAATCAACAATTACCTCTCCTCTTGTGGATTCCAGGACTAGCTGCTCCAAGAAGCACTCATTTAAGGTGTCAAGAAACCTTATCTCTGCATCCCTTCCTGAGGTGACATCTATCCAGTCAATATGGGGATAGTTGAAATCACCCATTATTACTGAGTTTTTTATTTTAGTAGCCTCTCTAATCTCCCTGAGCATTTCACAGTCACTATCACCATCCTGGTCAGGAGGTCTGTAATATATCCCTACTACTACATTCTTATTATTCAAGCATGGAATTACTATCCATAGAGATTCTATGGGACAGTCTGGTTTTTTCTTAATTAATTTGATTCTACGCTTTCTTTCACATATAGTGCCATTCCCCCCACAGCACGACCTGTTCTGTCCTTCCGATATATTTTGTACTCTGGTATTACTGTGTCCCATTGATTATCCTCATTCCATCAAGTTTCTGTGATGCCTAGTATATCAATATCCTCATTTAATACAAGGCACTCTAGTTCACCCATCTTATTATTTAGTCTTCTAGCATTGGTATATAAGCATTTTAAAAACTTGTCAATTTTTAGCTGCCTGCCATTATATGATGTAATTGAATCGGACTTTTTTCATTTGACTGTTTTTCATGAGATCCTACCTGTACAATACAATACAATTTTATCATCTTCCATCCTCTCCTCCTCATTAGGACATAGGGAATCTCCATTTATAGATCCTCCCCTATGGGATGTCCAAACCACGTGCTGCTCTGCACCTGTCGGCTTCCCCCAAGCCCTTAGTTTAAAATGTGACCCCCTAAAATAACCTTGTGACCACCCCCCTGCGACTCCCTTTTGGGTCAGGACCCCCAATTTAAGAAACGCTGGTCTCCCCCCATGAAATCTGTATAGTACAGGATAAAAGTACACAAAAGATCAGATTTCATGGTACATGATGTGTTTTTCATGGCCGTGAATTTGGTAGTGCCCTAAGTATAGTGATAGCTCCCCTTCTTCTCTGCTGGTGTTGTGGTGAGAGCTCCCCTTCCTGTTTCAATCTATTCTAACGACTGCTGAAGGTCAAACAACCCACACACCTAGAAATCAAACCATTTCTGAAGACTCTTCATTTCTGAAGATTCTGCTCTCCCATACCAAGCCAGAACAAAGCCAGGACTGCTTTTCTGAAATGAAAAAAAATTTCTTTCTTGAAAAACAACCCACACCAAACACAGAAGTAGCCAACCAATCATTACAGTGGATTCCTTTCCTACCAACCCAACTGAGACACAAAACCATTCCCTAAATACTACTACAATACCCCAAACAGATGACTTCCTCTTTCAACAAAACTCCTTTCAATTCATATCAATCTTCTAAAAAATATTATTGGAAGCCTGTGACAATGATATACATGACACAGATGAGATACATGTTATTCTTTACACCTAAGCCTCCTGCCTTCTTTAGTTTGAGATCACACATACCCATTAAGGCAAGAAGTTTGTTTTAATGGTCTGCCTTTACAGGCTAATGGAACTTATGTATTTCCATGTGTTATTCTTCAGAGTCAATCTGTACAACAGGCCACTCCACTGATGGCTTAGTAGGATTTTATTCTCTTATCTGGATAATCAATATAGTGGGTACTAAATGCTCTCCCACAGGTCACCATGGTTTACAGATGTAGTGAGAGAGGAGCCGGCGAGAACAGTGCAGCTCTGCAGGAGGAAAGGGGGGAAAAAAAAAAAGTATCATCACTGTCAATAAAGCATTTACAAAACCTGACAGAGCAAAATGGATCATGCTAGTGGATAACCTGGCTAATCGGAGTTGCTTCCATTCACCACTGGAAACCAGTCTCTCTCCAGGAGAAATTTTCATGTTATTTTGTGGATGTATTTGCTCAGAGCAATCTCCATGGGGAAGGGGCAGAAGTGCAGGGGAAGAGGCAGAAAAGCATGAGTGGCAGGTGTGGGGAACCGCGGGGGAAGGGGCAGAGAAGCACAAGTGGCGGGGGGCTTTGAGGAAAAAGGTAGAGCGATGGCAGGGCCTTGGGAGAAGAGGGAATGCATGAGTAAGGCCACGGGGCGGAGCATGGGTGGGGCCACAGCCCGAGTGGTCTTTCGGAGGTGGCATTCTGAAGGTGGCAGGCACTGTAACCTGTTTGGGGAGGCTTAGCTTCCCCTGGTCCATTATACCTGCTGCTTATGAGTGTTGTCAGTGTGTAGGGTATGTGTAGCTATATGCTACAGTGAAAATAAACCTGTGTTCATGCTGCAGTGTGTAATTACACACGTCAGTGAAAGACTCCGGCAGGGGGAGGCAGCAGGGAAAGGCTGCTGCAGCTCCCCACTGCTGGAGTCTTTCACTGCAGTGAGGAAAGACTCTGCCCTGCCAGCGTCTTTCCCACTGCTATAATCTTTCCCTGCAGCAGAGTAGGTTCCAGAAGCAGGGAGCTGGCAAAAACTTGCTCTGCTGCCAGGGTCCTTCCCTGTCGTGGGGGAAGGCTCAAGCAGCAGGGAGGCAGCGGGACACTACACTGCAAAAAATAGCATTAAAGACGGATGAGGTACTGTTTGGGCTATAGAGAGCTGTATAGCATATACATTCAAGTACACACCCACAGACTTCAGAAATATCTTTGCTCTGCTCACCTAAGCAGTGCCTCACAGTCTACACTGCTATTTGTACTAGGGTTGCCAACAGTCCCTTATTATAAGGGACATCCCTTATTTTGTCACCTCCGTACAAAAAGACCAAGAGTTGCTGAGTGCTGCAAAAGCAGCAAGAAATAGCCCTGGCAAATGTAGGTAAGTACTGCTTATTAATTATTATTAATTATAATAATAAATAATAAAGAATATCGGGAGGAAGGTTGGGGTGGCGGTAATAAGAGAACAGTCCCTTATTTTTGAAATACAATGTTGGCAACCTAATTTATACCCATGTTAGAGGGAGGTTAGCTGTGTATGTACTGTACAAACTACCGTAAGAAGTTTGCAGCGTAGACATATCTAACGAGAAGTTATCAATGATTCGCTGTCGAAATGGGGAGACGTATCTAGTAGGGTGCTGCAGGGGTCAGTGCTGGGTCTGGTACTAGTCAACATTTTCATTAATGACTTGGATAATTGAGTGGAGAATATGCTTATAAAATTCAAGGATGACGCCAAGCTGGAAGGGGTTGCAAGCAATTTGGAGGACAGAAATCCACAAAATGAAATTCAATAAAGAGCAAAGTGCTACACTTAAGAAAAACAAATGCACAACTACAAAATGGGGAATAACTGATTAGGCGACAGTACTGCTAAAAATTTATAGTGGATGATCACAAATCAAATATGAATCAACAATGTAATGCAGTTGCTAAGAAGGCCAGTATCATTCTGGGGTGTATTAACCGAAGTGTTCTATGTAAGACACAGAAGATAATTGTCCTGCTCAACTCAGCATTGGTGAGGCCTTGCTGGAGTACTCTGTCCAATCCTGGGTGCCACACTTTAGGAAAGATGTGGACAAATTGGACAGAGCCCAGGGGAGAGCAACAAAAGTGATAGGTTTAGAAAAGCTGACCTATGAGGAAAGGTTAAAAAAACTGGGCATATTTAGTCTTGAGAAAGGAAGAGAGGGGACTTGATAACAGTCTTCAAATATCTCAAGAGAACGGAGATCAACTGTTCTCCATGTTTATTGAAGTAGGCCAAGCAGCAATGGGTTTACTCTGCAGTAAGGGAGATTTAGGTTAGCTATTAGGAAAAACTTTCTAACTATAGGGCAGTTAGGCACAAAAACAGGGTTTCAAGGGAGGCTGTGGAATCCGTCTCACTGGAGATTTTTAAGAACAGGGATGGTCCGGGTATATTGAGTCTTGCCTCAGCACAGTGGGCTGGATTAAGTGACCTCTCAAGGTATCTTTGATCTCTACATTTCTATGAGTCTGTATCAGCTTGTTCCAAATATTTTTAAATGGCTCTTTGATACTGATACTCACCTATCAAAACAATTTTTTTTGCTCTTCACCTGTAAATAGCTTAAAATATTCTACAGACTCAGATTATTTTATTGCTGAAGCCTGCTAAAACATTGTTGCAAGATTCCCTATTCTAATGATTCTCAAACTATGATCCATGGTCTACCACGGTTAGTAGAGTTGGCGTTCAAGTGGTACTGACTCTCCTTTTCTCCAACTGCAAATCACAAAACCTCTGGGGGTTTTTTGGTTTTGTTTGGGGCAGGAGGGGAGTGGGGGCAATGCCCTATGGACTACACCTATGGACTCTGGTCAACACTGCTAGGTCCAATCCTGCAGGGGCACTGACACCGCTCCCACCGGCTCTGTGCCCTGAGCAGCTGCCTCTCTTCTCCCCTCTCCCCGTTACAGCTCTGCACAGAGATCCTATTCTATCACCAATGGCATAGGGAATGATCCTCAAGATACATTCTCTATTAAGATGTGGTCCAAACTAAGCGTGAAAAGGTTTGAGAACCTACTGTACATTTAACACAGGGTATTGATAGGTCAACAGTTAGTTCTTCTTTTTTCTTCTCTTCAGAAATATAGAATCTTTTTAAACTCATTGTCCTTTGAAATGCTGATAAATCAAGATCATGACATTTATGTTTACTGAAGTTCAAATGAAAACCTATGAAGCTTGTGGAAAAGAAGTAGGGCATAAGGGTAGCAGTATATCCAGGTTCTTCATGTCAGACCACTCTGGAAAAATTAAGGCTTTTTGATTGAATTATGAAATTAACATTTCTCGGTTATCTTCTTCTAAGATAAAACTGAAGTCAACTTCGCAAACAATTGACGCAGCTCTTAATATAGGCACTGAATGTAGGGGTTTTCAAGCACCCTTTACAACCCATTAGCTATTTTGGAATTCTGAATTTCTATTTCCATTTAAGCTTTTATATTTTAAATAAGATGTGCAAAGTGACACACAGGATCCAATTCTGGACTTCCAGGGTCATTAGATTTGCTTGGGTCAGAACCGCACAACCAAGCTCATACATATTTTAATGAGGTTCACCAGTAAGTGGAATCAGAGTAAAGTGTATGTTTTTTCTAATTTCTATCAAAATATTATAACTCACAAATTCTAAAAAGCTGCCCTACCCAAAACTTAGAATAAAATTACACTGAATTATGTGACAGATAAGTGGCACTCTAGACTATTGCAGCTGATGTCTACTAAGCATTTTAAAGCAGATACAAACCAGTTCAAAGTTTAACATTTTCATGTTTTGTATATGAACAATTTTATTTAGACAAACTCCCATGCCATACATGATTTAGGATCCAATTCAGCAGAGCATTTAAACACATGCTTCGCCTTAGTCATGCATTTAAGTCTCATTGACCTCAATGCAATTTAAGCAGGTGCCTCAATGATTTGCTGAATTAGGGCCCTTGTGACTACATCAGTCTTCCACCAACACGATCTCTCTTCCCTTGTGACTACATCACTCTTCCACCAACACGATCTCTCTTCCCTACTCCTTCGCTTACCTTAAAAAGAATTAAAAAAAAAAAAAAGTCCTGCCACTTGTGAAAACTGTTTATAGAAAGAACAGACACAATTACCTTGTTTGAGCAAAGCCAGTTTATTGGTGGTGGTGGGGTTTTTTTTTAAGAAAGGACAACATTCAGCAAATGTTGATGCTTTAACTTAAACTCCTAAATTCATATTTGGACTCCTACAAGAGGTCTGACTTTCGTTAAGTGCTGAGCAACCCCAACTTCCACTAGTGTCATTGGGAATGGCAAGGGTTCACCACCACACCAAAAATCAGGCCAACTCTTTAAAATCCTAAATATGGATATAAGGGCCTTATCCTGCAAACACTTACATACATGCTTAATGGGACTGCTCATTCTTGAAGTCACCCACACACATAATGGTCTGCAAAATTGGGGCCTTTTTAATACTTCCCATTAGACTGGAACAACATTTAAAACACAACGCTCAAGTATAGGCAGTTATGTATCTTATACCACTCAGACTACTCTAGAATATAACATTTTAAGAAAAAATAATATTTTGGTTCCATACAGTATGAGAAGGAGTTAGTTCACCTTTTATATGTGCTATAGAAGTACTACTGAAGTGTCAGAAAAGTCACTATTTCTTTTTATAGTGCATAATTTATTACACTTAGAAAAAAAAAAGGAGTTTGTTTTAACTAGCATTTTCCACTTTAACTTTGCAAAGCTTGGAGCACAATGATGTAGTTCAACAGTTAGGATATAAATTAGGATATACTTGTGCATAAATCATTTGAGTATTTGTTCTGAAAGATAATGATCAATTTACACCTACGTAAGTTGTGACTTTAGGTAATGTTTCTGTATATCCAGAAATAACCCTTCCACACAGTTTCACTGAGACATTTCTTCTTTGAATAATCCATCCCATTCTTTGTTTACTACTTTTATTTCTTTAAGAATATGTCTTGTTTTCCAATTACAGGGAGGAAATAAAAAGAAATGCAACTCTTTTATGTAAAGTAAATCCATCTGGATGTTTGCTGCATGCTATATTATAAACTTGTGATCCCCAACCACAATGAGTTATAGTGAACCTGCAGGCAAAATTGTCTCCATATACCACAATCCATTATCCCTGTCAAGTTAATGTTCCATGTTGAGCCATATGGCATGGGTACACATTCAACAAAGGAAATTCCTTAAACTTGTTATAATCAGCACTTGCAGTCATCCAAAAAACTATATAAACAGCTTGATTGTGTTTTGTGCATTTCAGTTAATATCCATGACAAAAAAACAGGAAACAGTGCAGGAAAAGGAGAAAGAAAGTAGGGGAATGAAGTTGCAATAAAAAAAAAAATCAATACAGTACCTTTTATAATTACACAAATTTTTCCTAAGCAAGTGATTTTCGATTACAATAAAGCTCAAACTTTGACACTGAACCACAGTGACAGATTTAAAAAAAAATCTGCATCAATATCCTGATCTGCATTCAAATAAAAATCTTAAAGCCTCAAAGCACCTAATTCATGTAAAACATTTCAGTTTTAAAAAAACCTGAATCATTTCTAATTTTCATGTTTGTTTTTTCCCTACAGTTGTTGCATAATTAGGTTTAAAAAAAAATAGAACAGTGCTTCATTAACAATAAGGCAATTTAAATAAAGTATCTTTATATGCATTAAGTGTAGGTCATAGATGAATTAAGGACTCCCAGAAGCCTCTGGTACCTGGCACAACCCATCACATCAAGCCAGAGTCAAGGTACAAGTAGAGCAGAACTTCATTCCAGCCCCCGCAGTGACAACAATAAAACGCTGAGAAAACACACTATCAAATACTGAACTCAGCATCAATTTCTGTTAATTACAGCCTTGTCAGCAACGTGATTATTCAAACAGCTCATGCAAATGTTAATGAGTTCTTATTTGCATATTTATTTTTTCCCTTTGTTGAAATGTCATTGATTATTACATTCTACAATGATGAATGCTGCTGATGATGTGCTCTGATATGTAATTAGTCATTAAGTGGAATGAATAGATCAATTATGAAAAAGGACTGAGATTAAGAAATATCAAACAAGACCGCCCAATGTAACTATAGAATCTTTTTAAAAAAGGGAACTAATAAATAATTTCTTGGCATTTAAACTGCAACATCAGTAGTTTTCAATAAATAAACTGCTATATTTTTTAGGTTAAATGAGGTCTTAAAAATTCATCACTACTTTGATAATCCAATTACAATCATTAAGATTTTTTAAATTATTACAGGAGTTTCATGTCAGAATAAAAAGGTAAGATTTTTCATTTCAATTGTGTCTTAAAGACTGCAAGGCCTTCTAAAAACCACACACAAAAATACACAGAGTACAAAATAATTGGTCTTATGAAATAAATGCAAAGAAGATAAAATATGTCTTGAAATCCTAGTTTGCTTTAGAGGAAAAGACTTCCTTGTCTCTTGCAACTGCTTGCTGTAACTACCCAGCCAGCACTTGCTATTCGCAGATGAAAAAAAAAAAAAACCACATTACTGAAGACCAGATGGGAACATTCCACATGACCAAACCAATCAATCACCTCGGTGGGGCGCAGGTGCAACACAGCCGTGTAGCAACACACCATTTCACAGTCTATTGGGCACAAACACATGGTCACCAATCAATGGCACCCTAAGGACCTCAGAGGGGGGAGGCTCTCTCGAGTCTTACTGGTCCATGCCTGATGACTTCATAATCACACATCATTTCATTCACTGGAGGATACAAACTAGCATTCTAATAACCTTCTACTGAAAATGGTCATGTTGTGCATATTAATAGAGTGCTGTTTATAGTGGAGCAACTGACTTTATGTTGCAGTCTAGGCATAGCGTGCAAGAACAGAACAACCTGAAGCTAAAAGCTTGTGTCTGAGGAAGCATATTCCACTCAGGCTAAGATCAATGACAACATTATTCATTTTGCCACATCAAAGTCCACGTACGAAGCTCGTACCTTACACAAAGCAACTGTTAAACAATAGGAAGCAGGCAGAGATAAAGGACAAAGCAGGACAAAAAATTAATCAGGGACTGTGGTTCTGTACTTAGTTGTGAAAAAAACCACACTAGATAAAATGCTGCAACATGACCATTAATGAAAATCAAGCTAAAACTACCAAAAAAAAAAAGTAGATCTACATTGTCCAAATGTCCTAATGCTCTTAATGGAGGAGTTGGATTTGTTTTATTTTAAGTGACTACCAATCTCATGGATTTACAGTCACCAGATGAAAAATTATGTAATGCAAAGCGTTCACACCAATACACAAAACAAAAACTGCTATGTACTCTATAAAATGATTTGACAAAGGGAACACATTTTGTTTTCAGCTATCCGTTGGAAGAAGACAAGCACCAAATATTGTCATTTATGTTAGTGACCAGTTATTAGCATTATAAACATCCTGCTTTTGGAGAAGTGCATTTTTGCACATTCCAGCCACAAACCATGAGATACCACCACAGATACTGTCAGCTAACTCTATGAAAAAGGTAATCTTTGAGAAAAAACTTCATAACAAGTGCATTTTTGTATAATTACACTACAACTCAAGACTAAAAGTCAAGTGACTAACTGCCAGCAGTAGTGCAATTAAAGTTTAAATGCAGCAAAAGTTAAATCTGGTAAAAAGATTTCCCTCCACTTTTCATAATTAACCTGTAGGACTCTATGCCACATGGTATTGAGGTAAAGTGTTTATTTTTTTACAAATAAAATCAAATGCTTATATAAATGCAGGTAAACCACTTAAGCTAAATATCTATTCAGAGATGTTAACTTTCATGCTCCAAGACGCAAGTCAGCAATAATTGCCTGGAGACAGGAAAACGTTCTTCCATAGACATGATACTGCATAATTGTTATGGGAGCTTGGTCTACACTAGGAACTTATGTCGGTATAACTATGTCGCGCAGGGGTGTGGATTTTCCACACCTTTGAGCGACATAGTTATACTGACCTAACCCAGTCACTGTAGACAGCGCTATGTTGATAGCAGGGGTTCTCCCATTGACATAGCTACCACCTTCTTGGGAGGTGGAGTACCTATGCCGATGGAAGAAGCTCTTCCATTGGTGTAGGCAGTACTTCACTAAGCACTACAGCAGTGCAGCTGTAAGTGTAGACAAGCCTAGGACTTTACAACTTCCCAAAGCATCATACGGTGTTCAGGTATGGCAATTTCTGTGTTCACAACAATCTCAAACAAATAAATATGGGGCCTGAAACATATTACTTTGCAATTAAATTAATTCAAAATAAGGAAAAGATCATCAAGCTCCATGCATTCACAGAACAATAATACCATGGGGACAACTTTCTGAAAGTCAGAAAGCTCACTCTGTAGCCAGAATCGAAGCCATTTAGCATTTATAGATAATAGTATCTACGCCTTTCCCCTCTCAAATAAATTTTAAAAACTACTGCAGAATAATGCACATAACATTGCCATTTCAGTTCAAGTCAATGCCTTGTTATTTACCTCAAAAAAAGCAAATCCACAGAGAGAAACTGCATTAAACTACTTACCATTAGACTTTCTCAAATAGCCTCTCCATGTGCTCTCACGCTTCCTAGTCACTAAAGTGGAAACAGTGCTAACAACTAAACAGAATAATGCGGAGTCATGCCTAATACGGTTAGTATTTGAAAAGTAAAATAATTAAGTGACATGTCCTTTTTCAGTGGTAAGGTGATCTCCAAAGTTCAGTTATGGAAAGCTAAAACCTGATTGCTAAGAACTGGAGAAAACGTTAGTCTGCACCACAACAAAAATAATTTAATCAGTAAGGGGACAACAACAATTCTACCTTGACACTTACAGAAAGCCAGTCATTATAGTATCTGGACACCATACAGCGCGCTAAGATCAGAATAACCTTTACATCTAAAGTAGATTCTTACCATCCATAGTTTCAGACATTTATACTTAAAGAGTTCTCCCTCACCACAATGCTTTTTCCTTCTCTTCCTTCACCCTAACTACCCTCCTTGCCACTGCTTCCCCACAAGACATTTTCACGTGTCCTTGTGAGAAGACTTTTACAAAAGGCTGAGTTTTCCACCAAATTCTGTGGATGGTAGACTAGAGCTGAAGTTAATGGAACTTTAGTTTGACTGAGGAGTACAGAATTATGCTCATTTTTCAGTTACAGCAAAGCTATCAGAACAGCAGAGGCTGAATTAGATGTAATTTGTGATCGAAATAAAAGGTGTGTAAAAATGTGTTTGATTTTGCCTCTGTATCAGTCCACCTTATGCTTAATTATACATTTCAGCAATTATTGGACTAGGTAAGACTAGGTCAAGCAGCAGAGAATCAATGTGTGCCTAGCAAATGTTACATGCATTTCTCAAAAGTGAGTTGTGGCAAGTAAAATTAGTAGGAGGAGAAACATCTGGTAAGTAAAACCTGTTCATAACATACATAAAAGGGTAATTCTCTTTCAACAAAAAAATACACACAGCCCTACCAAAACAGCACTAGCTGTCCTGATCAGATTCTGCCTTTGGGGGAATTACAGGTGTAGAAAGACTCTCCATATTATTTTTAGAATATTAAGTTGTTAACCTCACACCCACTCCTCCCCCCCCTTTTTTCTTTTTTGAAGGCGAGCACAGCATAGGAAAGGGATGGAACCCTGGGGATCCCACCACCACAATGTTAAATAAGAACATCAAATTTGGAATCATCCTAATAATCCTATCCAAAATCTTTTGATAGCACTGCATCTTGGTGTGACAATGGTGGACAAGAATTAAAAGGACGGTGCAAAACACTTATTTCATCCCCACACAAAAATGCTACGGCCAGCTCTGGTGCTGCTTAATATGGAGGTATTTGTTATCAGAAGACAACTGAATAGTAGGGCTGGTAATGTACCAGTCTGTTTTCTACAAGAAAATTTAAGTTTCTTTTTGTTTTGTTTTGTTTTTTTTTGCGAAAAAACAAAAACAAACAAACAAACAAACCAAAACAACCACAACGGCCAAAAATCTCAAGACATTTTATAGACGATATGGATTTTAGAGTCTCTATCCCCAGGGAGTCTTCAATCTAAAAAATAAGAGATGATACAAGAAAGATACAAGAAAAAAAAATGAGGAGGGGTGAAAGGAGAAAGGTTAAAGTGAGACTGTCAACTCCCTGGGGTATCTGTCTCCCCTCCATGCTTACAGAGCAGTTTAGAAATAGTGGCAGCATCAGGTAGATTCTGGGATAGAGTAGAATGGATCATGGAAGTTTGATTCCTGACACCACAATTCCTTGAGCTCTCAGGAGGCATCCCACAATCTTCCCTGAAAATTGCCTGTACACAATATACTCTGATATACTGACCCACAATGCAATGCACTATAATCGATGCAGCTTGTGCCAATGCAAGCAGCAGTGCCTGCATGGCCAATCCATTTAGTTACATCAGTTTATCTACATCAGCGTAAGCTGTACTAGTGCAACTAAAGTTCATAAAAGCCTGTGTCTGTACTGCACCCATGCAACAGATTACAACCCTGAATAAAAAACAAATAAATATGATTGCTTAATGGGTAATAATTCACGCATCATAAGGAAATGTTCAGTTGTGATTTGTTTGTGTGTAGGTGGTTCTAGGATGCTTTTAACTGATGTTTAATTATATTGTTCAGGGTTTGGGGGAAAGCTGGCAATTCGAAGCATAGTAGGGGAGGGGAATAGATTGCGTAAGTAAGAAAAAGAGCAGCTCTACTTGCAAGGTGCTTACAGAAATGCCTTACACACACACACACACACACCCCCACCCACCCACCAAGCCCTTAGGAAAGGTTTGGATTACAAACACTGGAAAGCTGAACTCCAGTTCTTGTGAAGATGAAAAGCTCAATATAATGAGCTAAGTATTATTATTAGTCACACTTCATATGCAGCATGGGGTACGAAAGAATTGATGGGTAAGCTGTAGACAAGATCTCCCCCTCAATCAGAGCCAGATAACTAAGGAACAGCTGGTGACAGTCACAGCACAAGGGATGGGGAGAAATAGCTGGGCAAGCACTCTCAGCTAAGCCTCCAGGAAAACCTCATTAAATGTTCGATTTACCTATAACCCTTAAGGGAGAGGGAGAATCAAGGACACTTTTGGCAGAGGTGTGGCTGGGCCTTCTCCATTATCACGCAGCACTGCCCCTGCTAACAGGAATTAGCTCCTCTGTAGCCTTCTGGGGAAAACAGGATGTGTCTGTCATGCCTATGCTGTTATAACTCCTATGTCCTGAGAACCAAATCTATAATGATCTGCTGCAGCAGATGATTACAATACAGACAACTAAACCCTTTTCTTTTTCATTCTCCTTTTTTGGCTTTTAGAGTCCGTTGAAAAAACTATGTGAAGACATGGCTATCATGACCCTTCTGTGTGTCAGGAAAAATAATGGGAGGGGGGGGGGCGCGAAATTACTTCTCAGCACACGGCTATAGAAGCTGGAAGAGATAGTCAACTGGAGGTGCTTAGAGTGAGGAAACACCCATCCAACCCAAGTTAGCAAGAGTGGGTGCAGAAACAAGATTTCTCCTCCCAATTGGCTAGCAGTGAGATTTCTCCTATAAAGACAGGATAAAATGCACTAGAGAAGAGTACTAGCACAGGAAATAATGGAACCCCTCTGAAAACAGAATTTGCAAGAAAGCATGGAGCAGTTACTTAATTCCTTAGGAAAGGCAAAATACTAGGAAACTACCAACCAATAGCCAAGCTTTTATTCTGCGTCTATCCAATAGTGTAAGGGAATCAATCTAACAACAAAAGAAACTCATTCTCTTCATTAATCCATTAACAGAATGTTTCTCAACTCTTGTAGTCTCACTCCACTTTTGAAAAAATATTTCCTGGCAAAGGATTTTAATGAAAGCTCACTCATTTTATTAAGACTATTATATCTGGCAAATATATTGAAGTGTATTTACCAGTAAAACATGAGGAATCCTTCAAACTAAATTGTATGTGGAAATACATGAGCAAACCATGTTTTGTCATGCAGTAGTTTCCACTGTTTCTCATGTTTGTTCACTCACTTGTTAATCTACAATGATCTTTCTGTTAGAACCAATTAGTGAAGTTCCATCAATTGGGGGGAGGGTGTCTAATAACCAGTGACCAATACTGGGTTATTAAAATTAGTTCATGTCAATTAAATGAAATGGTGAGTGTTTACTGGTTTAATGCACAAGGGATTTCAGTAAGAGGTATGTAATGCAGTACCATGTAATATACTCAGAGAAATCCATAATTACAGTAGATAAATAATACAAATTCCTCAGCTGATTCTATATCAGCCACCTCAGAAGTTTTAGAAATTTCTAGCAAAAAATAGAATATCGAAGAAATATCTTCACCAACCATCCTATGACAAAGTGCAAGATTTCTACAGTCCTAAAGTCAAAAAGTTATGCTGTGCAAAAAGCTGAACATATAAAGCTTGTGAATTAAAATGTAGCTCAACTATTACACACACGCACACACCCCTTAATAAATGCCAGGCTTCTGAACATAAACCCGAGTTAAAAAAATCTATAGTGCTATTAAAAATAGTTTAATCTACTCAGTATGGATCTCTTATTGATGAAGAAGCAAAAAACAGCTAAATTTGGTACTTCAAAATTTAGATATAAGCTAGTATTTAACTCTTATCTCTTATTTGTCTATACTAGTATCATTACTCAGCTATCTACAGGATCAACGAAGGTAGAATAATCATTTTGTGTCCTGCCTAACTGGATCCCTCATATCAGCTGATAGCAGAAAGCCATCTGATTTCTAATGAAATTTCACAACTGGATTTATTACTATATACAGGAATATGAAATATCAATAGACATAACTGGTTTCAACTTCAAAATAAATATTTTCTAAATAAGCGCACTATACCTCCAGCTATTATATCAGATGTAATCTTCATTCAAATATTTCTCCATTCATGCTCCACAAGATGTATACATTTAAGCATACCCAACAGTTAGAAAAGCTCTTGATACCAAAAAAAAAAAAAAAAAGGGGGGGGGGAGGGAAAGTACTGAAGAATTTTTAAAAAATTATCTTTAATGAGAAACAGATATTCCCAAACTAGGATTCATAAAGATTTTATCTTCGGTTGATGAAACATCATTTTCTTTACTGTAAAATGGGATTAAAATTAAAAATAATTTTCCCTATCAATAAAGCTTTTGTAAAATTGCTTACAATAACATTTGTTCTGATTTTTAACCCATCTAAAGTGGTTTATTTTTTTCTAATCTTTGTAATGTGAAATTTGCATATCTAATTTTCACACCTTTTACTCATTTGGATCTGATCCTTGGAAACCGGACACAGTTTGTAATTATGCTCTGCTCACAACTACTTATACATATACAGTATGCGGCACTCCCAACAAGTACTTTCAGAGTTGGTGCTCTACCACCATCTCAAAAAAAAAAAAAAGGGAAAAAGTAGTCTGTCTAAACTATAACAGAAGTAGGGCTTTGTTACAAAAGACAGCCCTTAAGTCTAAGAAATATAACACAGAACTGGTCTTTAATAATTAAATGCAAATACTTTCTAAAAGTGTGGGGGTTGTTTGTTTGAATTTTTCATTATTCTCAAAATGTAGGTCAATGTCCTCTGGCAAAAAGATATTTTTCCTTAGCAAAGAGGCAAGGGCATCTCTGAGAAATTTCAAATTGAAAGGTAATAGGTGAACACCTCCTCCACAATTTCCATACTTGGGGGGGAAGGGAAGATTATAACATTGTATGATCCAATCCCTACTCTCAAAGCTCAAATGAAAGAGATGAAACATAGCCATCTAGTAATTTGCAGGCCATACCCCATTCCATTTGAAGTCATCACTCTGCTTGTGAAAAATCTCGCAATGATATTTTACCTCTTCCTCCCTAACCCATAACAGAACTTGGATGGATAATCAAGGGTAAGGGAGTCTTCTGCTGGCTGGCTGGCAGGGGTGGGAAAGCATTTTATCAGAGGAGAGAGGAAGGCAAATTTAGAGAGAAAAAGCAAGAAGAGAGCTCAAAGATTAGTGAATTTTATTTTCTATAGCCTTAAAAAGAGAGTCATTTTGATATCTAGCCAGTTTCAAGCAATAAATTAGATATGAGTAATTCCTGGTAATATCTCTGCCTGCCAATATCTGTGGTTTTCCTATATTTTTAAATTCCATATGCCCGTCTCACCTATACCCACTACTTTAAAGACCCACCCAAAAAGAGGAAAGTAGCTGACTATACAGGGGAAACAGTGAAACTGGCTACACAAAAATTGTTGTTAATTGTACAAAAGAAATAATCTGGAAAAAATATGGAATAAATTCTCTCCCCTTCAGTTATAAGCATCTATGTGCTTCTTGTAACAAATTCAGTAAACAATTTTAGATAAATATGAATTTTAAATTCATGTGGTCTTTTTAAAAGGGAAAACTGTTTCTCTTTGTTCCTCTCCTTTAATTTGGATCTCTATATGTGCACTTATATAACACCTACTCTGCCTGCAAGTGGAGACAAAATGTGATAAAGACTGCACTACAACACAGCTGTAAGCTCGGGTAGATAGTCTTATAGGACCTCATTAAGCACAAGACATAGGGAGAAAGAGCTATCCCCAGAAGCTTTGTGGGAGATAAACCTTTGGGCAAAGACTGATTCATCATGTACTGCAAAATGACTGACATCTAAAGACTCCTGCCTTGAGCAGCACAATATATGCTGCAGGGGAACAGCCTTTCTGAATAGAATTTATTGTACATCTCAGAAGCCTGACTGAAGAGGACAAGCTCTAAAAGTAATACAATGCTGGACCTTGAAATCTCAGGTATTTTATAATCTTAAGAGAAAAACTGAACTATAAAGTTTCCCCTTTTGGGACTTTTGCACATATTGGATTTCTGCACAAGTGCTGTTCATTTAGTACAGAAAGCAAAAAAATACTATTTTTGCATTTAGACCTATTCTTCTATAGGAAAAGTGCCCTGAGGAACTTCCAATATTTGGTTTGCATTCCCTTAGCATTAACAAATGGTAACCTACCTAGACAGCTTTTGTACTGAAGTGGCCCACCAGGAAAATGTGCTTTTAGCCTTTGAACTGTGTTTTCAAGATTAGCAGTTACAATTCCATTGTCCATTCATCACAATCTTTAACTCTTTATTAAAAAAAAAAAAAGACAAACGTCCTATTACTAGGACTCATTTTACGAACTTGTTTCTAATTTTCTTCAGAGACTAAAATAACCACATAGCCTTGATCTTCACAACTTTAATATGTAACAATGCTTCCCCCACAATAACAATGATCCCCGTGCTGCCACTGGCATGTGGAACCTTGTCTTCAGAGCATGTGACTGAAAAGCACCTAGCACATTTTGGTTCTGTCTGTCCAAATCCCACTTAGCACTTCATCATCATTTGCATAGGAAGTGGTGGAATCTAGGAAGTGGGAGGAAGAGGAAGGACCAGGCAAGCCTGACTCATACTGTTGACTAATATATGCTAGCTAGCATATAACATAATATATATTAATAATATGTATTCTCTGCACCATAAATAAGTATGCATTAAGCACCAGTAAATATCCTGACAGTGATTTAGCCTAAACTGACCTATACCATAATTCTGTTCCCTTATACTAAGGATCACATAGCGCCTTGCATTTGCTGAAGTAAGCGTTTGGCATAAGTAGACAGGAAACTTTTCAAAATCAAGATACATTCATCCTGTGTCTTAGTACAAGCTTGGGAAGTACCTTCACAGATGAGTACCTGGAATGCTAGTCCACACAAATATAAGGAAGGAACAGAACAAGTTAGGGAACTGGGACAAGCTGATGGTTGGATTTCAATGATCTGTAAAGAGATGCATAACTTGTAAATCTTCATATAAATAATACTGAATAAATAAATAAAAGCTGAAATGTTTGGAGCCAACATCTGCATAAAGTGAATGTAACATTGCTGCACAACGTTGCTTTTTGGAGACTGGTATCGTACAGAACCTTTTTCCTGTACTATGTTAACAAACCTGACCAACATTGGCTATTTGGTCTCTCGAGTGTATTTCATAATGAACTAAAGTGTGGTCAAGCAATTGACTATACAATTTATCAATAGTACTTAAAACTTAATTTCTCCTCATATTGGATATCTAAGATAAAGCAACAGGTTCTAAAAGCCTTACATGGGGAAACATCTCCACTGCAATGTGACATGGGACTTATCTACAACAGTAAAAAAAAAAAAATAACTGAGGAAAAAAAGGAAACCAAGTAGAGGCATGAAAATCCCAAAGTGCAATTGCCTGCATTCCTGATGGAACTGCTGAATGGTAACAGTCCATTGGTCCAGACAGGTGGATCTGAGGGACAGAAATACACGTTAAACTACCAAGTAAAAATCTATGATAAAATTGTAATCCATAGATTTGAGGGCTGGATGCTTCTGCTGGCAGTTTCTGTGTAAATTAAGGTTAACATTATTTTCACCTACTGATGGTTATGGCAATTAGTTAAGAGGATAATCAATTGACTGATGTCACAGAATTATTATGCAGAAGCACAAAATTGAGAAAAAACTCATATCAAAAATTGCCCATCAAGGCAATGGACGGAGGAGGGCAACTGAGTGTTCAAGCTTCTATTGCAACAGCTACATTAAAATTGAACATCAAGAGAACTGTCATTGACACTTTAAAAACACAGGTTAACGGAAATGAGAGTTAATTGATCAGACAAAATTTTTCCTAATAAATCACCGCCCTTTAATTTGCTATTTTATTTAACATTTACAAAGGTTTTTATTGACATTTACTGTATATCTGTACCAGGGGACCAAACTGTGTCTGTGCCTAGAAAGAACACAATGGACACAGGGAGAAGTAATAATCAGCAATGAAGCTTGCCTTCTTCATACTGCCAAAATGTGTCCTGTTCCAAGCAACACATTTTCAATAATAGAGAGTCAATTAAAACTGATTATTGTATTGAATACAAAAATAAGACCTCCATGCTCCAAAATATGCTCTATGTAGATGACACAAAATGAGTCAAACATTTCTCTATACATTTCCAAGTATATATATTAAAAGCAAGTAGTACTGCAGGTATACATACTGTACACTTAAAATGTAAACATGTCTCACATAAAACATAAAATTTAAGAAAGTCAGATGGGCTATTACTCCTTCTGCAAATCATATTCCTTTTAGTATTCTATAACCCTACTAGAGTGCCAATGATATAAATTAATAAAAATACTTATAGTGGTTTTACTCTGATTGGGATTCTGCAACTATTTAACGCTATTATCTTTAAAAAAAAATATAATGGAAATTAAACTACTGTTCATCTCATGTTATACTCTGGGCCACTATGGAGATTTTTCTAAATTGAGAAATAACGCTGCAGTGATCCCCTTCCTTTCCACCAAAACAATGAAGGTAATGGGCACAAAACACAGCTTTATAGACACTTCATTTTTTCTGGGACTGCAAAACTGTATTCTACCATTTCTTTTTCAAAAGATGTAGCTCTAAAGATATAGTTGTAGTCTAATATTTGAAGTGTTAAAAATACTTTGAGTATTTTTACTATCCATTATTTACTAATGTACATACAGGAGAATGCCAAATAGCAGTCAAACAAAGGTACAAGATAATATAGTTTATTTCTGCCGTAAGTGCCAAAAATTAATATGTACTATTTATAAATTGTCATCCATGCATAAAACCTCAGGAAATATAGCCAGTAGCCACAAAGGCAAGTCATCATGCTTTATTTAAATATACCCAACTGATCTAAAAATCAGACTAGTATTCTGAACAAAACAATGTAGCAATGCATCCTAAATTAAGCATTTACAGCAATTATATGAACTGTTGATCTTAAAGTGCACTTGGAAAAATCAAAAGTAAGCATGTGGAATTGCAATACAAATGCAGATGTCGGTAAGTAATTGGCACGTGTGCTTTACTGTCTGCTGTTTATAAAGCAATATTCAAAACATAATAGAGACCACATTTATCTTAAGCTTGAAAAGTCAGTCACAGGAGATGAAAATTAAAATATTGTTATATTGTAAGATACGTTACTAGATCTTATCACCACAGAATTCCTGGCTATAGAGGAAAATAATGTCTCACTTGTGATTCTCTCATTTAAGGTTTTATATCTTGCCCCTCATTTTACTGAGCTACCATTTTCGCTAACAGTGTTGACTTTCCTAGGCAGAAATGTAAAACGTTGCTGAATTCTCCTTCGTAAATTAAGTGCTTTGGTTCTGATGTCAGTGACCCTATATTTATTTAAAATCTGGTATGTCAATTGCACTTTTTATAAAAGCAAACAAAAAAGTGTGTGTCCATGAATAAAATCTTCTCCAAAGCTTAAAAGCACAGAACTTGCAGGTAAGGACTGATAGAAAGAGACATTCGGTAGCTGTCTTGGTTGATTTCTAAAGTCACAAGCATGCTAGTTGACTGAATACACACATTTGTATTTAAAAAAAAAAAAAACACTGCCCTCTAACAAGCATATGAATGTCCACTGATTTTACTGGGTTTTGAAATTACCTTTTTGAATACATAATTTGATCCTATTTAAAACTATAAAAGGCAACACTTGTTTTACAGGACTTTTACAGATATATAAACCTTATAAATAAATGTAAGTGAGGAAATGCAACTATATCTATCTAGCTATCTCTATATATCTATAGATATACACACACATACACACAATAAAATTCTCACTTATGACTGAAGTCAGCCATGTACTAAAATACTTACTGATGACCTTAGAGTTCAGTACTGAGGTTTGGAACAGCAATAAACAGTCAAACATTACTCTTGAAGCTTGTGGTAGGTCCCCTTTTCAGTGTCCACGAAAATCAGAGAGAGAAGTACTAAGATGTCTTATATTTATTTTGCAGTAGCTCCTACAAGCATCATTCATGTATCAGGGCCCCATTGTACTAGATACTGTAAAAATACATAACAGAGAAAGTCTCTACTCCAAAGAATTTACAATCTAAGTACAGGATAAGAAATTTTGAACAATGATAGGGTAAAGAATTTGTGACAGCCAACTGCAGGCTACCATAGTAAGATCCTAGGGGAAAGCTAGACTCTAAAGTAGTGCTTGCAAAGGCTGCTTAATTACAGACCAGCTTTCAAGCCTGAATCCTATCCCAACTCCAAAATTCAACAGTGGTCCTTCTTGATTCACCCTCTTGCTTCCTTGCCAGATGCTAAGCAAAGATCCCAAAGTCATCTAACCACCACTGCTATACATGCATTAACTTATGTTTGGCTTCTATCTGACTGACAACACAATGAAATATACAATTAAAATTATTCACAACTGAAGGAAGAATGCCACATTCTCTAATCCAGGTGCCTATTCAATTACTGTGAATATTTGATGTTCCTCACACTCTAACATAGTGTGTATTCTAATGGACACTCAACTTGCATTTGTTTATATTTATTTATTGTCTAACATCCACAGAGATATTTCCACTGAATTCATAATGTGGAGAATATCTAAAAACAAAAGCTCTTCTAAAAGATATTATTCTGCTCAACAGAGTAAGCACTCTTCTGTGAGTTTAACAGTCAATTACATTCTAACAGTATAAATCAAAACTGATTTTGGTACATCTCTCAAATGCAACTTTTAGATTTTTATCTCATGCATGCACAAAATTCTTTTAATGGTAAGGTTGCAGAAATTTTAACAAATAGGGCATACATAACTTTGAGACATTTTTAAACACAATCAAGTTCAAGCTTCTTGCCCTAACCTTCAAGGTCCTTCACAATTCTGCCACTCCTTACCAGGCCACCTGTCTCAGTCTGTTCTTTCTACTGCTCCTCTCCACTGATGAAGTCAGCCTCTACTCCCACCAGTCTGATTCTTCCAAGGATTTCTTTGCACTTTCCTTCATGCAACCCTTATGAACTGAAGACTCTCTCTGAACTGGTCTGTTGAGCCAATATCTTCTACTCCTCCAAATCTCCAAGACCCACTTCGGCCACACCAGCAAGAAATCAGTCAATGTACAATGGCTAGAGGCTGCAGGGCCACTAGGAAGAGTCAACATTTATGTAATTACAGTACCAAGAAATAGCATTATTATATATGTATAGACTACACATATTTGTTTCTATCTCCTCAGTCCTTCAACCACTATTTATCTTCTTAGATCGTAAGTTTTTTTGGCACAGGGACTGCATTCACCTTTGTGTTTGTACATTACCTAACCTAACAGGGCCTTGATCCTGCCTAGTGTATCTGGGTACTACAGCAAACAAATAAACAAATAAATGAAAATGTTAAACTCTCTGAAATTAAAAACCGTGCATACAACTGCTGGCTTCCAGGCATTCAGCCACCTTCAAAAATAACTTTTTTCCATGCTCTTTTCCTGTCCCTTTTGGGGATTATTTTTTTATTACTTTTCTGGAAGAACAAACAATAAAAAAAATCCAAACTGTAAACAACTTACTGTTTGCGTGTGTTACCAAATACGGAACATTTCACATGATATCCAATACAATTATGCAATTATACAACTCTATAACTTGTCAAAGCTGCAAGACCACACAATTCAAAATCAGACAATACGACGCAGTTATAACATGTTAGGGCGGGGTAACAAAATATACAAATAGTCAAAAAAGGGAAAAAGCAACAAGATCAGGTGGAACAGAAGCTGGCATTATTTGAGCTCCCTCTGCCTTCTTTACCCAAAACACATCATGTAAAGGGATCCAAATTTCTCTGAATTCATATAATTGCTGTCTATGTCGATGAGATATTCTGTCTTTCACTGCTAAATCAAACAGTTCCAAATACCACTGCTCTATTCTGAACATAAGCCTGTGTGTGCCCCTTTTTTGAATACAATGTAACAATGAAGATAGCTAACATTGAAAGGAACTTCATTGTTCAGAACTGTGGTTCTGAGGAGTAGCCATCTATCCTGTAATCCACAGAGTAAAAGCTATTTATGATAGTATATTTATTAAGTATAATCTGCAAAGGTAAGATTAAAGTTAGGGAGATCCTGAGCTACAAAATTCAAAAACCAATTTTTCAACATCTGAATCCAAAGTTCTGGTTTGTGCCCATCTCCACTCAAACTTCAGTTACCCAGATCAGTGTACAGACTCCCCACCACTAACCGAGGCAGGGGACGCTCTCCGAAAAGAGATGTGTTAAAAAAAAAGAAAAACCCTCCTGTCCAGCACCCTGAGCTAAATTCTCTTGAACTTCCTGGTTTACAAACATATCCCAGGAGGCATCATTCTGAAACACCAGATACTATGGGTTGCAATGAGTCCGTTAGTATCAACATTGTCAAGGAAAAATGCACTGAATCTGGGATATTCTTAGCAAGCCAGTAGATGCAAGCATGATTTTGAACAGGTTTGTTAACTGTACAGTCCCTCCAAATAAATAAAGAGGGAAGACTTACTTGTGATAAATATAAAGGGGATTTTTTATTGAGGATAATAGACAGAGACCAGTCTCTGCAGTTCTCCCTGGTTCCTAATCTAACCCTAAACACAGCATCTTCCTACGCAGTTAAAGAACGAACTACAGACTGTATTATATTAATTTCTTTCTATGATGAATGCTCCTCCTCCACCCCACCATCAATTAATTGTTTTTCCTTTAACTCTGCACTTCACCTTTAACCGTCACTACTTCCCTTAAAGACATCAAGGTCAGCAGACCCAAAAATATCAGTTTTCTTGCCCTTTCAACCTTTAACATAGCAAAAAATATCAAAATAAAACTAATTTCAATCAAATTTAATACAAAATGACCAAATTTCTGCCAGTGCGGTTATTTAATAACTTACCTTCACACAGAAAAAATATTTTTTTGGAGATGGGGGAGGAAGAAGAGGGATAAGAACAAAACTATGAAAGCGTGACCTAAAGTATCTCTTCAGAAGAGCTTCTCAGAGCTCTTCTCTAATATTTAAAAAGGGAACAGGGCTCCTGTTTTTCAAAACAAAGTGGTATGCTGTCTAGATTTTATAATCTTGTTAGGGTATCTTAGGTCTCATAGCTGATAAATGAATATCAGAGAGAGACATGACAGAAGAGGAGCTCACACTGTAAAAGTCACCCTTAAAAGGTGATTGTAAAACCTAATATTATCCTTAACTAGCATATGGCGAGATCCTTGTTTACTGTTAGAATCATAGAATATCAGGGTTGGAAGGGACCTCAGGAGGTCATCTAGTCCAACCCCCTGCTCAAAGCAGGACCAATCCCCAATTAAATCATCCCAGCCAGAGCTTTGTCAAGCCTGACCTTAAAAACTTTTAAGGAAGGAGATTCTACCACCTCCCTAGGTAACGCATTCCAGTGTTTCACCACCCTCATAGTGAAAAAGTTTTTCCTAATATCCAACCTAAACCCCCCCCACTGCAACTTGAGACCATTACTCCTTGTCCTGTCATCTTCTACCACTGAGAATAGTCTAGAACCATCCTCTTTGGAACCACCTCTCAGGTAGCTGAAAGCAGCTATCAAATCCCCCCTCATTCTTCTCTTCTGCAGACTAAACAATCCCAGTTCCCTCAGCCTCTCCTCATAAGTCATGTGTTCCAGACCCCTAATCATTTTTGTTGCCCTTCGCTGGACTCTCTCCAATTTATCCACATCCTTCTTGTAGCGTGGGGCCCAAAACTGGACACAGTACTCCAGATGAGGCCTCACCAATGTCGAATAGAGGGGAACGATCATGTCCCTCGATCTGCTGGCTATGCCCCTACTTATAGATCCCAAAATGCCATTGGCCTTCTTGGCAACAAGGGCACACTGTTGACTCATATCCAGCTTCTCGTCCACTGTCACCCCTAGGTCCTTTTCCGCAGAACTGCTGCCTAGCCATTCGGTCCCTAGTCTGTAGCGGTGCATTGGATTCTTCCGTCCTAAGTGCAGGACCCTGCACTTATCCTTGTTGAACCTCATCAGATTTCTTTTGGCCCAATCCTCCAATTTTTCTAGGTCTCTCTGTATCCTATCCCTACCTGCCACCGTATCTACCACTCCTCCTAGTTTAGTATCATCCGCAAATTTGCTGAGAGTGCAATCCACACCATCCTCCAGATCATTTATGAAGATATTGAACAAAACCGGCCCCAGGACCGACCCGTGGGGCACTCCACTTGATACCAGCTGCCAACTAGACATGGAGCCATTGATCACTACCCGTTGAGCCTGACAATATAGCCAACTTTCAACCCACCTTATAGTGCATTCATCCAGCCCATACTTCTTTAACTTGCTGACAAGAATGTGGGAGACCGTGACCTGTTGTGTGAGTTTAACTGAATAGAGTAACATGAAAGGCTAGAGAAGCTTAATATTTGTGTTATACTTCTATGAGTTAGAGATTATTCAAAATGTGGGGTGTTGAGTATTTTAATACAAATTTTCCCTGCTGTGTGGATCACTGACCCCATT
This sequence comes from Eretmochelys imbricata, assembly GCF_965152235.1. Lineage (NCBI taxonomy): Eukaryota > Metazoa > Chordata > Testudines > Cheloniidae > Eretmochelys > Eretmochelys imbricata. The sequence continues at coordinate 59,260,998 of NC_135581.1, forward strand.
ACCTTTCAATATAGTCAATTACAGCATTAAGCAGGCATTAAAAATTATGATGCTTTAGTTTTAAAAATACATGCTTTGCATGCAGCAGTCTCAAAACATTTTAATATTTTTTCTTTTGATAATTAGTAATTTCCCCCTGGTACCCCATGAGCATTAATCCACAGCATTAAACAAAGTGGAAGTATTTTTATATATCATGATTGCTGTATATGCCACTGTGGGACAATTAAGAACACAAGGTCCACACTCCGAGAAGCTTATAATTCTGAGGGGCCAATCCTACAGTCTTCATTCATGCAAACAGCCCCACTGCAGGAGCTCTAAAAGACATAAGGAGAGATGACAGTGGACGACTGGAAGAGATCTTCACAAGGTTTGCATTTGGGGTTTTTTTTTAATTGACAGTATTTATTTCAGACTTTCACAATTGGCCAGCATGTGTTTTATTCCCTTACCTCAGGAATTCGTATGCCCAGTTTTAGAAAATGTATGTCCGATTTCACCCGGCAGCAAACGTTCATGGCTCACTTAGTTAAACTGAGTCTACAAATGAAGTGCTGAAAACCCTAATCATATTAAGACAAATTGTTACTATACTATTTCATAAGGCATAAACAGCATTCCTTTGGCAAAACAAAACTAAAAATTTACAAGATTTTAGTTTCAGTTCTTATATCATCATACATTAACCAATGGCAAAAGGTGGCAGTAGTAAAATATCTAATTGCTTTTCTACATCGGAAACTAGTGCACAGCAAGCTTGGGTGTAAATTTACAGTGCAATGGCTACTCTGCACTAACTCCCTGTGTGGACATTCTTACGGAGTGCTAAAAGAACCCTCAGGCAGTTTAGCTTAGAATACTTTGAAGTGTAGTAGGATAAAGCACACAAAGGAATTCTTAGTATGCACTGTCCACATAGGGAGTTAGTGCAGAGTAACTAGTGCACTGTAAACTCACACCCTAACTTGCTGCGCACTAAATTTACATGTACCACAAGCCCACAGGCTAAAACACAAATATTAGACAGCTGGAATTTGACAGGCTGCAATAACATGCATAGAAAATGAAAAAAACTGAATGAAATAAAGACTGAAAAGTAAATGTATTTTATGTATCTGTAATGAAAGCCAAACATCTTTATTGAAAAAAAAGGCAAGATATAAAAAAGAATTATGAAATTATCTTTGAATCACTAGTAAGCTTTACATATTTTTCTATTTGGAAGGATAATAGTTATTATTATGTAGATCTCTAGGCACCTGCCTCATGGGGTAGTTACATCACCAGTATCAATCAAAAAAATTATCCTCTCCTTCCTTCTCGCTAGGAAGGAGCATGGCGCCTTCAGACAGACTGAAATTTAAAATATTACAGCTTCACCCAGCTGATCCCATGCACTGGAACACATCTACAAGTGCCCAGAGATGGCAGGAGCCACAGGAGAGAAATACCCTTTCAGCATTTCATGCACTGATGAGCCTCATAACAGATAAAAATACCCTACAGCCAGTTAAACTGACATGTTGTAACAAAGAGGAAATGCAAGATTTAAAATTTCATCCAAGTACTATTTATTCCCCCTTTTAGGGTTGATGGAGTTATGTTACTACTGACACACAATTTACCTGGAGCAGACCAGACTACATTAACCTTAATTACAACCAAAAATGAAACGGATCTTTTTACTCCAAACCAGATTTATCAGAATTATTATCCTCCTCATGTTATGCTTTATATAAAGCTTTACACATTTAAATTCCCAGATTGGCAATTCAAAATATTTAGTATAAGAGGCTCCAACATTATTAACAAAGGTTCCTATACAAATTCTTTTCTCTGATTAATATACAATAAAATTACTTCCCTCAGATTGCCAGGGTTCAGAATTCCACAATGGATTGGAACAACTCTAATCTTGCTAGGAGAGATGTTTTTAAAAGGCTGTTGAAGTACTGAGGCATCATGAATGACTTACGAGGAGATCTCATAAGCTCTTTTTGTCATGGTACACCATTTCACCATACAGTTTGCTTGGGGATTTATTTTGAAGTGGAGACTTATGATTCACTTCCATGCTCCCATTAAAACATTTTAGTTGGCACAAATACTGACTTCCGTGGCACAAGTGAGAAAGTGGCTGCAGGGTTAGGTTCTTATGCCATTCTATAAAACTGGGCTACAATGCAAGGGAATCATATTTTGTGAAGAGACTGCTCAGCTTTGTTTCACAATCCTCAAATCCACTGCATTTGAACAAAAAAACTTCAAGGTGTACTCCCAACATTAATATATAGATTGTAAGTAACAAATAAACCTTAATATAATTGTATTATGCCAAGTAGAGTCATTAAGAATAATTATTTTAAAACATTCCAAGCCCCTTCCGCACATCTGCATATTCCATGGGGAACAAAACAAACAAACAAACAAACAAACAAACCCTATTCAGCACCTAGAGACAAGATGCGTGAGGTAATACATTTTACTGAACTAACTTCCGATGGTGAGAAAGACAAGTTTTTAAGCTTGGATAGAGCTCTTCTTCAGGTCACGAACAGAGGTTGGTCCAATAAAAGATAATACCTCACCCACCTTGCCTCTCGAATATCCTGGGACCAACACAGCTACAACAACTGCATATTCAGTACCTACTCACTCCCACACCTCTTTAAAATGTAAATGTAGTGTCCTTAAACTGCTGAGGGCAGCAAGCTATCTTAGTGTAAGGGCTGCTATGAGCAGCTGTACCACAGACAAAGATCAGTATGACAAACACCTGTGACCTGCAAGTTCTACAAAACAGATTCCACACCTGATCACCACCTGATGACAATCACTGATACAGTACTTCCATTGCTACAGCTGCTAACTAGGAGGAGGCAAAAAAATCGCAAAAGGGGGAGTAGGAGGATGGGCACCTGCTACAAATGACAATACCAGAGGATTGAGTAGAGAATATAAATTCTCTACTATATTTGTAGAAAGCCCCCAGGTACTACTGTATTCAGAAAGAGACCAGAAAATATATTTGATTGAAATATTACTGTAACTAGGGAAAAGGGAAAACTAAGCTTAATACATGCTTTTGTGTACAAAAACCCAAGGGTAAGAATGCCCTGCACTTAGCACTGTCACTAAATGACTGTGTAATTTAATTTCCCTGAAACCCATTAGCTTTCATGAAAGGAAAATGAAAAACAGATGAGAGCAATACTTTGGTGTGAGCAGCATTCATTTAATATAATACCTGGGAAGAAATCTAACTGTATCAACAGATATGGTATATCAGATCAGCTCTCAAATCCTTCAGACAGACTGCTTTGATTTAGCAATAAATAGGATGGTCAAATCTGAGGTCTCCTCAATTATGAATCATTACAATCTTCTTCTTAAAAACATTTTTTTTAAGATCTAGAACCTTGAAAATTTTTTGTTTCTTTAAGATATTCCCAAACATTTAAAAAATTGGAAATTAAAAAAAAATAAGCCACATAATTGTTTTAAAAAAAAGGTCTTTAGATTAGGGTGCAGAAACAAGTAAAATGTAAAATATCTGGAAACTAACAAACACCTTGATTTCTTTTAAGCCTGAAACAGCTTAGAATTCAATTCCTTTTTTCTATTATGAACATCAAGGTACCGGTACCTCAAAAATGGAATTAGGAATTGGCAATTTTTTGTTCCTCTGTAGAATCGTTAAACAAGCAATATAACACAATGGTACATACAAAGTCATTATACCATAGGAAAATAAACATTTTTCAAGAAAAACAAGTTTTAGCTAAAATAATGTTTCAATCTCAAACATATATAAATTTGAACACAAAGACTAGTACTTTTTAAAAACACTGAATCATGACTAAAAATAGCTCAGTATGGATTAAAATTACAAAAATGTTGGCAATGTTTATTTTAGATTTGGAGAAGGATAAATCAGTACCCAAGTTTCAGTAAGAGATTATAAATTTGACATAACAATTTCTTAGTTTCATAAAAATCTGGGGCACCAGAAAGCCTAAAATGCATACCTAGAACCAAGATGCAGAGGTCATGGAAATAAATAGGTTCCTACTTAAAAACCATTCCATAGTTAGGGCAGTTTACTTTTCACATAGGAACAGCCATTGCAGATCAGACCAGTAAATTCTCTCTGACAGTGATTAATGCCAGCTGCGTAAAAATAAGGTGCAAGAAACCCTGTAGTTAGGGAATAACCTGTCAACAGAGGACGTTTCCTCCTAACCTGATAGACTAGTAGTTGGCTTGTGCCATGAAGCATGAGGGCATACTTTTTTTTTTAATTATTATAATCATCTTCTGTAAATGTGGATGTTATTTTGAAGTCTGCCAATCTCTTGGCCTTCGTAATAACAGGAGGAAATAAGTTCCATAAGTTAATTACACATTGAGTTAAATTACCTACTACAGTTTGAAATTTGTTGCCCTTCAATTTTACTAAATATTTCCTTATTCTTGTAAGTTAAGAAGGGGTGGAATAGGATAGGGGGTACAATCAGTTTACATAAATGGCATTATAAATATTTTCAGGGATTTTTTTTCCATCCCAATATTTTCTGTCCCATCCCCCCTTTTATTTCTTTGGTCACTGCACACTGATTAGAAGTTTTCACTGAGTTGCCTGCAAGGATACCCAGGTCTTTTTCCTGAGTTGATATAGCTAACCTGTAGCCCAGTAACATCAGTGTAGACTGCAAATTAATCTTTCTAATGTGCATTACGTTACTGAATATCACATATCATGCTGTCCATTTAACATGGCTTTATTAGGTTAATCAAAACTAGAGATGACAGTGAGGAACTTCAGAAGAATCTAAATCAATTTGGGACATCTCCAAATTTTGTCACCTCATTATTCACCCCCTTTTTGAATCCCTATAGTGCAGACTTAGCATGGAATCTTCGGTCACCACACTGTTAACATTCTGCCATCTTGAGAACTGCCCATTTATTACTTCTCTTGTTCTGTCTCCACCCAATTTCTAATACGTGGTTGAACTCCATTTCTCTCCACAGAACCATTTAATTTCTCTAATGGCCTCTAGTGAAGGACTTTGCTAATGGCTTTTTTAAAGTCCTAAGTTATATTCATCTTTATCCACTGTTCTGTCACCCCTCTCCAGATTGGAGAGGTGCTATTTTACTGAGAAGAAGCCCTGCTGGTTTGTTCCTGTCATTAATGCTCATCTAGATGTCTTATTTTAAAATAGGGATGTAAATATCCATTTAAAAAGTTAACCATTTATACAATTAAAATTATTTATTATTATTAATCATTTAATTGGTTAACCGACTAAAGGGAGATGGGCTGGGGCCATTGGGGCTGCTCCAGCCAGCCGGCCCAGGGCCAGGGGTTAACGGTTAGGGTCGGTTAACCAGTAAGACTAATGCTTACCGGTTAACCATTTAGTATTTTACATTCCTATTTTAAAAGTACACTTTAACCAATTTTCTTCATACTAAAGCATTTAAGGGTTCAGTCGTACAAATCGTTACTGTGAGAAAGGACTACTCACATGAACAATTTCACTGACTTCCCAAAAATTACTCAGGTGCACAACAGTTTGCAGTATCAGGCCCAAATCCCACAGCTCTTAGGACTTATGCAGGCAAAGTTTCCACTGACTTCAGTGTGCTTTTCATGAAGTAGCACTGTGTAAGAACTCTAGATTTGACCTGCCTATGGTCATTCAACTCTTAATTTCTGCTTTTAATTTAAAAAGTTTTCCCACTACTAACGTAGCTACCATGACTTTTACTAAAAAGAACTTTTACTAAAGTAAGCTTAAAAAAGCTTACATCACCTGCTCAAAAATAATGCTTTTGCTGGAATGCTACCAAAGAAGACAAGGTTAGAGATATTTTAACTACTTGCCATATTTGGTTCCAAATCACCCCAAAGCTCCTTTTTGAAACACACATTATTCTTCCTAGGTTGCTGAAGTGCTTAAATCTTTGTAAGCCAAAGCACAGATTTACAATAAAAATTAGGTACACTAGTTTCACAGTTTTGAAAGAACACACTGGCAGCAGAAGCATAAAGCAACCAAGAATGGTGCCAACACTACCATGCACATAAGCCTGTAGAATGATGCAATCAGAAGTCCATTAAGATAGCTAAATGACTTTTTAAAAAATTCAGAATAAAACCAAAATCCACTGTCTGCTGATCACCCGTTTAATTTTGTGACGTAGTGCCATCTGTAGATACGTTGACTGCACCTTCTAAAACTTCATGGTAATTGGCTTCACTAAGTCTTGGAGATTGCACCATCTATATCTTGCTATTCAGTGTGTTTAATGAACACATTCAGAGTTAGAACCAAAGCAGCTGGACAGTAACTTTCCCTCCCCATCCCAAAAAGGTAGGCAACAGTAAATACCTGAAAACCAAGGGGTATGCCATTCATCCTTTAAACCCTAGTAATTCTGCCATCCCTAATGATACATTCTTGAGCGATACAACTGCAATGATTCAGCAGTGAAGGAAGCTGCACTGCAACAAATCCAAATATACCATTCTCTCCTCCCCTGTAGGTGATGCTGTTTTTAGTTCTCTTGTATGTATTTCAGTCTCTCTTCAAAGATGGTCACTGTTGACATTTAATCACAAAATACATTATATTCTTCAGTAAATTCCACACTGCCTAAATATTCTAGTATCAGATTAATATCAGAAATTTCCTCCACATGGGACTGTCGTCTGTTCTGACAGGAGCACAGTTCACTAATTCAATACATCTTTTCCATCTAGATTTATCTATTCAGACAATGCTGACCTTTGTGTTTGTACAGCACCTAACACTTTGTGGGTGCTACTGGAAACAATTAAGTTATTTTGATCTTAAGTCTCAGCATCCTTTTATAACTCCTCAACTTAGCAGGCTTTTCCCTCCCTATCACCTCCACATGTAAGCGGGGGGTGGGGGGAATAATTGTTTCCTTCTCCACACCCATCTCTCAAGATTACTCATATAGAGATATGAATGTACCTAACAAGAACAAAGAGTCTAGTTTGCAAGGAGGAGAGACTGGGTCACTGATTCAGCAGGAGCAGGTGCTCATATGCAAAAGCCTAAGGTACCCTGTCAACAGGTCCCACAAAATGAAACAGGAAGCACATAACTCCAACAGTTCAATCCTGCTCATGCCAGTGAGGGTACAAGATGAGATCAAGAGCACCAGAAACATCTGGGGAAAGAAACTCCTTTATAAGCTTTGCATAGTACCGTTCCCACATGTAGAAATGGTGCATAAGGTCCAATAGGCATTGCTCTCAATTGACTAAATTCCCATGGACAGCTAGGTATCTGAGAACTCTGTTAGCCCAAAACACATGGAATTCCATACTTCACCCCAACCAACAAATTGTCCAGATGGGATAAGTCTGTATTTCTTCTACTTTAACTTTCATCATCACCACCAAAACTTTAGGGAAATGCCCAGAGGGCAAGAATGCAATGTTTGAGTGCACGGTACCCAACCTGAAAGGATAACCCATCCCTCTCTACTGCAAACCACTGATGTCATCTGGGTGATTTGCTGTTCAGCCTCCCGCATCTCCACTGAATACATATGGCCAAATTCTGTGATGATGCTTACAATGTGCAACCCCATGTAATTGACTGGAGTTAGGAACAGTGCAAATCAACACAGGATAGAGGACATCAATGGCCTTCATCCTTTTTCCCCGGTAGGAGAGGCAGAAAAGGCAGACATAGAAGAGGGGTGGACCTTCATGCATACTGTTAAAATTCGCATGTCGGTGCAAGCAGAGGTCAGTTTAACAAGGCTCTTTTTCACACAACTGGGAAAAGAACTAACTTTCTTGTGAATAGTTTTCTAGAATGTAAAGTAATTAAAACATTAAATGTTGAATAAGCGAAGATTAGCTCTAAATGGTGCTACATTATGGCCCGTATATTTTAGTGTGATTTTGTAGCATACAAATCTATATGATACTAATGGCATACAGAGGTGCCAAGAGGATTCACTGGTTTCACGTGAAATACAAGGAATGGCCTCTTTTTCACACTGACAAATCGGAACAGGATAATTCTGGAATTCATTAGTGAGAAACACTAACTTATCCAACATAATAGCTTTATTTCCTCTCCAAAACACTTCAGAATATCTAAATGAATATGGAAATGCATCTTTCTGTGGCAAATTGTTCATTATTGAATCATTATAAACTCTTGTTAGACAAAATTTCTCTCTTTTGCAATGTACAAGATCATTAAAGTGTTTGAGAGCTCCATCATGAAAGACAGTGGTACTTTATAATCCTCTATCTCTCCAGGCAAATAAGCTTATGGCTGAATGTAATATACAAAACAACAACATCCCCTTGACATACAATTCTTTCTTTTTAATGGTGCTTTTAAGTGTTGACAGCAATGGTGAAATATGATTTTGCTCTTTCTACTAGTTTTAACTATTTCAGTCATATTACTATGTTGTAATAGATACCCATTTTGAAGCATAGATCGCAGAGTACAATCCCCTTTAATCTAGTCAAATCTTTCAAACAAGCATGTCAAGATCACATTCTCAGTGCAGCTCTTCCTTTCCTCCCAAAATCATGAAAATGTCCAAACTGCAACCTTTTAGAATAACTTTGCCCTATGCTATAAATGTATATCTTTACATGTGCAACTGCTAACTACAGTATCTCACAAAATGGATTGGCTTTTGTGGGTAGAATGGCTCTGCAATTTGGGAGATTCTCCTAACCAAGAACAACCTATTGTTTCCTATTTAGTCAATCTACCATCACAGTCTAAGAACTGTAACTTTAGTTGAAAGCTCTCATTTTTCATTTTTATTCAAGGTAAGAGATAAAGAAGCCCAACAATTCAGATACCAGTATTGAGTAGTGAAATCCTTTTCACGTAGCCTTTTCATTTCCTTCTAGTGTTCAACATCTCTTTAGTATTCCTGGGAGAATTCTGCCCCACTGCGTGCAAGCATAATTAATGAGCCATGCATATTTTTAATTTTTTGTGCAGAAAAATAACTTCTGCTGAAAAGTTGCTGCAGTTCCACCTTTTGCCCATGAGAGGGTGCTGTGGCAATGGAACACAGCAGCAACTCCAAGCAGAAAACAACATCTGCAGTTCCAGCTTTTGCCCACCAGAGGGCATTGTGGCGCTTGAACATAGCAGCCGCTCCCAACCAGCTAGGGAAGAGAAAGAGCCTGCCTTCTTCATGCTGCCTTTCTGGCTAGATCAGGATACAGGGGCTATGGGGAGACAGACAGCATGGGGCTGCTGGGGGGTCAGACAGGGGCTCAGAAGGGCTAGTGGAGGAGGACAGACTGGGGCACGTACTGAATGGGAGTGGAGGTGCAGGACCACAGGGGGGAGAGAGGTGCAGGGCCATATGGGAGGGGGAGGGAGTTCAGAGCTACAGGGGCATGGCTGAGTTGGGGCACAGAAACACATGGGGACGGGGAGGGGGTACAGGGACACAGAGGGACTGGGGGGGTGGCTGAGTGGGGGCACAGACATACATGGGGACGGGGTGGCTGAGTGGGAGCACAGACACACATGGGGATGGGGAAAGGGGGTGCAGGGCCACATGGGGATGGGGGAAGGGGGTGTCTGAGTGCGGGTGTAGGGACACATGTGCCTGACTGAATGGGAGAGGCTAGGGGTCAGCCAGGGTCTGCATAGGGGAAGTTCCCTAACAATCCCAACCCACACCCTCCACCAAAAAAGCTTGTTCCATACTTTCCCACCCAAACCCAACAACCCTACAATAATTGGTCCTTCCCAGCAATTATTTCCCTCTCCCTCAGCTCCTCCGTCATCCTTGACTCCCCCCAGCTTTTACACTGCTTCTGGGATGTACGGGAAATATGGTTCTGTATTGTAGTCTAAATGAATTATTATTCAGAGTTCTGTATTAATATGCCTACTAAGGAATCTATTTGTCAAAAAAAATTCTGAATCTTTTTTGTTGTCTGTATTGTTACAGACATACTTGCTGACAGGTATTTTGAAATAAATGACCAAAAATAATTAAAACTGTTGTGATTATATAGTGTTATTTTGAAAATAAAATATGCCGAATTTCACAGAAATCGAAAATATTGTGCGCAGAATTTATAATATTGTGGTGCAGAATTCCCCCAGGAATACTTTAGTCTTTGTTAGTTAAAAATCACACTGAAGAGGCATGGTGCACAGAGTTGCACCTTTTTATCTTTGCAATGCAAACAAAGTGAATGTAAATTGTTTTCTGTGAATTTTTGCAAAACAGACAATCCTGCTGGCATATTTTTAAACACTATTTTATGGCTCTGGGATATACTTTCATGCAGATGAGCTTTAGAATGTGTTCTATGGACAGACAGAAATTAAAGACAGTAGCTCTAATGGAGGCAAAACCAATGAGAAGCATTAGCTGTAATGCATTACAAAATATTTTAGTCCCCAGCTGTTACAAGCAAGCGATTGATATGCATACCTCTTACGATTCATTTAATTCCCCCTCCAAAGCAATCTCAATGGAGGCTTCTTCTCAAATCTGTACTAATGATATAATTCCATTATGTTTAATAGAATCATCTAGTCATCTTAAGTAAAACTGAAAAGCTAGGATGATACAGGAAGGCCAATAATTTCTGCACTTATTTAAAATTCTACATAGTTTAGGAAATGGGTGATTCAAAACAAAACATGAGGATATGAAGTCTGTCCCTCTTTTGTACTACAAATCAAAATCTAGTTCTGCTATATATAATAATTTAGCAAAAAGAAAGGACACAAAAGCAGGAAAACATGGGACTTGAAAGCCATATGTACCCTTGATTGGTGTTTTGCTCAAGCCATAAATACATTTAAATATTTGTCTCTTTTCAGCCTGAGGCAAAAGATCTGATTTATATGAAACAATAAGAGAAAAATCTTTGTCCTCTAGCACATTAATAGCAAGCTGCAAACTTTACTGATTTCACTGATCTTCAAATATAACACTACTGATCTAGTGATATGGACTATATATTTTCATATATACACAGTTATTTTAAAACCACACTATTATATTCTGAGATTCATAAGTAAGATTTAAAAGGATAACTGCTTTTAGCAATAGGTGCATGCTGGTATCAGACTTTGTCTGCGGCTACACTTTGCAGACGATTAAAGTAGTAAACAAAGACAGAGCAAAGTAGAAAGATTTCCAAAAGAAATTGCAGACCACCAGGATTTGGATTTAGTTAATCCACTTAGATTACCCTGGCTGTGTCTTAAAAGGACAATACTGACATCACAAAATAGGTCACATACACAAGAAACAAAATACGTAAGTAAAACAATGTCAACTTTACAAATACAAAGCAAAACGTACAGAACCATCTCTAAATTTAAGGCACAAACCAGACAGCATTTGCCCCAAGACATTGCTCTGCCGAAGAGTAAATATTTGAAATTGATGTTTTTAGGCCACAAGTTCAGAGGGGGGAAAAGACAACCATCAGTACATTAAAATGTTCTAGCAATAGTGGTGTCCAGGCAAGAAAAACAACTTGTTTAACAGCTACACTGATAACGTGTCGCTTTCTTTGCAGTTTTGACATAGTTCTCAGTTTCAAAAATGGGGGGGGGGAGGAACCACAAGCACAGAAACAGTAACAGCTGGAGTTACTGTATGTATGTAAATCACTGCATATCGAAAGGAATCTATACTGTATGTTACAATCTCAATTTTGCTAGGATATCAAATGCAAATATCACCAAAGAAACTGACATTTGAAAAGAGAACGTGCAAACAAAGAGGACAACAATGAAGTGTTAACTGGAGAACAACCTACAATAAATATGCAATTCAGTGTTCTATGTTCTTAGAAACAGACATCTAAATATTGCAACAAGTGCATAAGAGTGACAATACTCAATTTCTTTGCAGCAGAAAAAAACAAAAAACTAAGAAAAAAAATAAAACAAGTCTTTAGAAGTGCTTTTGTCTTCCAGACTGTAAGAAATCACAGTTTATCCATAGATTTCTAAGTCAACTATCTAAAATACTGGCAGTTCAGCCTCTTTCCAAAATCATGGATAATGTCCCCGTGTTAAGAAAGCTACATTTTTGGTGCAACTTGTTCTATGAAGAAAGACTTAGATAGCAAACCACCGTTGCCACAAGAAATGCAGTAACTTCCAGATGCTTGATGTGCCAGGCCTAGACAAGGAGATGAAAAATGTGTCTTTCTGACCAAAGAGGCTTTGAGGGGCTACTCGCAAAGAATTACCAACTTACCCATCAGATTCGAGTTCATGAAAGGTGTCGGGGACAATCCTTCATGGGACCCTAATCGACTGTCATTCAAGTGATCACCATAATGAGGGCTGTCTGCAAAACCCTAAGGAAAAAAAGACAAGAGCATTAAACAGATTATTTGGCAGCCCTGCTAATTGAGTGTAATGACACTCTCCTAATTAAATGTATAGCATTGCAATGGTCATTCATCATAAAGTTGGCTTTCAGGTCTGAGTATCTTGTGGAAAACACACTCTGCCCATATTTCATACTGTGTGACCTCTCTCCCCCTCCCATCTGAAAAGAAGCTGCATCATTTTTCAGCCTAATAAATTGTGTTTCCATGGATAAAGTTTCCAAAAATTAAATAATATAGAATTATTCAAATCTTTTTGCAGGTAGAGCACTATAGCTTCTCCAGAAATGTATAGTGTTAGGTTGAAGCGATGATTGACATGAGTTTAAAGATTACTGTTCACATCTTCAAGCACAAGATATAAGATCTGGCATGAGGAGAAAATGTATTCCTGTGAATGAGAAGAGGAAATACCGCTCCCCCTTTGAAGACTAAATTAAGGTTACAGATTAATAGACATTTTAGTGTTATCAAGCACTAAATGCCACTGCTCATCTACAACAGGTTTGTTTACAAGAACTGATTAAGCTGAGAAACCCAGCTCTGCCACCTGTCTTGCAAACAAGCATTCAAAATAAGAGATTATTTGCATCCTTTCTAATATTAGTGTAGCTAACCTAATATGCTTGGAAAGATGACTCATGTGTAAACAGGAAATAGTGGCTTATCTGATAATTTGCTCCAGAACCATGAGGAGAACAAGCAATGGATGTAGCAAACCCCTCAATGTTTCAAACTGCACATATTGTTCCATTAAGGCAATTATTCAATTTCCTTCCACATAGGTCAGAATGCTTTCATCTTTTTCTAACAATATTGAGCCCTCACTAGGAAAATGGTGTTAGCCACAGACTGGTCATAGATATATCTGGTTCAAGGATTACACTGAATCAAAAATGTATTAAATGGGACCTTGCCCTCAAAATTGCACCTGCTTCATAATCAAAGTTTTGCACAATATTCAGTAAAATCTTGCTTAACTTAAAGTGTCTGGCTACTCATCTGTTTAAATTTCCTCATACTAAATGCTACACAAACTTAAAGCAGAGGCCCAAGTAAGGGGGGAAAATTGCTCAGGCTCAGAGCAACCAGAAACCACCCAGAATCCCCTAGGACTATAAAATCATCAATCACTGAACATTTATCATTTTCCAGACTGCAGGCTCACATTCAAGACGACATTAATGGGGCTGAAACAGGCCTCACTATCTTTGCAGGCGTGCTGTCAGTTCAACCAAAGGGCTAGTAACTGAGGGCTAAATAACTGTCAAATCACTACAACTGCTTATGGATGCATGTCACAACTCCTTCTGCTATTCTGCTTTAAAAGTAATCTTCTGGGAGTCCCAACTCCCAAATGCATCTTTGGCTCATTTTATCTACTTCAGAATCAGTGATACACATGTGATAGACATTCAGAAAGAATCTTAGTGACATTTACAACTTGGTTATGACCATAAGGGTGTCCTGTGGTAACCATGACCTAGCCCCGTCTGTCAGATAGGCAGCATGTAGCAGCAGCTGCCTGGGAAATGGAGCGGCTTGTAGCTAAGGTCACCACATGTGGTTTATTTTTGCGTTGAAATGAAACAACATTTTAAATGTGCCAAATGAAGAAACAAAAGATTTTACACGATATATGGTCTATGCAGTAATCTCCAAGATGCTTAGTTTACTGTTTAATTCTTCAGCTTGTGATCAGACATTGAAAAAAAATCCCAGTAAAATTGATATAAAATACATAGAAATCAACAACCATTTTACAAGACAGCACTAAAGTTTAAAAGAGAGAGAAGAATCTGATAAGTAAATTATCAATAAAGACATTCCATATACTACAGATAAAGAAAAAGCAGCAATGTAGGCCAGCTTCAGAAACCTAAATCCTTTAAAAAAAAAAAAAAAAAAAAGGGTCTTCTTAGGGTTCCATCTTTGGTGCGGGCAGAATACACCTCTAAAACAAGACTCATTTCACCAGTCATCATCATTTGGGTTCTCTTACACAGCATCAGAGCGACAAATCCCTATCCAATACCCAGAGCTAACTGCCCCAAAGAACAAAGTTAGTGTTATAATCTAATACTTTTTAGGGGGGACAGGGAGAGAAAGAGAATTAAACAATTGTACTGGGGGTGGGAATTTACATGAATGGCAAAGTCTTTTACTCTCCTCCTGCCAGTACTTCAGTAAAAGGGATTCTTCAGATTTCATTTCAGATATTTATTTCATTCATTAGACTTAGTTTCCCTTCCATCATGAGCCACCATCTGATTACAAAACCCTCATAATCATATTGTTATAGTACAGTTGTTCCTAATTAGTTCTGAGTTGTTCTAAAATGGTTCTTCCAAATATTAAATGCCGTGATTAGACAGTCAGAAGTTTGTTTCAAAATGCGTTCATATGCATCCACACACCACTGATAGAGTTGGTCTACCTAAGCTCAATTTACATTAATATTCACTGAGCCCGATTCTCCAATTGTATTGCATATTGTACAGTTATTTACACCTGTGCAGAATATAACCTGCATCAAATGGCTTTGTCTCTCTCTGCTGGCTAGACCAAGCACAGAAGTTTATATAACTTGCTATCACCTTTGAGATTAGATATTCGGACCAAATCTTAGTGAGTGGTCCTGGGTGCTTCAGCTCAAGTACTAGAGGTTTGTGGTTTAAGACCCAGGAATCCTTGGTTCAAACCCCACAGATGACTCAGACAGGGCATCATTACAAACAGAGCACCTCTTTCCATTCCGGAGCTGTGGCTTTTGGGAAGGTGGGGGCGGGGGGCATCCTGCGTCCTGTCCCAATGCCCCGTGATGCATCACTTCATATCCCAGCAAACCCTGTGCTTTAGTCTGCATTTGGCACCATCTTTCAATGGTTTTTGTACTGCGCGCTCTGTCTTCCCTTTCGGTCTGCAGAAATAGATCCCGAACTTGTGAGGAATATGCTGATGGGTCTCACCAGCACGTCATGAATTGCAGTTGAGCTACTCCTTAAGCTACACAGTGACAGTGAGGAGT
This sequence comes from Eretmochelys imbricata, assembly GCF_965152235.1. Lineage (NCBI taxonomy): Eukaryota > Metazoa > Chordata > Testudines > Cheloniidae > Eretmochelys > Eretmochelys imbricata. Next base: position 59,276,447 of record NC_135581.1, read on the forward strand.
CCAACGATGATGTCAACATGCATAACGCATACGACACGAGATTGCTTGTGGCATTCACGGACATGCTCACCACAGTGGAACACCGCTTTGGAGCTTGGAAAACAAACACTGAATGGTGGGATCACATCGTCATGCAAGTCTGGGATGACGAGCAGTGGCTGCAGAACTTTTGGATGAGGAAAGCCACTTTCATGGGACTGTGTGCTGAGCTTGCCCCCACCCTGCAGTGCAAGGACACGAGATTGAGAGCTGCCCTGCCGGTGGGCAAGCATGTGGCTATTGCAGTCTGGACGCTGGCAACTCCAGACAGCTACCGATCAGTCGCTAACCAGTTCGGAGTGGGAAAGTCGACTGTTGGAATCATGTTGATACAAGTGTGCAGGGCCATTAATCACATCCTGCTCAGAAGAACCATGACTCTGGGGAACGTGCGTGACATTGTGGCTGGCTTTGCACAAATGGGTTTCCCTAACTGCGGAAGGGCAATAGATGGCACGCATATTCCAATTCTGGCACCAGACCACCCAGCCACTGAATACATAAATCGGAAGGGGTATTTCTCGATGGTTCTCCAGGCACTTGTGGACTTTCTTCCCAGACCAGAAGATCACTGTAAAGGAAGTCAAAATGCCCACTGTGATCCTTGGAGACCCCACCTCCCCTTTAATGCCATGGCTCATGAAACCATACACAGGGAGCCTTGACAGCAGCAAGGAGCAGTTCAACAACAGGCTGAGTCGGTGCAGAATGACGGTGGAGTGTGCTTGTGGCTGTTTAAAGGGCCGCTGGCGTTATCTGTACGGGAAGCTGGACCTGGCCGATGACAACATCCCCACAGTTATAGCCGCATGCTGTATCCTCCATAACGTTTGTGAAGCGAAGGGTGAAAGCTTCACTCAGGCATGGACCACAGAGGTTCAACACCCAGAGGCTGAATTTGAAGAGCCAGAGACCAGGGCTATTAGAGGGGCTCAGCACGGGGCTGTAAGGATAAGGGATGCCTTGAGGGAGCAATTCAATGCTGAAAGCCACTAGTAATGTTTGGTGCCCTGCACAGGAGTGAATTGCAGTGGTTCCAACGCTAGCAAGCACCTGTGTTTGCTACATATGATGCACTGACTTGCAGTGCCTGTTGCTTTCCCGGCCTACGCTATCTTTTACTTAATGCAATAAAGAATGTTTGCAAAGCGAAAAAATTCATTTATTGAAAAGAAACAGAACTGCTGGGGAAACACACATGGCATGACACATCTGTGCTATATGGGAGGAGGGAAGGGGGCGGGGTGAGGAACAGGACAATCACAGATTTGCATATGTCCTGTTATCATATTCAGCCTTCCTATCTGGAGTGCCATGCAATGAGTGCTGCACTGCAGGCTGGCTAAAATGCATGGTGATAGGGATTGAGTGCAGGTGGTTAAGAGTCGTAGTTTGCAGGGCTGGGTGGTGAAGCTACAGGTGTTGGAGGCAGCTGGTGGTGATAAGAAACCAGATGTTGGGGAAAGTGGGTTGGCGGTGACATGGGGGCACAAGGGCAAGAGTTTTGGGACAAGGGCTGCAGGGGGGGTGGGCATGAATCTGCTCCGTCGGCAGTGCTATGAGCACCTGCATGGCGTCTGCTTGGCGCCCCATAATGCTTAGGAGCCACTCTGTGGTTTGTTGCCAGCGATCCGCATTCTCCTGGCAGAGCCTCCTTTCAGTCTCCCGCCACTCCTGTACTTTTTGATTTTCAGTAAGGGACTACTGCATGACTTCATGCAGAAGGTCCTCCTTGCTTCTTCGCGGCCGCTTCTTTGTTCTTTACAGCCTTTCGGCGGTTGATAACAAGGATGGCTGGGATCTCAAGGTTGCATCTGTAAAGGCAAAATGCAACATTTAACAGAGGCAGCATTGTTCACGCTACACAGAGCAACGATTCGGCCGAAATTAAAGACAAGCACAGTGCATACAATAGCAGAAAGTGTCCGTCCCAAAGCGAGTGCACATAACCCACAAAAGCCCCAAAATGGTGAGTAACCACAGGGGCAAGGGGTCTGATTGTTTCAGGGCCATACCGTCCTCTGCCTTGGAGAGAGCCAACAGCTGCAGAGGGCCCCTATACTGAACACTGTCCTCACATTTTCCACACGATGAGTTTATCCTGGAAGATATCTCACTGCTGTGGGTGACCTGGGAAGCAAGGGAGGGTCTTTTACTACAATGCGGCTTCCATCCTGGCCCTTATGTGGCTTCCCTGTGTGCAGCAATGGTCCCCCCACCACTCAGGGCACAGTGGCGTTGACATGTTAGCCTTACTGGGACAAGGAGCACAGTAGTTCTGCCAAGGAACCTGCACAAGCGGATTGCCCAGCTTCTGCATGAGACCTTCGATGAGATCACTTAGGCCGATTACCACAATGTGAGAGAGCACATCAACACCCTATTCTGCATCTAGGCATGCACACAGCCCAAACTCTTCTTTCTGCAACCATCTTTGCCTGAAGAGCCCACACCAAACAACTACCTTCCCAAAATAAAAGCTACTTACCGAGCACCTCCTCTGCTGTTTGTTCTTCCCTAAGCACCGTCTGCTGTGACCGGCCACCCTCCTTCTGGCTTGAGAACAGCTCCTAGCTGCATGCATCTGAGGATGCCGGGCCGTCCTCTGGCTCTGGGCCCCCCTCCTCCTCAGCACCCTCACTCCCACTTTCCTCCTCCTGCTTTGTTGCACTCTGGGCTGCCACAGCCTCTGAAGTGTCCATAATGCTCTTCGGAGTGGAGGTGGGGTTGCCCCCAAGTATCGCGTCCAGCTCTTTGTAGAAATGGCAGGCCGTGGGTGCAGCATCGGAGCGACTGTTTGCCTCCTGTGCTTTGCGGTAGGCATTCCACAGCTGCTTCACTTTAACCCTGCACTGCACTGCGTCCCAGTCATGGCCCCTTTCTATCATGGCCCTTGATATCTGCCCGAAGGTATTGTAATTCCTATGGCTGGAGAGCAGCTGGGACTGGACAGCTTCCTCCCCCCAAACACTGATGAGGCCCAGCACCTCGCCATTGCTCCATACTGGGGATTGCCTGGTGCGTGAAGCCATGGTTACCTGGAAAGATTCGCTGAGAGCACTACACACCTTGCTGAGCAAACAGGAAGGGGAATTTCAAAATTCCCAGAGAATTTAAAGGGTGGGTCTGACAGTTGGTCACCTGAGGGCAGGCCAGTAGAGTTCAAAATGATGACCAGAGTAGCTAGAACAGGCATTGTGGGACACTTCATGGAGGCTGATCAGAGCACATTAATAGACCAGGGCATCCACACTGGCACCACAGCGCTCCAGCCGGGGTGCAGCAAGCTTTATGCTTCTCGTGGAGGTGGATTACCAGGGGCACTCCAGTCATGGAGTCTGGGCGCTCTACGTGCCTTGCCAGTGTGGACACCTCAGGAGTTACGGCGCCCAGGGCTGATTTAATCTGCTCTAACTTGCAAGTGTAGCCAAGGCCTAAGAAGACAGAAGGTGGCAGAGACTCAGCAATTCACAAAGTAAAACTGCTGTTCTAGTAAGAATGTTACTCTCTGTGATTTGATGAATATCTCTCTATTACAATGACAACTCAAACTGGTCAGATGATCTCTGAAGTCCCTATGGCATGGCTGTGGTCCCAAAAATATCACTGTCTGGGGGCACTAACCGCTGGAGCTCAAGGCAGTTGTGTTTGTTGGGCTATTGTGCAGCTGGTGCCCAAGGCAGCCTGAATTTCACCAGAAGCACAGTCCTTCTTTATAACTGCCAAGCCAACATGAGTAAGGATTCAGAACACAATGGGCCCTCAACTGTCTTTGTCTAGCCTTGCTGGTATGTGACTTGGGAAAGACTAGGGAGTAACAAGAATAAAACATAAATCAAAGGCCTTGATCTTCCTTTGACCTGTTTTATCTATAGTCAAACAATGACATTATCCACATATCAGGAATATTTAGATAGACTACAAACTTCTATCAAAGAGTTAACCTTTTAACACTGCAGATTGGAACAGCTGGTGAGTCAGAGAAAAAGACATCTCTTAAAACAACTAAGTAGTTGCATATAAATGCATGTGCCAGAGAAAGGGAGTCACAGCTAACTAAACTGAGCAAAGAGCAGCATAACAGCCATAAAATAATACCTCACATCAACAAGATACCAGAATTCAAAAACTATAGCTACCAAAATCATACCAATTTTACTTAAATTCAGCTTAATATCAGTGCTTCACTTTAACAGTAACTTTCACAGGCATCTTGGGCATTTTCCTGTGCCTTGATCCAAGCAGAAACTTTATTCCAGAACTCTTAACTATTTTGAACTGCAAACCAAAAATGAACTCATTTTCAGATGCTATGTGTCTAATTTGCTTATTTCTTTTATGACTTCATTTTCTTTGGAAATTCCACCTTCTCATATCACTTTCCTGACTCCATGGGTCGTCTTAAGCCACATGCAACAAATGTTTATAAACCATGGTAACCTTCCTGAGTCTATCTGGCATGAAATACTGTCAGAAAAAAATGAAGTAAAGCAGTTTAAGGCATACTCCCAAGGTTGGAAGGTTTCACATTTTATTTGCTTTTAATAAGTTTCATCCTTCTACTGCCAAGTTCTGTCTGACTCTCTGAATGAGGTTCATAAGTAAAGCAAACCAATGGCTGCAACCTGATTTCATCCACCTGTTACGTCTCATCTTAAATTAAGATTGTAAACTGCTTGAATTGTTTCTTAATATACATGCTTGTATGATTCCTAGCAAAATGAGTCCCCAACCTTGTTGGGGCCTCGGGTTACTGCGGTCAATAATAAAAATAAATTAGTAGTAATAAAATCAATGCTAGTACCTTATAGATCCTAAAAATACCACAGTGGCTACCATGTGGAAAATAAACCTGTGCAATCATCTACTACAAATTGCACTTCCTTGCTATGTCTGTCTATTATGTTCTTCTATTTTACCATCTGCTTACACAAAACCCGATCTTAAATGACTTAGAGTAAGATTTTCAAAAACGTCCAACCGCTTATACCCACGTAGCTTAGCAGCACAGTTATACAGGTATAACTGCATCTACACTAGAGTTTTTACTGATATATCTTCATTGGTAAATATTGAAGAGTCATGCCCTAACCAACATGTTTATGTTGGTAAAACTGTACACCAGATCTTAAAAGCATAAGTCCCATTGACAGTCACTTTTGTGCCTAAGTCACTTTTGAAAATGGGACTTGTGCTTTTGAAAATCTTACCCTTGACATTTTGGGTGAAATCTGGGAATTAAGCTATAAACTTCAATAGGGTCAGGATTTCACCTTTAAAATTTAGACAAACTTAATTCTGTCCACATGCTGGCACTCTGAATTAAGTAATTCTTACCAAGTTACACAAACTTGACTAACAGAGCAATCCAAGTCTGTTAAAAAAGTGTGTGCGGGGGGAGGAAGGAAGAGAACAAAACAAAACAGTGGTTCAAGTGTTCCCTCTCCATGCCCCCACCAGCCTTTACTCCCACCTGTTCTCCACTTAAAAAGCAAGCTACTAAAGCCTTGTATTGTCCCAAATTATGCTCTTTCAGAACAGAATATTGGGCAGAAAATTACATTCTTTGTCCTAATCTCACTGAAGGCAGCAAATTTCTTTTTGAAGAGCAAAGTCACAAGTTTCACTTCATTGTCTCTGTCTTCTCCATTCTCTTAAGTAGATAACTACAAAGTAGTCTGCACAAAACTACATACATACACTGGTCCCTCCCTCATTCACTATCACTGCTCAGCTATAATTTGTTATTGTAGGGTCAAATCAATTATAGTGCAGCTTTTTATTTCCCTCAAATACCCTAAACTAGAGCAAACAGCTGAGGGTCCAGTTTTGTGCCCCCCATCCCCCTTCCTATATAGGGCCTTGGAGACAAACCAAAATCCAACCCAGCTATGCTTCATAACTGAGCTTCAAGGATTCAAGCTGGGTGTTTGCTTTTTGGCTACTTGTTTAATATAGTGTTAGCATTTAAATGATCACAGCTAAGCTCTGACGTTAACATTCCATTAAAATGAATGTCTGAGTTCACACCTCTGCTACTGTTTCAATCAGTGTATCTGTAGACTGAAAAAACAGTGCATTCACACAAATAGCAAAGACTATCTTCTCCAGCTGTGAAGAACATGGGAGATATCTGTACAATTTACATAAATATTGTGTGTATCTCTGTTTGATTACTATGGTATGACTGGCTCTATGAAACACTCAAAGCTGTGAAAAATTTCAGGCCCTACGCGACATAGTTAGGACAACTTAACCACTAGTATAGACGCAGCTAAGTCAACGAAAGAATCCATTCTTCCATTGGCCTACCAAATTCCTTTCTAGGGGGTGAATTTACTACATCAACAGAAAATCCCCTTCTGTCACTGTAGTAAGAGTCTATGTCAGAGCGCTGTAGCTGTAGCAGTGGTAGTGTAGACATACCCTAAAGAGCTAATTCCAGTCCACCTGGAACTCTCCCCACCTACCCAGGAACCAGGAAATGACTAATTCAATTACTGGTGCACAAATGGACTACACAGTAAATCCACCACTGGAAGTCTAGAGACATGCATAAACTGGACTGACCAGGTTCAGATGTCCCAGAATGAAGGGGACCGTGAAATGGATGAAAGACAGCCTATGAACTCATGGGAGGGACATGACATGGTTAGACTGAGAGGCAGGGCCTGCATGAGTGCAATCTGCTTCATCCAGACCCAGTGCTCGGGGCAGTCCTGGGACAAGGGCAGCCTACTTAAACTTGCAAGGAAAGGCCAATATTTAGATAAGATAGTGTATGGACAGGCATTTTCTTGTTTTAACCCCTTTAATTCACCCCCTAGAAAGGAATTTGGTAGGCCAATGGGAAGAATGAATTCTTCTGTTGACTTAGCTGCGTCTACACTGGGAGTTAAGTTGACCTAACTACGTGACGTAGGGCCTGAAATATTTCACAGGTTTGAGCGATGTAGCAAAGTTTTAGTTGTAGGCCTGGCCTTAGTGTTTTGTTCCAAAAGGATAAATAAAATATACTTTGTTCTGAACAAGCTGCTCTCAGTCACTGTACTTGCATGCTGGTCACAGGCTCCCAAAGGGAAGTCTACAGCAAGGACTAAGATCCAGTTAGACATACTGAGGACAGATGGTAAACAAGAGTACTGGTGACCTAGTCTTTGAGCGGACGTGAATTGCAGTATTTCACACAAAGTAGTATAGTGTGGGCCAGTCACTTAGAAGGAGTGCCCACAGAGAGACAGTGGGGATCTAAGGTGCAGCTCACCCTGGAACTGTAACACAGGTATTGTAGATACCACCTTAAAAATATGAAACTTCCATTAAAGTTCTATAACATACAGAAAGATACATATAAAGAACCTTTGTGTCAGGATGGATTTGATTTAAATCAAATTGATTGATTTAAATCACTAGTCAGGAAAACTCAATTTAATCATGGATTTCTACATAAAAGTACATTCTTGTTGGTTGTTATAACCTTAATACATATTCTTCACAACTCAGAGATAGATGAGACCCAAACTGGATCTCTTTTACAGCCTGCTGCCATTATAGGTTTTCCCTTCTAGTGCAAGAATAGTTTGGTAGATCTCAAATCAGAAAGACCTCAAGACTTCTGGAATACGCTGCTCAAACAGTTTCACTTTTGTTTCTACTGCCTGTCCCTCCCTTCTCACATTTATCTCTAGACTTCTTCTCCTTGTCCAGATCTATTCCGCCCCCAACAATCTACTATTCATTGAACTTTTTGAAACTTTGCACTTTTAGAGAGAGATAAGGGACTGACTCTGTGTGTACAAATTTGCAGAGGGACAATAGGATTGAGGTCTGTTATTTCTCACCTCTCTATATTATTTATTTTAAAACATTTTTGCTGTTAACAAGCATGTTATCTCTGGAGACACAAATCCACAGTTTGAGAACTGCAAAACTAAGCATCTCTAATGGTATCTTCTAGACTTAGCTCTGAATCCCATTGGGTATTGTGACAGGGTCAGGCCAGATGGCTATAGGAGAGTAATAGAAGGCAGATATATTAGCCCCAGGTTAAGTAGGTCCCTTTTCCCTGGGTAAGGTAACAGGGAAAGTTCCAGAACAATCAGGAACCTTCTGGAGACAATTAAGACAGACTGATTAGAACACCTGCAGCCAATCAAGAAGCTGCTAGAATCAATTAAGGCAGGCTAATCAGGGCACCTGGGTTTTAAAAAGGAGCTCACTTCACTTTGTGGTGTGCGTGTCAGAAGCTGGGAGCAAGAGGCACTAGGAGCTGAGAGTGAGAATGCGGACTGTTGGAGGACTGAGGTGTAGAAGCATTAGACACCAGGAGGAAGGTCCTATGGTGAGGATAAAGAAGGTGTTGGGAGGAGGCCACGGGGAAGTAGCCCAGGGAGTTGTATCTGTCGCACAGCTGTTCCACGAGGCACTCTAGACAGCTGCATTCCACAGGGCCCTGGGCTGGAACCCGGAGTAGAGGGCGGGCCCGGGTTCCCCCGAAATCCTCCCAACCTCTGGTCAGACACAGGAGGAGTTGACCTGGACTGAGAATTCAGAAAAACAGCCAAGCTGAGGGCTGCCATGAAGCTCCAAGGCGAGCAAATCCACCAATAAGCGCAAGACCCACCAAGGTAGAGCAGGAACTTTGTCACAGTAGATAGAAAGATTAATCTAAATAATCTATACAGAAGCCCCGGAACACCATAAAATTGGGCCCCTAATCCATGAACCATTGGAACTCATTTACAAGACTTTTCTTAAACATTACATGAATATATTGTCTCATACTATATAATTAGAATTTATAATCCCTATTCCATGATGAGATATCTTTGAGCTATAATGTATCTTAATTAAAACTATCTTTAGATAGGTTTTTTCCTCAAAAAGCATTTTATCAAAAAAATCTGATTTAAATTAAAAAAATCTGATTTTTTTTTATTAAATCATTATTTTTATCGACCCTGCTTTGTGTATATTTTCATTCTAACAATGCTATTGTAATGGGTCTAAATTTTCATTCACAATCAACAAACATTAAAGACCAGTTCAAGCTACAAAGCACAATTCCCATCCTCAAGCAGTTTCCTCCATGACTGACACGAATGCTGTTTATTATTAAAAACAAGAGAAAGAGATGTTTCTGCTGAAAGTATGTCACCTTCCCCTTTGCCCTGAAGATCAACCGCACTACATTGATGACATGCCTCAGCTCCAATTGCCCAAGGTGGAAAAAAACCCAGTGATCTCATACTGCACCAAAGCACCAATAGTAACACCTCAGGTTATGAATTTTAAGGGAATGTGAAACATTCTAAGAGTCTCACGGTAATGGTTAGTAAATATTTAATATGGGTAACAGAACACTCACTTTCTCAAGTGAAAAAAAAACCAAACTGGAAATGGATGGACATGGGGATGACATGTTAACTGTTATAATCAGTGTCCTTTTGAAAACAATGCTGACATGTTTCAACAAGATCACAAAAATCAGATTTAAAATAGTCACGACAGTGAAAGAGAGGAGCAAGACATATTGGCCCAGCATAGCTCACACCTTACAAATCCACAGTTGACACAACTACCTCTAGTAAATATTAGAGAATGGTTACCACCATTACAAATGGCTGCAGATTAAGAATCTAGAGAGTCAGGTTTAAAGACAATTATTCAAATTGTGCATGACACTTACAGTCTAAAAGCTACAGACAGTATTTAAAGTAATTCCACCAGAAGACAGCAAGATTAATGGTTTAAAAATTCAGTATAGAATTAGTCACACATGGTTTTCAGCCTGGAGATTGTGAACACTACCATTTTTTATGGCTAGTTAGAAGTGGGGAAGACAGGAAACTTTTTTCCTGATGTCACATAGGATTTTAGTGCACGTAAGGTTGAGAATGACTGTACTACTTCATAAATAAGGAAACACTGTATAAACATCTCCCTTATAACCAAAGTCAACTGAAAACCCCTACTTTTCACCCGATTTTTGTTCACCTTGCCAACACCCAGCTTTTTCAATCCAGCATCACTACTGTCTGGCTCTATTATTTGGTATTCTCTCTTTTCTTGGTATAATACCACTTGCTCCACAAACCTGCTAGTCAGTCTGAAACCATGATAGGTAACTGAACTATACCCACATAGCAGAGGACAAACTTGGCCTGTGGTCCACTTTCTCCACATGATTTACATTTGCCTACTACTGCTACAACTCTAAGCAACAAGGCTCGACTGAGTTCAACTCAGCCATCAAGAGCTGCTTAGAGTGATAGGAGGAAAATATCCTCGTCTCTCCCTATCAGAGGCATGCAACCTCTGCAGCTGCCAGCATACTGAGGACTCAGACACAGGAATTCAAACCCATATCTCTTGTTTTGCTGGACCCTTGAGCTGTCCAATTCTTAGTTTCTTTCAGCTTAATAAGTCAGATACACAACAGTAGTTACTTAATGGCTAGAGCAAGAGACAAGCTATGTATTGCCAAGCTCTAATCCTGATAGCGATGGGCAAGTCACCACCTTTCCATTGCTCTGTCCCCCAAAATAAGAAACTGAGTATTTACCCTCCTTCACATTGGCATGAGTATTAATTAGCCAACATTGTACAGCATACTGTTTGAAAGTTAAGTATTATCACCACCCTAGATTTCAGGGGATGATGGGTGAAGCCAAGAAAGTTTCTATATACACCCTCCAGAAGTAAAAGAACACTAACTTAAAATGTTTGGTTGCTGTTACTAGATACTATGTTGAAACAGATAAGCGGCTTCTCAGGGAGGAAACATGGGACTGGAAACCTATGCAGCCTCCATGTTTAAGAGCTTTGGAGAATGATTTCAGACATTTATTCATTGAAGTAGTACTCAATTTTGGAATGGTCACAGATTCCCCTGGTTTCTAAGTCAAGAATTACACTGAAGTTGTATGGATTTAATTAGTGAACTACGGAATCTAATTATCCCAAATACACAATTGTACCTTAAAATCTCCTAAAATGAGCATCACCCTCCTATATTAAACAAGATAATGTTTGTTTATTTGGCTTTTTACCAAGTATCATGCACAAAGAACTATGTTTTATTGTTGGAAACTAATTTGCAAACAGATTTCAATGCTTCTCTCAACACTCTAGGAAATTGTATCCATATGCAACCCTCAAACTGAACTGAAAAATAGACTACTATAGCCTTTAAACAAAGCTTGGAAAACTAGGAGACAAAACTAGAATATTAATAAATATGTCTGAGATATTTTAAAAAAGGAGTGCCCTGCCATATTTAGATACCTACATATGGTATTTGGAGCCTAAATTTTGGAACCCATTTTTTAGAAAATGTTGGTCATATATCAATTTACTCACATAAACACATGTTATGTTACATTTGGAAAAGCCTCCCGACCCTTGAGTGCAGGAAGTTTTGTTTGTTTTTAAAATAGAATTTCATACCAGATCATCTTCTCAGGTACAGAATAATAAACTAGAGGAAGATATAAACAGCAAGAAACAAAGGACAAAAAGGACACAAACACAATAGACTTGATAACACTTACTGGATTTCTGTGTCCCTCTTGTCTTGCTTTGCTATTTAACAGCTTCCTCTCTCGTTTTGTACCTGAGGTTAAGAGGTATAAAACACTATTTCAAAACTTGCTGTCTTTTCTTGATACTGTTTTTGATTTCTTACCAAATTAAAATGTACTACTGGTATAAAAAGTGAAGTTGGATAGACACAAACTATACCCCATTTGGGCTCTAAAATATATTTTCAGCTATTTTAGACTTACAGATAGTTAGGCTGTACAATCTGTTGATGCTAGAGTATTGTCTAAATCTAATGTATCAGGCCAACTCTGGTTTCAGGTACTTTTACATCACTGCATATTTAGAAGAGACAGCTACGGTGAATGTATATATGTATATGGAGACAATTTTTCCTAGTTGCAAAGGAAGGCAAAATGAATATACCAAATATTGGGCCCCATCTTGTATTATATCAAAACATGCAGTTCCAATATTTATTTTATTATATACGCCAGAACTGCACACAAGCACTCACAACTTAGATGCCAGGAAGAAAATACTATAGTTAAATTATGGCCTAGGATTTTGGCTGTTAAATCCTAAGGAGGCCTACCATGGGGAGAAATGGCTGATTTTAGCATTTTTAAATATTCTTCCTTTGGAGAGAGACGGCTGAACAGATGGACAACTAAGTCACTCCTTTCATTAAAAAGGCATTGTTAGAACAAAACCAAAATAAAACAAAAAAAAAGCCTCAACGATACAGGTATTTAATTCACAAAAATAAAAGCCACCATTATCCAAAGTGCAGTAAAGACTATAGTATAAGTAGAATAACCTTTAAGTAAAAGACAATGTTTATCCGAGACAAAGAGATGACACCAATTTGTTTCCATGTTATGAGTTTTCTTCTACAACGGACAATTCACAAAGGAAGTGGAAACACTGGAGGTTGGGAGGCATATTGTTACTGGAAGAAAAACGCCTGAGAGCTATGGGCCAAAATCTCACAGGATACAGTTGACATTTCTCTCAGTTAAGTACTGCAGAATTAGTGTCTAAGGGTCTTTAGCAAGACTTTCAAAGAGCATCTTTACATCTTTCTATAACAGATGTCCATGAGGCTGCTACAGTACTAATGCAAAGGCTCATGAATCCAAGTGGACCAAAAAAACCATCCTTAGCTGTATGTTGCTCTTTAAGGGAGGACCCTATGTATGCTAATCAGCATTCGGGCACCTATCCAAAGTCCAAACATCGCTATGCTTGTCCCTTTACATATGACCTAGGATTCACAGGAAAGCACGTAATCACAACAGGAAGAAAGGTTGACACAACACAGTAGATATGACTTCAGTCTAATCAGCTGAAAGACAGGGCAGATTTCAGGGTTTTGCAAAGTTCCACTGGACCCACTAATTCCCATTTCTGATCCATTCCTGTAAAAGAGAAAGTCTTCATGGCCAAACCAATAATTTTTGATGATTTTTCTGTAAGTATTTACAATGAAAAACCCAGTTTATCATCTTCTTCAGATAGGGAACAATCTAAACTGGTGGCCACAGTTCACTGTGTCAGATTTATGGATGTCAAGGTACAGGATTTCATATAAACATTCACAGGTCCAACACATTATCATTTTAAGCACTTGTTTGAATAATGACAGGTTTCAGAGTAACAGCCGTGTTAGTCTGTATTCGCAAAAAGAAAAGGAGGACTTGTGGCACCTTAGAGACTAACCAATTTATTTGAGCATGAGCTTTCGTGAGCTACAGCTCACTTCATCAGATGCATACCGTGGAAACTGCAGCAGACTTTATATATACACAGAGAATATGAAACAATACCTCCTCCCACCCCACTGTCCTGCTGGTAATAGCTTATCTAAAGTAATCGTCAGGTTAGGCCATTTCCAGCACAAATCCAGGTTTTCTCACCCTCCACCCCCCCACACAAATTCACTCTCCTGCTGGTGATAGCCCAGTGAGTCTGTGTGTGTATGGGGGTGGGTTTTTGGAGGGGGGTGAGGGAGTGAGAGAACCTGGATTTGTGCAGGAAATGGCCTAACTTCATTATCATGCACATTGTGTAAAGAGTTGTCACTTTGGATGGGCTATCACCAGCAGGAGAGTGAATTTGTGTGGGGGGGTGGAGGGTGAGAAAACCTGGATTTGTGCTGGAAATGGCCTAACCTGACGATTACTTTAGATAAGCTATTACCAGCAGGACAGTGGGGTGGGAGGAGGTATTGTTTCATATTCTCTGTGTATATATAAAGTCTGCTGCAGTTTCCACGGTATGCATCTGATGAAGTGAGCTGTAGCTCACGAAAGTTCATGCTCAAATAAATTGGTTAGTCTCTAAGGTGCCACAAGTCCTCCTTTTCTTTTTGTTTGAATAAGAAATTTACATTTATGACAGCACTGGCAATCATGCACACAATGTATTTTGTACACAAAAGTTGCCTATCTTGATTTGTACCTCTTTCTGCATCCAGATCTGAGGTTATCACAGTAATACTGTACAGAAAGCGATACAGAAAAGTGCTCCCTAATTTGCTTTGCTAGGATGGTAGTCAACATTCCCAGAAAGCCTCACAAATGTAAGCTGAGTGATGGGACGTGAAACATGTGTAATGAAGTGACTGTCAAACATATTTTCAAGCTTATTTGTTAAGTGTTACAGCTAAACATGTAGGCTGGGATTTTCTAAGGAGCCTAAGGGAGGTAAGTCCCTGACTCCCATTGACCATTTCATTTAATTTTCAATGGGAGTTGAGTTCCTAAATTCTCTAGGCACTTTTGAAAATCCCAGCCATATTCTGTCACTGATTTAGAGTCAAACAGTTAAGTCAATGTAGTCTGTCTTTTAAAGGAGAACTCCCACATTAGGCTACAAGCAGATAAATCACACACTCAAATTAGAAACAAATTAAGCAGTACCTCTTGAGGTTTCAACTTTTCTATAGCTGTGGAGATGTCTGAGCTTTTTCCATGGAGACTGCCATTTTCCTGTAAACAGGCAAGTAGTAAGAACAATTAGGACAAGACTGAACATTCTGTATTGAAATCAACGGGAAGAATACTGGACACTGAAGTCTTATGTTAGGTAAGTTTCAATATATTAAAATAGAGACTTGTGAGTTTAGTTCTGTTTTCTTTTAAATTTGCATTATTTCTTTAGCTTATCACCGGACAAGATCTAGGAACCTCTGAGAAAAGCAAATAACCTGTATCTTTATGCCTGCTCCCTAAAAAACAGTTTTATCTTCATTCCCATAACCTAGATCAGCGCACTCAGACCAGATTTTCCCGCATACCCTCAGTGCGAGTTGTCCTCTGATCTTGTTAGGGTATGGAGAGAAAGTCATGTTATCCTCATGTGCAATTCCTGGACATCAACCATTAGCAAAACAGAGACTCACAAGCTGAAACAAAACCTTAAATACAAACAAAAGCAAAATAACAACAACCACCACAACCACCCACCACCAACCATATACACAATAATTTATAAATAAATATATATTGCCAGTTTTCTTTAAACTTGCTATATTAAGCCCCTGCTTTCCCATTGATTTCAATGCAGAATGGAGTTTCTCCCTGTCCTATTTTTTGCAGAAACACATGGCCACCATGGAATAAGTTCTACATTTATATTTATTAGCCATTATAGCACTGTTAAATAGACAGTTTCTAAAAGTTATCTATTTTTTGAGAAAACAACACTGGAGTTTTCTTTTAATATAAATTAAGACTTTCTATACAAAGTAGATAGATATATTTAGCAGACATGACCAGCCACACCTCATTTAACATTTCACACAAAGATATACAGAAAACTTTTCCCCCTTAAATATTTTCTTATATGCAATGAAATAATGAACATAATGGACCAAACTACATTCACTACATCTTTTGAACTTTTTGAAGAACTAATTCGGCTACCTAATTAGCAGCATAAACCAAGGCAGTCATCTGATGTGCACAACTTTTGCTCTGCCTCTGTGGGGCAAATCTTCCTTAATATTCTGCAACTGCAGAATACCCTGCCTGCCACACAACTAATGAGATTCTGCTGCACATGGTTCTGGATGCTGAAAGTCTGCAAAGGGAGAATTCCTGAGGCTCCTTCTCAGGCCACAGCATGGTGCTGTTGGGAGAATATGAAATTACTGATCCACTGGCCATTAAACTTGAATGGCTGCAGCACTAACATTGCAGAGCAGCCAAGGAGCCATAGCTACCCAGAGTGCCCCCCAAGAACTTTTAGGGACAGCCCTAGAGCCAGCCTGTATGTTAGATAATGGATTAGTTCTATGTTTATTAAATTAAATTCCAAAAATTATGCAAAAAATGTAGTATAGAAAGATCTGTTCAGAAGTGCAATTTGTTATGGAACATTCAATCACAGTTTCAGGCCATTTTATGCTTTCTTCTCTTAGATCTGGATCCTGCTGTCCTTATTCTGGCAAAGCTCCCAACTAAAGTTAACGGAACTTTGCCTCAAAGGCTGCAGATCCTTAAAAACTGCAAGAAATAAAACAATTTTAAAGGGAAGAAAATACACAAAAGATTATATCCTCTGAGGCTCACTATAATTTCTTATGCTGCTTCATTTCCAGTTGAATATAGTTCTAAAATAAAAAGTTTCTCTTTTCTACACAATGTTTTCTAGTCTTAATTTTTGTATAGGCTTGGCAGAATTTGAGTTTCATTTTTGTACAATTTTGACAGATACCAATTTTTAAAAAACTTTTTTTTAGATATTTATCTACTTAAATTTTCAGAGTAGTGTGAAATTATGGGGCTTAGGAGTCATACAATTACTTAATGACAGTAGATGTCGAGATTCAAAAAGTTAAACTTCATAAACGATTAAATCACAAATGGTCAACATCACATGTCAAACTATACAAAGTAAAAATCCTTAGCTCAACCAATCATACCAGTTTCTACTAGTTCATTTGTAACAAGCCTAATTCAGAAGTTTAAACCACTGGATTTTGACTTTAATAAGTCCTCAAAGCAGAATTTTCTTACTTTGCTGATCTATAAATTTTGATCATTATCAATGGAAACAGTTTTCATTAATTTATAGGTATACAGTGAAATCAACGTTTATCAACATTTACAGTTAAAAATCCAATCCTTCTAAGCCTAATTAAACCACACAAGCCTGTCCTACGAGACTGAATATGTAAGCATTTATGTTCACAAATTATGCTAAAATAAATTACTGTGCACGTCAGAGTTCTCTACAACTGAAAGCTTGTTTTGATCGAAGCATTGGAGTGAATATAATTTGCACCATATTGACCTTAAAGTATGAGCACACTTAGAAACAACTGGTACATGCAATTCTAGTTTATTCACCCAAAATTTGTATGTGCATGCATGCGCATAAGCACACGCACAACCCAGATTTTTCTTTTTTCAAGATGTTCATGGTGCTACTTAACAAATCCACAATGACATATCATAAATTATTGTCCTATGCCAATATGAAGTATTTACAGTATGAGAGGCACAACAGAATAAGGATTTAAGGCCAAATTCTGCCATCTTTACCCAGGCTCCATATTATCTCTGAATAGGCAAAATGATTTCAGTGAGAACCCTCCCACTTTAAAGCACTATTCTACGTGAGTAAGAGTGCAGAATTTGACATAAGTTATTGGAGGGGGCGGGGGGCATTATCCTACTGTTCTAAATCAAAGGTTACTGTTGGTTGGCAATTTGTTTACCAGTATTTAGCCTCTGACTCCCCCCCACCCCATTTTTCTTAATATTTTCCATATGCTCAAGCCAGGCTTACATTCATGCTTCTTTCACAGCCTTACGAGCAATAAAAGAATTAATCTCTTGTCCTCCCTCTCGCTTCAGGCATACCATGACATCATCAACGTCTCTCCTTTCCAATTTTGGTGTGTAACTCATGTGCGCCTGCAGTTTTGCCAGGGTATAATGGTTTTAATTTTTTAATTATCTGCTTCATCTCTAACCTCTAAAAACAAATTTCCAACTTCATATTATTGGAATAACAAGAATCCATATAAATATAACCCTACAAATGCACACATAGGCAATCAATGTAGGATACAGAACCTAAGAAGCATAAGCTCAAATCCCAGCGTAATTCAGCTTTTCACTGATTAATATCCATATACAAGTTTCTCATCCTAATTATCAATGTGGTCAAGATATTTAAAACAAAAATATCAACACAGGACTACGCATGTAATGCCATTTCAAATGTAGAAACAATTGCAAGGTCTACTAAACAAAGGGCTGGACTTCATGCCTTAAGTTACAAACTATTTAAATATTACTATACAAACCCTTCCAACATGTTGTACAATTTCCACGTTGCAGAAATGAGGTGGAAATTTTAACATGTTAAGTATTGTGTAAAACTACCTCAGACTTTGCCCTGGTCTATACTACAGAACTAAGTTGCCGCAAGGCAGTTTACATCAACCTAATTCTGTAAGCATCTACACTAAAATGTTGCTCCTGCCGATGTAACTCGTCTTTTACCTCGACTTAACTCCACCTCCACAAGAGGCGTAGCGCATAGATCAGCACAGTTGTAGACACTGCGCTACTTATATTGACTGTTGCTGGCTTTCCGAAGCCATCCCACAATGCCCCACACTGACAGTTCAATCAATGCAAGCGCTCCTACTAAGGATGAGCAGCACAAACATCAGGAGCACAGTGTGGATGTGCAGAAGCAATTTAGTTACTGCGGTGGCTGTACATCGACATAACTTTTGTAGTGTAGATATATCCTTTGTGAAGGCAAGTCAGTTGTTTTTCCTCGCTGTAAAGTCTAAATCTCAGAGCAGTTTTTTCCTGCCTGAAATTTGCAAAAGGAATGCTACAAGTCTCTCCATTTTATTTGTAAAGTATTATTTCTTTACTTGAGACATTCCTGGTCTCCTACTCTAAGCACATGATTGGAAGCTAGAACTCAGGAGTTCTAATCCTGCCTCCACCACCAATTCCATCTGTAACTCTGGCCCATACCTTAAGATCACCCAGAAACTTCAGTTGGTGCAAAATGCAGCTGTTCACTTGCAAAGCAATTTCTCTCATACAGAACATGTTACATCTGTGCTCTGGGAACTGCACATAGTTCCATTCCAGGTAAAATCTGGGATGCGGTTTTTAAACTTTACATGCTAAAACGTGTTGGGTCTTGGTTATCTCAGAGCCTCTCCCTCTCCCTTCGTGATCCCACATCAACAGAGATCAGCTAAGGCAGGGGTTCTCAAACTGGGGGTCGGGATACCTCAGGAGGTCACGAAGTTATTACATGGGGGGTCGCAAGCTGTCAACCTCCACCCCAAATCCTGCTTTGCCTCCATCATTTATAATGGTATTAAATATATAAAAAAGTGTTTTTAATTTATGGGGGGCAGTCACACTCAGAGGCTTGCTGTGTGAAAGAGGTCACCAGTAAAAAAGTTTGAGAGCCACTGAGCTAAGGCACAGGAGCTAACAGACCTCTGTTTTAAATGTAAAAGGGCTAAGGAAGAGTGTCTGCACAGTTGAGGACTCCACTCTGAAATCTGTTTCCACCAATTAGTTCACCAGGAACTGAATTTGTTGACTTCCCAGAAGGATGGGGGTGGGGGCATAAAGAGGAGAATGAGCAGGTGAGAGGGGTCGTGGGCAAATTGCTTTTGGGAGAAGGGGGGACATTTTAGTTTTTGTACATTGTTTTAATTTATTATTCAGTTTTCTCAATCAAACTTACCAAAGAGTATTAAAGAAGTTAATTTTAAAGAAGTTAAAATAGCTCAATAAAGCTACTTAATTTCTACTCCCATTTCCCCACTGTAAAATGAGACGAATATAGTCCTACCACACAAAAATGTAGTAAGGTTTAGTATTAAAGGGCATGTCTACACTACAAACTTAAGACGACCTATGTTAGATCAACTTACAGCCACCACAGTAGTTACTGCTGGTTCATGTCCACACTGCGCTCCTTCCGTCAGCGATGCATGTCCCCACCTGGAGCACTTCCGCTGACTTAAGAGCGGCAGCGTGGAGGGCTGTGAGCCCAGGCTTTCAGCTCCATGCAGCTCCCCCTCAGAGCCCAGTTGCCCCCTCTCCCAGTCTCTCGGCTCCCCGCCCGGACACGTTAGCCATGCTCAAGGCGGGGAGCCCCGCACCTGGAGCCTCGGCACAGCCAGGCTTATAGCGGCGAGCCGGGAGCCCAGGCAGCATCGGTGCTCCTGGAGGGGAGCTGGGCAGACACAGCCCAACTGGAGGGGGGAGCCCGGCAGTAGCCCGACTGGGAACGGGGATCCCAGGCAGCAACCCAGCTGGGAGCAGAGAGCCAGGATCCCCGGGGAATCCTGGCTCCGAGCAAGGAGCCAGCAGCCCAGGGAGCAGATGGGCTGTAGCTGGAAACCCCCATCCACCCCAGGGTGACAGCCCAATCTGTGAGCAGCTTTCTTGTCAATTTCATGGCGCCATCATGGAGCCATGAAATTGACAAGAATGACAGTCAACCTCCAACATAAGTAACCTGCAGCGTCTACTCTACATGGACACTACATAGCCCTAACTACACCGACATAAGCCCCATTCCTCTCTTGGAGGTGGAATTATTATTTCAGTGTAATAGAGCACTTACATCGGCAGGAGCAAGGCTGTAGCATGTACACTGACATAGTTAGGTCGACATAAGTCGCCTTACATCATCTTACCTCTTTAGCGTACACCAGGCCTATAAAACACTTTGAAAATGAAAAGCATTATTTATTTCTGTACTGTAGAGAGCACTATATACAAGTACCAACTAATACTATTAGTGTAAAGTCACCAAAACATATCACCACAAGACGCTAATATAAATGTTTGAAGGGATATATCCCTCGCAAGTACTTCCACATCAGACATTCTTGCTCAATAATGCCACCTTTTGTTGACTATTCCCAAACCTCCTTAGAGTCAACTGGAAACCTTACCCTTGAAGGCTCATATGAGGGACTTGGCTGACCACCTGCTCCCCAAGATGAAGCTCCTGTTCGTTCATCCATACCTAACAACAAAAAGAAAAATCCATGTGTATCATAAAATGCTAAGATGGAAAGGTAGTGTAATATTCTCTTGTGCAATAGCCTGTATCATTCTTCTACATGTAGCCTAAAATAGTATTTCTAGAAACATAACCGTATTAAACTAGCAAACAACAAACAATTGCCTTGCTGTCAGATTAATAAGGTAGGCTGCAAAAGAAAACCCAGATTCAAACTACTGTAGCTGGTGAAAAGTGAATGTAAAGTACTAGATGGCCATTTGTGGGGCTTAGTACAAGTAATCCACGTTTAACACAGAAAGGCAGCACAGTCTGGTGTACCAAGCATGACAACAGGACAAGAGGCTCTTGGATTCTGACCGTGGCTGCGCCACTTAATTACTATGTGGCTTTCAACAAGTGACAATACATTGGCCTCAGTTTTTCCCAATTTGTAAAATAGGGATAATACCTACCACACAAAAGTGTTGGGAGGTTAGTTAACTAAAGATTTCCTGAGTGATCTGATTTAGCAAAGTGTTAAGTATTATTTACAGCTCTGCTCTCTTGTTACCTAAATAGCAGTAACTGACAATGCTTTATGGAGAGAATGCTCAGCAGAGGTATTCATATCCCTCAGCAGTGACATTTATGTTCAATTAAGGAGCGCCAATGTCCAACTCCAATGGGTATAATTAAACTGAGCTAAGATCAACTTGTCAAAGGGTCCTTAAAGCTCCAACTAGAATATGGAGGATCTTCGTGAGGGAAAAAATGGCTAAATGGACAGATTCACTTAAACATACAAACAACATTCTTAACTGTTTGATTACTCAAAAAGAAAAGGAGTACTTGTGGCACCTTAGAGACTATTTATTTGAGCATAAGCTTTCGTGAGCTACAGCTCACTTCGTGTATCCGATGAAGTGAGCTGTAGCTCATGAAAGCTTATGCTCAAATAAATTGGTTAGTCTCAAAGGTGCCACAAGTACTCCTTTTCTTTTTGCAGATACAGACTAACACGGCTGCTACTCTGAAACCTGTTTGATTACTGTATGATTTTTAAGGTCACCTGCTCTTTGTCCTCATACTTTTTGTATTGCAGAGATGGCAAAATTTCTACCTTAACTCAGATTCTTTCACTATAAGCAAAACTATTATTTTAACATAGAAACTTTTTTTTAAAAAAACCTGCTAATTTTAAGTGTTAAATATAGGAAAAAACAAACATGCCATCTCTTCCAGTTCTGTAACAGCTCCTTTGGAGTCAGTTCCCTTTATGCAAATCCAGGTTACCACATTCAATTAACAAAAAATAAGAAAGGGGAGGAGATGGGGAGATTTAATATACTATAATTTTAGCTGGGAAGTAAAATATTTAACCAATATTACTTTGTGAACAAGTGTATTCATATTAGAATTACTCCTCATGCACACTTAACCATTGAAATGTTTTTTAAAACCCCATTCTTAACAGCTAATAATAAAACAAACTGCAAGATTACAAACACATTCCCAACATATGATTCCCCCTGCCAGAGAAAGACAAATGGATTTTAGGAAAATTTGTTTCTTCCATTTCAAATATGAACTGCTTCAAGCAATCTGATTATGTGAAAATGATACATTTCACTATTGGAGCACTAGTATGTGCCTCTAAAGCCAGCTCATAAACTGCTGCAGGAATTATTATTCCAACAGTTAATTCTGTGCACTTACCTGTACAGACGGAATTTCACAGAAGACCAACAATTTCTATTCTATATTGCATGTCTCTCTCCATCTAAGCTTCAAAAATAGCAGTGCTCTCTCTTTCCTCCTTCCTTCCAATCAGACCTCTCAGGTAAGATTTGATGGACAGCATATAGTTTTGAATTACAGCACTGCAAAACCTCATTACATAAAGCATCATGTGCATGGTTACTTCATACATACTACTACCCAGTGCATTGAGCTCCATCATGATGAACCATTACAAACATTACAACTAGAGAACATCCATCCATATATGTTACAGTCCACATAAAACTGGCCTAACTGCAAAATAAAAGCATGAGACACTAGGGAAGGAGGAAAAGAATACATAACTTGAACTGTAGAGAACTAGGGGTAATACCGTGCTCTAATCACTGTTTCCTCAAAGAACGTATTGCTGCAACAATATTTTATCTATAGCTCCTTAAAAGACAGCATGAAGAAAACATTTTATACTGAATAGTTAATTATATTACAGTGCCAGCAGCTAAAAAGTGTTGGATCCCCATGGTGTAGTGCAAGGAGGACCTACAGGGTGAGAAAGTGCTCTTAAGGAATGCAAAAACACTTTACAGAGCCAGCAATTTCTGTGAGTTTTCCACATTTTGCAGCTGACAGCACCGTAGTAGTTTTATTGTAATTGATCCAGGAACTGAACAAAAAGTCACGGCTGGCACTGACAAAGGCAAAAGTAATCTTTTGGCACAAATGACTCCTTTCTGCCAGGAACAATAGCTGTAGTAATGCAAGTATTATTATAACAAGTCTCCTAGTGCCTTGGTTTCAAAACAGAGGTAGAGTGTGAAAATATGTATTTATTAAATCTAGGATATAGGAACATAATACATAAATTGTCAAAACATATCAATAGATGACAATGCTGTAAACATAGTCTTAAGATCTATGGACCTCCTCAGCAAACCAAGTGCTTAAGTCCTTTTGACTTCAAAATTCAAATCAATGGAACTTAAGCACACCTTTAAGGACTTTGCTGAATCAGGGCATATATGAACAAGTGCTCTCATATTTTCAATCCACTACTTTTCTACTAAGATGCAACCAAACTGTTTCTTTCACAAACTGAGAAAATGTTGGGGGGGGAGGGGAAGAGAGGGAGAAAGAGGAGGTTCAAAACCTGTAAACAGAAGAACTTCCCAGAAAAACAGGGTACTTACCTGTAACTGGAGGGTCTTTGAGATTAATGGTCCCTATCTGTATTACACACATGGGATATGCATATATACCATGTTCCTGAGTCCAGAATTTTTTGCAAGCAGTGTCCACTGGCCTTCATGAGCTCGCCTCATAAAAGGTGGTTCAGGCCAACCCCTCTCCAGTTTCCCATTCTTCCTGCAGTTGAAAGAATCTATAGCAGAGGGGACAGGAGGTGGGTAGTGGAACACAGATAGGGACCACTCATCTCGAAAAACCTACCGTTACTGGTAACAAGTATCAGAGGGGTAGCAGTGTTAGTCTGCATCTGAAGAAGTGGGGGGTTTTACCCACGAAAGCTTATGCCCAAATAAATCCGTTAGTCTCGAAGGTGCCATCGGACTGGTAAGTAGCCTCCATCTCTTCTTTGAGTAATGGTCCGTACGTGTAGTCCATATGGGAGAGATTAACAAGCAGTGGTCAAACAGGGGATGGGTGCGATGATGCAGAAGTAATAGCGGACTGTAATATCGCTGTCCTCACAGCTGTATTCAGAGCTCACGCCTGGACCAGAGCGTAATGTCTTGTGAAAGCGTTATGAAGATAAGCAAAGAACTCTGTCAATACAGCTGACCCACTGATCACTCTGCTACGGAAACAAATAGTTTAGATGTCTAACATCCTTTGTCTTTACAGATAAAAGGCCAAAGTCCCTCAGACATCCAGAGAATGTAACCATCTCTCTTTATTTTAGGCATGCAATTTTGAAAAAAATACCAATAAGTGGACTACCTGACTCATATGAAACTCAGAAACTGCTTTAGGACAAATCTAGGGTAGGGTCATAAGGAGACCTTTTCTATATAGAAGATAGTATATGGTGGGTCCACCATGAATGCTCACAGCTCACTGACTCTTCTGGCTGAGGTTATAGTTAACAGAAAAGCCACCTGAATGGACAGATGGGCCACAGAGCACTATGGCTAGAGGGTCAAAGAGGGGAGTTAGTGAGAGAGACAACCAACCAAAGTTGAGGTCCCCCTGAAATGCAAACTTCACCAATGGTGGGAAGGATATGAAAGTCCCCTCCAGAAATCTAGTTGTGTCAGGATGAGTGAAGATTGTATGGTTATCCACTGGAGGATGGAAAGTCCTAATCACTGCTAAATGCTCCTAAATGCACTCACGGAGTATTGAGCGTGAAACCTGAAGCCTCAAGGGTAAAAGTAGATACCCTAAGACAGCAGAGATTCCAGTGAATTCTGGAGACAAGCTGCTCTGGGGAGCCCCAAAAATGCTTCCACTTTGCTGAGTAACAGCTTCTCGTAAAGTCTTTCTGCTTTGCTTAAGATTGACTGCATCCTTTTGGAACATGAGTGCTCTATTTCCAATGCCCACCCAAATACCAAGCTCTGAGTTGCAGAAGTCCTGGATTGGGGCACTTGAACCTGCCCTTGTGCTGCGTTAGAAGTTCCAGCAATGCAGGGATGTTCACAAGTTGTCAAAATGAGAGCTTCAGTAGATCCGTAAACCAGAACTGTCTTAGCCAGTTGGGCACAATCAGGATGACTTGAAATCTGTCTTGGCAGATTTTCCATATAAGTTGTAGTATCAACGCAACGGGAGGGAAGGCATACCCAGGCAACCTTTCCATGACACCAGAAAGGCACCTTCCATCGAGACCGTGCCCAGGGCAGCTCTGAAGCGGTACTGAGGAAGTTTCCTGTTCACCCATGAGGCCAAAAAGGTCACAGGCTAACATACCAATTGGACTAAGATGTTGTTGAGATCTGAATTATGAATCTCCCATTCACGGTTTGTGGAAAAATGTCTGCTTAGGCAGTGTTTTATACCCATGGTAAATATGCTGCTGATAGGGCCGTGCAAAGGCTGATGCATCAGAAGGTGACTGCCTCTATGCACAGAAGGAGATCTCTCACTCCCCCCTGCTTATTTATATTTAAAAAATAATCTTCATGTTGTCCAACATTATTTGGACACATCTAGAAGGCACTACAAGCTAGACAGACCACCAAGTGTTCCCAAGAGCGAGGTTTCGGTAATGATGGTTGCCTCGTGAGTCAGTGTGAAGAAAGGGAACTTGTCCAGTTTGGTCCATCAGATGAGAAAGACTAAAGTTTTGGGCAGAACTGTCACCTTGCCATTTATGTTGCCCTTTTCTGGTGAGCACAACAGAGAGAAGTCAGGCTTGTAGGCAGTGAAGACACAGCCTGGAGAACAGCATAGTATGTGGGCATGAAGCCATGCAACTGAGGAGGGAAAGGCAAGTTCTGACTGACATCCTGGGTCTGATAGCGACCTGACACCTCTCAAGATGTAAATATGCTCTTGCTGTGGTCGAATCCAATTTCATCCCTATAAAATTTATGAACCTGGTGGGGGTCAATGTGGATTTTTCGTGACTGACAGACACAGACACTCAGGGAAAGCAGAAAGCTGAACAGCTCGCTGGACTTTCTTGTAGGAACTGCCAATCAGAAGCCAGTCGTTGAGGTAAGAAAAGTCTGTAAATCCCTGTCTTCTGATCCAAGCTGCCACTATTGAAAAAAACCTTTGTGAAGACCCTTGGTGCTGGGGCTAGACCAAAGGGAAAGACTATGAATTGGTAATGATCTTTATCAGAGATGAACCTGAGGAACTTTCTTTGGGCTTCGTGGATGTCTAATGTGAAAATATGGATCTTTCATGTCGAGAACCACAAATCATGTGCCCTCCTCTAGCAAGGGAATTACTGATGCCAAGGATATCATACAGAATATTAATTTTCAAATGAACCTGTTCCAGATCGAGAATTGGCTTCCAACCCCCATTCTTCTTGGGATCAAGAAAGAAAAGGAATAGAATCCCTTCCCTTGATGCTGAGGTAGAGCCCTTTCTATGGCTTCCTTGAGGAGAAGTTCACTTCTGGCTGTAGAATCTCCTCATGAGAGTGAAAGAAAAAAAAACGGGAAGGGGGTTCATGGGTAGGAGTTACCAGAAACTTGATCAGATAGCCATCACGAATTATCTCTAATGAATAGGCCTATCAAATTCACGGCCAAGAAAAACGCGTCACAGACCGTGAAATCTGGTCTCTCCCCCTCCCCAGTGAAATCTGGACTTTTGTGTGCTTTTACCCTATACTATACAAATTTCATGGGGGAGACCAGAGTTTCTCAAATTGGGGTCCTGACCCAAAAGGAAGTTGCGGGGGGGGGGGACGGGGGACGGGTGTCACAAGGTTATTTGAGGCGGATTGCGGTATTACCACGCTTACTTCTGCGCTGCCTTCAAAGCTGGGCAGCTGGAGAGCAGCATGCTGTTGGCCAGGCGCCCAGCTCTGAAAGAAGTACCCTGCCAGTAGCAGTGCAGAAGTAAGGGGCAATACCATACCATGCCACCCTTACTTCTGTGCAGCTGCCTTCAGAGCTGGATTGCTGGAAAGTGGTAGCTGCTGACTGAGGGCCCAGCTCTGCAGGTAGCAGCACAGAAGCAAGGGAGACAATACCATACCGTGTCATCCCTACTTCTGTGCTGCTGCTGGTGGCGGCTGTGCCTTCAGAGCTGGGGTCCCAGCTAGCAGCCGCCACTCTCCACCTACCCAGCTCTAACGGTAGCAGCGCAGAAGTAAGGGTAGCAGTTATGCAACCCCCCTATGACAATGACTTTGCAAACCCGCCCCCCCAACACCTTTTTGGGTCAGGGTGCCTACAATTACAACACCATGAAATTTCAGATTTAAATAGCTGAAATCATGACATTTATGATTTTTTTAAATCCCATGACCGAGAAATTGACCAAATGGACCGTAAATTTGGTAGCACCCTACTAATGAACCTTTATCTGTATTTGGGGCTCTCCAATTTCTGGCAAATGGGGTAACGCAGCCCCTGAGCATCAGAGTAGGGGAACAAAAAGGCACCAATAATGGGATGAGGGTCTCAACAGTCCTGTCTAAAGAAACTCTTAAGTTGGGGGGTTAGAGTACAACCTAGCAGCGGATGTTGCAGAGGCTGGATTCCTGGGTCTATAAAGACTGTCTCTTGCATGGTGGCTCACGAAGACGTTGGTGGCAAAAAGCTGAGGCGGTGGTCTTGCCCTATACCCCATTCATGGTGTTTTCTCTTAGGGGCAGTCCTATAAATGCCCAGCAAGGACTTGAGGACAACAGTTCACTTGAAGGAGTAGAGAGACTCATCTGTCTTCTTGTGAAATGGGTTGACAGTATTAAAAGGCAGATCTTGGATGGTATTCTGTATCTCTCGAGGGAAACAGAAGATTGCAACTATGAGTCTCACCTCACAACAATGGCCAGAGCCATCCCCCTAGAAGCAGCATCTGCCATGTTCACCGGGGCATGGAGGGAAGTTTTGGCCACCAATCTGCCCTCATCCACTAAGGCCTGGAAATGGGCCCTATCCTCCTCAGGGAGTTTGTCCTTTAATTCCATGAATATAGTATAATTAGTAAAATCGTATTTAGCCAAAAGGGCCTGATTATTTGAGATCCTGAAATGGAGGAAGGTGGAAGAGAAGATCTTTCTCCCTAGATGGCAGAGTCACTTGCACCCCTCATCAGAGGAAGTAACCTTTGGGTGCAGTTGCTTGGACCGCTATGTAACCACCCGCACCACCAAAAAGCTAGGCAATGGGGGAGAACAAAATCTCACCCCCACCTTAGATGGAACAAAGTAGGAGTGGGAATACAAGAAGTAGGAATGTGTCAAACTGTATTTGCTGGGTCCACAATGGCCTTATTGATGGGGAGGGATGCTCCATTAGGAACAGAAGGCTCAAGAACGTCTAGTAAGCTGTCCTAGGGCTCCTGGACTTACTCAAGCTGAATCTGTAGCTCCACAGCCACTCTGTGCATGAGCTCTTGATGTTGCATAAAGGCATATGTTGGAGAATGCAAAGATGATGAGACTGCTCTCAGTACTTTCGGAGCCAGTAGATCCAAATCACCTTACCCTTCCAAACATTTATAACAGGGCCAGCTGTGGATGTTCAGGTGATGGCAAATAAGACTCCTATGCCAATCCTGGGTATCTAAGGCAAGGCTCCCACAGTCCCCAATACTGTGACTAGGATGGATCAACTGGTAGAGGACCCCATGGCATAGAGTATCACCTGTCTCTTGGCCAATCGTATCTGGTCGGAGGCTGGAACCAGAATCTTCTGGGGCTCCTCTCTCATGCCACCTCCACCTGATGCTGCAGAGACTCCTGCAGGGTGTCAGACTCATCCAAAGAGAAAGGTGAATCCCTTACCTCTGGCGGAACCAATGGTTGGCAGGTGGGATGGGAGAATGAGTCTGCATCATTGGAATAGTGGCTTCTTCTGGTGTACCAATGTCCTGGTACACTGATGGTCCAGACAGGAGGGGTGAATGCAGATAGGAAGAGCGAAGATGTCCTCTAGGGAGACGACAACCCAGATTGCCCTGGGGTATGAGGAGAGTCCACTGGCAGAGCGATCGGAACAGGAGCTTCCTTGGTCACTCTTGGCAGTAGTTGGCTCAACTCTAGGGCCATGTCATAACGGTACAGAATTGGTTCTAGAAGTGGATGGGAGCACTAAGAGTGGTTTATCTCAAGCCTTCATCCTAGGAATTGAAGTCAGAACTATCAGATACATACCCTTGTGCATCTCCTTCTCCTGTCAAGAAGATTTATTCGTGCCTACGTCCTTAGCACCCATGTGTGCCAGCTCTCCAGACTTTCATGGTGTCAGGAAGGAACAGTTTTAGATGAAGATGGCTTTGCCCCTATGTCTATGAGTGCCCCGTGCTCTCATGTGAAGCTTTCTCCTTAGGCTTAAGAGAGTCTTCGTCTCCATTTCTGAGCTCATGCTCAGAGGGGTGATGTCCACTTGGTGAGACTGATGTACAGGAGGTGCTCCGGCCCAGATCTGATTGGTGCTCCATTACCTTCTCCATCAGATGTTCTCTGGGTCTCAGTTCCTGACCCTTGTAAGTTCAGGATGGAAGGTAGGAAGGGTCAGTGGCAGATGCTGCACTTGGCAGAAGTATGAGACAAACCCAGGCAGTACACGCAGCATTGTTTTTCGTTGCTCACCATAAAGAAGCCAGAGCAAGAAACAGTTTTTGAAACCCCTGGAGCCTGGGCATAATCCCAGACTTCTTGGGGGAAGATGTCACCGGGTGAGAAAAAGAATAGGGAAAACACTATCTAACTACACTATAGTATAAAGACTACCAAAAAAAACAAAACTGTATACAATATCTTTCACCAATGACACAATAAAAAAGGAGCTGAGAACACCAAAGATTCCAACTCAGACCATGCAGCAGTAAAAAGGACCGAAAGAGGCATCAGCCCACACCATCTTTTATGCCCTCAGTTTGGAGCACGAGAGAGCTACAGCATATGTGTGGACCAATGAACACTGCTTGCAAAAAATTCCAGGTTGAGGCACATGGTGCAAATACATATCCCACATGTGGCATACACATGGGGCCCATCACTTGAAGAACAACTTGTTTTTCTGCACACTTAAGATTCATCACTATTCTGGCTGATTATATTAATATTGGATGTGAATAACTCAATTTCTAGGAGGTAAAATTTGTTATTTTCTTGCCTCTTCACAAAGAATTTGTTTTTCCTAAAGTAGCAGTGTGTGTGTGTGTGTGTGTGTGTGCACGCATGTATATTTGTATTAACTGTAATAATCCTTCTATAAAAGACAACATGATAGGACTTTAAATACTAAATACAGAAATCCCAACTCTGAAACCTTAAATCCAATCCACATACTTCTAAAGGTTTTGTTTGTCTTTTTAAAAATGGCAAACGAGTACAGTACTTTAGATCTCAAGCTTTTTAAAAGAAAAGCAAACAAAGAAGAAAGGTAGTTGCCTTGCTACTCTGACATATGCATTCATTTAGAAAAACAGGTTCAAATATATTCACCTGAAAAAAAAAAAAGATATTGGCTTTTATAACAAACTGAAATGAAAATTGTTGTTTTTGCTGGTATCAGACAAAGAGGACCATATTTAAAACTTATTTCAACAGACAAGCTCTAGTGCTCTTGTAAACAAGGCAAGGATAATATATTTTATAGGTTTACCATCTGCTATGGTGATGATCAAATAAATGATCTGACCAAAGAAATCAGATTGTAGCTTGTTAAGGCAGGTATTCGAGGTATGAGTTTCTATCTTTTATAGCTTCTTTATCCAATTTTGTTCTGGAGTAATGATATTCCTTCAGATAAGATTCAACAACTGAAATCAATTACAAAACAATGTACACAAAGAAACAAAATGATATTGATTATATTTTACATCCTAGACACCCAAACAAATATATCTACCATTATGCTTCATATTGCAAATGTCACAAGTATGAGACTGTAGTGAGGCAGGGTGGCCTCCTAACACAGAGGGGGAGGAACCATTCCCCGCCCCCAGGTGGATGGAGCCAGGCTGGGCCCACCCCTTGCACCTGAAGCAGAGGGGCGGAACAGGAAGTACAAGAGGCAGAGCCTCCAGCTCAATTGAGGGAGAGCCAGATGCTGCTGACCCCTGAACCAGGGCCTGAGCTGTATCAACCCCTGCCTCTGGAGGAATATCCCGAGGAGCTGCCAGAACTGCCGGCTGCCAAGTACCCCAAGACCCATGAGCAACAAAACATTATGACCAGGCAGGGATAGGAAGTAGCCCAGGGAAACCAGACATTAGTCCAGTTGTGTTTGCTGAAGCCACGGTCAGCGTGTTTCGGCAGGATCCCCGCTGACCCAATGGTGGGATTCCCCACCACTGTTAGGACCCTGGGCTGAGACACAGTGGGGTAGGGTGGGCCTGGGTCTCTCTACTCCCTGCTGCTAACCCCACCCCTGGGGTGGCAGCCTACTCACATTAGGCTGGATGGGCTACGTTTGTTTACTGTCTGTGCCAGTCAGAGAGTTGGGCCATAGACTGCTTCTGCTTTGCCCCGCCCGGATGGCTTAAGCCTGTTTGCCATCTGCCATAGACTGCTTTGCTCTACCCCAGCCAGGGAGCTGGGCCATAGACTGCTTTTTATCTGCCCCACCCAGAGAGCTTGAGCCTGACTGCTTAGTATTGCTCAGCCCTGCCCAGAGGGCTGAGCCTGGCTGTGCTTGCTGCCTGCCCCAGCCAGAGGGCTGACTACAGACTCTTTACTGATTTACAGTGCTAATCCCCTGTTGATTGGCCCTCAGCCGTTAGGTGGCGTAGTGAGGTGGAGTGACCTCCCTCTGTCGCAGACAGGGAAGAACCACTCCAAGCCCCTACAGAAATATTATGACACAAGATGTGCCTATGTTTTATTTCTACATACTTTGGGGGAGGGGCGGCGTGTGAACCAGAAAAGGATATTTTTAATCAGCCAAGAAATGTTTCCTCATAATTTTTAAAAACAAAAACTCACAACCAACTTTCTGCAGATTTTGTGAATCACACCAGTATTTTTAAATTTCTGCCTACTGAATATCACACCCATATTCCAGTAAGGAAACATCTTGCATGTAAAAATAAATGAATCTTTTTCACAGAAAAGAATGCAAATATTTTATTTCTGTTAACAAAGAATCTAAAGTTCTCAAGGGTACGTATACAAGTGGTTAAGAACAGAGAAAAGATTTCCACATGTTATGTACCAGCATGAAAAAACGTTACTTAAAACTGAAAGGAACCTCATAATAGATTTCATGTGGTCTTCTTAAAATACACAAAGCGAGGTGCATTTCTCAAACTAAAAGGAGAAATGAAAGCTAAGCAGACTATCAGCAATCTAACCACTGAAGTGACGGGGGGATAAACCCAGGTTCACCACTGAAGTCTGATTATGAGATAACATTTTTGCTTCTTGCCAGCTAAATTTTGAAGTTTTTCATGGAACGACAAAGCGGGGTGGTGGACGAGAATTGTTTAATACAATTCATGGAAGAGGACCAGATAATCCCCACTACATGAATTACTCAAAATTAAAAATTCTATAGAAAGTTTTGCCATATTAACCAAGAGAGATGAAAGAGTCTTGTGACAGAGTCCCTTCCCAAAGCACACTACTTGTGGCATGGTGTGGCCCTATAGGCACTCCACCCTCAGGTCCCTCCCAGTTCTCCAAATTCATAAAAAATCATAGAACTGTATGGCTGGAAGGGACCTTGAGGGGTCATTTAGCCCAACCCTCCATGCTGAGGCTGGACCAAGTGTACCTATATCTACCCTGACAAGTTTGTCTGACCTGTTCTTAAAAAACATCAAATGACGGGGGATTCCACAGCCTCCCTTGGTAATCTATTACAGTACTTAACTATCCTTATAGTTAGAAAAGTTTTTCCCTAGTATCTGACCCTAATCTCCCTGGCTACAGATTAAATTGATTATTTCTTTTCCAACCTTCAATGGACACGCAGAACAATTAATGTTCCCCTTCCTGGGGTTCAATTTATTAAGTCTTTCTGAAATACAGTCTCCTTTAGCCCTGCAAACCCAAACCCCTCCCTTTTGGGGTTCCACATTTCATTCTCATTCCAGGGCTTCAGGTTACTGGTCCCTCTTTGTTACCTCTCTACCAGGGACTTCTGTCAGTCCCACTGCAGTTCCTGGCCTCTCTGTAGTCTTTTCTACAGGCCTCTTCTTGTCCTGGTCCCTGGACTCACAAATCCATCCCTCTACAGCCCCCTTCATGGGGCTGTGCACAGATTCAAGCAGGCTTCTTCAGCCTACCAGTATCTGGATTCCAGGGCCATTCCACAGAGCCTCCCTTCTTCCTTCTCTTTCCCTGGAGTCAACTAATAACTGGATTTTATCCTGTTCAGGAGGTAGCTCACCAATTAACACCTGACCCCCATTTCCAAAGCTTGTCTGTAGCTCCCCTTAAAGACTTGTTTCCTTAAAAGTGGCCATGTCATGTAACAGGGTTGGCAGGCCCTGAGCCCCACTACTCCTTAAATGGGACTACCATCCTGTTAAAAGCCTAACAACAAATTAAGTCTGATGAAAGAAATAGTACAATACAACCACCATATATTACATTCAGTAAAAGGAGTGACTATAGACTGTATTACAGTATACCGATGCAAAATACAAGTCTACGTTGTGCCTGGTAAAATAACTGTTCCAAGTAATGACAGGTTTCAGAGTAACAGCCGTGTTAGTCTTGTATTCGCAAAAAAAAAAAAAAGGAGTACTTGTGGCACCTTAGAGACTAACCAATTTATTTGAGCATAAGCTTTCGTGAGCTACAGCTCACTTCATCGGATGCATCCGATGAAGTGAGCTGTAGCTCACGAAAGCTTATGCTCAAATAAATTGGTTAGTCTCTAAGGTGCCACAAGTACTCCTTTTCTTTTTGTTCCAAGTAAATAAAAGTTGAGCATTTCATTAAAAAGTATTTTTAAAAAAAACTATTCAGTCACCAAAAGGCTAGATTCTATTGTGTTATGCTGGTTTAAGACGGAGGTAACTTACCATCAATTGTGTTAGCTCAGGTTTACAACAATGTGAATTTTGCTGTCTCTAATCTTCAGTATTCAATACCAAACATCTAAATCACACAGAAGCTGTTTTAAACTACAATGAATTGATGAAAGGGTTAAGACAATGACAACATGGGCACTGGATAGCTCAGATATTGTTAATGAGATGTTGCTTTCCATCTCAATATCACTTTTAATAGTAATAATCAACAACAAATAACTTGTATTTATAAAGCATTATTCATTCTCAAGATTCCAGAAGAACTTCACTTATGGCATATAATTAAATTACTCACACAGTGAAGACATACAACAGCCATGTGGGTTAGCATGGCAATCATTTTGCACCAGCAATGCTATACAATGTTTGTATTATTTTTAGTTAGGGAAGTTGTAAATTTCCCCAACTGAAAAACTGCAGGGGAAAGAATGCAATTACTCAAGTGGGAGAACAGGCAGAATATAATTACTCCAGTGAGAATTTTAGCTGGGATTGACAATGCTATTTTTACAGAATGTATTAAAAAATCTCTTAACGACCACTCATGGTCAGGATCGAAGTACAGTGCAAGGCACAGAAGGAACTTGCACTGGTGATGCCTGCACTGTACATGTTCTATGTATAAACAACAGACTTTAGTCTCCAGTGCTGACAATTTAGGACCTGTTAATCATTCTATTTTCACAAGCTAAAAAAGAAAAAAGTAGCGAACCCATCTCTGCATCTAGGAGTACTGCTTAAAAATGTATTTTAGGAAGCAAATGACCTACAAGAACTGCTTTCTTTCCAGTATAGCACATTGTTTTTGGCTGTACACTTCATCAGTTCTTTTTCTAGCACACTAAAATAATTGGGTTGTATAGATTAGATGAAAAAAATGTGACTTAGATTTACACACAAACACTGAAAGCCATCTTGTTCAAACTGGAAAACTCTGAGCAAAATGTCTTTTGTTTGTTTTTAGTAGTAACCATTAGCATCATAAGTCAGTACCAATAAAGCAGTTCCTGTAGAACTATCAAGTACATTTTAGGGTTTTTTCACTGATTACTTAACACAATTTGCTATTTAAAAACAGCTGTGTGAGCAATTACTATTCTTAGCTTAATTCCACAACCAATTCTATTCATTTCCTGTAATGAGACTTATGTATTCCCTCTGTAGAAGAGTCTTAGACTATTAATTCTTGTAATGGCAGTCTATGTAGCTCAACTTCTGCCATTACTTTTCTGTTTTCCTTTTCCTTATGTTCTCAATTTGCTAGTCTCTAAATCATCATTCCATTAATCATTCCACACACTGAACAATAACCCCTGAAGTGAACTTAAGTTTTAAATGCAATATAACCTGAACATGGCAAAACTGATACCATTAAGTACATTATTATAACTCATGTAGATATATCCAAACAGCTCAAAGTTTCATTAGTGCCAAAGGAAAACACCAAATACTTCTGATTTAGCATGATTCCTACAATGAGAAGTGGGAAAAAAAAATTCCCTGTGTCAAGGTTCCTTCCCTATTCTGAACTCTAGGGTACAGATGTGGGGGCCTGCATGAAAAACCCCCTAAGCTTATTTTTACCAGCTTAGGTTAAAACTTCCCCAAGGTACAAACTATTTTACCTTTTGTCCTTGGACTTTATTGCTGTCACCACCAAGCGTCTAACAAATATATAATAGGGAAAGAGCCCACTTGGAAACGTCTTTCCCCCCAAAATCCTCCCCAAATCCTACACCCCCTTTCCTGAGGAAGGCTTGATAAAAATCCTCATCAATTTGCATACGTGAACACAGTCCCAAGCCCTTGGATCTTAAGAACAATGAAAAAGCAATCAGGTTCTTAAAAGAAGAATTTTAATTGAAGAAAAAGTAAAAGAATCACCTCTGTAAAATCAGGATGGTAAATACCTTACAGGGTAATCAGATTCAAAACACAGAGAATCCCTCTAGGCAAAACCTTAAGTTACAAAAAGACACAAAAACAGGAATATACATTCCATTCAGCACAACTTATTTTATCAGCCATTTAAACAAAACAGAATCTAACGCATATCCAACTAGATTACTTACTAAGTTCTAAGACTCCATTCCTTTTCTGTTCCTGGCAAAAAACAACACACAGAGAGAGAACCTTTGGTTCTCCCCCCCTCCAGCTTTGAAAGTATCTTGTCTCCCCATTGGTCATTTTGGTCAGGTGCCAGCGAGGCGATCCTAGCTTCTTAACCCTTTCAAATACTTCTGATTTAACATGAATCCTAGAATGAGAAGTGGGAAAAAAATTCCCTGCAAATCAGAAAGCATGGGGAATTGGCAGAGAAATGACAGCAAACCAATGCCTAGTTCCAGACAAATGGGATAATATTGTATTACAACAAGCCCGAAAAAGGATTTACCCCAAGTCCCTATGTGTATGTCTACACTGCAGTGTAAGCCCAGGGTTCAAACTCAGGCTCAAGCCCAACCCCCCCACCCCTCCATCTACACACAAACTATGCTGAGAGCTCAAAGACAGGGTCCCAAGATGCCACAAAGAGGGAGGGTTCAAGCCAGTACCCAGAGTTCAAGTCCTATTGCTTTGCAGTGTAGATGCACCCCCACTGGACTTGTGCTCTGGGAATCTGCCAAAAGTATTCCACAATCTCATTCTTTGTCCTCTGGACAGTCAAATTTGGTGGAGAGTCAAGTTTTCCCACACTTCACCATGAACAAAGGTTTACAGCAGCCACATTTTGGGAGCATGCTAGGAAGTCCATGATACGAGTGGTTGGACTCAGGCCTGCATAATGCAGAGTAAGATGCTGGGACCCAGTGGTCTACAATTCCTAACCAGAAGTTACAAGTGAGTGTAAACTCTCAAGGCTTGGGTTAACAAACCCAGGGTCTGCTAACTTGAGTTCTATTAATCCTGGGCTTACATTGCAGTTTAGACATACCCTATGTCTAACTTTCTCATAAATAAAAGCCAAGTGCAAAGAGAAAAGTGAAAGTCTGCTAACCTCTATGGATTACAGTTAATATAAGAAAACTATATAAATACATACACACACAAATATATGTTTCGCATCTTTCCTTTGTTTCAAAAGAGACCAAGTATAATGTGTAGTGAATAAGGCAGACAGAGATTGGAACATCAGACATTTGCAAAGGAATACAGCTCTTTAAGAGAGATTTTACTTGCATCTCTAGTACCACACCAAGGAAAGCATGATGTACAGTGTTAAAGCCTAACAAGCCAGTTTCAGGCCCTAAATACTAACAAACACTTATGTCAATCCATTTTACTGACACATTTTCCTGTGGTTACTTCAGTTATGACTCAAAAAGCTTTATATAACCATCCACTAAGTATCAACCAAGACCATGTCACAAGACTACATACAGCAGGCCATAAGTGTTCAAACAGTAATTTTGTAGCCAACAGCTACTAGTTACAACTATCAATGATGTGACACATTACTGCAAGCTGCTAATTCAAGTACCATGACATCTCAACATATTGTAGTCCATCTGAATAATGGTGCTATAATACAAATATTAACTTACATTTAAAAAACAAAATGCTGTAAACTTGCTTTGTGTCGCTTTTTGTAAGTGAATCAGCATAGCTAATAAAACATTTAAACAAGTGTTGACAAGTTGTTATTCTAAATATAACTTGAGGTGTTCAAGCACCAAAACCCAACATTACCCTGTCTCTGATAGAAATTTCTAAAAAGTTCACCACTATTAACACCAGTTCAGTCTTAGCCGGATACATCTTCATTGTTGACCCATGTTTTTAGTTACATCACAAAAAGACTGAGAATTTCGTATACACTGTCCCCAGAAATATCAGACAGCCGTCAGCCTCCAAGGACTTGTCTCCATATAACTTTTGTATCAATTTAACTTATTTAACTTCTAAAACAGTGTACCTAAATCAGTATATAAAATTGCACATAGACCAGCCCTAAGTCGCAGAAACAAAATAAGGGTGCCTGGAGCTACACTGGCTCAGAATTCTCAGTTCAAAGGAGATAAACTAAGGAATCAGTCCTTTAAAGTAGATCGTTTACATGGCAGCAGTCCAAAGAACAAATGGATAATATTTAAGGCTATGTTTTAGTCACGGGTATTTTTAGTAAAAGTCATGGACAGGTCACGGCCGTGAATTTTTGTTTACTGCCCGTGACCTGTCCATGACTTTTACTATATACCCTGACTAAAACTTGAGGGGAGGGGGGGAAGCAGCTTAGGGGGATAGCTTGCGGGGCACCGCAGGTGTTCAGAGGGGAAGGTTGGCGTGGCTGGTGCAGGCTCCCTACTGGCTCCTGAGCTCCACATGCTGCCCTCATTCCGCCCCAAGCCCTGGTTCTGCAGCTCCCATTGGCCGAGAACCACGACCAATGGGAGTTGTGGGGGCGTTGCCTGCCAGCAGAGGCATCATGTGGAGCTAGGAGCTGCGTGAGGGGAACTCCTATAGCCCTTCCGGGGAGCTACCCTAGGTAAGCACCGCCATGCACCCCAATCCCTAGCCCTGAGCCCTCCCCACACCCAAACTTCTGCTGCTCTGGGGCGAGACTCTCCCAGCAGCAGCCGGTGCGACTGGCCCAGTGGCTGCCCGAGCTGCTCAGGTGGCCCCCGAGCCAGGCACTCCAGCTGCTGCAGAAGTCACAGAGGTCCTGGAAAGTCTCAGAATCCATGATTTCTATGACAAACACAGAGCTTTAGTAATATTTAATGACCGCAGAAGAGAAAAAAGTTTTAGGGGCGAAACCACATGATTCCCTTCAACAGCAGCAGGATTAGACCTAACTTTGCTCCTCACCCCTACAGCTTAAAACTCTTCACATCAGAAGTTTTTCATTTGATCCATTTAGTTGCACTTTTGGGGGCCTCAAGAACTTGAGATGGTGTTGGTGTACACAATCATAACTGTGAAGGATTCTTGAGGAAGCTGAGAATAAATTCACCATTGCTTAAACTCGTGGGCAAAAAGTTACTTTCAATTTAAAAAAAACTAAAAGTCGTATACAGATATGAGATAATATGTTCTGTTGTGCCTTTACATATCATCACTAGATGCTATGTTGAACACACCCTATCAATTGGCAATTTCAGAAATGCCAGAACGGTATTAAAATCTATAACTAAAGCTGTTTCTCCATGTTGTTTCTGGGGATACAGACTAACCACGGCTACCCTTCCGAGAAGGGCTGGCTACTGAGAAGCTGGCCAAAGATAAGAGAATGGGAAACAGCAAGTTTGACCGTCACTCTCTCTTGGGACCCCGGATTGTCTTCATCCTTATCCCAAGAGAAGTCCTTGCCCGACTGGCAAAGATGCCTAAATGACACCGCCACCTCCTGCAGCTCCAACTAAATCCTGAACACCACTCGGGATATGAGAGTTTGTCCCCCTCCGCAAGACTTTGCCCCTCCCCCATTTACTTCCCCATCTTATTTCTTCTCTCTCCTTTTTCTTTTTGTTTAATAAGTATCTGTCTTAGCTACCCAAATCCACATATTTAGCAACACTGCTGTAAGTCTGTGACCACAAAGAGGTAGCTAGAAGCAGTGCCCCAAACAGCTCAATGATGGTTTGCCATCTGCAATAACATCTAAAAGACCGTCAGACAAGGGGGTTTTCTTTCTAAAAACTCTCTCAAGCTAATGGGAAAAGAATGTTGTTAAAATGAAAGCCTTACTTAATACTTTACATTTCAAATGCTTTAACTGTTTTTCCTTCTTTCTCTGCATAATTCATAAAAGGTTTAAAGGATTTTAAATGCTGTTTTTGCCATGGCACTAAGCAGGCTGAGGTCTCTCTATGACAAACCCCAAACCTTGTTTAAAACTTTTTAATGTTGGAGCATTATCCAGTCATGTTAGCAACTTTGACTCTTTTGGCCCATATATTCCATCTAAATTAATACAACAGTTCTATTCCGCACTCTCCTACTGAGTTGATGGGGAGCACTTGACATATCACTAATAGCATGTACACAATACAAACAGCACTGTGCACTAGTACAACTCTGGACTTTAGTTAGGAATACCCATGTTCTAGCACCTTTTTGTTGCTATATCCACGTTGGGTATAGTGGTATAGTGTTATGGCCTGGTTCTTATTCTAGCATTTATGGCTGGGAAGATTACTTTCTGAATGTGAACCAACGTACCACTCTTAGTTGTCAGGAACAAGAACTCTACAAAGGAGTAAACTGCCCCCATTCTTCACAGTGGAGTTTAAACTCTAAAAACTAATTATGACAATTTAAATATGAAGGTATAACTATTTAATTGTATATGTTTAGCAAGAATATCCACCTATTCTGAGTGGATATTGAAGAAATATCACTCCCTCAATCCCAAATCCTGTTCCGGAAAGTAATTTGTCAATCTATAGGATTGGTGGAAGTGGATCTATGATCTTCGTTTGATTTTCCATCTCAAGTTTTCCCCCAGAATATTTTCCTACTATAACCAATTTCCAATCCTTAAAACTTATGCTGGTTGCAAACCTGAAACAATATTTTGCACTACTGAAAAATCTAAATTATTTTTGACATATATTAAGAAGGTTTTTCTATTTCCTCTGCCACTACTCACCATTTATTGCCCAACAAGCTGTTTTGATTGGTTAACAATCTCCATGATCTCAATCCCACATATCACATATGTACTCTTTCTAGTTGTATTAGCTAGACGAGTGTAGAAAGGTCTTATTCCTAAAATTAATGATAGATTAGAAAAAAACATTTCTAATAAAGAATAGAATGCACTTAAAACTTCAGATTTCAGAGGCAGAACATCTGGTAGGAAGGTCAGGGTTGGAATTTATACTCGTAACCCAACTGACAATTTTAAATTGTCCCTCCTTCTCTAAAAAGAAGGGACATTGCATTATAATTAGGATTGGTGAGCAGGCTACAATTAAGGAAGTGTATTTTTTAAATGTAGAGTAAACAAGTGTTATCATGAATACCAGAGAACTGTGCTATCGTTCAACTGCTGAAAAATCAATAAAATCCAGTAAAAATCCTTGCTCAGCTGAAACGTGTCATTATTATTTTTTTCTCCATGCAATTGTACTACTCCAGTGCAAACACTTCTCTCTATGAAGCCAATCACTACCTTGCATTGTCCATTGTCAGCAAGCAGCAGCCAACACTAAAATTAGGGTTTTGTGGGTTTTTTTAAAACACACACCCCTTTAAAAAAGAAAATAGCGTTCTTCCGATAACATATTCAAATCGCACTTTAACCTCAGGCGATATTAAAGAAAATAGATCTCATCCTTAGAAAGCTTATTCTATCCCATCTCTCCTAAACAGAGGTGTGGTCTACACTACAGAGTTAGGCCAATGTAAGTTGCCTTGTATCGACCTCCTTGTGCATGTATCTATGCTCAAATGTGTCTCGAACTAACATAAGCACCTCGTTACAGCAACACTGTAAAACCACCTCCTCAAACAGCATACAGCCATGGTCAACCTTCTGATGTCAACATACTGTGAGTGTCGACAAACATGTGCTGTATCAATCCTAACAGTCTTCCAGCGGCTGTCCCACAATACACCATTCCCCACAACTGTGGTCATAATTGTAAACTCCACTGTCCAAGGGTTCACAGGCACTGGAAGATATCTCCTCTTTCAAACTCCCCACATTTGTGAAATGCCTGTTCCTGACTGCCCATCTTGGCAAGCATACCAAATAGCTCTCTCTTGCTTTGGAGGACTCCCCAACTGAACATACCAGCTCCACTCACTAGGTATGCTCCTGCCTTGGGTAGACACGAGGTAATGGATCTTTTGGGACCTCTTCAGCCTGTAGGGAGAAGAGACTATGTGAGCAGAACTACAGACCAGCTGTAGAAAAATGGGACATCTACGAACAGACTGCACGGGGGATAAAGGCAAAGGGCTACTTCTCATGTCTTGCTTACAATACTCCTGCTAATACATCCCAGAATGGTGTTTGCTTTTTTTTGCAACAGTGTTACACCGTTGACTCATATTTAGCTTGTGATCCATTATGGCCCCCCAGACCCTTTTCTGCAGTACCTAGGCAATTGTTTCTCATTTTATAGATGTGCAATTGATTGTTTCTTCTTAAGTGGAGTACCTTGCATTTATGCTTATTGAATTCATCCTATTTCTTTCAGGCCATTCCTTCAGTTTGTCCAGATCACTTTGAATTTTAATCCTATCCTCTAAAAGCACTTGCAACCCCTCCCAGCTTGGTACTGCCCACAAGCTTTAAAAGTATACTCTCTATGCGATTATCTAAAAGACTGATGAAGATATTGAACAGAACCATACCCAGAACTCATCCCTGTGGGAGCCCCCTTGATATGCCCTTCCAGCTTGACTATGAACCACTGAGAACTGCTCTCTGAGAACAGTTTTCCAACCAGTTAGGCACCCACCTTATAGTAGCTCCATCTAGGTTGTATTTCCCTAGTTTGTGTATGAGAAGGTCATGCAAGACAGTATCAAAAGCCTTACTAAAGTCAAGATATACCACATCTACTGCTTCCCCCCATCACACAGCTTGTTACCCTGTCAAAGAAATCTATCAGGTTGGTTTGACATGATTTGTTCTTGACAAATCCATGCTGACTGTTATTTATCACTTTATTATCTTCTAGGTGTTTGCAAATTG
Organism: Eretmochelys imbricata; assembly: GCF_965152235.1. Taxonomy (NCBI): domain Eukaryota; kingdom Metazoa; phylum Chordata; order Testudines; family Cheloniidae; genus Eretmochelys; species Eretmochelys imbricata. Next base: position 59,319,075 of record NC_135581.1, read on the forward strand.
ATTGCTTAATTATTTACTCCATTAGCTTTCTGGGTACTGAAACAGCTACTGTCCTATACTCATCCCTATGGAATAGGGACTGAAATTCTATAGCTTCATGCAACAGAAAAAATATTTCCGCTGCTCCTTGTCCTTGACGAACATACTAACCACGGCTGGGGCTGGAGAGCAGTGCTATGTCAAGGCACTACAAAGCTGAAGTGTCAATAAGCATCTCTTATGACAAGTTTTCCTGGAAAACATATTTCCCTTTCCATTGTCACTGTAAATCCAATGATGCACCATTCCATTTTTATCAGCAGCTTTTGCCATGGTGGCCTTGAGGGATGCCCCTTCCATGCGCATAGAAAGCCTGACTCTGATGAGGGTAAACAAGAGAACTGGGGACAACATGTTCTGCGACATCTGGTAAGCCAGTGCTGCTTTGGACCAGGAACAGAGGGGCCAAAGGGCCAATATGACAACAATCCTTGGAGAAATCCATGGTCACAGCATCCTATACCCCTCAACATAGCATCGTACCACAGGCCACATCCTTACCCGTAACACTCCATGGTGGAGGACAGCAAGGAAAACCACAGCTTCACATACACTGACCTGGGAGAACCACAAGTGCTGTATAGGTAGGCACAACTACATTTGTGCACTCAAATGGGCAAAAATGTTTGCTGCCTTTCCAATTTTCAAGTTCCATTTTGTTAATTTATGTTAAAAGTTTTTTCCCCACTGTTTTTCTGCACTGTATTTGCCACTCAGTAAATTTTTATTTTTGGAAAATAAAATTATGTTGATTAGTTCACAACAAATATAGGCAGAATGCATAGTGGTACTCTCAGCACAAGCACTTCTAAAAGGTACATCAAGCACTGAATAATTAATAGCTTCAGGAAAAGAGTAATATTTACAAAATGTACAGCAAGCACTACGCAATTCTTAGCAGCAACCAAAGCTCCAGGCCTAGAAAACATTCCAGCACAGAACACTACTGTGGACTGACCATTAAAGTGCACTTTCAAAGCCTCCTTCCCTGCACAGCTCCACAATGAACTCTTGTAATGGTCCTTGTGTCTAGCTGTTCAAAAATCAGCAGACAGTCACTTTACCTCCACCCTTGTGGCAGCTTTTCCCCATTTTCCTCACAGATATTATGCAGAATACAACAGGTGGTTGTAACCATTGGGATATTTTTCTTACTGAGATCCAATCTTATGAGTAAACACTGCCAGTGTCCCTTCAATCTACAAAAAGCAATTCAACAATCAATCATTCTGCAGCAGTCCTGTTGAGCGACTACTTGAATCTTTTCTTGATGCTGTCAAAGAAGCTAATGTATGGTTTCAGTACTCAGAGGAGGGTACGCTGGGTCCCTGAGAATCACTAGTGGCATTTCAATATCACCAATGATAATCTGCCAGTCGGGAAAGATAGCCCTGCTTGTAGCTTTCTGAACAGTTACATGTTCTTAAAGATCTGAGCGTCAGGCACCTTCCCCTGACCATTCCACACTGGTATTGGTGAAGCATCACTGGTAATCCTCCAATGCTTGCATAACCATTCAAAAGTAGTCCTTTCAGTTGAAGTACTCTGTAGCAAAGTGAGCTTGTGCAAAAATAGAGATATGTGTACCATTTATCATGCCACTGCAGTTCGGGAACCCCACTGCTGCAAATCCATCTACTATGTCTTGCATGCTGCTGAAAGTCACAGTCCTGTGCAGCAGGAGACAATTAATGGCCCTTCACATTTGCATGACAGCAGCCCCCGCTGGGCATTTTTCAGCTCCAAAATGATTTCCCACCAACTGGTAGCAATTGGGCATTGCACACTTCCAGAGTGCCACTGCCACTCACTTCTCTACTGTCAGTACAGCTCTCATTCTGGTGTCCATGAAGTGGAGCAAGCTCACCATACAGATCCAAGAACGTGGCCTTTTATATCCAGAAGTCCTGCAGCCATTTATCATCCCAAACCTTCATTACAAAATGATCCCACTAGTCAGTGCTCATTTCCTGGGCCCAACAGCAGCGTTCCACTGTCTGCAGCTGCTCCATGAACACCAACAACCTTGAATTGATTTTCACTACCTCCCTCAGCAAACTACCCTCGAAGAAATCCTCAAGTCCCGTATTGATGCAGTATTTCCTGATCACCTGCAAATACAGGAAAATCATGTGTCCTGTATTTGCAACATTCATTAGAACAGTGCAGAGCTCTGTGGGATCCATGCTTCTGTCAGAGATGGGGCCACCAAAAAGTGCCATGCAGGTCTGCGGGATTAAAAATAAAATGCACAAAAATTATGGAATATGGATGGCATTATGAGATGGAGAAAACTGCATGCTGGGAACTTGATCCCTACCTCTCAGAGATTCCTGGGTGAATCATTTCTACCCACAACTCACTGGGAAAATTTTTCAGCAGGCAGTGCACCCAACAGCAGTGCATGGCATATTGCGATACCTATCCGTAGTGCACTACACTTTATGTTGACACATGTACACCTAATGAGTACTCACCACCACTGCAAGTAGTCAAGTATGCAAGCAATATACAAACTTCGGTAGCTGTACGCCATAATTTGCGCTGACCAAAATTTCTAGTGTAGACATGGTCTGAGAAAAGCACACACCTAGGGTGAATGAGTAAGGGTGAAGGATCCACTGACTTTTACATGTCACCTAAATTAAGGTAAGAAAGAGCATTTAAAGGGTAGTAAAGCAAGGTCCAAAAGGGTATGAAATATTTCTGATTCTTTAGCATTGGGTAAAACAGTTCATTAAGGTCACCTCCAATGGCAGGTCCAATGTAAAACACCTGTTCAAGGTGGCAAGTTTTGAAATGCAAATGGACTTTTACTATTAAAGCTGAGATACCGATTTTGAAAACTTATGTTAAAGCTGATATAGTGTCATTAACTATGTAAGTGACAGATCAGAACAGTGTGATTTGTGAGATTCTGTGGTTTACTGTGGATTGAGTTGGTTTTGCACAGAAAACTCAAAAAGGTACTTTGTTGCAAAACAACATTTCACTGTGTAATCTCTAAATTTGTATGGTTCTATCATGTGTGTGTAAGGAAATAAAAAAGCAAGTTGCCAATATGCTGAACTATAAAAGTCTGGATGTGCAATATCCATCACTTTCATATGCACTTAAAAAAGAGGATCAGATTTACCTACTGGAAATGTAGAAAGGGGTGACCGAAATTCATAGTTACCTAAAAATATCTCCTATAAACAAAATCTTTGTTACTAATGACTTGCTAGAATTAGACATAAAATTTACTGAAAGTACATTTGCTCTAAAGTAATTTACTCCAGAAAATTGTTAAAATCCAACAATTTAAACTTGAGGTACTGTCATTCAGTAAAACAGTAACTAAGAAAACCTATAAAATACTTATCATAGTTTAGTAAGAGTACATTTGGATAAATACAGATCCAAAAATAGTTCCTTACCCTTCCATTCTTCAATTATATCATCTGAGAGTTCAATAATAATTAGGAAGCCAATTTTCAAGCAACGGGTCTGCATGAACAAAGCCAGCTTTGAGTGAAATAAGTCTGCTCTCCTCATGTAAGCTAAATGGCTATTATAAATTGTTATGGCCATTTTTTCTTTAAAAAATTGCTTTTCCTTTTGTGAAGGAAGTGATACTTTTTGTATTTTTATACAGTTGCCAAAACAAGTCCATTTACATGTAATGCCTGTCAAATAGTGACTTTACATTTGGATTTTGTTGGCATTTAATCCTGCATTCTATTCTTCTCTGTGTCATTATTGCTTTTTAGGTTTAGCAGCAGCCCTTGATCTCTGTTGAACTTTTCTTTTTCATACTTTAATACTACATGTAAATTGTAAAATTTACATAAAATCCCAGTTTATGCCTACCTGTCCAAAATAACTTAAAATATCATTGTGGTAAAGGATTTTAACTTTTAACAAATGAAAGCCTCAAAAGAAAAAGAACAGAGAATTAACTCCTAGCTTTGTATTCTGTTGTAAAATTTTCAGGAATAAGAAAAACAAGAAAACAGATGAGACCTGTTAGACAGAAGCCCATTGTTTACTATTTGATTAGTATATAATGAATTTCTTTTCTAGGAAAAGGATATTAAATTTTAATACACTAGCAGTTGAAAGTGTTTTGTAGGCAACATGCAGTATCCCACGGTGAAAGGCATAGGGTGTCAAATGTCTCTCTACAATACCAGTTTATCTGTGAAGCAATAGTGACAACAGTTCCAAAGGAAAATATTCACTTATCCTTCCATTTTAGAGATAAAGTGTTACGAAGATACATGCATAAGAAACAGGGCTAATCAGAACAAATACCATGTATAAACTTTAGTTCTATATGATCATATGGATTGTACATGAAGCACTGACTCCTCTAGAAAGGAAAAAAAATACAGATTATGCACGTAGAGAAATTATGAGAGCAGATTAGTTATACACTGCCAAGTCATTTTGGTTCTCACAGCAAAGATGTAAGATTGAAGAAATACAAAGATTAAAGTGCTATATACAAACCAGTTGAGGGCTACACTAGATTTCATTATTATGAGATGCACAGGCCTTATATACCTGTTCTGTAGATGCACGGAGGATTTCACTCTCAGGTCCAATCACTGTCATTTTCTACAAATACTAAAATTATTTTAGACAGTGACATAAAGCCAAATGAAAACCATGTGTTAATGAGTAAAAAAATGAGTTTGGAAATTCAAAACCAAAAAGTTCCAATAGCAACTTGACTGTGTACAATGCAGCAGAGTTAAGTATTGTGGTTCCATGAGTGAGAACTTTTTATAATGAAACTATAGCTATACAGATATTTTACTCAAGACCTCCTAGAACCTACCATTTCAACTGTCATAAAGGAATCAAAATATGATAGTAATCTGTATATTTATTCAGCGGATTAGTGAATATCAGTACTAAATATGAATGGAAAACAACACTATTAGCATGATATATATAGGGATATAACTAGGGCTCTACCAAATTCACAGTCCATTCTGGTAAAAATTTCATGGTCACAGAATTTTAAAAATCATGAATTTCATGGTTTCCGATACTTAAATTTGAAATTTCATGGTGTTGTATCCATGCTGATCCTGACCCAAAAGTGGATGGGGGAGGGGGTTGCAAGGCCAGTGTAGGGGGCTGTGGTATTACCACCCTTACTTCTGCGCTGCTGCTGGCATTACTGTCCGCAGAGCTGGGCGGCCAGAGAGCGGTGGTTGTTGGCTGGGAGTCCAGACCAGAAGGCAGCACCACCAGCAGAAGCAGCACACAAGTAAGAGTGACATGGTATGCTTTTGCCTCTCTTCTAGGCTGCTGCTGGTGGTGGCGGCGCTGTCTTCAAAGCTGGGCTCCCAGCCAGTAGCTCCGGAGCTTCTTACAGCAAGGGGAGGTTCCTGGAGATGGGTCTCACCTGGCCCTCAGGAGCTGCCCGTTCAGGGGAAGAAGAAGTTCCATCCCTCCCCAGCCCAACCAGAAGAAGCAGCTGTACCCCAGCACATGGTAGCAGCCTCCAGCTCCGGCACCCCCAACCCTGGCTCTTCTCAGCTCCGGGTCCAATGCTTAAGGGTTAAAGGGCCTTGGGCTAACTGTGGGTGGAGGGAGGGAGTGACTATGGTCCTCCCCCAACCCCGGCCACAATGCCGTGGGCGGTCACCCACCTGTAGGCCAGCCCTGCCCCCATAAAAAAAGTGACAGCCCCTCATACCATGCCACCCTCACCTCTTTGCTACTGTTGGTGGTAGCGCTGCCTTCAGAGCTGGGTGCCTGGCCAGCAGCCATCACACTCTGGCCACCCAGTTCTGAAGGCAGCACAGAAATAAGGGTGGCAATCCCCCTACAATAGCCAGATTTCATGGAGGAGACCAGACTCCACTGTCCATGACATGTTTTTCACAGCTGGGAATTTAGTAAGCCCTAGATGTAACATATTGTGTGGGAAAATGGCACTTACCCCCTGCTTTCTTCTGAGAAAGCAGAAGCCCAAAAGGAAATGAGAACTTAATATTTGAAAAAACTAGAACCTAAGAGGTTTCAGAGTAACAGCAGTGTTAGTCTGTATTCGCAAAAAGAAAAGGAGTACTTGTGGCACCTTAGAGACTAACCAATTTATTTGAGCATAAGCTTTCGTGAGCTACAGCTCACTTCATCGGATGCACACTGTGGAAGGTGTAGAAGATCTTTTTATGCTTTGTGCGTATAAAAAGATCTTCTACACTTTCCACAGTATGCATCCGATGAAGTGAGCTGTAGCTCACGAAAGCTTATGCTCAAATAAATTGATTAGTCTCTAAGGTGCCACAAGTACTCCTTTTCTTAGAACCTAAAAGAGTCAGGTGCCCAACTCCCACTGTATTTCAACAAAATATGGACTTCTAACTCCTTTAAGCACCTCTGAAAATACAGCCCACGGTTTTACAATGAAAGACTAATAAATCATTGATGCATGCTACCTACTACTTCTCAAACTTACATTATAAAGAAAAGTAAATCTGAGGCCAAATTATGCTCTCAGTACATCAGGGTAATCCCAGAGTAACTCCATGTGCTTCCATGAGGTGGATTTACACTTTTGTAACAGCAGAATGTGGCCTGAAGTCTGCATATTTATTTATTTGGTGGAGTTTTTTTTTTTTAAATTCCATGTGGCTCATCTTTCCTTCGAAACTACATCCATTCCCCATGTTCTGAAGTGAAGCTTAAAAGAATTCCGCTAAATGCAAGAAAATCCGCAGTTTAAGATGCCACAATCCACACTGATACCACAATCCACATTTACGATGCCACCATCAGAAGGTAACATTCATATCCTACACAAATTAGTACCTCAATTTGATCTGGAAAAGTTTAACACAGTTTTCTTATAAAAAATTCAATTATTTTCAATTAAAAAACAAAAATAGAACCAGGAAGGAGTAACGGATGAAACAGATACAGCTAAAATCCTGTAGCATATGATGTGCTGAAAACATATAACACAGACAATACAGTTTATAAAAGTAAAGTCTGCATATTATGATTCCTTAAAGTTTTATTTTAAAATTAAAATGTCCCAGCTACATTTGACTAAATATGCTTTCTAAATCTGATGATTGCACCTTTCGGCGATAGCCACAGAAGATTAATTTACATTGTGGGAATGGACTGTTGGGGGTAGGAAGAGACAGTTTTTGCTGCCTTCCTCCTCTTCCCTTCATGCTGTCAGTTTAATTTGAAATCAGGCCCCCCACAGAATTTATTAAGTTGTTCTTGCAGTAAAAAGTAAGTCAAAGTCACCAGTGATCCAAAGAGGCAGAGTGAGCTGCTTCTGGAGGTCAACTATCTTTTAAAGCATATCAACAAGAAAATAGCACACCATGTCTAATATGCTATTTGTGCTGGACTCTGGCACTCTGCTGTGCATGCTGAAAAAAATAACAGATGAAAATACACACAGCTTAACTGGGCAGGCAAAAAGCACCTTCTCTTAGAAATAATTTTGCTTGGGCTAAACTATGAGATGGCAAATGAAAACAAACTACAATAAATGAAAATCCGTAAGTGACATTTTGCCAGCATTGCAATGATATCCAAGTAAAAACATTCTTTCCTATCAACAAGTAAAAGAAAAATCCTGAGATGATTAGCCATTCTTAATGCTTAACACCATGCACTCTAATGAGAGCTACTAAGTAAAATGAATATGTAAGTGTAATTATCCACTTTCAAATGTTATACACTCAAATAACATGATCATGTCAGTCAAAAGGTAAAAGGATTATTTAAAGCACATAAAAATCTGCCCAGCTCTCTATTTCTTATGATGAAATATATAAAACACACGAAAAAGCTTCCCAGAAGGCCACGAAATACATGTCCAAATGCAGTCTAACAATAATCTTCAATAATTAAAAAACGGTTGTTCCTATCACTACCCAAATTACCTGTTTTGACACATCCTAAATAAAGAGTAAAAAATGAAGACAGCTTAATATATGGCATATAGAAAGCACACAACATGAATGGTCTTTTCACCCTTTCACATGTTATGTCATAGTCAACGTCCCCCTAGAAACATACATACGAGGCTATAATCATATCATCAGATTTTAAGCAGAACCTTCCCCTAGCTCTGGTTTATAAACTGATGCCATGTTACAGCTCTCAGTTCTGTCACCTTCTACGTTTGGGGAAATCTCTTACTTGTTTATGTTTGTTTCAAGGCACTCTTCTACGCCAGCCCAGATACTTGGGTGCAGTTGTTCCCTGCAAGCAGATGGAGACAGCAACAAATAGAATCTTTAAATGACATCATCCCCTTGTACAAGGGGAGCTTGCAGGCTCACAGTTCCAAGATTCTCCCAGAACAAAGTAAAATGAACATAAATCCAATAAGGCACAAACAAGAGTTAGCACATCTACAGTGCTTACCATAGACCCTCAAGACAGTTTACAATATTAGCATATTAGGCCTCACAACCCATGGAGGTAGAGGAGCATTATCATGTCCACTTTACAGCTGGACAGAGAAATAACCCCAGTTTATCACTGGAAACGGATCAGTTTCCGACAGTAGCAGTTATAAGAAATGTAGGACACAGGTATGCCGGTGAGACCATCTTCTTTAATTGCCTTAATATTTACCGCACATTTACTCCCATTTCCTTACCTTTCTACTGTGTCTTTATGACATGCTATAGATTCTTAATTATATACTCTTCAATTCTTCTCCTGCTTGCCAATACTTCCATTTTGGGAAACAGCTTTCACTAGATCTCCAAGTATCTACTATTCTCTGCAGCACCATGTCGAGTAAACTTACTTGAACCTGGCTGTCAGTTAATATCCCCAAATAATTCAGTCTCTAATTGGCTAATTTTATCTGTTCAAAATTCACTTAACTGTATTACAGGTTTGTAACACAAATGGTGAATGGTCTCATGTAGCAAAAAGTGTCTTTCATATATAATGTGCCTTTCCCAAGAGAGAGTCTTGTATTATTGAAATCTTTGAATTACTTTATATAGCAGTTTGCAGTCCCCTTCAGGGTCCCACTAGAACATATTAGGATTTCTTTTTATTTACAATAGCACAAAAAGGCATCCATCTGCTAATCTGGGAGATTCTGATGTTACCAAAACAATGCAACCAAGCAGCAAGCTCTCTGAAAAACACAACCTTTAGAACAAGCCAAAAGGCATGACTTCCCTCATCAAAATGCCATCTCCCTATTGAAACCTCACCATCCCCTGTTACCCAGGTAAAAAAAAAAAAAAAAAGGGCCATATGGCATTCCCAGAAGGTCAAAATCTCGAACTATTTCAGAACCGGGGGAAGGAGACCAAAGCCTTGAGGTAAGTGGGAAAGTGGGATACCGGGAAGCACGAGCAGGAGAGCTTGAGAGGGGAGGGCTCCTGCCTCATACTGAGAAAGCAGGACGATCAGCCAGTTATCTTAAGTGCCTGTACACAAATGCAAGAAGCTTGGGAAACAAGCAGGGAGAACTGGAAGTCCTGGCACAGTCAAGGAATTATGATGTGATTGGAATAACAGAGACTTGGTGGGATAACTCACATGACTGGAGTACTGTCATGGATGGATATAAACTGTTCAGGAAGGACAGGCAGGGCAAAAAAGGTGGGGGAGTTGCATTGTATGTAAGAGAGCAATATGACTGCTCAGAGCTCTGGTATGAAACTGCAGAAAAACCTCAGAATCTCTGGATTAGGTTTAGAAGTGTGAGCAACAAGGGTGATGTCGTGGTGGGAGTCTGCTATAGGGGATGAGGTGGACGAGGCTTTCTTCCGGCAACTAACGGAAGTTTCTGGATCGCAGGCCCTGGTTCTCATGGGAGACTTCAATCATCCTGATATCTGCTGGGAGAGCAATACAGCGGTGCACAGACAATCCAAGAAGTTTTTGGAAAGGGTAGGGGACAATTTCCTGGTGCAAGTGCTGGAGGACCGAACTTGGGGAAGAGCTCTTCTTGACCTGCTGCTCACAAACCGGGAAGAATTAGTAGGGGAAGCAAAAGTGGATGGGAACCTGGCAGGCAGTGACCTTGAGATGGTCGAGTTCAGGATCCTGACACAAGGAAGAAAGGAGAGCAGCAGAATACAGACCCTGCACTTCAGAAAAGCAGACTCTGACTCCCTCAGGGAACTGATGAGCAGGATCCCCTGGGAGAATAACATGAGGGGGAAAGGAGTCCAGGAGAGCTGGCTGTATTTTAAAGAATCCTTATTGAGGTTACAGGAACAAACCATTCCGATGTGTAGAAAGAATAGTAAATATGGCAGGCGACCAGCTTGACTTAACAGTGAAATCCTTGCTGATCTTAAACACAAAAAAGAAGCTTACAAGAAGTGGAAGATTGGACAAATGACCAGGGAAGAGTATAAAAATATTGCTCGGGCATGCAGGAGTGAAATCAGGAAGGCCAAATCACACTTGGAGTTGCAGCTAGCAAGAGAAGTTAAGAGTAACAAGAAGGGTTTCTTCAAGTATGTTAGCAACAAGAAGAAAGTCAAGGAAAGTATGGGCCCCTTACTTAATGACAGAGTGACAGAGGATGAGGAAAAAGCTAATGTACTCAATGCTTTTTTTCGCCTTTGTCTTCACGAACAAGGTCAGCTCCCAGACTACTGTACTGGGCAGCACAGCATGGGGAGGAGGTGACCAGCCCTGTGTGGAGAAAGAAGTGGTTCGGGACTATTTAGAAAAGCTGGACGAGCACAAGTCTATGGAGCCGGATGCGCTGCATCCGACAGTGCTAAAGGAGTTGACAGATGTGATTGCAGAGCCATTGGCCACTATCTTTGAAAATTCATGGCGATCAGGGGAGGTCCGGGACGACTGGAAAAAGGCTAATGTAGTGCCCATCTTTAAAAAAAAAAAAAAAGGGAAGAAGGAGGATGCGGGTAACTACAGGCCAGTCAGTCCCTGGAAAAATCAAGGAGTAGGTCCTCAAGGAATCAATTCTGAAGCACTTAGAGGAGAGGAAAGTGATCAGGAACAGCCAGCATGGATTCACCAAGGGCAAGTCATGCCTGACTAATCTAATTGCCTTCTATGATGAAATAACTGGCTCTGTGGATGAGGGGAAAGCAGTGGACATGTTGTTCCTTGACTTTAGCAAAGCTTTTGACACGGTCTCCCACAGTATTCCTGCCAGCAAGTTAAAGTAGTATGGGCTGGATGAATGGACTATAAGGTGGATAAAAAGATGGCTAGATCGTCAGGTCAACAGGTAGTGATTAATGGCTCCATGTCTAGTTGGCAGCCGGTATCAAGCAGAATGCCCCAAGGGTCAGTCCTGGGGCCGGTTTGGTTCAGTATCTTCATTAATGATCTGGAGGATGGCGTGGACTGCACCCTCAGCAAGTTTGCAGATGACACTAAACTGGGAGGAGTGGTAGATACGCTGGAGGGCAGGGATAGGATACAGAGGGACCTAGAAAAATTGGAGGATTGGGCCAAAAGAAATCTGATGAGGTTCAATAAGGATAAGTGCAGGGTCCTGCACTTAGGATGGAAGAATCCCATGCACTGCTACAGACTAGGAACCAAATGGCTAGGCAGCAGTCCTGCAGAAAATGACCTAGGGGTGACAGTGGACAAAAAGCTGGATATGAGTCAACAGTGTGCCCTTGTTGCCAAGAAGGCCAATGGCATTTTGGGATGTATAAGTAGGGGCATTGCCAGCAGATCGAGGGACGTGATCGTTCCCCTCTATTCGACACTGGTGAGGCCTCATCTGGAGTACTGTGTCCAGTTTGGGGCCCCACACTACAAGAAAGATGTGGAAAAATTGGAAAGCGTCCAGCGGAAGGCAACAAAAATGATTTGGGGACTGGAACACATGACTTATGAGGAGAGGCTGAGGGAACTGGAATTGTTTAGTCTGCGGAAGAGAAGAATGAGGGGGGATTTGATAGCTGCTTTCAATTACCTGAAAGGGGGTTCCAAAGAGGATGGAGCTAGACTGTTCTCAGTGGTAGCAGATGACAGAACAAGGAGTAATGATCTCAAGTTGCAGTGGGGGAGGTTTAGGTTGGATATCAGGAAAAACTTTTTCACTAGGAGGGTGGTGAAGCACTGGAATGTGGTTACCTAGGGAGGTGGTGGAATCTCCTTCCTTAGAGTTTTTTTAAGGTCAGTCTTGACAAAAAGCCCTGGCTGGGATGATTTAGTTGGGGATTGGTCCTGCTTTGAGCAGGGGGTTGGACTAGATGACCTCCTGAGGTCCCTTCCAACCCTGATATTCTGTGATTCTATGAACCAGGGCAGAAGCTTGTTCCCCCATTGAGGGCCTCTCATGGAAAATTTTCTGCCAAAGGGATTTCAATTTCAACACCTGCACTGACAGCCACTGTATTACGTTTCACTAATTTGATCACTTGTTTATTTATTGTCCCTGCCACATTTCCTTCCAGGCTGAAGGATTTAGGTGGATTCATATTTGTCAAAGATTTCCTTGCAATCTGTCCTCACAAAGACAAGTCTTTCCACAACTGGACCCAGATCAAATTTATGAAGCATGTAAAGAATTGCAGAGCTAGTTCATGGATTCTGGAGAGGACTTAATTTTTTTTTAAAAGCATATTTGCTCAAATACTTCCCCAAATCAAGCTGCTGTGGTGCTAATGTCTCTTTAAAATGACAAAAGCAGATACACTTAGACAAGCTTATATTCCCCCAAGTGGCAGCTGGGAGTATCCAGTTAGATGTAGCTGGCAGACCAAGTATCTATCTCCCCACATCTGTAAGAGTAGGCACTGCAAATATATTTACTAAGTCTTCAGTGAGAAGGTGCAGGCCTTTTGGCTCCACACAATTCCTTAATGATTTGCGCAGTAGCTTGAAGCTGCAATGTTTTTAACTTAATTTTATTTTTATAGAAAGGAGCAATATGCAGCTCAGCTCGGCCCTGCTCTGGCATTCCAGCCAGGGCGCAAGGTCGGTGGCCGCACCACGCCACTCCTGGCAGCCGCAGCATGGCCCTGCTCCAGCTCCTACGTGCTCCAATGGGAGCTGCAGGGGCAGTACCTGCAGCTGGGGCAGCGTGCAGACCCGCCTGGCCGTGCCTCCATGTAGGAGCCAGAAAAGGGACATGCCACTGCTTCCAGGAGCCACTTGAGGTAAGTGCCACTTGGAGCCTGCACCCCATGAGCCTCTCCCACGCACCAATTCCCTGCTCCAGCCCTGATCCCCCTCCCACCCTTCAAACCCCTTCATCCCAGCCCAGAGCACCCTCTTACACGCCCAGCCTCACCCCAGAGCCCGCACCCCCTCCCAAACCCCAACCCCAATTTTGTGAGTATTCATGGCCCGCCATACAATTTCTATTCCCCAATGTGGCCCTTGGGCCAAAAAGTGTGCCCACCCTTGGGCTATGCAATACAAGCTTTTCTTACAGTGCATTAGCAACACAACTGTAAGTATTAAAACCACACAGCTATACAATCACTTTGTAGTTTTCCCTGGAGTATTTAAAAACAGCAGCAATCTCCCTGACTCCAGACAGCAGGACAAGTAGTAGTATTGGGACAGATTTTATTTTATTTTTTTAATAAGTTTATACTTTTGGGATAGTTAGCAGAGAGGGGGAGAAGCCATTGCAGCCAAAAGAAAATTACCAGGAACCTCACACAATAAATATGAAATTCATCAGAAAATCCTTCTGGCTCACTACCCTGTGGGACAGGGACAACATGCCTGTACATATTCACCTGACAACAAAAGGCATCACTGCAGCACGGAAAAAATGAGAAAACAGCCAAACTACTAAAGAGTAATTGCTGAACACTTCCAACTGTATTCTGACTGCACCAGGAAGAAAATGAATACAAGAAAAATAAATCCATTCCTGACCTGCTAGGGAGCTGCCTGTTGCCAAAAAACAGAATGAAGAGGAAAAGACAACAGATATTTATAGGATCACAGCAGGTTAGCCTGCCACACGATAAAATGAAATACATGTAGCAGTCAGCATTCCCATCAGCTCCCAACTCACTGCAAAAAAGTAGCTTTCACTGAACAGGAAAAGTTGTGAGTAAGGGACCATATAGACTTGGCAGAACAGTAAGCTGTGGTTAAATTGGAATTGGCCAAACAAAAATGGTTGAACTGGAAGGCTAAGGGGGGGGCGGGAGGGGGCGGGAGAGATTACCCTTGTTTAAGGAGTCACTGCTGTCAAACAAAATATTAGAGAAGTCAATCAGCATTATAGAGGCATATTCACTGCCTGAAAAGCTTTGGTCTAAGAGGAGAAAAATAATCGAGATGCAATGTGAAATCAAAAGGGAGAAGGAACAGAGAGCAAGAATGAAAGGCATAGACCAATGGAGAGCGATGAAAGCAAAACACAGAGAGCCCATAGAGAAAATTAAAAAAAAAAAAAATAAAGGTTGGAGAACTATAAGGGTAGCAAAGGAAGTGGAAAGAATTAAGGGGGAAGGGGAAATAAATATTTTTTTCTCTTTGCTAGCTATCTGTGACAGCATGTTTTGGGGCCTTATTCTGCATTCCGCAACCTAAACTCACAGTGACCTTAAGCAGCCCTGTAACAAGGCACTGGACCTGTGGCTCATGCACATAACCCAGCACCCCGTTTCAAGGTTCTGGCTGACCAGCGAAGTCAGGTGACCCAGCGTTACATGATGACTCAGAGGCATTGCTCCTTATAAGAATAAGCCTGCTCAGTCAGAGAGGAAACCACGATGTCAGGTGAAGGACCCTCCACAACAGCCAGACACAAGGTCTAAAAGGAGGTATCTGCAGAGAGCAGGGGGAGGTGTCTTAATTAGGTCAGGCTTTAAGAAAGGTCAAGCAGCAGGAGTTTCGGGAAGTAACTATACAGTCTTCAAAAAAAAAATTTTTTTTTTAGTTGACATTGTACCATTTTGTTAAACAAACAACAAACAAACATTAGGAAGAAAAAAAAAAACCCCGCATGAAAGGGACTGAAATTCTACTGCTGCTGGAAACTGTATTCAACATATTGGCCAGTAAGACAGCTCACCATCTTACAGACCCTTAAACTCAGTGTGAGTGGTTTATTATTTATTCGTATTATGATAGTACCTATAGGCCTGAGATCAAGGCCCCATTGTGCTGAACACTGCATAAAAGGCATAGTAAGAGGAATTCCAGCTCTGAAATTACTGTTCGTTCCACTGTGGCAGGAGTGGGAGAACTCCAGCATCTGGTTACAATTTACTTTAGAGTTAAACATTTTCAAACCAGCTTTTAGAAATACCTGTCATTCTTTCAGTCTCCCCATCCAGTGAATGAGGCTGTTGCCTCTTCTGAGGATTATATAAAGTTAAAAAAAAACATATCAGTTTTCCTGTAAGAAGGCACTGGAAATCAGATGGTTTCCAAGTTGCTGTAAATCTAAAATGTACGACTACTCTGAAAACCATCCAATTTCCAGTGCATTCTTACAAGAAACTTGATACTTCCTTCCTGCTTTATATCAAGTTGTCAAGATAATGGTTACTTATTTTATTGTTCTCTTCAACATTTAAGACATTTTAAAACACTTTGAGAGATTTATATTTCTTTGTAGCCAGATGTACTGAACAGAGACTTGTGTATGACACTTTATTTAACTTTCTGTCCAAGATAAATATAGAAAACATTTACATGGACACCCCTAGGGTTCACCTTGACCAGCTACCTGGAGGTAAAAACTACAGCTTACATTGTCTATGCTAAGTTTTTACAATGTGCTAACTATCTCTTAAAAAAATACCTTAGAACACCAGTGTAGATGAAGCCTATAAGTTATACTTCAACAGCAGATGAAGTCTGTCAAGTAAGTTTCTTGTCTGCATTTCTTCACTCTGTGTATGTGGATGGGGTGAGCAGAGGGGAATGTTGAAAGAAGGATGGAATCCTAGGTAGCCTACATATTCCAGAAAAGAGGAGACCCTCCAAGCAAGAAATTGTTTCCTGGGGATTTCTCCAGATCAGGAATCTATGGGTTAAGGCCAAAAAATCAGGAAAGATTAATGGGGTACAGGTAAAGTGATTTTAATTTTCTATGGTATGGGGAGTTGTATATTTGTTTTAACTGCACAACTAAAAAAAAAAGACTAAAAAGAGTAAAAAAAGGAAGGGCAGAGAAAGGGTTGAGCAAAAGCCTGTGGTCCCTCGTAATGACCTTTCAACCTTAACTTTAGCAAGTCATTTCAGTTTAGGACCATGTCAGAGAGTTCCTGAGAATACTATAGATCCCAACAAGGTACCAAAAAGGAAAAAACACAGAACTTAATGCAAGTTATCTTACCATTTCGTACAGAGTGAACCAACCCAACACCTTGTGTAGAGAGTAAAATATAAACAAAGAGTAATAAATTTTAAATCACTGTGATGCTGGCAGACCAGATGCCAGCTCATGTCAAAATTCCTAGGCTTCACTGAACACTGACAAATGCATAGCTGGAAACCAGTCTGTCTCACCTGTTTGTTAGCATTGTTAAAATAGATGCTACATTTATAAGAATGTGTTTAGTCTTGAAATGCTTGTAAAATGCTACATGTATTGATCTCACTTATAACATCCGCATCCCATGGCATAAAGTTATATTGAGTGTTTGTATTGTAAACCTTTGTAACTGTGTAACTCACCAAATTAATTAATGTGACGAGTTAGGCCTGCACACAAGAAGGCCCACTGAAACTAAAGGAGCCATTGTGAAACATCAAAGGACAAAAACTTGGTTGATCACTCCTTCCACACACACACACACCCCTCCATGAAGAGGGGATGGGTGCACACACTGGTCCCATCAATTTGAGTTCTGGGGGAAGGGAGTAAAAATCTCTGAGCAGAAGGAACCGTATCACTATGCTGTTTGGAATTTGGAAAAGGCAATATTTCTGAGCATAAGCAAGGAATCCCCAAGCTGCTTAGCTTAGGTTAGCTCTAAAGGACATTGAAAGCTTGCGTATGACAGCAGCTTCTATTACCTTTTGGAACTTAAGACTATGACTCATTTGTGTATGTATGTTTACCTGCTTTAACCTGGTAAATGACTCTTATTTCTTCTTCTTAGTTAATAAATCTTTAGTTAGTTTATTGTATGATTGGCTACAAGCATGGTCTTTGGTGCAAGGTCTAAGGTGCATCTTACCTGGGATACGTGACTGGTCCTTTGGGACTGCAAGTAATTTGTATATTGTGATTTTTGCTGTAAGGTACTATCTATCACAAAGGCAAGCTTGCCTGGGTAGCAAGATAGACCAGAGTGCCCAAGGGGACTGTGACTCCATATTAAGGCAGTTATAGTGCTTAAGGAGTTCACACTTGATACAGTATTTGGCTGGTGAAAGTATAGAACTCACAACCAGTTTGGGGTTTGTGCCCTGGTTTGTAATCAGTCAGCCCTGATGTTGGCACTCACATTCATGAGACACTCCAGATAGCTTGACAATTATGTTCTTCCAAACTGATGTCCCTCTTCTGCACACTGGACCAACCTGGACAATCCACACTTTTCCTTAGTAGTGTAACTCTTTGTTGTTGCTATTTTTGTTTTAGTCTAAACTTGCAAATGCTTATGAAGAAGAATTTGATTTAAGCGCCTCTGCTTCTGCCATCACAGGGGGACTTGAGGGGTGTTAGAGTGGAAGAGAATCAACCTACACAACTGGAGGAGACTCCCTGACTACATGGAAGATTTGGAACCCTCCAGCTTGAACAGCAGCATTTCATATCTTTAATGAAGGAGAATCAATGCCTTAGGAAGACAAATACACCCCATAATTCAAGCAAAAGTGACTCTGTTATGACGGCTTGGGTTCAACCAGCTTTACACAGGCCACAGCTCCTGGATTCTGAAGCAATTTTTTATCTTTGTGTCTTGCTATGTTGTCAGCCAGACTGGTAGGGGAAATAAGAGTTGTACCACTGAAAACAGGATTACATCCCTGCTTCTCCTAAAATCAACTTGTTACAAAGAAACCAACCTAACGGTATTAGAAGACAGACATTTATTCTGAGCCACTGAAAGTGGAAATATCCAAAGCTTAACAGACACTCAAAGGAACATCCTCAATTTCCTGCAGAAAAAGGAAGAGACGAAACATTCACCAAGGGTATTACTTCACCTGTTGGAAGAGAAATAACTCAAGGCTCAGAGCCTACAGACTTCTCATTCTAGAGAACAGCAACACTTCAGTTCTTTGGAATTGTTCTCTCCATTTGCTAGCAGATGGAAATTGCAACCAACAACTGTGCTGGCTTTAAATGCCCATCCAGATGTAAATGGTTAGTCATGAGCGCATGAGATGGGTACTGGGAGGGAAGACCGGAGTACAAAATTGAATAATAAATTGTCATTATCTACCATAACATCACATTCCATATTTTATTAAGATAAATATAGCACTACTAATATGACAGGTTTCAGAGTAACAGCCGTGTTAGTCTGTATTCGCAAAAAGAAAAGGAGTACTTGTGGCACCTTAGAGACTAACCAATTTATTTGAGCATCCGATGAAGTGAGCTGTAGCTCACGAAAGCTTATGCTCAAATAAATTGGTTAGTCTCTAAGGTGCCACAAGTACTCATTTTCTTCTTACTACTAATATGGTGCAGGCCATGTTGTTTTCCTAGATATATGGTAGAGAGAAGACAAATAACCATCAGTATATTTGGGGGTGGGGGAGAAGACAGAATAAAGGATGAGAGGAGGCTTGTTTATTCTTTTCTGAAAGTCATTCTAACATCTAAATACATACTGCATTATGATAGAAGCTTCACAGGCAAAATACCATTTCAAATTTTTAAAAGTTTGATTTTTTTTACATCTGACATGCATACAATACATATACATAATACTTAAATATTCATTCTAGTATTTTTTAAATAGTACAATGACTTCAAGTTAGAAACAGCTAACAATGTCAGTGACTGACGCTGGATTGCTCACTGAATATGGAGTCACCAGCTCTAGTGCAGATCATGATCAACGGTAACTGAAGATTGTTACCATTTGGAAGTTGGTCAACAGCCTATGTAAAATATGGTCAGTGTCTCAGAGCAGTTTTCAGTAGATTGGTGCCCAGGTTGCAACTGGCACTAATTGGTGACAGTGTCAAAGAGGCAAAGGATCAAACAGGCATGAAGACAGTTACCATCTCACCTGACAAGTGATCATTTGGGGAAGCTTTTACTGACACTATTCATGCTGTACCTGTTCTATGACTAAAGAAAGAACTTCAGTGTCCAATGTTGTCAATCCAGTGTCTCTCATTAACATTTACTGATGTTACTTAATGTTTTTTGAAAAAGGAAGACAATATTAAATGTCTCTTGACAACTGTGTTGAAATTTGAACATATCCAGTTTGATACATTATTTTTATATCGAACATTTGATACATATCTGAAAGGCACTTTAAACACCTTCTTTAAGTGCCACAAATATAATAATGTTTAGAAAAGCATTTATCACAAGCTGGAAAGGCTTTACAATTCTTTAAATAAATCACATACACAAAATCAAATGTTTAGCAGCAACTCTACCCTAAAACCATGCTATTAGATCCTATCCTCTCATCTGCTAAATTTAATGTATGAATGGCATGAGCAAAGTGGTTCATGCACCCACTTTCTGTGGACCACCTAACATAAATCAAACTCAATACTACTTGATCTTATTTGAATGTGAAGTTTAACAGTACACTCAATCTATTGATAGAGATTGAAGACCTACACACAGGAGTTACCTGTAAAAAAAACCCAAACACTACTTACAGAAGCAGATCCAATTACATATTCTGAGAAGGGCCCTCAAGATGTTGTTCTCTCTCTCTCTCATAAACCCATGGAAATTGAGAATTGCCTTTAAAAAAGCAATGAACAATCTAACCCACAAACATATTCAAATGTGAAGAAGTAAATGTGGTAAAGGCACTGGACTAGGTGTTGGTAGATCTGGTGCACACACACAAAAAACCTCCTGGGCAAGTGCCTTAATCACCTTGAGCTTACATCCTCCACTTGAGAAAAGGAGATGGATAGTTCACTACCTGGATATTGTGAGGGAAAAGTCTCTGAAGACTGAGACATGCTCAGGCCTATGGTGATAAAAATCCAAGAAAATCCTGTACATTTCCAACTCGATCCTCTAACATAAAGCAAACTGGGTAGGAAGACAATTTCCTACTGGAACTAATGAAGGATATTTTGAGATCTGTCCTGTAAATATACTGTGGCCTTACAGTACTTGAGAGTGCTAGTAATCTGTGGAAAAGGAGAGTTTGGGGTCATAGAAAAGACAGATATTGTATAAGTGCTTTACAAATCTACCTCTGCTATCACCACTGAGTAGCAGTTCAGACTGCTAGGGTGCAATGGAGGCTCCAATCTTCATTAAGTATTACCAAACCTAAAGCCAGGACCAGCACCTGGCATGCCATCAGATTTTATGTGAGCTGCATTTAAGATATAATTTGCGCATTTAATTAGTTATCTGCCTCAAGGATGAATACTCCTAGTTTTGCTTCATGTTTATCTTCCAAGCCTTTTTCCTCAATCTAGGTTTTTATTTAGCACCAGCACAGTGGTATCTGGGTACCTCCCAACATTCTGAGCATTCTTCTCTTCTCTTCAGTCAGCAGGGACTGAATTTTGTTTATTTGTTTTCTTTTACTGATTTTTTTGTATGTGGTGTTGTGACTAGAAATTGGGTTTGTAATTTGCTCTGAAGTTGCTGATTAACCTGATCTCTTACGTGAGTCCCAGACTAGTGGGCAAGTCCCTGGGTAAGAGTTCTCCTGCCAAGAAGAGGCCCTTTTTCAAGGCACTTCCACAAGCAAGAGAGCAGGAGGAAACACCTACAGAGTCACAAGCTCTTGGTCACTCAGATAGGCTTGCTCCCAGCAGTCAGCAATTTTTCAGCCATAGCTTCCGACATCATCAATGTGCACTGAACTCACAGTCCAGTTTAAAGGGGCAGGCATGGCTCCAGGATTCCACAACACGTTCAAAGCGGAAACAACAGGTCTGTATATGTGCATGAGCACTTGGGGAGCAGCAGAACTCCTCAGTGGCAAAAGTGGCTGGCAACACTCAATGATTCCAAATTGGAAATAAAGCTAGCCTGTAGCCCTGCTAACAGAAGTGGAAAGGAGTTAGGGAGCTACAAATAGACAAAAAGCATAAAGGCAAGGGGATGAGGAGAAGTTTCTCCCCTTGAAAATTCTGAAAAGCCAGATTTAAAAAGTACTGCAGTTTAGTTTGAATTTGAAGTAATCTAGACTCTCCCTGTACCTCACAAATTTATGACCTCTCCCTCCCTACCACATTCTCTCTCTTTCCCCTGTACAAAGTGTGCACGTAATGGTGGTGGGGACTCAAGGGAATATGAGACTGTCAGATTGGTGCTAGGAGGGGGAGACAGAAGGATTGCAGGTATAGGGTAACTGATTTCAGTGTTGCCAGTGCTGAGCTAATGCCAGCTCAAGAAGCTGATAGGGGAGGTGGTAGGAAGGAGCTGGGGAAGAGGTGCTTCCAAACACCTTGCCATAACATGCAAAAATCCCTCTTACCA
The DNA here is from genome assembly GCF_965152235.1 of Eretmochelys imbricata. Lineage (NCBI taxonomy): Eukaryota > Metazoa > Chordata > Testudines > Cheloniidae > Eretmochelys > Eretmochelys imbricata. Next base: position 59,340,646 of record NC_135581.1, read on the forward strand.
CTTGCTGAAATGTTAACTTTCACCTTCCAGCATAGCTCGTACATCAAGTTACATGTGTATCTAGTATAAACGTTCCTTGACACAGAACAGTATTGTCCTGGTTGCCAACACTATCAGTGCTCAACAAATAAATACAGAACCTGACTGACCATGTTGTGGTGGGGGTAAGGAGATTACACTTACACCGGAGCTCAACTCAGAAGATGTTATTGTTAACATTGTACACAACCAACAATTATTATATAATGAAACTGCAACCACTCAAAATTTGTCTGTTCAACTATTTCAGCTGCCAACATTTTGTCATGTCAATTTCTCTCTCTCTCGAACACACACACACTTTCCAAAGAACAAGGTCTGGCTAACATGTAATCCTGTTTTGAAGCAAAAATTGAAACTGTGCAGTTTTTATAAAGCTGGTCCAATTTTGTGAAACAGATACAAAATACAAAAGTTTACAGTTTATACCCATTATATGTATTTCTAGCTATCTTTGTACACTGAATATCTTGTATAATTATCTGCTTCTTATACACCTTATCTGTGATTTCACTCTTCTGTTTTCAGCATGTTTTACTACACGAGCACATAAATGCAGTAAATAAAACCTAACACTACACTTCACTAAGCTTTGCTGTCTGAAATACCAGCCTCAAGATCCAGCACATCCTCCAGCTCTCAAAAATTACCCTAATGTCACAGTGTCAAATGGGAATGCAAGACCTAGTATAACACAACATACATGTGATCTTAGATTTTCTTCAATATATAATCAGAAAAAGTAGTTTAGAAATCCAACATGCAGTTGTCTAAGAATTTCCTTGAAACAGAATTCAACTTGAACAACAGGTTTATAGATACACTTAGAAAGACTCTTGATCTATTACATATTATTCCCATGGATGTACTATATAGTGCAGCAAAGGGGTACAGGCACTCTAGGAAAGCAACAGCAGACTCCAAGTGCAAGTTCTTGTAAATATACCTTCTTCCCTCTTCCCCCACATAAGGTACTATGTGCAGGATGCATTCTGAGAAAAATATATCCTTGTGCTCGTAAAGAATAGGATTACTACTGACTGTCTACAATGACGTCCTCCAAATCGTATCATTTGGCATGTTTTGTGTGTATACAGGGATACTTCTCCTCTGCCACTGGAATAGTAGCTTGATACCCTTCAAAACGCACTCAAAATCCCCTTTTCTGATGTTGCTTTTCTCATGAAAACAGTGAGACAATTTAGTAATAACAGAAGTGGCAGTACTAAAACACAAGTTTAGCCACAGTACTCTGCCAATGATCTTCAACTGCAACTTGCAATAGCTTTAGTACAGGGTGATGTATACCAATTAGGTCTATGTGACACAAAACAGAAATTCAGTTGAAACAGAAGAGAAACCCAAGACTCCAAAGGTGAAAAGCGAATACCCAATCACAGTACACCATCTAATCTACACAGATTTTAAAGATATATTTTAGTAGTCCATACCAGACAAATATTTTAAGAATACACTGGAAGAATATGTATTTTCCCTCACCCTTCTAAGAGAAACTATTTACATTATACAAAGTTGATGAGAGGCAGCAACTGGATGAGCAGCCCTTCTTCAAATAGGTTCTAGCCTCAATCCTAAAATTAAACACATCTGAACTTCAGGACAAACATTTCTTTTTGGCAGCATTTTCACTCTTCATGCCATTTAATTATAGAACAGGTCCTCAACTCCTCTCTCATACACAACACTACAATGGGAAAAGTTAAGATGATATTGCCTCTTTTCCACCTGAGTAGCTAGTCAAATTTCAGGACTCTGGGGATGTTACAGCTCGAAACAAAAATTGGTGACAGGTATTTCTTTGATGAAGTTTTGTTTATTTACAAAAAATGTACGAAGTCCTGTGTCTCTGAATGCAGAGGGAACCAAAAACAAAGGAGTAGTTTCTTAGTTTATGGTCCTAAACCTCTAGCTAACACCAGACTCAAAAGCTCTCTAGCTTTTCCCAGAGTCACACTGTGCTCACAGGCTACTGCCAGGCTTTCTTCCTTCCTCCTCTCTATTTTTGTCAGTTCTCAGCTTCCGCAGTCTCGTCTAGGCTACAGAGTTAGGTAGACGTAAGTCACCTTGCATCGACTTATTTGTGCACAGATTTACACTCAAGTTTGTCCCCAGCCAACGTAAGTAAAACCACCTCCCTGAATGGCGTCAACCCACAGTTGACCTACTAACTTTGACACAGGGTGAGTGTAGACACTGCATCACCTCTGTTGACCTCCAGCAGCTGTTCCACAATGCCCGATTCCCTGCAACAGTGAACATTCTGGTCATAATTGTCAACTCCACTGCCCACGGGTCACAGAGACCGGAAGCCATTCCTTGCATTAAAATGCCGCACATGAAAGCAAAGAAACTTGGCAAGGCATACCACATGGCCATTGAAACCAAAAATAAATCTGGTGCTGATCCACAAACCTGCCACTTTTCCAGTGAGCTGCATGCCATACCTTGCCAACACCCCACAGACCACCTGGATTCCTCAGAGGAGCCAGAGCCAGAGACCCCTGCCGTGAACAGCGAGGGGGACAGGAAGAGGAAGATGCAGCACGGAGCTCCAGCCATGCTGCGACCCAGGACCTATTTCAGTCTCCACCAGAGTCCAGCCAGTCCCACCAGGTGCATATCGATGAGCCTGATGAAGGGCAAAGGAACTCATAAGCGTGTGCCTGCATTTTTCCTTACAATGTTTAAATTTAAAGACGGCACCCAGATCATCCTCAAGTTAAAAAGACAGGTATCAACTTTTGGGTTGGGAGATGGGGGGCATGAAGAGCACTTTGTTTATGCAATAGGGATGTCCCTTTTATCCTCGAGATCTCAGTAAAACTTTCACAGAGATACTCTGCAATTCTCTCCCAAAGGTTTCTAGTAATGCCCGACTTATTTCTTCCTCCGCAATATGACACTTTCCTATACTACTCCGCGATGAGTTTGGCTGGCACCATAGAAGCAAACAGGCTAGCACTATAAGGAGCCAGGCAGCTTCGGGATACTATGTTCTCCGTATCTTTGTAATCCTCAGGAGAGGGATATCAGCTAAAACTACCACCAGCTGTGGAAAAAGAATGCCAGCATTCAGTGCCCTTTCCCTATGCTTAAACTCATGGAATAGGGACTGAAATGCCATAGCTTCATGCAATAGAAAATCCAGCCCCCACTCCTTGCCCCTGGTAGGATATATTCACCATGGATGGAGCCTGAGAGAGGTGGTGTGCTGAAGTGATCCAAAGCTAACATATAAACAAACATTTCTTATTGAAAGTGTTTATGGGAATAAGAGAAGGGAGTTTTGAAAACTTAATGTTTCCTTTCCCTTTCCATTGTCACTTTAAATCAAACAGTACATATGTCTGTTTTTATCAGCAGCAGCTGCCATTGCAGCCTTGAGGGGTACCCCCGCCACATCTACAGAACACCTGACCCTAATGAAGAGGAGAAAGAAGAAAATAACAGAATACATGTTCTGTGACATCCTGAAAGCCAGTGCTGCATCAAACCAAGAGTAAAGGGCTTGGAGAGCCAATATGAATGATAGAATCGAGAAAGACAGAGAGGATAGGAAAAAGGCCCAAGAATCCCAGCAGGATCAGGAGACTGAAATGCACCGGAGCATAATGTGTCTTGTCAGGTAGCAAACACAAATGCTGTGGACCCTGGCTGACTTCCAGGTCCAAGAATCCCATATTCCCCATCCTTTGCAGTCCTTGAATAACTCCATGGTCACCACTCCCTACATACCACATGACATCACAGGTCACATCAGTACCCCTAACACTCCACATCAGGGGACAGCTAGGAAAATGCCAGCTTCACATACTCTGACCTGTGAGAACTATGGTTAGTGTATGGGTAGCCACAATGGACTACATTTGTGCACTCACATGGACAAAAATGTTTATTTCCTTTCTAATTTTTAATTTTAAGCCCAGTTAAAAATTTGTATAACATTGCCTGGAACTTTTTGCACATAATTCTACACTGTTGTGCCCCCACTCAATAAAGTTATATTTTTCAAGAATCTAATTCTCTTATTAGTTCACAAGAAATGTTGCAAAAGGAACAGTAGTACTCAAACCAAACAGTACTTGTAAATGCACACCAAGCACCACATAATTAATATCTTCAGGAAAATAGTCAAATTTGCAGATGTACAGAAAGCACTACACAATTCTTAGCAGCACCCAAAGCTCCACGCCCAGAAAACACTCCAGCATAGAACACTACTGTGGCTGACCATTAAAGTATACTTTCAAATCCTCTCTCAATCACATAGCTCCACGCTGGGCTCTTCCAATAGCCCTCACGTCTGGCTGTTGAAAGTCAGCAGACAGCCAGTCTACCTTCGCTCTCCACCTCAGCGGCACCTTTTCTCCCTTTGCCTCACAGATATTATGCAGGACATAACAGGCAGCTATAATCATGGGGATACGTTTCTCACGGAAATCCAGTCTAGTGAGGAAACATGTTCCTTCATTCTACAAAAGGCACACTCAACAGTCATTTTGCACATGCTGAGCCAATAGTTGACAGTTGATGCTGTCAAGGTGGCCAGCATACAGCTTCATTAGTCAGGGGAGCAAGGGACAGGCTGGGTGCCCCAGAATCACTATTGGAATTTCAATGTTGCCAGTGGAAATCTGCCGGCTGGGAAATAATATCCCTGCTTACAGCTTTTTGAGCAGTCGTGTGGTCTTAAACATGCGAGTGCCACACACCTTCCCTGACCAGCCTACAATGATAACGGTAAAGCATCCCTGGTGATCCACAAATGCTTACATAATTATAGAAAAGTTGCCCCATCCTGTGGATGCACTCTGCAGCAAGGCGTGCTGGTGCCAAAATTGGGCTATGTATGCCATCTATCGCCCACTGCTGGAAATCAGGTACATCACTGCTGTAAATCCATCCATTATGTCCTGCACATTGCCAAAAGCCACATTCCTATATAGCAGGATAGAATTAACAGCCCTTCACATTTTCATGACAGTGGTCCTCACTGTGTATTTTTCAACTCCAAAATGATTTCCCACTGACTGGTTGCACACCAGTGTTGCACCACTTAATTCTCCATTCTCAAAGCAGCTCTCATTCTGGGGTCCATGCACTGGAGGGCTAGGGCAAGTTCAGCACACAAATCCGGGAACGTGGTCTTTCACGTCCGAAAGTTTTGCAGCACGTTCCCCATTGTTGCAGTACTTCCTGTGGGTCTGCAATTACACAGAATTATGCATCCTATATTTCTAACTTGCATGAGAATACTGTACAGCTCTGCGGGCCCTCTGCTTCTGTAAAAGATGAGGCTGTCAAGAAGTGCTGCCTGGGTTTGTGTGATTTTTGTAAAAAGCGCAAAAATTATGGGCTATGTATGGCCTTGTGGGAGGGAGAAAGTTGCATGCTGAGAATTTGACCCCTACCTCCCAGAGGTCTCTAGGTGAGTCATTTCTGCCCCACAACATGGCAAAAATTTTCCAAAAAGATGCAATGCGGATGGCAGTGCATCATGCACTGAGTTACCTACCTGTGGTGCACTGCACTTTGCACAGACATAAGCACTCCCAGTGAGCATGAGCAGCATTAACACAAGCAGCCAAGCAGGCATGCACATGAGTGATACACAAAACTTCAGCAGGTATACACCAATGTAACTTGCATTGACCAAAGTTTATAGTGTAAACAAGGCCTCCATGTTCTCTTTCACACCCACACATCTGGTTACAACAACAGTCAGACCCTCCACCGCAACATGGTGCTAGTTTCTGGGCACTCTCTATTAAGCTTTGCCTCAGGTGTGGCTACTTAACTGTCTTACAAATATCTTAACTGGAGGATTCATTCACACATCAGTTTGAGTGACTCCATAAAAAGGTTTCAGCCGGCTCATAACAATACTACAGTAGAACCTCAGCGTTACAGATACCTCGGAAATAGAAGTTGTCCATAACTCTGAAATGTTCATAATTCTGAACAAAGCACAGTTCGGGCTCCAGATCCAGCAGCTGACACTCCAGGCTAGGCTTCAGCAGCAGCAGTTGAACTCCCTACTCAGCCCCAGCATGAGTTTGCAACCTTGTCTCCCACCCAGCAGGGGTGGGGGGTGTATACCTGTGTGTGAGAAAAGCATGTCCCCCTCCTGGGGGAAGGCGGGTAAAAACAGCACATCCTCCGCCAGGACAGGGGAGAAGGGGTAGAAACAGTGCGTCTCCCTCCCGGCTGGAAGGGGCGGGGGGTGTGAAAGTGGTGCAGACCCCAGCGCTGCTCCTGCTCTGTTCGCTGGCTCCAGCTGCCTTGGGCTGGCAGCCCCACCATCTTGCTGTAAGTGGTTATCCTGCACGTGGGGTGGAGGTGCATGGGGTGGGGACAAGCAGCCCAGATGTGCCTACCTTTAAGATGCAATAAAGGCACAGAATAGTATTTGCTTCTTTTTTCCCCGCTTTGTTCTCTGCTGGTGTTTGATTGGTTACTTCCGGTTTCACTTGGTGTCCAGTTGACCGGTCAGTCGGTAACTCTGTTGTTCATATCTTTTAGGTTCTACTGTATTGACAAATGCTTATTATGCTAGGAAAATATCCACACGTGACATTGCAAGATCTGCTTAAACCAACGCAATGTCCTCTCAGGAAACTTCTGCAGCCAAAGACTCTTGAAAACTTTAATTATCCTCACACAGAAATAAATTCCTAACTGATGTCACACAGAACACTCCACACACACAATCTACAACACTTTCTGCAAGTTCTGATACAACATAGGAGCCCCAAAGGGCAAAGATGAGATTCGCTAGCTCTCCAAACTCACACCTCAGAGAGGGGAAGAAAAACTTGCAGACAATAATTTCTCAAATGATTACCCAAATGCAACTTTTAGTGCAGATTAGGAAAAATAATTTAACACTACAGTAACATTTTAAAAAAATAATTATATGTCCATGGAATACTTGAGATGTTTATTAAAAAAAATAATAATAAACTGAGAATAAAGAGCATGCATTATTTCAGCTACACTGTGGCCTCCTTTTTCCTCCTGCTGTTTTCATGTATTTATCAAACTCGTTACCAGAACAAAGGGAATAGCATTCCTTGCTTTAGTTTGGCAGTTTGAGCTTTGTTTCCAGCTACATCAACATAATATAAACCAGAATTTGAGAATTATATTAGCTATATATCAAAAGATATATAAATATTCAATCAACTATTTTCCTAAGTTCCAAGGAAAAGGAACTCTTTGAAAAACTTTATTTCCCAGGTGGGTTCTCTCATGTTTTGAGATCAGTGACAAGCCTATGTGGGGACATACAAGACAAATACCTTGAAAAAACACCTGAAAGTAATTTGCTAAAAATAGAGCTTAGAACAGAAAATTATTATTATTATTATTAATAAATAATCACTCTCGGAAATCTAGCTGGTTGTCTGTGACTGCATCACAGCAAAACAATCTTATTCAACCTTTTGGACAGAACTCTCAAAACTCTAATCTAAAAGTACTCACCATTATATATTCCTTAGGTTTAGGAACAGAAGGTAAAATCCTGGCCCCGGTAAAATTAATGGCAAAACTCCCATGGACATCAATGGGACCAGGATTTCACACTCAGTTTTATTTTCTACTCCTCACACATAACTAAACTTTGTTAGTTGACAAGTGTTACATCGTCTGTCAAAAACAGAAAGGTATTTCCTAGTCAATGGGGCCTCGGTGGGGACAGATACTTGAGCCCCCTTGTCTGTTTGATGAGAAGAAAGAGCAAACCCCATCCAACAAAAACAATTAGCTTGAATTTTCATTTGTGGGAACTCTGACCTTCGTCTCCCCAAAATGTGGTAGAACTACATAGGTGACACTGTGGCTCCAAATTATTAGGATAGAACACTTGCAGCAATTGAGAGAGTAACATACAAAAAAGTTACAACTACTTTCAATCAATACGTTTCTTCTAAGTGTTCATGAAATTAGTACACATGCAGTGAAGAAACTTTCTTTTGAAAGGCCCAATTGCACAGAAAACTGGCGGGGGTGGGTAAGGGGAGCAGCCAGTTACAGCAACATTAAAATAATGTACACAGCTGTTACTGTTGTGTGTTCCCAGGCTATGATGTGACTTTTTCCCCAAATCCATGTTATATTGTACCTTGATTCTAAATGGAATTCACTATAAATGATAGCTGGCTAAGGTGCAAATATCAATGTTCTTGGCTTTTCCATGATCATATTTGGACCTTTCCATTTTAGATATTTTCAAAATCAAAGACACCCTTGTAGCCCAACAAGTCTGAGCTCCAGTTGCTCAAAGAAAAATATTTAGACAGGTTAGCTTCATTAAGATCTCAAGCAGAGAAAAAAAACCAACCACAAAACTTTAACATTACATAGAAATGAGCACTTATGCATGATTTAATCATAAGCAGTACTGTGACAAAAAATGTCTTTCAGAGTTACAAAATATGTAGTAATCAAAATAAGTATAAACCGATTAATTAAAGAAAAATTAAAATTTCAATCAGAACATTTTTTAATCAAAGTGCAATAAATTTTCTAAATCATTTCTTTGGGGAAAAATAGCTTTGAATAAACCCTTGAAACGACTAATAGAGAAAATTTACTATTCTACATTCATCAGAACATTTATAAATTGTGTTTTATATTAGGTCAAACTTTGCAATGAGATACTAGATACAGTAGATTGACAAAACACATGAGAAAATGTTACATACCTTTATTATAACAGTGAGATAACTCTTTGTATAAACTTCAAATAGCTATGCTAAATATAAAACTTCATTTAAGATTCTAGCTTTAGCCAATCCAAAAAAAAGAAAAGAACGAAGTAGACGGAGTTTGAACTCTGGCCTTGACACATTAATAATGCTTCAATACTTTAGACAGTGAGAAATTTTAAATACAATATCTGCACAACTATATATGTTTGGCCAGGTAATTTCAGGACCAAAAATTCCAGGTAAAGTGATTCGCTCTGAATTCAGCAGTAGCGTGCATAAAACTGAAAAGGCACTGAGAGCTTCATAATGAAGGGAAAAAATTTAGTCCTGGAGATAAAACCTTGCCCTGAGACTACCTGGTTAAACCTGTACTCTGCAGCACATACTGGATTCAGTCCGGTAATCTTCAGGCAAAATTCTCAATGAAATACACAGTAGGGATGTAAATATCAGTTTAAAAAGTTATATCACTTAATCAATTAACCGATTAAAGGGAGAGGGACTGCGGCTGCTCAGGTTGGTGCAGGGCTGACCAGGGTCCGGGGCTGGGGCTTAACAGTTAGGCTGGGTAACTAGTAACTAATGCTTACCGGTTAACTGGTTAATATTTTACATCCCTAATCCACAGGAGTTTGCATGAATAAGAACTGAAAATTGTTTTGACCTCATCTGTTGGGGTTTTTTTTTTTTTTTTCAATGAAGCTTCTTTAACCTTGACCATTATACCATTTTATTTTGATACAATTTTGCATGTGTAAAGTAATTTTTTAAATCTTTCAAGAAATGGACAAAAATCTTATTTGGAAATATTAATGCTGACAAGGCACATTGCAGTCCTACTGTTAACTGGAGAGACTAAGAAAAGTTATAATGTGAAAACTTATTAGGCACTTATTTAAAAAGTGGATTTCAGCACGACAAAGCGTAATGATTCTTTTCTAGTTATTTTGGTATACAGTGCCAAGTGCCAACACTCACAGTTAATTTATACATACTGAATAGTATGCACAAAAAGCAAATACATGAAGTAAAATTTTGTATGAAATGTCTTAAGGGTTGTTGTTGATATGTAAGCATTGAAAACACTTCTCAAAGTATCTCCCTTTCACTGAATTTAAAAGCTACCTTTTGTCTACCATTTGGTTTACTGAGATTCCAGTTTTTATTTTTCAGAGTAACTCTTTTGGAACATTCAAATCTGCCTGCTAGAACCTTCACAACACCACCCACATTAAAAACTCAGCAGAGGCAAAGTTAAGTTTTGGATAATCTATGCCTCAGATACCTCTTACTTGCTTATTTCAATCTCTTGATCTCCTCAGCTCTTCATGCTCCAAAATATGCAGATGTACTCTCTCAGCTTTTCAAGAAGCCAAATAAACTCAACCAAGCATCTCAACATGCAAACTACAACACAGAATGATCCAGTATGCAAATACCCTTTCCTTGTCAACAATCTCGGATTCACTGCACCCCACTTCACAGAACCTGAATCTCTTTGCGCTCCCCTCCAGACTCCCACACACTGACTTTATGGTTCTTTCACATACTGTTGCCCGTTGGGACAGATGCCTTCTCTGTAGATCATACCATCTGAAAAGATGCCTATTGCTTTTTGCCTCATCTGTTCTTCATCTGGTTTCAAATCTTTCCTGAGGAAATATTCTTTTCCCTTGCTTCTCTGTAAATTTCCTTTTTCTTTGGTCAAGGTTCCCATTCTGTAATAGTAATGTTACAAACCATTCTCAGATACAACTTGCATGAAAGATGCTGTGCAAAATAAAACTTACTGTAATAAAATTTTAAAAACACATCAGAAATAACAGGGTTCTCCCTAGAATCATAGAATATTAGGGTTGGACGAGACCTCAGGAGGTCATCTAGTCCAATCCCCTGCTCAAAGCAGGACCAAAACCAACTAAATCATCCCAGCCAAGGCATTGTCAAGCCGGGCCTTAAAAACCTCTACGGATGGAGATTCCACCACCTCACTAGGTAACTCATTCCAGTGCTTCACCACCCTGCTAGTGAAATAGTGTTTCCTAATATCCAGCCTAGACCTCCCCCACTGCAACTTGAGACCATTGTTCCTTGTTCTGTCATCTGCCACCACTGAGAACAGATGAGCGCCATTCTCTTTGGAATCCCCCTTCAGGTAGTTGAAGGTTGCTATCAAATCCCCCCTCACTTTTCTCTTCTGCAAACTAAATAACCCCAGTTCCCTCAGCCTCTCCTCATAAGTCATAAGTGCCCCGGTCCCCTAATCATTTTCGTTGCCCTCCGCTGGACTCTCTCCAATTTGTCCCCAGACTTCTGTAGTGGAGGTACCAAAACTGGACACAATACTCCAGGTGTGGCCTCACCAGTGCCGAATAGAGGGGAATAATCATTTCCCTCGATCTGCTGCAGTGCTCCTACTAATACAGCCCAATATGCCATTGGCCTTCATGGCAACAAGGGCACACTGCTGAGTCATATCCAGCTTCTCGTCCACTGTAATCCCCAGATCCTTTTCTGCAGGACTACTACTTAGCCAGTGGGTCCCCAGCCTGTAGCGGTGCATGGGATTCTTCCTTCCTAAGTGCAGGATTCTGCACTTGTCCTTGTTGAACCTCATCAGATTTCTTTTGGCCCAATCCTCTAATTTGTCTAGGTCAGTGGTCCCCAACCTTTCTGTTGCTCTAGCATATTCATGTTCCCAGAAGAATGTGGCGGGCGCCAAATGACCAGTTGCCGAAATGTCGCCGAGAAGCGGTGTCATCAAGAAGCATCGCTGCCGAAATGCCACCAAGAAGCGGCTTCATCAAGAAGCAGCAGCATTTCAGCGGCTGGTTGTCCGGCGGCCGCACTCCTCGGCGGCGGGTTCTCTGGTGGAAGCGCTCCCTTCTCAGTAGGCGGGCGCAAATAAATGCCCTGGCGGGCACCATGGTACCCACAGGCACAGTGTTGGGGACCACTGGTCTAGGTCACTCTAGACCCTATCCCTACCTTCCAGTGTATCTACCTCTCCCCCCAGTTTAGTGTTATCTGCGAACCTGCTGAGGGTGCAATTAATCCCATCATCCAGATTATTGATAAAGATCTTGAACTTTGTGTTGAACTGTGTTTTCATGAATTTAGAACAGCTTCAAGTGATTTTTTTAAAAATTGTTAAAAACCAATTATCCTTCCTTTCAGTTTGTATGATAACTTTCAAAGTTTTAGAGCAAGTTTAGACCTCTACTGGAGGCTGGGGAGAACTCCCCCTGAAATCTCTGGCACAATGGAAGTTCTAGTACAGGCCACAATAAAAACCACGGAAAAGTAATGAGCAATGACTAACTTCCCCCTCCCCCCCATCAAGTTAACAAGTTTATGTAATTTCATCTTACAGACTCAACTAATATTTAAAATCTTTATCAGGTAAAGTCAAGAATTTTCTTTTCCAAAATAAACAGTAATCTGTGTAGTAACAGAAATGTCTGTCTGAGTCACTGCCTTCAGAAACATTAGCAAAACACTCCCACAATTTAAGTAAGACCACAGTCAACTGATACTGATTTTATAGGCTTCTAGGATTATAAAAGAACTATTCAAAAATATTAGATGAGACCATTTAAGAGCACGTACATCTTGACAGCTGCATATAAAAGTAGCAAAAATCTTAGTGAAGAAATTTGATAAAAACATTGAAGCAATGTTGGACTTTGTGGTATTCTCAGTAATATCACCACTGCACCTGCATTGATGAAAAGGACTTTGTCAGAACAATCAAGGTGGCATTATTAAAGAGAGAGGCTCCAGACCAAAGCTTATCCCCAACTCATCAGCAGGAACAGAAGGCCCCCAAACAGAGAAAAAGCATCTTCAAAACCAAACCAAAATGAAAAATGTCACACAACTTTATAGACCTTAAGCCTCATGAGCATGAGACCCCCTACAAAGCGGGCAGGTGAATCAAGGCTGTATCTTTGACAGCTCTCCAATTTTTGGCAACAACATAATCAGGGCCCACAAAGCCTTAGAAGAATGTCACTAAGTCTACCTCACAGCATTCATGGTGTTAAAGTTCACTTTCCAATACTTATAATCAAAATATCAAACATGACATACCATGTTGGAAATAAGCTTGAAACCCTATATCTAAGAACTTAAATTTTTTGCTGTATCCAAGTTTTAAAGTTATGCCATGATGCAAACAGTTTTCCTTTCAGTTTTTCCCCATTTAATTCCATTGTTACTATACAATTAATCATCAAGCAAGAACAAAACATTTAATATCTGAAAGTTTTACTAAGAACTTCACTAGGAAGAAGATCGGCTCTCTCCCCTGAGGAGCTTACAGACAAATTGTAGATGTCACATAAATGAGTGCACCAACAGAGGGAAGATGCAATGTGCACATGTTCGAAATCTTGATTTCGCTTCTGGAATGCAAAAAATTTCAAAGCAAGCTCCATGTAAGGCTGAGGTTTAAAAATTTACCAAAAAACTAAGTCTTGCTTAATAGAGGTTATTTTTGTATTTGCTACTAACTGTTAATTTATGCCAAAGTGCTTATAAGCAACCCCTGTTTCCTTTCTGATTATGTACATAGCACTACACTAGCAAAAGACATCTGTCAGTCAAGCAGTCACTTTATGAAAATCTCTCGACAGATATATCCCAATCTGAAAAGAAAGCAAAGACATTCAAGAACATGTAAGACCTATTCCTTCTGACTGACATGCTGACATACTGGAAGGAGCTCCATATTTAAAGGGTTGCAGCTTTAAGGAGAAGTTGAAAAAAAGACATATTAGCACAATGGGGCCCCTCACAAAATTGGGATTTACAGGTGCTATCCTAATATAAATAATAGTACGGGCAGTTTTAGATCCTATTGTGCACTGATAGGTAAACGTCAGCTGTTTTAATGTAACTGCTTTTTAAAAATTATCTTTTTACTCTATTGTAAATATTTGGACAGGTGTTTGAAAAATATTTTAAAATATAAATACAATAATAAAACTGGCTCTTTGTTGTGTCAATGGGTAGAACTTCACTTTAGTTAACTATAAATAGGTACCACTTATACCACTCAGTGCAAGTACACTTAATTTAAAAAGGTACAATTAACCTGAAAACTAGTCAGTCAATTTAAGAAAAAAATTAGTTAAATGTAGTTTATGACAGTACACCTGCTCTTCATATGCCTTACTAGTTTATGGCTTTACAAGCACATTTTCCTACCTCCTACCAGATTTCCCTCTTGTTGCTCCTATGACCCTATTGTAATTTTCCATGTTCCCCCAACATCTAATCCTATGTTAAGGTCATATTTTATACTTACCTATGGCTTTTGTCATCTGTCCCCTTTGAACCTAGTTTAAAGCCCTCCTCGCTAAGTTGGCAAATGGATGCATGAAGATGCTCTTCCCCTTCTGGGTCAGGTGGACCCCATCAATTCCCAGCAGACCTTCTTCCTGGAACAGCATCTCATGGTTGAGGAAACCGAAGCCTTCCTGTCAACACAATCTGTGCAGCCATGCATTCACCTCCAGGATCTGTGTGCCCCTGCCTGCCCTTAGTGTCACAACTGGGAGGACGGACAAGAGCACAACCTGCGCCTCTGAGACCTTCATCCTATCTCCCAGACCCTTGTAATCACTGCTGATCTGCTCAGAGTGAGACCTGGCAGTATCATTAGTGCCCACCTGGATGAGGAGCATGGAGTAGCAATCAGGATAGATGCACCTTGGCAACCTTTCCGTAATGTCTCAGCTGTGGGCTCCAGGCAGGTAGCATGCCTCCCAGGACATCACATCAGGTCAGCAGATGAACGCCTTTGCTCCCCTCAGAACAGCATCCCCAACCACTAGCTCTCTGTCTCCTCAGGTGTGGTGGCTGTGAGACTCCCAGACTTGGGGATGAATGGCTTTTCTTCCTCAGCCACTGGGATCTGCTCCTCACCTCCTGTCGCCAGTACAGCATACCAGTCCTTCGCCTCGATGAACAGGAGATTGGGGTGGGAGGGGAAAGAAGTAGCCAGTCTAGTTCTCGCAGAGCGGACAATTCTTCTTCCGCCTTTGGTGCTGCTATAGTCATCTATATTCCACTAGCATCCTCCATCCCAGATGTCTCCATGTGCATTCTGTTGATGAAGTCCTCATGCCCATGGATGCTACACAAACAAGTCACCTCCTCTTGCAGCTCTTTTACCTGCTTCCTGGTGGTCTCCACCAACAGACCGCTCTGGTGATTCCCCTACCTGGCTTTCATTGGCAGGGATATGCAGGCAGCAATCCCAGCACGTCAAAACCAGGGCCTGGGTGAAAGCCTTCAGGGTTAGGATGCCTGTCTGGCAGAGGCACCCAAACGTGCAAACAGAGGAAGAGCTAACAGTGGTGTTGGCAACATGCCATTTTCCTCCCATGGCAGGTTCTTCCTTGTAGAGCACCTACAAGCTAAGAAACAAAGAACAACCACCCTACCTCCCTAAGCTAACTAGCTCCCTTAGTCTCCCAGCTACCTTCATCTCACCAACCATGTGTCTCATCAGCCACTGGAAGCCTGCCTGCTTTTTAAAGCCTGGACCCCACACACAATGGGAATGGGAACTCAACTGCTCTCCCTCAGCCGTCACTAATCACTGGCCTATCCAATCACAAGCTGCACTGCTCTCACTTCAAAGGATCCCTGTTAGAAAGCAGGTACTAACACCTAACCTCAGGACAAGCGGTCAGTCAGCAACCAAGCCTAGATTCCAAAACACAGCGAACACAGCAACCAGCCCACAGTCCTATCAAACTCAATGACAAGTTCCCAGCACAGCACAGAATGGGCTCCTCTTTTGCCCCCCAAAGTTAATCAATAGCAATAAGACACAAGTGCCCCAGAGATACTCACCAGCTGGCTAGCTCCCTTAGCCTCCCAGCTGCCTTTGACTCACTAGCTACATACCTTACTAGCCCCAGAAGCATGTTGCTGGCAGGCTCAGGGAGTCAGACTGGGTTTTGTTTATTGTTTATATTTATAGAAAGATGTTGTTCCAACTAGAATCCATGCTCTGGATGCCCTGAGAAAATTGAAGTTAATCTTAAATAATTGTCCAATAAGGCCCTGATTCAGCTGAGCACTTTCTCAACTCAGCAGGACTTAAGCACATGTTTAAGTGCTTGGCTGAATAAGGGCTATTATCAATGATATTGCTCATTCCATCAAGAGTAAATGCCACCCACGCACCACGCTCTTGAAGAAAGTTTTGAGGTGGTTGTGGTTGACAGCTAACAAGGTCGTAAAAAATGTAAATGGATAGCAAGTTACCAATACTGTAATGATATAAAGAGGTAAGCGCAATGGGGCAGTAGGAGACAAGTTAGTGCCGTGCATTTTGTTTTCTGAGAGATCGATTGTAAAGTATCAACTGCACAAATAAAATCTAAGTAAAACACAAATTCTTTCATTTAGATGAGAAATACCCAACTGTTGTCCAGGAAGTAATAGGCTACCAAAGGAATTAAGCTCTGAATTAGTTTAAAGAGTTTTCATTCCTTTAAAGAAGGCTTATCTGTAGTCAACTTACAGCTTTGCACTGCTGAAGTCCCCTGTAGGAACTGAACACAGTAGTGTTATTCTCAAATGCTAGGATTAATGCAATACAAGAGTAACGGCTGTGCAAAAAAAAAAAAAAAAAAAAATCTTACTTTGGATATTTTTTTAGTCAAGTTGCTGAAAAAGAAAAAAAATCTCAGCATTCTAGAACAATGTCTCCCGGGGGAAAACAGCAGCCTATCATGGCACACATTACCTCTGCCCTTAGTTCATCCATCTGCTGCACTCTGAGGAATGCCATGGGGGAAGCAAACGTTGAGCACAGCTAAGAGCAGCAATTCTGTCCATATTATAAACTAATAGTCACCCTTTTCCGATTAGTATCAGTGCTTCCAGGATTATAAGCAATTTGCCCCATTAAATGCAGTCTAGAATTTAACGTTCAAAGCAGTAACTCCATATTTTGTTTTGGGGTAGTTGTTTTTTTAAACCACCGATTAGGAGGCTCACACAAAATAAGAACAGTAAGTCCCTTTCAATCTACACAACCTGCCGTTCTGAAACTGAAGCTCCTTGGTGGGGGTTGGACAGAGTACTCAGTTTAATCGAAACCCTGTGTGTTTTAACTCTCAGCACAAAATTCTACAATAGCTGTGATTAAGTTTCTATAAATCTAGCAAAAAGGAAAAACATAGGATTTGTAATGTATTAACTACCTTCTGGAAATAACAGCATGGAACCTCACTGCTGCTCCCCTTCAGATATATTCCTTTTCATTAGACAGACAGACCATAAATAACAAAATAGAGACTACCCTTGAGATGAAAAGCTATAAACAGTGTTTCACATACTGACCCTGTGACTAGAAATGGGGATTTTTATTTTATCTACCTTCTATTCTCCCAAATAATATCTTATAAAAATTAACAGAATTTACAGTCTTACAATTCATCTTGAACTGCTGAGATCTCTCTTTGCTGAGGAGCTTATAAGATTATAACTCATTCCTTTAAAAAAGCCAAAATAATTTTAAAAACAGAAGCAAAACTAAGACAAGAGGAGACAAGAAACCCATATAGGGCTCTCTACTCTTCTATATATCCCATATCTGGTCTGATATCTTTGAGGCACAATCCCATCCAGATAAATGGCAGTGTGGAGCAACATTAGGCTACGAAGGCCAAAGACTCATTAAGCAGCATCAAGTCTAGGTCAAAACTGAGGTTTTCATAGAGGCTTTATTTCCACCTAATTATTCTTTATACCTTCCCCTTATCTCACAATCCCCAGCCCCTGATCACTGGCTATCACAAGAACCAAAGTAAGCTTTCTTCTAAACTCACTTAATCTCACCCCTAGTTACCCAGCAGGTGCCACTTTTGAGTAAGACAAGGTCAACCCTCCCCCTGGGAGTTGAGCAAACTGCCTCCTGGAGCTAGTAGTCTGAGTTTCGAACCCAGGTCTGCTGCTTGGGAGCACATAGGCTGCCTCAATGCCTTGAGGTAGCACTGTCAAGAACTGTTAAAGAAAAAATTTATAAAAAGGTCTCAAGGATGTAAATGAAAACCATTCCAACAAAATCACAGTCAAACTGTTCTGCTTCTATCTTTGAAGAGCAAACCCTTTGGTCTTACTTTATATCAACTATTTTGAGATGGTAGTGAAATATACTCCAAAACATATTATTCAAAAGTGAGTTTAGGATCAGATACTGACAATTCCAAGTACATACAAAACTCCACATTACTCTTTTTAGTACAGGGACAAATTGAAGATCAATACACATTTTAAATATTTAGAAAAATGTAGGTGCTGATTTTATCTTTCTAAAACAATCAAGCTTATATCGGTGATCAAGTATGCCCTTTTACATAAAGCCATACACACAGCATGAGCATAATGCTTAAACGCCAGCAACCTGGTATAATAAGATTACAGTATATTAAGAGATACTCATCAGCATTTCCTATAAATGAAATTAAATCCTGATAACTGCATGCCACCCTGAAGGCCACCTTAAGCTTATAATCAAGATATTGTAGTGGAATCTCTGGTTGGTGCATAAAATGTTGGTAAAGGGGTACAGTTTTGATGTAACAAATCCCTCATGCTGAATAGCCAACTCATATACACACATTTAACTCAAATTAATTCTCGAACAGATTTATAATATACTACCACATTCCAGGAAAACTAAAGGCTACATACTCTAAACATCTAATTAAAAATTATAACTGTACAGTCTGCATATATTTGGCCCAACACAAATGGTTTCTAGCTGTCAATAGACTAAGAATAACGGACATTAAAAATCACCCAGGGAAAGAAGGTTGGTAACTGGAATAACAACAGCTTAAGATCCACTGTCTTATGACTCACAGGGTAAAACAGGAAGACTTTGAGCATGCCAGCTTTGCACAGATATAAAGCATTTGTAACTGTGATGAATCACTGACTGTAAAACGGTCACTGGTCCTTTTGTCTAACAGTGCTTTACTGGCACAGATTCTGGATTAAAAATATTAAATCCTGGATCATAAACTAAACTAGTATAATTTTCTAATCCTGACAATAAGTAAGTTTTTATATGGAGTATCTAAATGGTCAATGAGATCAAGTTAATTTCCCGTTACTGCTCTAAAAAAAAAAAAAAAAAAAAAATGTTGAACATGCCGACGCAAGGAAAAACTCAACCTTTTGTGGTGTACCACATTAGCAACATATAACCCAGAACTGGAAACAGCATCTTCCTGAAACAGATTAGCTGAAAGAAAAATATTTTAAAAATAATTTACCAATATTTTATCCATCATATTTCACTCCACTTTAAATTTAATGTCCTTAAAAACCTGATACTTTTAAGTAGACATAACTGTACGAACACACCTTGAATGCAATATCAAGTGTTTATTAGGAACTCAGCATGATTGATCCACAATCTTCAATAATGCATAAAATCATGGGACCCAACATCTGTCTTCACACCTGGATGACCTGTTCATCTGAAATATCATCCAGATCACGGTGGCGTCTCTTTCTCTCAACCACAAATCCACATCACATAGAAGCAGTAATGAGAACAACTTCAGTCAGCTTAGTGGAATTACCAGGAGGACACCGTTATACGGGTATGGAGCAAATACGTACTACCTGTATAAGCCATTTCCCTCCCTTCTCTTCCATTCCCCCCATCCTGCCCAAAAAAGTATCTAGGATCAGGCTCTATGGGGACTAAATTTTTGCTGAACAGAGTTTATATACTAAATCAAAATCAGCACTTGAGAAATGTTTCCATTTACTATAAAGATATGTATGTATACTTCTGTCCAAAGTTTCTTGCTAATATCTAACTAAAAAAAAATAATAATTTAAGACACATGCAGTGTATTCAGTAGACTATAAACCTAGTGTTGGATGTCTGTTTCTGGTCTCTCATAATAAGTACTAGGGGTTTAAGAGCTGTGGTGGGGTTGTGTGTTTAGGTTTTTTTAATTTAAGATATTTTACACAGTCAGCAACTTACAACAGAACCTAATGTAATGCCAAAATGGAAACTACTTAATCAAAACATCACTCCTAGAAACACCAGACCATACATAACAGGCGGTCATCCTAATACAGTCTCGAGCTAAACTTGCATAAACATAACAGCAGAGGTGTTCATATTTTACGTGAACAAATGTATCAAATTTCTGCAATGACCTTCTTTATTACACTTCAGTTTCACAGGCAACATTAAAAGGGGGAAAAAAATCAGATTAGAAGGACTGTAGGGATATACAGTAAGCTCAGTATTACAGCACTTATAATGCTTACCAAAACCACACTCCTATCTCCAGGAGCATCCACTCAGGGTTATGCCTATAATTACTCAGAAAATTTCCCAGACCCTGTCTCTGGTTAATACGCCACAAGAAAGTTTCTGCTAAAGCACTACATTTAAACCTTGCTCAAAACAAACCAATACAAAATCTTCCCATGAAGAAATTTTCACGGACAATTTTTAAATTTAAAAATAATGCAATACTAATGTAGTAATTATATTACAGATGGAGCACTAGCTTCCACTAGGGTTAAGGCTGGTTAAGTGTTTCTATTTTACCTCATTTTTAGCCATTCAAGCAAAATAGAGTATGGGCGGGGGGGGGGGGGGGCGGAGACAGGACACCCTGACATTAGCAGCCCATCCCCCCCGCACAGCAAGCAGGAGGCTCGCAGGAGCAGCTCCAAGGCAGAGGGCAAGAGTAGCACAGGGCAGTGGGGGGAGGGACAGCTGAACTGCAGGCAATAGTGCAACAGCTGCTGCACAGGGAACTTAGGGGAGCGGGGAGCTGACAGGGGGCTGCAGGTCCACCCTGGTTCCAAGCCCACATCAGCTCGTTGCAACGGGCTGCTCTTCCTGCAAGCAGTGGACAAAGCAAGCGGCTGCCAAATGAAGTTATAAGGGAGCATTGTGCAACTTTAAACGAGCATGTTCCCTAATTGATCAGCAATGTAACAACGAAACAAACGTTAACCGGGACAACTTTAAGCTACCATGAGTACAACTGAACAGATCTGGAAAAAAAAATAAGTCTTATTTTTCTCTAAAATATATGTCTGGCCCCACTGATTGAGAGAGCTCAGATTTTCAACCTGTCACTAGTGCAGGGCCTGGCCTGGGCTTCCATCCAGTATAATTTAGGGGCATAGGGAGGATGTGTGCGAAGAAATGGGAGCAATTTTGTGGCAGGCTGATTTTTAAAAAGGCAGCAAGTTTGAAGCTGCTCAGAGGTTTGTAAGGTTAGCAGTAGCCCCTGCTGAGATGACTTAATGGGCAAATCGCACATGAGGCAGTTAAAGGTGAATGAAAGTGTACTTCAGAACATGGTTATCACCAACTCATACAATTTTATATATAGAATATATAATGTAATTGTATGTAATGTTTTGCTGCCTAAAAGGTATAACAAATCATTACAGCTTTTCTTTGACACTACACAAAGGCAAAAACCAGGCATGGGGAAAAGCTATGAAAATAGATTTTAATAAATTGTCTACTGCCATGTCCTGTTACACAAAACACATCAATACTAAGATTAGCTTAAAATAGATAATAGATACACAGAATACAAGGTTCAGGGCTGGCCTCAATTTTGTTTCATTGTAGGAATAACCTGGAGGAAACGTACTGTCCCAGAAGCAGCCAACTATTAATGAAATGCAAGTGGGTGTGCCCAGGACAGTGCAACTGGCCAAATACAAGTCAGAATGAATTTAACAGGTTTACTAATGGAGCAACAGTTGATGCAATTCAATGAAGCCATTTAATCAGACTACAGATCAAAACTGAATTATAGCATCTATGGACTAAAAGGAAAAACAAAAGAGAAAAACCTGAAGTACTTGGAAATAATTTGCAAAGATAATACATTAATCTTTACTATGCCCTCCTCTGGCAACAGCTGAAAAGGCAAATTAAGTCTTGGTGGATATACATTATAACAACAAAAGCCACAGAATTTTGGCACCAGCCAACATTCAGAATTCTGTGTAACTCTGATTCTTACCTTGCATCCCAAGAAAACCACAGCAGAAAAAGCATGAAGCAAAGTGAATCAAAATTAATGAACGTATTGGGAGAGTTAATGGGGAGAGATCATCCAGCCATGAAGATAACAGGTTGTTTTCTGGGGGGGTGGGAGGGAGGTTTATTGCAAAGATAATTATGTATCAGCTCCTACGGTCCGAGATTTCCAAAGGCTTAAAAAACAGTAGTACCCACAATTAATTGTAAGCACATATGTTAATCATTGGGTGGCTGTTTGCACCAAGAAGTCCACCCATAATATAGCTAACTGTCGTATGCAAAAAGAAGATTCCAGACCAATGTAAAACCTGATAAGCCAAGAAACTGAGTCGGGTTTTAAAACTATATGCATGCCCTTCTCTCAGACACAGTTATCAGCCATTCACCAACCTGACACCAAGATAAACTTAACTTGCACTATTAGGCATGCCATGCTTTAGAAAAAAAAAATTTCTGTACTTCTTGCTAACCAATGGCAATTTTATAAGCCATTAAAAATCATCATTAATTACGTGTTCCAACATCAATTATAAATTTAATATCCTAGCTCTTTAAAATGGCTGAAGGCCAACCATGAAGGCTCAAAACAAAACCACACAGGATAAGCAATATAGAATAATTTCACAGCACCACTGTCATCCCACTGAGGTCAGAGTTAAGGTTGCCTGCGTATCGCAACGGTGACAGTAGCAGATTACTGTTCATATGCTTGGGGCAACAGCAGTGTGTTTTGGGGGAATATGGGGTTTTGATAGGTGATAAATGGTTTATATAGCTGTATGGATTGTCCCTATTTCCTGGTATTAAGTTGAGCATTGCTTTCCCTTAGCAACTGTTTTTAACAGAGTTTGTGTATTTGAATATACAAGTGCTATTGATTTTTATTTCCTAATGTTATGATAATATGACCTGGTTGGCCACATTATTTCACTATGCTGTAACTTTGAGGAAGTCATTCACTGCTTTGTGTTCTGGTTTACCCATTTGTACAATGGGTTTAAATGTCTATCTAAAACAGTAGAACAAGTGAGAGGATCAAACAAAGGTGAGCCTCTCAACATGCAAAACATCAAATATTTATGCCTTAATGAACAGCAATCACCATGAGCATAACTGCACTTGAATGAACCCCTTTGAAGTTTACACACATCAAATTATAATACTAAGACTGCACAGCCAGCTTCACATGCTCAGTTCTCCATGCTCCACAACATCCCTATTCCCTAAGACTCCTCAGCTTGATCCTTGCTTCCCCCTACATCTGCCTCCCTGCAGACCTCCTGAAATTCACAGAAGCTACTGTGGATCTCAAAGAAGTCCCTCTAGGTTGCTTAATCTATGAGTGTATGAGACCAAAGTGACATTAATGGAAAGAGAATCACAAAGTAATTCACAACAAATTTTAGTGTATTTCCTTAATGATTCCAGAGCAGCTTTCCAGTTTGAGTCAATAAGTAGCCTAACACTGAAAGAAATACTTAAATATTTAATTCTCTTTCCAAAAGGAAGTTTTTTTACAACATTTTTAACTAGGCTGAAACTTAGTTCTTTGAAACATAAGAACGGCCATACTGGGTCAGACCAATGGTCCATCTAGCCCAGTATCCTGTCTTCTGACAATGGTCAGTGCCAGATGCTTCACAGAGAATGAACAGAACAGGTTAATTTATCAAGTGATCCATCCCTTGTCATCCAGCCACAACTTCTGCCAGTCAGAGGTTTAGGGACACCCACAACATGAGGTGCATCCCTGACCATCGTGAGTAATAGCCATCGATGGACCTAACCTCCATGAATTTGACTAGTTCATTTTTGAACCCATTTAGACTTTTGGCCTTCACAACATTCCCTGGCAAAAAGTTCCACAGGTTGATCGTGTGTTTCTTTTGTTTTAAACCTGCTGCCAACTAATTTCACCGCGTGACCTAAAGTTCATGTGTTATGTGAAGGGGTAAATAACACTTCTTCTACACCATTCTTGATTTTATAAACCTCTATTAAATCCCCACTTAGTCATGTCTTTTCTAAGATGAAAGTCCCAGTTCTTTTCAATCTCTTCTCATATGGAAGCTGTTCCATACCCTTAATCATTTTTGTTGCCCTTCTCTGTTCTTTGTCCAATGCTAATATATCTTTTTCAAAATGGGGTGACAAGAACTGCACACAGTATTCAAGGCATGGGCGTATTATGAATTTATAGTAGCATTATGATATTTTCTATCTTACGGATTCTTTTCCTAATAGTTCCCAACATGGTTTGCTTTTGGATTACCGCTGCACATTGAGCAGACATTTTCAGAGAACTATCCAAGATGACTCAAAGACCTCTCTCAAATGGTAATTACTAATTTAGACCCATCATTTTGTATGTATAGTTGGGATTACATTTTCCAATGTGCATTAGTTTGCACTTATCAACACTGAATTTCATCTACCATTTTCTTGCCGTCACCCCATTTTGTAAGATCCCTTTGTAACTCTTGGCAGTCAGCTTTGGACTTAACCATCTTCAGTAATTTTGTATGATCTTCAAATTTTGCCACCTCACTGTTTACCCATTTTTCCAGATCATTTATGACAATACTGGATGGCACTGGTCCAAATACAGATCCTGGGGGAACCCTGCTGTTCACCTCTCCATTGTGAAAACTAACCATTTATTCCTAACCTCTGTTTCCCACCTTTTAACCAGTTACTGATCCATGAGGGGTCCTTCATTATCCCATGACTGCCTACTCTGCGTAAGAGCATTTGGTGAGGGACCTTGTCAAAGGCTTTCTGAACATCCAAGTACACTAAATCCACTGCCTAACCGTTGTTTACATATTGTTGAGCCCCTCAAAAATTCTAACAGATTGGTGAGACATGATTTCCCTTTATGAAAGCCATGTTGACTCTTCCCCAACATATTGTGTTCATCTATGTGTCTGATAATTCTGTTTACTAGCCTGCAATTAGGTTAGTATTAGGCTAGTATTAGGTTATACTGCAATTAGGTTATACTAATTGCAGTAGTAATACTGCAATTAGGTTAGTATTAGGCTAGTATTAGGTTTACTAGCCTGCAATTTCAAACAATGCCTCTGCAACCCTTTTAACCAAAAAAATAAATAAATAAAAAATCAGCATCACCTTAGTTATCCACCAGTCAGCTGGTACAGAGGCCGATTTAAGCAATAGATTACATATCACAGTTAATAGTTTTGCAATTTCATATCTGAGTTCCTTAAGAATTCTTGGGTGAATACTATCTGGTCCTGGTGACTTACTACTGTTCATTAATTTGTTCCAAACCCTCTTCCATTGACATCCTAAACTGGGATAGTTCCTCAGATTTGCCACCTAAAAAGAATGACTCAGGTGTGGCAATCTCTTTCACATCCTCTGCAGAGAAGACTGATACAAAGAATTAATTTAGGTTCTCCGCAATGGCCTTGTTCTCCTTGAGTGTTACTTTAGCAGCTTGATCATGCAGTGGCTTCATCAGTTGGCAGACATCCCACTTCTGATGTACTTAAATATTTGCTATTAGTTTTTGCCTTTTGCTAGTTGTTCTTCAAATAATTTTTTGGACTGCCTAATTATACTTCTACACTTGAAAATAGAAAGAAACAGATTCTGGCTACTCCTCAGTAGGATTTGACTTCCAAGTTTTAAAAGATGTCTATTTGTCTCTAACAGCTTCTTTTACTCTGTTTAGCCATGGTGGAATTTTTTGGTCCTTTTGCTGTTTTTTTTATTTGGGATACGGCATATAGTTAGATGGTGTTTTCTATTTTCTATGATGGTGTTTTCAAAAGTTTCCACGCAGCTTGCAAGCATTTCACTGTTGTGACTGTTCCTTTTAATTTCCATTTAACTAGCCTCATTTTTGTGTGGTTCCCCTTTTTGAAGTTAAATGCTACTGCAGTGGGTTTCTTTGGTATTTTCACCCCTACAAGAATGTTGTATGTTATAGTTCTGAGACTGTTTGAAAGAACTGCATCTTAGTTCTGAGGTATTATTTGACAGAATATTTTTCTAAAAAAAGAATAAAGGACAAGGGAACACAGCTAAAGAACAGTTTAATGTGGGTTTTATGTCTACGCCTACTTTTTTTAAAAATAAATTTGTAGAATGGAAAAGTATTAGGATAGCAAATCTGTGACACCTTAGTTAAAAAAACCTTAAAAATAAACTAAATATAATTAGCATGCAGTTGAGTTTTACATAGCAAAAAAAAAAAATCTAACGTTAACAAGGTTTGTGAAATACTTTGAAATATTCAGTGGAAGATGCTAAATCATTTTCGTAGTATGAATGTACTAATGTACTGTAACGTCTACTAAAATCTTCAGCAGATATTAACACAGGCCACAGTTTCATAAAGAAAGCTAACAGTAATAAAGTTATTGTAATAAACGAATATCTGACCCTTCCATTTTAGTTTTTCGAGCCTCTGCACAGGATTTTAATTAAAAGAAAACTTATAATTAATTTTGTAATGAAAAACAGTTTTATTGAAGGTAACAGTAACTGCAGGATTAAAAATTAGCACTTGAATTGCTATACCTTTTATTTCTAAGACTTAATATAAGTCTACTATAAAGTTTTAAAGCCATTTCCACTCAAGAAAATTCTAATTTCCTCAAATATTTACTAAAAGTGAATTTGTTCGTATTTTATTACATTTTGTTTGTGTTTTCTTAGCAGGGTACAGAGGTTTTATATAGATATATGCACACACACGAGAGAAAAGAAGGGATGATTTATTTGGAAGAGGGTGTTGTACTCTAAAGGATATTTTCATATTAAATAGTTTTAGCTAGACATAAATAAGTGATCCACAAATCAAATGCTCATTGTTACAGTGCAGTAAGATATCCCATTGTCCCAGCCACACCAAAAGACAAACAATAGACAATGGATGTGGTTTAAGTAGGCTGTCACTTTATTCACTTAAAATATCTGGGAGCACCCACCAGTAAGTTTTACAGTGCAGGTCTTCATTATTTCCTTAATGGTTTCTCCTTACTTGGGAGGGGTGCCATCAGCCCGCCTCCTTCCCACCCTCATCCCAGCCAGCCTGCAGCTGGAACCCCATCAACCTCCCCTCATATGAGGTCCAGGGGGCTGGGGATTTGGGTCCCTCCGGTAACCTGACATTAGGAGCCCCCAAACCTCCTTCCCAGCTTCTTTAAAGGATGCTTTCCTCTAAACCCCTTCCTATTTTATCCAATAACCATAATCCTTCTGTAACGAGTACATTACATTGTACACCTGCCACACTTTTTAGTTACCGAGTTGTGACGTTTTAACCTAACTTCCCTTCCTACCCTGAGCTGGGGAAGGCAAAAACTCCACCCTGACTAGGCCTATCTGGCAATGAGGGGAAAAGTCCTTCCCATCCCACAAGGAAAAAGACAACTAGCGTGATCTGCAGAGCAGATCATGAAGACACCCTGTTCTACTCTACTCCAATGAATGAGAGGGTGAGTGCCGCCAGCCCAGTCACAGTGAGTGGGCTTCTCTAGAATTGCTCAAAGTATAAAGAGTCCTCCACCCCCAGTCACCTAGAAGGGCAATGCCCCACCTCTCCCCACTTGATCTAGACACTTGCTGTTCTTCCCTGTTCCATCAAAATGCATTTTTCCCTTCCTCCCCCTCTGCAACCAATTGCAGATGGACTCAGTAAGTATACAGGCAAAAATCCCTTTTCATCCAGCCTGCTGGACAAGGACCCACCACATTACTGTTGCAGCAAGCACAGATCTCAAAACATCTACAGTTGTTTTCAATTCTTCTCCATTTGATATGCATTCAGTCAGCAGTACTTCAGAAGCTTTCCCTCATGTCCAAAATATTATACATAAACTTCTGTATCTTCTATGAAAATTCATATTTAATGGAACAAAGCTGTTTATGACAAATTAAACAAAACAAATACAAATTTTCAGTGTAGGGGAGACAAACTGTGAAGGACTCAAAGTCAAGACCATCAGGTTAAATCAATTGGCTTCATACAATTTAAAAATACCAGTTATATCATGATTAGCTTTTCCATCTTCCTTAACCTATACATTCTGTCTAGCTCCAACCCAAGGGGCATTATTAAATATTCAAAATACAGGGCACAGTAGAAATTCAGTCACATTAACACAGCCTTATTTCTTGTTTCAGTCAGAGT
The DNA here is from genome assembly GCF_965152235.1 of Eretmochelys imbricata. Classification (NCBI taxonomy): domain Eukaryota; kingdom Metazoa; phylum Chordata; order Testudines; family Cheloniidae; genus Eretmochelys; species Eretmochelys imbricata. The sequence goes on from NC_135581.1 coordinate 59,368,667, forward strand.
ATGTTTTGTCAAAAAAAAAGAAAAAAAAAAAAAAAGAAAAAAAATCTACCAAACACTTGATTACTGAATATTTTTAGACAACTTACCACCAAATCCATGATTATTAGATCATGGCCATAGGCTAGACACTGGTACATATATCCAACTGTCAAAGTGAATTTAATCTATTAACTATAAAAGATAGCTACAGACAGGGCTGTTTTCCATTTATACGTCTGAAGACTCGTTTTGGATTTAGGATTTTTTCCCTGTAAGTCAGCAGATTTTATTACTAAAGTATGTTAAACTATACTTTCCCAATAGGTTTTTTATTTAATGAGTTTACGGAAATACCATGCATATACAATTTGAGTACACACACACACACACACACACACACGTTTGAAAATGTACTGTTAAGTCCCAACTTAAAAATTTGCAATTTCATATTTTCCAGAAGGAAACATTTTGCAACAGGCAGGAACTTAAATTCACGAAGTCAGAGAAATTTGTGTTAAGACATTTAAAGCCACAGAAATCTACAGAAGTGGAGGCAGGGGGAATCTAACACTGGACAGTGCTTATTACAAACACATATGCAATCCCATTTATATGTATACTTAGGAGAAGATGAAGTCGTTTTTATTAATACTTTGCAATTTTATGCGCTCCGTTGGATGGAAGATGTTAAATTACATGACATCTCCTCTATAATGTAATTACCCACATTTCACAGCTCAAGAAACTGAGGCATGTGGACTTTTACTGAATTTGCCAAGGTTATACAAGAAATTTGTGCCAGAGCAAGGAACAGACCTTTCGCCTACAGGCCCTATCCTTTAAAACAGGAGATTCTCCTTCCTCTCTTATATAATAATATAAGCTGGACAGGAATTTTTGATGAAGACATTAATTCTTGCTTCATCTTATTTAAAGCACAAGAACAGCTTTCAGTGTCAAGTTAATAGTATCAGTCCCTACGTGCACAGCACTGGATATGTGCATTTTCACAGATTGAAATAAAGTCCACCAGGCTTTAGAATGCCAATCAATAAACTCAGTTTGTGAGGAAAAAATTGTGGGTTTTTTTTGTTATAAAGCCCAAGTACAACTATCTGTGACCCAGAAGCCCACAATTTGAATTCTCTGTTGAAACTATAATATGGTGGGAGAAACACTAGAGAGAAAAAAATGTAGTGTATTAAATACACCAGGTACATTGCATCAACTGATAAAATTGATGATCTGGTTATTGAAGTGTTAGAATTCTATGTTACTTTGTCACAATTATGTCAATGACCATTTCCACCTGTACAAAATAGAGAGTTTAGTTGTAGTGAAGATGTTCATAAACATTCAAAACTTAGCAATTAAACTTCTAACGGTGAACGACAATATAATTAGAGATTGAATACTGCTTGTGGTGAAGCACATAGTAACATGTTTGCCACTGCCACCAAGCATTTAGATTTTTACTCAAAAAGAGAGAATGAGCCACATGATTTACAAAACCCATGTTAACCGCCATACTTACCACAATTAAAACTTTTAACTCAGACGTTTATTTTGTCAAAGAACACTTGACTATTGAATCAGTAGCACAGACTTGATCCCATAATGGCAGCCACAACTTCATAGCCAAAAGCTGGACATCAAAACATGTAGTCAATGAGTTTTAGTCAGGGCTTCATCTCACAAAACCAATAGAGCACCCAAAACTTTCACCACAGTCAATGGGAATACAGGGTGCTCACGTCTATGCAAGTTCAGATCCTAAAGTAGTATCTAGCCTAAATTTTATTTATACTCTCACGGCTCTCATAATCATATCTGAAAATATGCATGAAATACGTATGAAAAGTTTTGCAAGTTTGAATTTTAAGGTATAACAAAATAAAGTTATAACTTCCCAAACATTCTGTGTTAAAACTGAGCACCCTGTGGATATTGTCCTATTAATTGCTCATCTCAGAATGCTGTAATTGTGAGCAACAGAAACAGGGATAATTGGTGTACTGCACAGAAATATTTTAACAGGTTTATTCATTTAGCAATATACCACTAGATTTTATATATAAATATATTCAATTTATTACACTGCATTGGCAATTAAAAGATGTGCTCTTTCTTAAAATCAAATCATTTAAAGGTTCTCTGTGTTTTTGTCCAATTCTTGATAAACTGATTTGTTATGTAAGGTAGTCAAAAATAAAGGTGTACTTTAGGTTTTGGATCGTGAAGTTTAATGATGTTCCAACACATGAACCTGTAATGGCTAAATCAAAATGTGAACTTGAAGAAGACTAAACTTACTGGTATTTGGTAGAGAGCAAGATGTGTGAGTAGGTGTGTGCAATAACCTTATGACAAATTAAAGCTAAGATAAATGCACTTATCAGGCAACTCTGAATATCTTTCCTGCACTTAGCCCTACTTGTGAGTAACAGCCATTCCAAGCCCATGCCAATAAAGCCTTTTTATAAAACCATTGTGTATTCCTTATTTCATTAGGTTCTTGTTATTCTGACAGGTCATAGCCTACAAGATCTAATTTTAATCATAAGTGACATCTTCAGTTTATCTAAAGTGAGGGATGGTTTTGCATTAATAATCCAAAATTATACTGCCCCAAAGTCACTCCCCACATTCTTGCCTGCAGTTCTCATTCAGTCAGCTCCTACTGAAGCCAGAGGCAAGTCCTTTGACATTACTCAATTATTATATTGTTTGTAGCACAAAATCTGATAACTCTAAGATAGCTACCACCACATTTTAGGAGTGCAGAACAGTCATTTTAGGAGATTGGAACTTAGGAACTTTCACATCTGGGCTGTTATTTCAAATGGGAGTTCTGGGTAGGGCTGACTAAATAAGGTTGCCATCTGTGTAACATTTCGGTATGCTCATTGGTCAATGAATGTGTAATGAGTTGGAGGTCTCAGACCATTTCAGTGGAAAAGTTGCCACAACAAATCCATCAGTATTACCAGATGCACTTCCTGACCATATTAGCAAAGAGACCAAATACTTAATTAATGTAAACAGAACTTTTGTCTGAACCTTGAAAGGCTTTCTTCCAGAAGTAAAGAGACCCACTGGAAAGACTGTGAGGCGAAGCATGCATTGTCAGTGTTGTACCTGTTCTAACGGTAACTAGAGGGCTTCAGCGTACAAGACTGTCAATGCAGCACCAAACTCACTTAAAATGTATAAAAAAGGAGAGAGAGAAAGAGGACAACAATACCTTGTGGAGTCATAAATTTCTTTGTTTCACATTCTCACTGCAATCAATGTTGATCTCCTCCCCTTCTACCTGTCAAAGTCAAGTCACTGCACCAAGGTCATTCAAGCCAATAACTTGTCTACCCAAGTTAAAACAACAGATGCGGATTCTGGAAGTAGCAGGACATGTCTAAATTGCTTAGTACAGCATTGCAGTAATACTTCCTAAGGCTGAGTCCAGCTAAAGCTATACTTCCTTAGCACTACAGATGTCACTGATGTGATGAATGTGCTGGCCATAGTAAGATGAAAACTCCCCCAAAGTACAAATAAAGTACAATAAAGACAAAGTATCCATTATGGAATTTCACCCTTCAATTCACCTTTATGAACTGAGACACTCCTAAAATTTCTTCTTTAATTCCTATGTACATTTTTCTTCTCAGAAAATGATACACAAAAGCTGAAGCAAACCAAAAAAGGAGTGAAGGATAAAGGTAGGGGTGACCTCTCAATGCGTCACTCCAACATTCCTTTCCCTAAAGGTGCTTTGGTTATTGACAAATTACAGAAATGGAAAGTAATCATTCACATGAACTCAGCGTATTGCACAGCATTTATCGGATTTATAACTGACAAATTTCATATGAAAATTTAAATATTTTAGTCTTGATGTCTTGAAACTGAAATGAAAAATCTTGATCAAATATATGAAAGACAATAGCCTTTCCAAGTTTCCATTCAGAAACAAGCAACCAGCAAATTCCTGCAGTCCACCCCATATCACAGCATATGTGAACCGGTTATATTACTCCTAAGTACTGTTAGCTTGTGTATTCCATGCTTCATTGGGGGGGAGAGGGGGAGGAGATATATACCACTTGCAAATAAAAAGATACGCTTACGTTCTATGAGATTGACCTACACTGATATAGTCCTATTTTTGACCTAATAACCATGACCGTATTCTCTAAAACTAAAAACTTTTTTATGTATACACACACACACACACACACACACACACACACACACACACGCTTGCTGAACAATGAATCCTATGTGCTGTATATTCTCTAAGTAGGTATATGACTAAATTCTTCAACATTTAGGTACCATTGAGGGGCAGAACCTTTTTTCCACTTTAGCCATATTTATAACCTATAATAAAATTTAAACAAATCATGTATTTCAGCTGGAGCACAGGACTGGAGATTAATGAAGACTGCAGAAAACTGGATAGCTTGTCCAGAACACTATACAAGAACCCAAATTATGAACAGAATGCTCCAAAAGGGAAAGACAGAACTAGAGATATCTTTTTAAAGAATAAACATTAGGTATCTATTACTGTTCACAGGTGACTGCAGTATCAGAAGCTAGTAAACTAAACATGCAAGAAAAAACTGGTACCTCAACCTGTATATGTATTTAATTTGTTTTTAGTATATAAGTTGTTCACCGCATTAATACAAATAAATTCTGTACAAATGGCCAACATCCTGAACAAGGATTCAAATCACACTTAATTTTTAAGCTAAGTTGTACATCTTAAATTAAAATAGATTTTTCTTCTCATTGCAGAACTACAGTTATGTGCTTATGCTGACAGGATACTTTCATATCAACACACCAAGCACTTCAGGAGACAACAGCTCTGCCAAGAATTCTGCCTTCAAAGGACCTTCATTGCTATGGCAACGGCATGTTCTTCAGTAACCAAGTCAGAGGCGGCCTATGACACATACATGAAAGATGTCCAAACTCTGATTCCTCCTTGCAGCCCAAGACACATTCTGTCATATACGTACCAATTTTCACTAGCAGGAATACAAGGTGTGAAGCAGTATTTGACGACAGTTCAGAGGGCACTTAAGTTATTTAAAAGTAAACAGCTGCATCTAGAAAAAAAAACGCTGTTCAGATTATAAAGCAGATATTGGCAATTCCAAATCCAGTGGAAAGGAACACTATCATCAGAGAAGAAAGGTTTTATGTAACATCTGCCAAATTCCAGGTCTCCCCAACACCAACTCCCCCCCCCCCACTACAGAAAAAATATTAAATACTGTGAGTGCAGTAAATTAGTAGATAACTGAAGCAAGCACTGTCCGTTCAACAACAGCAACACCTTGATATTAGAAGCAGTTTTAATGAGAGGGAGGAATTTTTCCCAATATGCAGAACTCAGTACCTACTTTTGTGAGCAAAGTCCTATCAGACATTAGAATACAAGACAGCCACTAGGATTGACATACAGAAGCTCTGTTTTTAGGACATCATCCAAAGCATGACATTTCTTACTACCACGACCTGCCAGTCATCACTGCCCTGAACCCCCACAAGACCAGGCTTGAGATTTGATCCTACAACCTTCTAGTCCAGCACTAAGAGCACTACAAAGCATGTAGGTACAAAATATAGGTTAGAGCAAACATATTACATTGCAGCGATATCGGCACTGGACACAGTTATTCAAATAATTAAAAATGGTAATGAACAGCATAAAGCGAGACTTGAGAGGATAAACGTTTCCAAGTTTTCCTGATGAACTGTGCTTTAGATCTCAAGAATCGAGCATAAATGACCAACCTGTAGTTCCTCACATTAGATGTAATTCCTCATTTAGGCCCATTTTTCCTTGAAGATCAGAAGATTATCAAGCTAATACCAAATGAGATGAATAAAAAGGACTCTGATTCTCAACACTCAAGATAACCATGCACTTAAAGTGACCAGTCTATTGTCGGTGCAAGTCCCCACTGGTTTAGAAAGCTTTAAGACCACTTCCATTATACATTAAAAAGAGAAGACATTTTGAAGAAGAGTATTATATGCACAACTAGAATTTTCTTTTAAATTGTATTTTAAAGATTTGCAACCTTCCTACAATTCTGTATGGCCAAAAAATTATCTTTTAATAAACCTGTTTTGTTCCCACTTGAAAAAAAGGTTGACTTGTGAAGGTGGTATAGCAGCAGTTTTTTCTGATTCATGACAATCTAAATGATGATGATTTTTTGTTTGGTTGGTTTTTGAGGGCGGAGGTGGAGGCAAAGGGAAAAGGCTTTTTCCACATAAAGGTTGTCTCTGTATTTACATTAGAAATATCAAGTCTTGTCTAGCTTGATTTTGCTGAAGGACTATTGAGGACTGGACAACTAGTAGGATTGGGACTACATGAGATACTGCAACATGAAGAAGTGTGAGGGCAAGGTGCTTTTATATAGTCCATTTGCTTGAAGCAATTAGATATTTAAAATTAAAGAAAAATCTTTTTTGTTAAAGATTCAAATATTGACTCCAATAGGACTGATAAAGTTCATGCTCCAGTTCTCTAGTGGTCAATTTAGTCCTCCAGGAAGAACAAAAGGCAACAAGCAAAAAAACAAAAACAAAACAAAAAACCACCACAAACCATCACATCCCTGCACACCCACACCTCCATACCCACAAAGAAAAAAAAAAACCCATATAGATTTCAGACCTTCTACACTCAAAGAAATAAAAATGAGTTATAAAATAAATGCACTTAAACTAAGGAAGCTGATCACCTTTGAACCAAAGTGTTCGAGCTACCAATGCTTTAAACACTCATTACAGAACACAGTCATTGTGACACCTGCAGTAATTAACATTACACCTGGATATTAGTTTTTGCAGGAGAAGGTCTTGGATTTGTAAAAATGTACCAAAGCTTTACATTACTTAAACTCTATCAGCTTCATTAAATCACCATCTCTTCATAAAGCCCTCAATTCGTTTAATATACAAAAAGAGGACAGAGTGGCTACACCCTTATGGGTTACTTCTCTACTACAAAAGAATGTTTTGCAAGTCAAACGCAAACATTAAAGGAATAAATGATGGTCATTTTTGCTCTTGTTTACTTGTAATTGGCAGCAAAGTGAACTGTGAAGAAACTGATGATTTTAAGCTGTGTTCTTCTGCAAGGACTATGACTCACAAAATTATTGTATGAGGAAACAAACAAGTATAGGTGCTGCATTGAAAATCATCAAAACGTTAAAACAACAAAAAATGTTGTTCTACAAGCAAAACGATCTGGTTTAATCATTTTACAGAAAAAACAAAGTAGTTGTTGGGATAGAATCAAGACCACAATGTCTTGCTCTCAAATCAGTGTATTCCACTTCCCTAAAGGAGACTAAAACTTCTGCTAAAATTTGCTTGAAGTAATTTTACACACACATTCTATAATCACAAATTTTCCATTCTTCTCACCACCACCACACCAATGCACTGAAGTTGTCATATTTAGAGATCCTGCTGTAAGGCAGATATATGGTCTCACTATATTGGTACTGTGTTTGCACAGCTCTATACATAGATTAAACCTAACGTAAATAGTAAGGTTCAGTGACTTATGCTTTGCACTTTTTAATCATCTACATCTTTTTAGGTTGCAATCATGCTCTTCATTCAAAGTGCAGACATTATAGCTCAGTTACTTAATTTTTACCAAAAGCCTTATCCATTTTTCTTACATATTATGCCCAAATATTCTTGGGTGCGAGTTATACCCATTAAAATAGGATAATTGAACTTCAGCTAATTTTGGTAACTGCTTGTTTCCCTTCCCTTTGTCCTATTATTCACTTGAGCATAAAAATCTTATTTCAGTTTTTTTAATGGACTTTCAAGCTAACGTTTTAACTACTACATGTAAAAGGGCAAGACACTAGAGTCACACACCTTTTCAAAGCAAAAATTACAAGTGGACTCAGAAGATATGAGAACTGTAAATTAATTCTCCCTTAAAGATAGTGACATAATGCATCCAAAATTGGATACATCAACTCTAAAGTCTGGTTACAGTCAGAGTGACTAAAAATGGGACACCTTCTCACACAACATATCTGGTCTCGATGTATGCAGAGCCATTTTGGCTTATGCTTTGACTATTCTTTACTCCCGTTAACAGTCAATACAGCTGAGAGTCAGCAAGCCAAATGCTATTCAAACTCTAGCACCAATGGGATAGTATTCAAGTATAGAGTTCCTGCAGAATGTATTCCTGAAGATGATACTTAATACAACAAGAACCCAGATTGACTTTCATATTCCAGGTTGAATTTGCAGAGCTGGCAGTTAAAAAGGTGATTTTTCTATTTATAAACTGGCAAAAAGTTGCTCTGGAATCCAGTGAGAGAACATGGAACCCCAAAATGCCATCTTTAACCCCAAAACACCACTTTTCAGAATATAATTGCTGCAATGCATCCTACATTGAGCTGTTTAAGTTTCCCCTGTACTCTACCATTGGCTCATCTTCATCAATGAGAATAAGAATAGTGACAATTCTAGTGTAGACAAGGTACCAGTATTGGCATTTCTACCACTGGCTTGTTGTCTAGAGTTACTCTCAACAGGTTAGGTAGGGTAACATTTATATGCACAGTTTGACAGAAGATTTAGCCAGTCTTCCTAAAATCTCAGGGTGGGTGGAGTAAGGAAAACTGTTCAGCTTCAATGTGAGGAATAGCTGAAGGTCTGATCAGTTTTTATTTCATTCAAAACAGGATTGTCCAAATTAAAAAGTTATGTTCCCGCATGCAAATATCATGAAATACTCATTTTTTTCAACTGAATTATTAGCTTGTTAGACTTCGAATTACATGAATATTATGTACAGTATCAAAAATATGCAACAAATTTTTGGTGTTGCAAAATTTTTCTGTGGTATCTTACACTTTAACTGGTTTGGGAGAAATCTAGATATCACTCCCAGAGAATTTTACAACTCGTTTCCCATCCTCTCTCCCCCTTCAAAAAAGTATTTCTAGAGTTTTACGAACATTTCCAACACAGCAAGCCTGCTCATATGAATCAACATTCTCACAAGTAACATGGCAGTGAAATAAGTACTTGTAGGGAATTCCCCCAAATACCTTTGTATAAACACTGACAACTTCAAAGTTACCCCAAAATTAGTTAATGGATGTAGACATCCAAGATGTTCTCTAGACATAGTGTACGTGGAAAAATAAAGCAAACTCCTAAAGATTGGGTATAGTTAGTAGCAGGATTATCCAGTGACAACAGTGATACATTCTAAAACTTAACAAAAGATTCTTTTTGCTGTCTTTCTTGGTATTCAGTTAACATCTTCACCGAAAAAATATGCCCTTTATGTTTTTAATGTTATGTTTACAAACACAGCTTTGTTTTACAAATGCAAAAAACAAAGCATTCATTCAAGTCATCAAATTACCAATTATCTCATCGCAGAATCACATAATAGAAACAAACCTGTCCCCCACAACTTTCAATAAATAATGCATTGTGGCACTTACAGAGCACCAAAGCAACCCACAGATATTCAGGTTGATGTATTCAACAAAATTAGCAATTTAAGAAGTGCCATACCAAATTCAACCAGTGGCCTGTCACGTGCTGCAGTCGAGCTATTTCTTTCAGAGGGAAGAGGGTAACATAGGGAGAGGGGTAACAGTGGATCCCTTCCTACCCCTCCAATTATCATTCAATTCCCTGAAAAATTAGATTTGATTTCTCAGATCTCAGTATCCTTAGTTACAAATACTAATTATAAAGTTATCCAGCCCCTTTAAAATGCAGGGATGGTATTTTATTGTGATCTGGTATGCTAATTAAAATCGAAGTGATGCACAAAGAAGCGTTTGCTTTTGCTTTTCATTTACATGACCCTTTTTCCTTCACAGAACAGCATAAAACTGAGGGATTAATTATTTTTTAGTATATGCTTCAAGAAGTGCTAATATAGCAAATTTGAAGTTTTGGCATAAGGCAGCCTCTGTTAGTCTTAAAACACATTTTATTCACTCAACAGATTTCTTGAAACTGAACTTACAGACAGTAAGACCTTAGTCCACAAAAGTCTTAAAAATAAACCATTTTTATTTTGAGAAATATTGGAGATATGAAAACCTTATCAACTACATCACACAGATCACATCTGTCACTTCATGTAGCCTCTTTTAGAGTTTTTTTAAACTTCCTATTAATATTTCTTCAAAACAGGATTTTTCAAAACTTTTTTTTTTTTTTTTTTTAAAAAGAGTGCCAAAAAAACCTGCATTTAAAAATCAATTACACATTTGTGCAAACCTATCAGGGTAAGTGGGAGGAGCAGAAAGGAGAGAAGATACTCACCTTGAAGTAACAAATTGACTTCTAATTTTTAGAACTGGAAGGTGAGCTATCACTCAATGTGCCAATGCTAATGAACACTATACAGGGTAATGCTGTATACCTGTATAGTGGGTAATGCTGTATACTGTATAGCAAAAATGGTATTACAATTTGTAGCATTAGAAGACTATTTAGAGCTCAATTCTCCATGCAGATCTCCAAACTCCAGAATGATGCATAATGCATTAGGGCAGGGGTGGGCAAACTTTTTGGCCTGAGGGCCACATCAGGGTTGCAAAACTGTATGGAGGGCTGGGTAGGGAAGGCTGTGTCCCCCCAAACAGCCTGGCCCCTGCCCCCTATCCTCCCCTTCCCACTTCCCGCCCCCTGACTGCCCCCCTCAGAACTCCTGACTCATCCAACCCCCCGCTCCTTGTCCCTTGACCGCCCCCTCCCAGGACCCCCCACCCCTAATCACCCCCCCACGACTCCATCCCCTATCCAACCCCCCTGCTCCCTGTCCCCTGACTGCCCCAACCCCTATCCACACTCCTGCGCCCTGACCCCCAGAACTCCCTAATCGCCCCCCCAGGACCCCATCCCCTATCCAACCTCCCCTGTTCCCTGTCCCCTGACCGCCCCCCCGCAACCTGCACCCCATCTAACTGCCCCCCCCGGACCCTCTGCCCCCTATCCAACTCCCTCTCCCCCTGCTCCCTTACTCTGCCACTCAGAGCAGCAGGAGCTCGCAGCCCCGCCGGAGCCAGCCGCGCTGCCCATCAGGAGTGGCGGGCAAGAGCACTGGAGGCGCAGTGAGCTGAGGCTGCGGGGCACGGGGGACACCAGGAGTTAGCCTCCCCAGCTGGGAGCTCAGGGGCCAGACAGGATGGTCCTGCGGGGCAGATGTGGCCCGCGGGCCGTAGTTTGCCCATCTCTGCATTAGGGGGATTGTGAGCAACCTCTGCTCTTAGCCGCTATCCTCCAAGTGGTATGAGCCATTTCTCTACTATATTTGTGGTGACAGATCCAAAAAAGCAGAAGGATTTAGCAGAACACATAGCTTGCATGCTACATCTGAGAAAGAGCTCTGAAGACAGATTGTTAGACCACTGCTGGAAAATCCCTTGCATTAGGCGGCTCCTCACACATCCAGTACTAAGGAGCTAGCTAGAAACTCAAGTTAGACTATCTTTCAGCTCAAACAACTAAACAAAAACCCACACGCACACTCCAAATCTAGAGTACTGTACGGGTTTGGAGTCGTGTCTTAAGGTCTTTGGGGTCATCAACTGCATACAATTCAGTTGAACGTGCAAACATACACAGTTTAAAACTGAGAAATATTAAAGCTAGCAGTCCATACTATACAGAATAGACATTTAATAAGTAATTAAATAAAATACAATTTACTAATGTAGGAGAGAAAAATATTCACATAATGGATACTCTAGTTTCAAATAAAGATTAGTTAGCATTATATGAAACAGCTGTCATGCTTGTTTAGGTTACATTTGACAGAGAAATGATTAAGAAGTTGTTCAACTGGACAGCTGAAACAAAAAACATAAGACAGAAAAGCTACATAAGCATATAACCCATAACATGGACCCCTTCTATCAGAACCGCAGACCCAGAAATCTTGCCAAAAGTCACACATGCAACCAAAGCTTTACAATAACTAAATGACAGAGTGTAGCATAAACTGCACTGCCCTAACAGCATGCAGAGATGTACCAGACTCTCTTATGTACTTTTCTTGAAAAGAGTAGAACCAAGTCCTTAAGACTGGAGGTGATTTTGAAGTTGAACTGCTTATTTATTCTCTGCTTCACCTCAGTATGATCCTTCTCCCATTTTACCCCAGGCCTCTAGCCTATTTCTTAATGCCCTTTCTGAAGGTACCAACCCTTCCCCACAGATCGCACCAGAGGAACACCTGCAAGAACAGAACTCACAAACTTTTCATAGACATCACATTCCTCCCTATGCACCCTTGTCAAAAAACCTTGAAAAACCAAGAACCACCCACCACTCCTGAAATTCTTTATCTACAACTGATGTTACTTGAAGTTACAACATATCAGAATAAAGATTAAATCAGAATTCTAGCTAGTATTTCTATTTAATTTCACCCTCGCAAGGGAACTGCAAGGCATAACTCTGATTCCCAGATCTTCATTCTCCAAAACATACAGAACTGACATCGGTAAACAGTGAGGTGGCAAAATCTGCAAACGATACAAAACTACTCTAGTTAAGAGCTACAAAAGGATCTCACAAAACTGGGTGACTGGGCAACAAAATGGCAGATGAAATTCAATGTTGATAAATGCAAAGTAATTCATACTGGAAAACATAATCCCAACTATACATATAGAATGATGGGGGCTAAATTAGCTTCTATCACTCAAGAAAGAGATCTTGGAGCCATTGTGGATAGTTCTCTGAAAACATCTAATGTGCAGCAGCAGTCAAAAAAGTGAACAGAATGTTGGGAATTATTAAGAAATGGATAGATAAGAAGACAGAAAATATCACAACTGCCTCTATATTAATCCATAGTACACCCACATCTTGAATACTGCATGCAGATGTGGTCGCCCCATCTCAAAAAAGATATACTGGAATTGGAAAAGGTACAAAAAAGGGCAACAAAAATTATTAGGAGTATGGAACAGCTTCCATATGAGGAGAGATTAATAAGATTGGGACTTTTCAGCTTGGAAAGGAGACTACTAAGGGGGGATATGATAGAGATCTACAAAAAATCATGACTGGTGGGGAGAAAGTAATAACACTTCCTTATTTTACTCCTTCTCATAACACAAGAACTAGGGGGTCACCAAATGAAATTAATATGCAACAGGTTTAAAACAAACAAAAGGAAGTATTTCATCACACAATGCACAGTCAACCTGTGGAACTCTGCCAGAGGATGTTGTGAAGATCAAGACTATAACATGGTTCAAAAAAGAACTAGGTAAGTTCACGGAGGATAGGTTCATCAATGGCTATATGGCAGGACAAGCAGGGATGGTGTCCCTAGCCTCTGTTTGCCAGAAGCTGGGAATGGGCGACAGGGGATGGATCACTTGATTACCTGTTCCGTTCGTTCCCTCTGAAGCACCAGCATTGGCCATTATCAGAAGATAGGATACTGGGTTAAATGAACCTTTGGTCTGAGCCAGTATGACCATTCTTATGTGACGGTCTTCCGCATATTAAGCCACAAACAGGCATTTTAGAGGGAAGCTTAGAGGTGTCTGGGTTTGTTTGCAAGACTACTATACACCATCCCACCCTCTACTTATTCATGGGAAAAGAGTAAATTTGTACCCGTGCCATCTGGGGATTGGATGCGGGTCATCTGATAGCCAAAACAAGGCACGTTAGTTTCTAACAAAAGAATATTTTACAGGTCAATGCTATGACAGTTATGGCAATTTCCTGGACAAAACTCATTAAATTAAGTTTAACATTTTAGGAGTTCATTGTATTAACAATGCAAATGTTTATGTATTATTGTGAGATTTCATTGAACTTATTTAGGCGGAAGACAGAATTAATGCAATCCCTGGGAAGTACTGTGAGCTTCAAAGGACTATGTTGAACAATGAAGCAGACACAAATGATCTTTTGGGTCAATATGTGTGAAATTAAATTGCTAGGAAGTACTTGAGACGAGAGGATTGCCAACTCCCATCTACAGACTCAACCTCTGAAGCTTCGCCCTGAGGGGAGACCTTTCGTCTGCTGATCATCCGTTACATAAGGAAACAGAAACTGTATAAAGGAGTAACTGATTTATTCATGAGAGTGCTTACTCTAAGTTCAAGTTGTAATGAACTTGTGACCACAAGAAAATCTCCCATGTGGGGTTTGAAACTAATCACCAACCAGAGCACTTTCAGAACAAGAGGGTGATCTCTGGTAACATTTGTAGCATGTGTGTAGGTTCTTTTATTTTTTTTAAAACACGTTTTCTCTGTAATGCTTTTACCTTAAGAATAAATATGATTGCTTAGAAAGAGGTGTATGGTAGCTTAACTATGGCAATTACACTGTTCACCATTTCTGAGGAGAAAAGTAAAGCATGCTTAGGCAACCTGACTTTGGTGGGGAGTTCACACTGTAGGCAGGGAGCTGCGCAGTTTGAAAATACCCCAGTCACGAAGAAGAGAAATGTGGGTCTCCACCCAAGAGAGGTGACAGTTGAGGAGCCAGAAGCCTAGAGTGGGTGCCCTTGCTAGACAATGGAAGGAAAAACATAGGCACAATTGGCTTGAACTGTGACAAATGCACTGAATAATAGTTTTCTTCAGTCTTTGTGAAGAGTGTATCTAAAGAGGAGACACATTGCTATTATACATTCTGAAGCTACATATCCAGGAGACAGCAAGGAAGTCATTGCCTCTCTGACTGGGATGAGGCTCAGACTTCAACACAGGGTGACTGGAGAGGGGAGAGGAAAAAAAAAAAAAAAGCTACATTTTCAAAAGCGTAACCACCCACAAGGAGTGAGTGGTGAAGATCTAGTTATCTGGCCAGTTACCCTAACTATTATGCATGACTAGTTGGTCTGGTAACTTTCATGACTCCTGAGCACAGTTGCCAACTTTCACACGGTAAATAAGCACCCCAACTTTCACAATAAGCCAAAAATCAAGCTCATCCCATTTCAAAACAAGGCCAAAACAAGCCAATCCTTAAGAACCCCAACACTCTATGTGACTAGATCCCCCCGCGTGCAGTATGGGACTGTGGTGGGCCCGCTGTGCAGCCCTGACTCTCTCCCTGCCCTTACCCTGCTTGCCCCTTGCCTGCCTCTCGTTGCACCGGCTTGCTGGGAGCCAATCAAAAAAAAAAAAAGAAGCAACAAGCCAGAAGCCAAAAACTAGTCAACAAGCAAATCACAAACCAATTAAGCCTAAAACAAGCCCAACTTTTGCGTTTTTTTCACAGGTTTCGCATGTCTGCTCCCGAGGGGCGGTTTTAGTTATGCAAGCCAAACACAGAAGTCATTCACACATCTAAATACAGTTTCAGCATGGTTTTCTTTGTTTGTTTTTTTACAGTGACTACTCCACGCACGAAGTAGTAGCAAGCCTTATAACTAGAGCTGTGCTATATACACCAGTTTCAGTTTGCAAGAGTTTCACAAACCAAAACCAGATGGCATTCCTTAAGGTTCACACAAAACTCAGTACTTCGTGCAAACATAAAACAAAATTCCCTGCAAGTGTTTTTCTGTTTTCATATGAAAATAGATGAGCAGTTCCTTCTATTTGTACCCACAATGGGCTTGGAACCCTCTGCCCCCTTTACTAATGAGGGAATTCTACGCCAAAAAAATTAAAATTTCTTCAAAATTCTGCATAATTTGTCAAAACAACACTATATAATTGTGCCAGTTTCAATTATTTTGGTAATTTATTTCAGATATCTGTCAGCAAGTATGTCTGTAACAATACAGACCAAAAAAAGATTCTGGTAATTTTTTTTGACAAATTGCTTACTAGGCATATTAATACAAAACTTTGAGTAATTCATTTAAATTACAATACAGCATTGTATTTTCTGCATCCATCAGAAGCAGTGCAAAGGCTGGGATGTCAGGAGTAACGGAGGAGCTGAGGGAGAGGGAAGGAGCCTGGAGTGAACCTGGATGGTTACTGAGTGTGGGTGGAAAAAGTATGGAACAGGCTTTGGTGGAGCAGTGTAGGATTGTTAGGGAGTTGGGGAGCCTCCCCCATGCAGACCCTGGCTAAGCCAAACCCCTCCCATTCAGTCAGAAACATGTGACCTTGTTCCTGCACTCCCCATCCTGATGGGTCCCTGCAGTCTCTTCCCCCACCCTCATGGGTCCATGCAGCTCCCCTCCCATGTGGCCATGCACCCCCTGGCTTAATGCTGTCACCCTACTAGCTCCTGAGCCCACACCCCAGTCTGTCCCCCACCCCAGCCATTCTGAACCCATCTGTGACACCCCCCACAGCAACCCTATGTGCTCCACTTTGTCCTAACCTGACTCCATGGGCCAGGTGCTGTGATGAACTTCTACTCTTGCGGGAATTCTGTGCCACTGCACATACACAGAATTCCCCACCCCCGAAAATACACTCTGGCCCAGACGTGCTGCAGTTCCGCCTTTTGCCCACCAGAGGCTGCTGTGGCACCAGAACAGCCTACTGCATTCATGCTGTTGGCTGTACTGGCGCCACAGTGTCCTCTGGTGGGCGAAAGGAAGAACTGTAGCACTTCTGGGGCAGAAGGTACTTTCTGCGGGGGGGGAAAAAATTCTGCAGGACACATGAATTCTGGGCATGCACAGTGGCACAGAATTCCCCCAGGAGTACCCCTTTACCTTAAGCTGCCTTATGTGGCCAGCTAACTAGCCCACTCCATCATTCCTGTCTTCCAGAAGGAGCCAGCAAATAAACCTATGCCCAGCCCCGCATCTTCCAAATTCAAGAAAGATCTGGAGCAAGTAGGCAGTGTGCCCCTAATTCAACTGCAGTGAGCCTTCTTGCTAGACCCTCAAACACAGTTGGGGCAGTGGACCAGAATGAAATTCTTGAGCACCCTAATTCTAAATCAGATGGTTTTCAAGCCCTAGGTCACACTTTCACCATCTTCTAGATCTGTTGGGGGTAGGGACAAGGTATTCCAGTTGGAAAGGGCCAAGACAAAACATGCCCAGAATTCTCACCACATTCATAAGAAGGTTTGTGAACATGGGCAGAGTTTTGGGTTCATCAGATAAGTTTTGCCTGCTTCTGGCTTTAAGGATGTTTTACAGAGTCCTATACATAGCCCCTATTATTAAATAAGCAACACGCATGTATAATCTAAGGCTTTTATTCATGTGCAACTCTAGACCTTTGGTGCATAGAACACATGCATTCAACTTACCTGCCTTCAATCAATTCATGAAAAATATACACGAGGACCACAAAGTATTTTGGACAACTAAAAATATGAGTAATGACCAAATTCCCAAAGTATAAGATCTTTGATCACCTCTTCATTTTATTTGTAAGTAAGAGAATGATTGTCGTGGGCTGGCATGTTTATCTTTCTAGGGCTGAATTCTTCATCTACATGGGATCACCTGTCAACTCCTAGAATTTAGGAAACAGGGTCAGGCAGAGAGGTTACTTCACCAGATGTATATAGACAAGGAGGATGGTGTGGTGACTGGTTCTCCTTGAGAATTCAAGTTCTGTTCATAAAGACTGTAGCTTGAAAGGTTAAGAACCATGAATTTTTGATGCATAGGTGAAGTGTAGTCCCTGTTTATTTTACTCCTCAAACATATTTCTTGAGACTAAAAGATAAAGTTTGGCTTGCAAAAATCAATAACTTTCCTCTGCAAGGTATGCTATGGACTAACTAATATCTCTCTATGGGTCATTTCACCCCACCTAGGAGATTATCTCCTGAGCCTTGTATGAAGAATTGCTAATCTAACCCTCAAGGGGGACTCTGGCAATTAACCTGGATGATACAAGTCATTCCTACAGAGTTTTAATAATTGGTGAAACTGACTATTTATTTAACTAGATCTGCTACGGAAGAATGTTTACTGCATCCAAGAAATTTCTGTGCAGATTCAATTTGCACACAAAGGGCTTGGTTCGAAGGACATTGAAGTTAATGTGAGGCTTTTCTTCTACTACATTAAGCTTTGGATCAGGCCCCTAGTTGGTTGCTTATGCCGAGCCACTCTCTTTAAAACCCACTCAACTCTAACATGCAAAGGGGTAGAAAGGGAAACTGCTTGAGTACGTTTGCTGTGTGAATATATATAAGCATTTGGACTAGAGCAGGAAAATGATCTTGTGCACATAGGCATGACTTGGGGAGGTGGGAGAGGAGAGAAGGGTTTGTGTGTGCATGCACAGTGTGGACACCAATTTGGGCATATAGTTTTACACTTGCAATTGTGTGCACGTTTCTCAAAGAACTCAACGTCAAATCAATTACATAGGCAACAGGTGTCTAACATTTTGACTATTTAAGGGAACTACAGAAACACTAATTTATTGCAGAAGACAGGAATTTGCCTGTTACAAATGGCACTTAATGGGAGTCTCTCCACATTTCTGACGAAAGCATCAGGTAAAAGTAGCCATCCAGCTTTGGAACACTTGACTCATGTGGTTTTGATGGATGGCCTCTGGACATTCATTTTACTACATTCTAAATCATGCTTCCTGCTGTCAGGCTATCACAGAAACATTTTTAGTTAAAAAATTTTAAATTCCAGTACAGAAAGTCCTGGGCAATGTAAGCAGTTTCCATCTTGGAGACTGCAGAAATAGAGAGAATGAAAGCAATACAGGGGTGGGGGTGAAAAGAGGTTGTTATGTTTTAGCAGGAGACAGCAATAGCAAAGCATCTTTGCAATTTAACTCTGTCATTCTTATTTTGTATCAGGTTATTTTTTCAATATATTCATTCCCATCACTAATCTAATTAAATTATTTGACATTATCAGCAAATCACTTGATTTACAGTCATAAAATACCATGATGTATCAGAGTCACTTATTTCACCCGTAGCTTTCATTCACAAACGATGAGCCTTTAGAAGGCAAACTCTCTCCCCCGAAAAAAACTAAAAGCAAAACAAAAAATAAAAACACTCTGATCCCATAAATTCCACACACCCACCAAGCAGTGTAATTCTCAAATTCCTAAACACCTTATCGTCCAACACTCCAAAGCACAACATTCGTGTGTTAACCTATGGTACCTCCCTGCCAAACAACAAATTTTAGTCACAGTACCCTGACTGGCTGTTTTATTACATTCAGTTACATATGTACTTTGTAATAACCGATGACCGAAACATGGCTGTATTAAATCATATCATGCTTGCTGCAACACTAAGAGATCGGCAACTTTCACCCTTTCATCCGCATCACCTAGAGAAGCTAAAGTGTGAAAAACAAAGAAGCAATCAGACATTCTTGGACATTTGTTAGTTTGCCCATTAACAATCAAATAAACTAACATAGCAGGCATTTTCCCACCCTTCTAATTTATATTTTCTAGGATTGTACCTTGAAACAAATCTCAACAAGAACTTCATAGACTCATAAATAGCTGTTTGTCTTCCTACGACTGGCACAGAGCAGTTAATTTTTTTGTCCTGAAACACTTATCTTTCATTTTAGTAGATTTAAACTGGACATTTAAGAAGTGTTTCAATAAACAAATACTACTCTAGCCCAGCTGAGACAAGACATTTGGAAAAAGGATAAAAAGCTAATTATTTTAAAAATGGAAAAATAGTAAAGGAAGCACCATCTTCACAAAGTAATCCAGAAAGGCATAATTGCAAGCACAATCATTGAAAGACTCAAACAGACGTAAATAGGTTAT
Source organism: Eretmochelys imbricata (assembly GCF_965152235.1). Taxonomy (NCBI): domain Eukaryota; kingdom Metazoa; phylum Chordata; order Testudines; family Cheloniidae; genus Eretmochelys; species Eretmochelys imbricata. The sequence goes on from NC_135581.1 coordinate 59,388,388, forward strand.
ATCTCAAATTCTGTGTATTAAATCAAAAATGAGTAAGCCTTTTAAAAATAGACATAGCTACATTCTCCATGGTAAAACAAACAAAACTGTTTTACAAATCCATGCATAATGTATTTCTTGGTATGGAATACCCCTAAGGGGCAAACACCTGAAGAAATATTTTTCCTTCCCGTTTTTTAAATTTGGTCTCTAGTAGTAAAAAAAAACCAAACATAATGTTCAAACATTTATTCTACAAACTACAGAATATTCTTAAAATTAAATCAAGATCACAATGCAGAATTAAACTTGGGTGTCAGAAATTAAATACCTGTACTACTTCCACTTTGTCAATCATCTCAAAAATGCATCTCTGATATCTAACAATGTCCCAGAACCGAGCTAATACAGAGTTCGTCACCTCTCACTCCTGCAGAGAGTAATCCGTCTAGGTCAAGACTGAGGTCACTGTAACAGTACAGGGAACACAGAATCTATGTAACAGATTGCCTTGCAGTGGGGAACTGAGAGTCTATAACCAAACAGTCCCTAAAACCAGAAACATTGTGAACTAAAACGTATCCGGTTAAGTGTTATTAGATGTCGTTATTCTTACATGAGAATGGTATAAGCGATAGTTTGGTATACAATATCCCACTATCCTTCTCATGGGAAAGTGGCTTCTGTTGGAGCTGTAGCTTGAGAGACAGCTGTAATGCATTCCCTCATGCATAGTATCTCTGTGATGATGTCACACCTCAGAAGAGATTAGGCTTCCCAATAAAAAAATTCAAGCAACCATTAACACTATTTCCCAAAAAGAAAAGATTGTACTTTTCTGGTTAAGCTCTTTGGTGCTCTCTCTTTTCTGGGGAATCATTGCCTAGAAGCAGGCCTGCAAACAGAATCACCAATTGCTGAATGGTATCTTTTAAGATTTATATTGACCACTAAAGATTTATTGTTTGACATGAATGTAAATGTACTTATCCAGGAAAAGCAAACTAAGGAGAAAGGAAAAACAAAAAAACCAAAACATCTCCTTGTTCTTCCCATAATACAAACCCTGTCACTTTGCACCTCTCTTAAATTTAAAGAAAGACTCATAGAATAATAGGACTAGAAAGGACCGCAAGAGGTCTTCTAGTCCAGTCCCCTGCACTCAAGGCAGGACTAAGTATTATCTAGACCATTCCTGACCATGTAACATTTGATTTTCATAGCAAATTCTTACTAGCTATATTTGTAAGATGTACCCAATTGATGGAGGACAGTTTGGGGGAAAAGCTACACACTCCTCTTATGATGCAGATTTCTGGAAAGAGATTCACCTGAAGGTTTGTATGAAAGATTGGTTAACCAACATATGGCGTGCAGATCCCTGTACTGAAATTACAATAAATTTAAGTATTTTAACATGCAATGAGTAAATCAAAATCCCATATATATATTTTATGAAATTTCTGAAAATATATTCTTCTGAGACTCTAAATTACTGTGTGTTTATTTTTTTTCAAATTTCATTCACTTTCAAGATGTTGTGGATACTAAATAATCCCCATCTCCGAGTTTAAATAATCCAAGATCATACAAGAAAAAGGTTTCAACAAGAACTCTTATTTTTTAATATTGCCACCATTAATACATTTAGACTGCTCTGGCAACTCTAACAATATACAAAATATACATAGGCAACATTACTATTTATGTTCAAAGAAATACTTGACTGTTAATTTAATAAGTGTCCTACAAAGTTACCTTTTTATTTTTTGAAAATAAAAACACTAAGCCTTCTTTTAATCATACAAGATACACACAGTAATTAGAAAACTAGAAACATCACTACTGCATGAGTAAATAGTATTGTTTCTTTAAAAAAATATTATTTCTGAGGACTATGCAGTATGAAGACTTTTATACAGTTGACTTTATAGTTCGTATTACAGGTTTGTCCCCAACATTCTGAAAATTGACAATATATAGAGCAGATACTCTCTCAGTAAAGAAAAAAAGGCACAAAGTAGTGAAATAAATACAACATATTTTTGTTAATATATTTGCTGGTTTTCATAGCAGTATTGACAAGGCTTAAACGAGAGAGAGAATCATATCTGCCAAAGTTCAGAAGGATACAGAGCACAAGGAAATTGTAATTTCCTGTACCAAAACAGGCTCCAAAGAGAACTTTGTGAAGAGGGAGACAACAAAAGAGGCACCATTTTCCCTTTACTGTTTCAAAACATATAATATTGTGATAAATATGTTGACACATACCAAAATTAGTATCCTAATTTATCCTGCTCTTTTCTTTGTAGAAGCCAAACTAGACGACTTTAAAAATTAAGCATTTAAAATATAGGTGTATTTTTAAAAATCCCACATACTTTAAATTTTTGTACTAATTAAGGAAAAAAAAGAGACTTGTTCCACCGGCCAGAGTTCTTCTATATCAACATGATGCAGCTTTTAGAAAATTAGACTTCCACACTAGAATATGACCAATACATAAACAAACATGCATAATTTTTCCACTTATTTATGAAGTTACTTCACTCTGATTGTATTTATACATATATTATTTAGTAAAGTATTAATCCTATAATTGATCATTTTCATAAGGATGGATATTTAAAATAAATTCACAAGTCTTTCAGGATTTATTTCATTATTTGATATATTATGGTAACACATTAAAATGGTATGTTCAAATTTATCAAAACTGAAACAAAAAGCAAGAAGTGGACATTCTGAACCCAACATGTATCAAACCCAACTTGCATGCCAGTACCATTAGAGATACTGGATGTTCCACTGTGCTGAACTGAACAAACTGCATTTTAAGCCACAATGAAAGACAACTATGGGCCTTTTATACTAAAAATCAGGTAGGTCAAAATAAGGCATCTTCAATTATTTTGATTATGTCAAATGTAGGAAGATGTGTGCAATTGAAAGATTAGTGGGTTTTTTTCTGCATATAAAAAATAAACTAAAATATCTAAATTCAGTGACTTGAACTTTAGGTTTCTCAACAGCATCTTACCTGATCCACTAAACTGACTGCTTCCTAATGTAGTTGGTCTGGTTTTCCCACTATTAACAGGTGGGGAAAACATCTGCAAAACAAACAAAAAACAACAGATGTTTAAGTTAAGTTTATAAATCTTGTCTGCGGGCTAAAAAAACTCAACATATGACAGTTCACTGGCCTATATTTCTTCCAGAAAACAGACTTTAACACATTCAAAAGAATCATAAAACAAGTAATCAAGAATGATCTTTGCAGTTTCACCAATGCTACTAAGCCCTCTATTTTATATGCAAGCAATGTAAACAGGAAAACCTGAGATTGTTACAGTAATTTAAAGTCTATTATACATCATAAATTCTACTGCTCAAAATACATAGCTTGTTATTTTATGAGCTCTAAAGGCACAGGATAACTTTAATTAGTAGCCAATTTGCAAGAGGCACTATTTTTCTATTTTGTTTTAAATTATGTATTTTGAAAAAATCAGTCTGAAAAAAAGCATCACACAGAAAATACTTTGCTTGTAATTTACAAACCAAGATTGAAAAACAAAGTATCAACTGACTTCCTTGCAGCTTTTAAGCACCAGCAAGTTACATTTCTTTAAAGGAACAAGAAAAATCCTCACAAACTATCAGTCCCACACACCAGTTTAACAAAGATTAAGTATTAGATTACGCCATCTCCGGGTCAGCCCGATTTTAACCAGTTAAACCAATTGACCCAGCTGGTATTAGAGCATTAAATCTGGAAGTCTAGACATTACATCAAAGTTCAGGTGTGCACATTGGCTGAGTCGGACCCAACCAAGCCCTGCAGGCTGCCGCCCCTACTTCTTGGTTCGCTTTACCGTGGAGAAGCCATAAGAAGACCTCGAAGAATATCCTACCGCACTGAAGTCCAGCAGGTCACTCAGTTCCTTGTCGGTTCCTATAGCGGCCATCCGCTGCTGCTGAGGATTCATCTTCCTCCACTTCAATTACGTCCTAAAACACAGGGAGGGAAAGAGACACGCAGCACTTTACCATTGGGCTGGTGCCGACACCATTCAGTGCACGGACAGATCTGTCCCTAACAAAGAAGGGGGCTCAAGCATTCGCATCCCTTACACTGATGGGGGGGAGGGGAAATCCGAAGGGAAAGCCTCACTTTAACAGAGCACACGGATGAGATCAGCAAGCAGCAGCTTCTCAAACTAGCCAACTCTCTTTAAGTTTCCTCTGCCTCCTTTCCCCTCATTCAATTTCTACTTCACCTCAGGCAACACACACACACACACAAGTGAGTCTGAAGTGACAGGAAGGGGTAGATCGCCCTGGGCCAGTTAAAGGCATAAACAGGTAAACCCGAGCAAAATCTGGAAAATTAGAGAGAGAGATTAAGTGACTCACTGTTTTCGCAACAAAGGAGCTGACAAGTTGGGCTGTGGATGTGCCTCAGCAGAGCCATGTCTGCTTGAGCATTGCTATTGCCTGATTTCCAGAGAGGAATAATTTGCTTTATCCACACACACAATTTGCTGTAACTACCAGCTCCGGAGCCCCAAAGCTGCTGCAAACAATAAACAGTCTCTGAAACCAGCGATCTGCCTTTGCACCGCAAAGACACCCACAAGTGCAGCGGCCGGGCGAGGTGGCGGCGTTGGGGGCCCGCTCCTTTCCCTGCGCCGAGCAGGCTGGCGTGTGACGGGACACACACGGTGCCGCATTCCTAGCCCCTGCGAGTTGAACGAGTGCTCAGGGCTCCAGTCCTCCCAGGAGCGCCAGCTTAGTGCGGGCGCTTCCTTCCCTGACAGACCATACACAGGGACCAGGGGCGCATAAAACACGAGCCGGAGAACTGCTGCCCGCTACAGCCCCGCCAGAGTCCCCGACAAGACTGAGAGAACGGACCCAGAAGAGTCCCTACCCCGCAGCAGAGCGCCCGCCCCCGCCTCCCAGCACCAGTGTCACTCCTCAGAGGAGCCCCTCTACAGCCTCCCTACCCCAGCAGCTCCTTAGCCCCGAATTCACCTCCCAGCACGGCCCCCTGCCCCCCAGGGCACCCCCCCTGCCCTCCCAGCACGGCCCCCTGCCCCCCAGGGCACCCCCCCTGCCCTCCCAGCACGGCCCTCTGCCCTCCAGGGCACCCCCCTTGCCCTGCCAGCACGGCCCCCTGCCCCCAGGGCACCCCCCCTGCCCTCCCAGCACGGCCCCCTGCCCCCCAGGGCACCCCCCCTGCCCTCCCAGCACGGCCCTCTGCCCTCCAGGGCACCCCCTCTGCCCTCCCAGCACGGCCCCCTGCCCTCCCAGCACGGCCCCCTGCCCCCCAGGGCACCCCCCCTGCCCCCCAGGGCACCCCCAGCACGGCCCCCTGCCCCCCAGGGCACCCCCCCTGCCCTCCCGGGCACCCCCCCTGCCCTCCCAGCACGGCCCTCTGCCCTCCAGGGCATCCCCCCTGCCCTCCCAGCACGGCCCTCTGCCCCCCAGGGCACCCCCCTTGCCCTGCCAGCACGGCCCCCTGCCCCCAGGGCACCCCCTCTGCCCTCCCAGCACGGCCCCCTGCCCTCCCAGCACGGCCCCCTGCCCCCCAGGGCACCCCCCCTACCCTCCCAGCACGGCCCCCTGCCCCCAGGGCACCCCCTCTGCCCTCCCAGCACGGCCCCCTGCCCCCAGGGCACCCCCTCTGCCCTCCCAGCACGGCCCCCTGCCCCCAGCGCAGCCCCCACCCCCCATTCTATCCCAACTTCTCCCTCCCGGCCCAAATTTACCTCCTTCCCCGCGGTGACGTCCGAACCCAGCAGGGCCCCGCTCGCGAGCGGCCGGGCCGCTGGGTAGGAGGCAGAGCCGACCACCCCCGCCCCCCGCTGGAAGGAACTTGTGGGCTCCCCTAGGCAGACATTTTTTTGCTTGCGGAGCCGCAGCACCGCGTTCAAGGCTCCGGCTTAGTATCCCTCCGCGGATGCTGGAACAGGCACAAGCTTAACACTTAACCCTTCCCTGGCCGCGGTCGCGGTGTTGGCTGGCTCTAAGGAGGGGTCACCGCCGCCGCTGCCGGAGGGCCGGTTTCGCAGGCACCGGTCGGTGGCGGCGGCCTCGGGGCCTGACCCCAGCTCCCCGTGCCGTGCCGGTGTGACTGTGCGCTCAGGGCTACCCCGAGCCCGGCGCGGGGCGGGGCGGCTCCGGGGAGCCCAGGAACGGCGGCAGCAGCACAAGGGCCCCCAGCTCCGGGGTGAGCCTGGCACCGCAAGGCATCGCCTGAGATGGGAGCGCCTTCCCCATCGGTCCCAGCGGGGGAACCTGCGGCTGCCCAGCCCGGGAGGGAGCCCCCTGCAGCGCCGCACGGAGCTGGTGGAGCCAGCGCACATCGCCCACAGCTCTGGGCATGGCCCACGACACGAATAATCACCCCAGAGATACAGACAGGCCCCAGGCCAGGGCGCTGGAACAATTTGTATAGTAGAGGTGCTGAGAGCCACTGAACCGAAATGTAAACCCTGCATATAATGGAAACCACTTCAAGCCAGGGGGTGTAATAGCACATCCCTAGTTCCAGCAGCTATGGGCCCATGGCTGTAGGGTGACCAGCTGTCCTGTTTTTATAGGTTTCAGAGTAGCAGCCGTGTTAGGCTGTATTCACAAAAAGAAAAGGAGTACTAGTGGCACCTTAGAGACTAACCAATTTATTTGAGCGTTATAGGGACAGTTCTGATTTTAGGGTCTTTTTCTTATATAGGCTCCTATTACCACCCACACTCTGTCCCGATTTTTCACATTTGCTGTCTGGCCACCCTACCACGCCGCCACCCGACACAGCCCCAGACATGGCCCACGCCACCAATAACCACCCCACAGCAACAGGTATGGTCCATACAGTACACAACCCACACACAACACCTAAACATGGTCCACACCATACACATAGCAATACACACCGCACACAGTGCCCAAACTTGGCCCACACAGTACACAACACACATCACACCTACACATGGCCCACACCATTCACACAGCAATACACAATCTACTCAACCTCCAGACATGACCCACACCGTACAATACAGAACCCACACAACATCCAGACAGAGCCCACAGCAATACACAACAAACACACACAATACACATAGCAATACACAACCCAGGCATGACTCACACAGTACCCCTAGCAATACAAAACACACACCCATAATAGGCAACACCCAGATATGACCCAGACACTACACATAACACACGCAACACCCAAACATGAGCTACACAGTACATGTAACTGTACACAACACACAGTCCTGATACAAAACACACACAATATCCAAACATAATCCACACATGACAAAGTATAATGCATACATAATACACCAACACACACATAATAGCCAGAACACAATATCAACACAAATTCCCAAAACATGATACATTTATAATAGACTCAAAGATGCACAAACATTACCTAGAACAAACGATAGGTACACAAAACACAAACACACAACACAATACACATACAATTTAAAACAAACATGCACATACAATACACCAAAACAAGCACAACACTCAGAATACATACAACAAACAAAACCCAATGCACCAAAACACATAATTAAAACACAAAATATACAATGTGCCAAAATACACTAGCACACTCACCCACCACCAGAACACTTGTAATACATTAGTACATATTCACACACCATGTAGAGTAAAAACTACACATATAACTTTATATCAAGTTTGAAATTTTCTGATTGACAAAGTTACCATGTGGCAAAGTTAATACTGATCTACTTTGTCAGATTTTGACAAAACCTGTTTGTTAAATATAATAAAAATGAATAACTAAGACACCCGCATACCAAACCATAGGGAACACACATGCCATACGAAAATGCATACATGCATACACAAACCCAGTACCTCTGCATAACAGATAGAGCTAAGCAAGACGAGATAGTCTTACGGTTGAGATACAGGAATGGGAGTGGCTCTGGAAACTAAATGACTTGGAGTCTATTCTGAACTCTGTGATAGCTTTCCTATGTGAGTAAGTCACTTAATATTTCTCTGCCTCTATTTCCCAATCTGTAAAGCGGAACTACTATTCTTCCTTGCGGGGGCGTTTTGTGATTTAACTCATTCATGTTTGTGAGGTGCTCAGATACAACAGAAATACCTGCAAAAAAAGTAACAGTAAAGTGGGCCTAGTGCAAGCACACAGGGCTTTTCATAATAACAAAAGATCTTGATCCCTTTGCATAGCCTGAAGTTAGGATGTATAGATCTCTCAGGCCTGCAGAGCCCCCAGGTGGCATGTAGGTGCCACCACCTAGACCTCAGCCCACTTTGTACAGCCGATGTGTGGAAGTCTCTCGGGTTTTTTTCTCAAACTCTAGTTTTTAAGGGCTGAATGCTCCTTTTCCACAAAAAGCTCCTGGGTGAGTGAGTAAACTTAAAAAAACCTGCAGAGTTACTACTGCATTTTCATTTGGGGGTGGGGTGGGGGACAGAAAACAGTCTTCAAACCCTGGAGAACCTTAGGATTTGTGTGGAAGAAAAGCTACAGATCCAGACACATTCTGTGGAGGGCCTGGGGAGGTGGTAGAATGCACAGTGGGAAAGGGAATACTGCTTAAAGCAGTGTTAATTCCTGCATGGATCCACCGGATTTGGAGAGTAACATGCTACATACAGCAGCTGCTGCCTGGCTCCACCCCCTCTACTTCAAAACTTCCCATACCCAATTCTACAGATTCCAAATTGTGCAGTGTTCAGGAGGAAGGGACAGGGTGAAGCAGACAACACTTACCAACCCCTGTACAGACACACTGCTGATTTGCAGGCTTTCCAAACCCTTTTCCTCTTTTGTGCGCCCCTCTGTGCCATGTAGTGGAGAGATCGTTTGGCCTTGTGAGTCTATGAATATTCATATTTCTGTCACTTAAAAATGCAGGAAGTAATTTGTATTAAAATATCAGCACAATGATTTTCATTCCCTATGCCCTGGAGGGACATAAATATGTCCTTTTTTCTCTTTGATGTATAAATAATGTTCCACTTTAGAGGAAAACACCCAATGAGAGATCAGTGTTACATGTTTCACTAAAACTGTACTTTAACAAATATTTTTGTAGCAAGGAGGAGCCTATATCTACTGTAACATGAAAATGCAGTTAAAGGCGTTTTCTCTTTCAAACTTTTATCAGTATGAAAAATATTGACATAGTGATGAATATACTATGGAAAAATAGATTAAAGTAGCTGCAAACATTAACATATAGTATTTATTATAGCAGTTGTTTATACTAATGTACAATTAATTTAAAAACCACAAATTTTAAAAATAATACATCTTGAGCTCTTTTTGTTTTGTTTTGTTTTGTTTAGGGTTCACATTTGCAAGCTTTTCTCTGCAACCATGAGGACTAGAAACTTACTTTTCATTTTATGAAACCTGAGATGCTCATGTAATCCAGGATCTGGCGCTTACAGGCTCATGATACAATTGTGAGATTTAGCAACACTGTGGGTGCTAATGTAGACAAAGAAAGAATGAATGGCAAGGCTTGACAAAAAGCTTGGGAAAGAAAGAAGAGGTTGAAGGGATTTCAGCCTATATAAATCAGGAGGCGGGTCTAAGTATAACAAGTTGCAAGGACATGAAAAATGCACAACTCCAGGAGGGAGGAAGTGAGGGACTAGTAAAGACATTTTAGCAGAATGTAGGGAATGGGAAGGATATAGAGAAGGAAATAAGAGGATATAGGTAGGAGGGCTGCTGGAGTGGTCTGAAAGCGAGGGCTTGTCTACATCGGGATGTTACATCAGAGTAACTTAGTTTGTTCGCATTACAGAGCTTTGTATCCACACACAACCTTTTTTTTAAAAAAAAATCAGATTATTTGGCATTTTAGGCCACAGTAAGTTGGAACAGAAGTAACTCTATTTCAGAGTGATTTTGTTTGCCTTTAAGGTTTATGTGGACACATTCCTAACTAGTCTACTGCTGGCAGTCCTCCCACTGCTATCCTTTACTGCATGGCTTCACACCTGCACCCTGCAGTGCTCCTGGGTCATCTGGACCATATGTCACCTCTTAGTTTAAATGCTGGCAGGCAACCAGGTATGCCCCTTTTTGATACTAGGTAGTGGTGAAATCACACACAGTCACATAACCTTTATAGCAGCCATGTCCCCCCTCCTGGGTAGACCTCTGCAGAGCTGCAAGACTTGATTGCCCTCTTTGGAGAGCAGCATTTCTAGTCCATGTGGAGAAGAGTCACCAGAATGCAGACATCTACAAGACATTGTCAGAGCAAATGAAGAAGAGGGGACACTCCCAGAGCTGGTCCTAGTGCCTAGCCAAAGCAAAGGGACAAGAAATAGCCCAATCTGAAAAGAAAGCAAAGATATTCAAGAGCTATTCCTTCTGACTGACTGGCTATCGTACTGGAGAGAGCTTCATGTACAGGATATATTTAAAGGGTTGTACCTTTAAGAAGTTGTAAAACCACACAGTAGCGTAGTGAGGCCCCAATCTCAGTTGGGGCCCATGGGTGCTACCCAAATATAAATACTACTGTAGGCTGTTTTAGATTCCATTGTGAACTGATTTTATAAATTAATTTCATATATTTTACTTTAATTGCTTTTTAATCAACTTTTTACTGTATTGTAAATCTTTGGACACACTTTGACAAAATATTTAAAAATAAAATTACCAAAAAACTGGTTCTTTATTGTGTCAATGTGTAGTAGTTTCGTTTCATTAACTAAGAATTTATGTACCATTTATACTACTCAGTGCTTACTGGTACAGCATCCCTCCACAGCAGCTCCAGTTTGTCTGTCTGTGTGGGAGTCTTTTGTAAACTCCACGTCAGCTGGGTCACAGAGTTCTTGGCTGCCCAGAAAAATTTCCTCTTGGTTGGACCTCATGGTATATGTGGGGTCAAGGGCACTTTCTTCAGGGTGCTTGCCATGTTGCTTAGGGTGCGTTATGGAAAACTGTCCACCACCTCATTCTTGGATGAAGTGATGGCATCACTTGCAAAAATGTGGTCCACATCCTTATAGCATGGGCAGGTTGTGAGAGCATTACCAGAGGTCCTGTTCTCTTACAGATGTTGTGCAAAAATACAGCAAGCAGTTAAGTCTTTGGCCTGGTGTGCAGGGCTTGGAGGAGGAGCAAATAATAGCACATACATCCCATCAGTTACCTCTCTACAGTTCAGAAAGTCCGTCAAACACCTGTGCATTGCCAAGCTTTATGACCCAGCACAGCAGCACCCTTATCATAGCCTCAAACTTCCATGACAACAGCCCTGACAATTGATCTACCATCACCAAACTGACTATTAGCAATCAGTGGGGACAAGCTTCTAGATGGTGACGGCAACACACACTTCTCCATGCTGCGGGGAACTCTTATGTTGGTGTTCTGCTAATGCTATTCTCTAAAGCAATTACTTCAACTACCCTCTGCCCTCAGGTCCAGCTTTTTGTTCCTCAGGCGCCCCGATATGTGTCAGACATTGGGCTGGATCACAGTAGGAGTGAGTGGCTAAGGCAGGGGAGCTGGCTTGGGGCTGAGGGTGTTTAAAAGGAGACTGGCCTCAGTTGGTCTATCTGTGATGCTGGCAATCCAGATGCCAGCTCTTGCCAAGACTGCAGGCTAAGAACTAACAAACTCATAGTTGGAGACCAGACGAGTTCACCAGTATTTTAATTTTGCTCAATATAGGTATTAGTCTTAGAATGCATTTAGTGCTTAGACTCTATGAAATGGTTATAAATTGCTGCATACATTAATCTCTATTGTAATGCTGGTATTCCATGCTGTAAGAAAATATGTAAGCTTTGCTTTATAACTTTGAGAATGTTTGCTCTGAACTTGTGAAACCAAGCATGGGAATTGTCCCCTTCCCTCTCCTATCCAGAAGGAGTATCAAAATCAGAGGAGCCATCTAGGAACATCACAATACAAAGGATTGGCTAATGGCCCTATCCCATCTTGGATATGCTATGTGCAAGGAAGATTCTCCTGTGGACTTGGATGCTGAATGAAGAAAATAAAACAAGGTTGCAGGAAAATTTTCCATCTTTTCACTGTTTGAACTCTGAGAGGTCCAGAGACTTTAAACTGAGACAGAGATCCCCAGGGGTTACCCCTGTGTCCTCCCTGAAATACACTTTGAATTGACAGATCACTACAACCCTGTCACTTTTAGGATCTAGATGGTAACTTATTTGTATGTATATGTTTGCTTGCTTTAACTTGTAAATAACTCATTTCTTTTTCCTAGTTAATAAACCTTTAGATAGTTTATTACAGGACTGGCTGCAGCTGTTGCCTTTGGTGTAAGATCGAGGTTACCAGTTGATCCAGGGTAAGTGACTGTTCTCTTGGGACTAGAAACAACCTGAATATTGTGTGACTTTTGGTGTAAGTGGACCATCAGTAAGTCCAGTTTGTCGGTGTGGCAAGATAGATTGGAGAATCTAATGAGACACTGTGACTTCATGGTGAGACTGTTACAGTGATCCAGGAGTTCACATTTGTTGCTGGCTTGGTAAAAATGTAATTACAGAACACACCATCAGTTTGGGGTATCTGCCCTGTTTTTGACAGCCTGCCCTGAGATAGGCACTCACAGTCATGAGACACTCTGGACAGCATGAAACTATCCATGGCATGGGCGTAGAGGGATCCTTTCATCTCCCTCTAATATTAAAATGGCATATGGGGCTGAAGCTGGCTCAACTGCATGCGACCAAGGCTCACTGCCTAGCAAGATCATGTCAACTTTACATGGCTGCGCCACTGGGCTAGGCACTGTGCCAAAGCAGTGGCAGGATCCTGGAGGGAGGCGCAGAACGTAAATGTACCAAAGGGTGGCAGGGCTGCGTGGGAGTAAAGAGATGGCACTCGGGCAGAGCTAGTGGAAAGCATGGGACAAGGCAGTGGCATGGCCCAGCAGAGTGCTCTGTATCATGGAAAGACGGGGACTTGAGTGAGCAGGGTCTCAGTTGACAGCAGAGACACCACATTAGTGCCAATGTTCCTTTTTGCTATTGCTCTGCGAGCCATCTGCAACCTCTGTGCCATTGGGGTGCCCTCTTCCCGTCCCAGGAGGCTTCCCTCAAATATATTTATGAAGTGATTATATAAGACATGATGATGATTATTAGAGATCATTAAAAGGAAAATTGATGGGGGGAAAAAATCCAGGACAAACTCTTCATAGATCTCTAGGAATGTAGCCTTCTGCATTCTGAAGTTTTGCCCCCACTGCTGGTCATCCCAGTTCTGCATCACTATCCTGTCCCACTAGTCAGTACTAGTTGACTGAGCTCAGAACTGGTGCTCTGCCAATGAAGCTGCTCCATATATATGCCCCACGTGAATAACTGCTCAATTTCATCCCTCTGCACCTTCTTCACCTAGAGCTATATCACTGCAGCATCCAAAGCTATCTGAACCCACTCAGCTAAATCCATCCACCTGTGTGACTGCCAACACATATGCATCTTCTTCCTGTTCAAATTAATGACTGTCATGATTGTGGTGCTCAGCAGTGTGTCCTCCAGGCTGCCTAACAACAGTTTGAAAATAGTGCTGGCAAAATACAAATGAATTATGGGATGTTGTTACAGGGTGACTGGCCCCTTTAAGAGGCAGCAGGGTCCACTGCACCTGTGACTGAATATCTGTCTCCCAAGTGGGATTAAGAGAAGGCACCTGAGTCATATAAAGGGTCAGATGGGAAAGGGATAGGTGAGAGCTAGTGGGATGGAGCATGTACAGGAATAAATTGTGCCTACAAGTGGGTTAACAGAGACTCCTTGGCACAGGATCCCCTGTTCCTTGCAAACTCCCACCTCAGACCTGAGAAACTCACTACACCAAACACATGGCTTACAGGATATTTATCCATAAAGTGTAACATATAAGTTATCTACAGAAAGCTCATAACTTGTCAAGACTCAATCATTGTGAGATGTATGTATTGACAATACATAAGGAATAATGTATTTATATTGAAAGTATGCTTCATGGATTTGGAATAGAAATTAGTCCCAGGAGAAAGAAAAGGAGTACTTGTGGCACCTTAGAGACTAACCAATTTATTTGAGCATGAGCTTTCGTGAGCTACAGCTCGCTTCATCAGATGCATAGGTTTCAGAGTAGCAGCCGTGTTAGTCTGTATTTATTTTATTATACGTGCTCACAAACGCTGTAAGGTTTACAGGCGTGGTAGTTTAAGGTAAAACTGGTACGCTGTGCCTTTGGGTGTAGAGGAGCTGGAATTTCTGTGAGTAGCGAGTGTCAGGAGCTGGATATCACAGAGGAATGATTGCAAGGGAGTTGGATATTGGGGTGCCTATTGTTAGCCTGCCTGGTGATGGAAGAGTAAGCACAGGAGAGTGCTTAAGGGGCTGAAGGACATTCATTCACATGTGAATTGTAGTTTAAGGCAATAATTAGTTATAACCTATACATTAGTATTTACCACACAATATCTTGTTAATTTAAGGGACAGCATCCCAACCTAAAACACTTTTAAATCACTTTAATTTGGCTGTTACTAATAACTTAGACAAAGTTGAAATTTATTTTCAGAACAGTTTTGTCTTTCTCCTGACTTCACAATCTGTTTCTCTCCCTTCCTCTCGCCTACAAATTTACAAAAACAGATGCAGTTTGTCATACACTTCAGGTGTACCACCTTGGTCACACTATATACCAGAAACTGTAAAACAAAGTACCTTTTATAAGTTTTAAGGTGTGGTACAGTCAAAGTCAAAAAAGAAATGTATCAAAAGTAACTACAAAAATTCAGACACAAAATGTTGTTTTCCTTTTTAAAGTGATGAGAGAATTGCAAGTGGAAATATCACCAGGAAAGGGTAATTTTACCAGCTTGGGAAAGGGGCAGAGGCAAGAAGGCCTTGTGCCTAGATATGATGTAGGCCACAGATGGTATAACACAAGCAATAAAGGTGATATAGAACAATGAGCAGGATTATGCACAAATTACACAAAGAACTAAACCACATAAAATACCAGTAAATCAAAGTTAACATTTTATCATCATCATGATCCGTAGCTGCTTAAAAGGAGATATATAATGTGAGAGATGCAGGTGATAGAAAAAAATCAACCGTGACACTGTAGTCTGGACTGCAGGCAGCGATAGATGAGACAGGTCAATAAGTCATTGCAATAGTCAACATGTGGGATGTCAAAACAACAACCAGTAGGCTGGCCACCAGCAGAGTCAACTATATATTTTTTACAACTTATGAGCAAAACCAGCCCTACCTGGAGCAAAACTGTTGTTCAAGTTCATAGACAACAGACATAGTATGGAAACATTGACTGGGATACAAGATTCAGGCCTTAGAAGCAAGCAACAAAAGTCCATCTAGACATCAAACTTCTGACCCATATAAGTTAAACATCTTTTAAATGGTGGCAAGTATGGTGGTTAATATCATCCAAAAAAGGATAAAAAGATTCAAATGTTGTCAGTGTAAATGAGAATCAAAGCCATGCGAATGAATAAGGAGCTGTAGCGAGGTGGTCTGGTTCCCCGCCACTCTGGAGAGTGACAAGCCTCTCTGGACACCAAAGTGGGCGGAGCCAGCCAACCCTGCGCCCGCCCCTCAGAGGTCAGGCGCAGGACCGGAAGTATAAGAGCCCGACTCCAGAGCTCAGTTGAATCACAGCCATGGGAGAGGCCAAATGTATGTGGTAGAGCTCCCAGCCGGGAGACCACGGCAATTGGCGGCCGACCCGAGGACTGGCCAGACCACCCAATGTCTGATGCTAGCCTGAGCCCAGAGACGCTGCCAAGCTTGCCATTCGCCAGTTACCCTGAGGAGTCGCCAAGACAACCGAGCGCCAGTTACCCCGAGGAGCCCATGGTGTGTGACCCCTTGGAGGATGCTGGCCGGACCCAGGTACCTCTAGAGGGGAAGGCAGGAAGTAGCCTGGGGGCAGCTGACCCTAGTCAGGCTGCAACATTGCCAGAGCCAATGTCAGTGTGTTGCGGCCAGGAACCCCACTGACACAGCAGAGGGTCTTCTGCCGCTGCTAGGGCCCCGGGCTGGGATGCAGTGGAGTGGGTGGGCCTGCGTCCCCCCTGCCACCCATCTCGCGGGTGGCAGTCTCCCCCTCTCCCAGGCTGCTTGGAGCCAGGAGCCTGGGCTTTGCTATTGAGCTCTCTGCTCAGCCCCTGCCTGAGGGTCCTGAGCTACTGACTGTTTGTTGCCCCACCCTGACCCAGGGCCTGGGCCTTACTATTGAACTCTTTGCTCAGGCAGGCTAGTTCCCCGACACACCTGACAGAAATAGCGAGGCGGTCTGGTTCCCCGCCACCCCAGAGAGTCATGGCCCTGGCCGAACGCGCTTACAGGGCCCCAAAAGATATGGCAAGAAATACAGTGAGACGAATAACAAGCAGTCACCAAAGACTGATGTACCCTGCTGCCTGTAAATGGTAAAGAAATGATTATTCTGATCTACATAGGACATGAAAGAAGGAATAGAAATAAAAGACCCAGATCACTTGAGCAGAGCAACCTGAAAACAGAAAGACCTCATCCCGTGTTCATACAGTGTTCTCCTAGGCTGCATGCACTGGCTTCTACGCACTTCTTAAAAGAATAGCATTTATGTATTTAGGGATGTGAGAATTTATTCTGTATTATTATTTAATGTATTATGCCTGTGTGAATACAATGACAAAGTCTGTAAGTCATCTTCTGTTTTATTTATTCTTAAATTCCACTCAGTACAACTCTCCTACTACCACCCAGACAGAGCATTCTTTCCCTACAATGTCTCTGAGCATGTCTTCACAAAACACTTGCCCCGTGACTGAATTTCTAGCAAGCCATTGCCATCAAATCACATATGAGCACCTGGGTTCCACAGTAAACTATTCACCCATGGTAAATTCCCTCATTCCTTCAGCAAATTCCCCAATCCAGAAAAGATACCACTACGAGCAAACCACCCATCTTGGATCAATTTTTGCCCAGCTGGCCTGTTCCTGCCACCACCATGACTGTGTGATCCAGTTCCCACAATTCCAGCAAACTTCCTGGAAAACACAAGGCAATCCTTTTTCCTAGCAAATAATATAGACAGGAACAATCCCACTTCCTGGCTAACTTTTCCACAAGGGGTCTTTGAACCTGATTCAAAGCCCATTGAAGTAAGTGAGAAGATTCCCACTGACTTCAGTAGGTTTTGGATAGGGCCCTTAGGGACGGATTCTGGACCCTTCCAAACCTTCTTTTCTAAAGTTTGTTTCTGCTGTAAAGTATCTTGAAAATGTTTAAGCACCTTTACTCGGGTGCCCATTGATTTAATAATGCTTATTACTGTATGTAGACCACTTAACTGAATTTACTATCCTATTATTAACAGTGTTGTTTACATCACACTTATTAAGATTATACAACAATCTCTGTGAACTGCCCCTTCAGCCCCCCCCCCCCCCCCCCGTAGATTATAACTGAGTTGCAAACATTTGCTTCAGGCTGAAAGGTGCCATGATAAACTCTAACCAGACTATGTCTCTTTTAAAAATATATATATTTGATTCATTTAAGGGGGCAAAATCAATTTGGCTATTTTTAAGTCAGAAGTCATTCAGTGAATTTTTTTTTTTTTTGAGCTAAAGGTTTTCATGTGCCAAAACCCAAACGTTGTTGTTTGATGAAAACCCAAAAATACTGAAAAAATTGTAATTGAAGACAGAAACTTAAGTGACCTATTGAATGGGGGGGGAAGGAGGGAGGAGGAAATAATTTCCTTCCCACCTCAACTCCTGCTAGTAAGCACTGCTGAGAGGATGCGTTACTTTGAGTTTCTTGGGAAATCATGATTGCCGTTCTTAACAGTCAAACTGGTAGCAGCAGCCCCTGGATTTACCAGTGAGATAAATAATGATTAGAGAGAGAAGATGAGTGAGGTAATATCTTCTATTGGACCAACTTCTCTAGGTGAGAGAGACAAGCTTTCGAGCCACACAGGGCTCTTCAGGTCTGGGAAAGGAACCAACAGAAGTTGGGCCAATAAAAGATATTACCTAACCCACCTTGTCTCTGTAATGTGCTGCCATCCATTTGGCTACAACAACCCGGCCTACACAAACGCTGATTGTTCATGTTTGCAACACCTAACCTTCCCCCCCACCCCACAAGGGTGGCCGGAAAGGCTCAACTCTGTTGCAGCTGGAGGTGGTAGGGAAAGGAGTATGGGTTGTGGCAGGAAGCTCTATGGGGCTATTGGACATAGAGGCCCCTTACCTAGCACAGCCTGCCTGGAGAGCGAGATGGAGTCCTATGGTGGCAGCGGATAAATAGTCCTGGTTGCATTGTTCTCCGCCTCACAACTTTCCCCTGCAGGATGCAGCAACATCACTACCAGCTGCTTTGGGAGAGGCTGGGCTGGCAGTGTGCGGTACTGCACCCCCTCCCCTCTCCAGTGTGAGTGGGGCTGGCCACGGATGGGGTCTCCTGGGAACAAGGAGCGCTGAGGACCTGCAGGGTGAACTCAGATGGGGGTGGCCCCAGGCGGCCCAGCTTCCTCCCTCTTCCTCCTGTGGGCAGCTAGGCTGGAGTCGTGGCCCACCCAGCAAGGAGCTGGGACAGGCAAGGGGCTTCCGCAGCTAGGCTGTGTGCCAGGGTTGTCTAGGTCAAGCCAAAGGCTCTCTGGCACAGTCTTGCCAACTTAGCGGTTTTGTTGCTAGATTTAGTAATGTTTTAGTTCCCCTAGGGAGGAAATAAGTGTCAAAGTGACCAGAGACAAATCTAGTGACTTTCACTACCAATTACAGTGACGTTCAGAGAAAGAACTTGCAAATTTGTATAGTCACAAAATTGTAATAAAATCCATTCCGCACTCTTCTTTCTACACGATCCTACTGGCAGTCCTGAGCCCGGGGCGGGGGTGGGAGGGAAAGTGTGGACTAGAGACAGCAAACTCGCCAAGCTTGGGGAGGCCTGAGCAGCAGCAGCCAGAGATGTCGATCCACAGGGGCGGCCTGGCCCAGGAGTCATCGCACATTCCAGTGGATAAACAACTTGGCGTTCCCCCTGTCAGGCCTGGCGAGATGCAGAGGAAGGAGGCTGGGCTAGGGTAGTTTGGCTGCGTGCAGCGGAGTTGGAGAAGAAAAGAGGGTGTTTCAGCTGCTGGAAGAACTAGCGCCACGCTGGCTATGTGGCCACGGCCTTCCAGTGAGTGCAGCCTCCCCCCACTTGCTGGGGATACTCGCTCAGAGACCTTGCCCCCACTCTCTTGCTGGAGGGGAGACTCCCTCACACAGACCCTCTCCTGCCTCCTCCCTCCACAGAACCTACCCCAGTTCCCCGCCTACGGGGAGAGACTCCCTCACTCCGATGTAGCCTGGGTGCCCCTCGCTCATTGTGGGGAGAGAGATCCCCCTCATGTGAGATAGATGCTTGTTATTGCATCTGTTTGAAATGTTCCCTTGTGTAGGTTATGCTCCTGGCCACCGGCTGACCGCTGCTCTAAGTGACCATCCAAGAGACCAGTAAAATCTGATCATCTGGGCAAGGTCAAAGGTTTTTGATGCATTTAGAATGCTTAAATAGTGACATCTAGCGACTTTTCAGGGTTTCTCTGATGAATTCCTGCTATGGGGTGTTCGCAACACTGCGACTATGAAAGGAGTCGGGATGGCGGATGGGACCTGGGGATTAGTTCAGGCCATGAAAGGGAACAGCAGGGGGGAGAGACTGGTGAGCCCCTTACTCTTCCCACACCTTGTGCTGCATGGCCTGGGACAAGGGGGTGCACAGCACTGCTCAGACTTGCGAGGGGGGGGGTGGGAGGGCCTACACTGTGCTCTCACTGCTCTGTCCTTAAGGTAGCACATCTGAGTGTGCCTTTTGGAAAAGAAAGAAATATAAGTGTGGTTTGGGAGGGAGGGAAAGAGAGGGGATTTGGGGAGCAGCCCATCCATGTGAGCAAGGCAGGGGAGCAGTTCAGCATGGCCCAACACATGCCATTCCTGCCCTGAGCTGACAAACTTGCCTCTCCTTTCTGAAGTGTTCTGAGCATGAATCTTCTACTTCAATAACCCCCTCATGCAGGCTGTAATAGGAAGACACTGCCTCCCATAAGTCCAGCTCCCCTCCTCCACATGATGAGACAGTGGAAACGGAGTGAGAAGGGATTGCCTTGTAGGGCCCCATCAGACGGAAGTCCTGGCAAAAGCTAGTTCAGTTGGCATGAAGGCTTATTTGATCTGAACCCAATTGAGAAGGATTGGCCATTTAATTTGTATGCCTGAGACCTCTATATCTAAACACATCTTATATTCTGAATTAAGCTCTGGCAACTGTAAGCATGTTCCCTTTCAACTGTAAGCATGGAGAGCAGATGAAACTTTTCAAAGACACTCTGAAACAAAACCTGCACAGAACGAACATTTCTGACTTGACCTTTGAGCAACTGGCGATTAATGGTATTGCATAGTGCCATGGAATAAGGTGGGTGTCTGTGACTTGGAGAAGAATTGCAATGAGAAGCACAGCATCAGGCATGGAAACAACGGGGAGCTCAATCAACACAACTAGACAAATGGCTCTGTGGCCAGAGCAGAAAATGTTGTTCTTTCCAAACTGGTTTATGGACTCATGCGAAGACCATTAGTACAAATTATGATAGTTGATGTCGTCCTTAAAATCAAGGTGACCAGCATTCCTAGGGCACTGCAGGTCCCCCAGCATGGCTGAGCACTATTAAATGTTTGGCTGCCTGAAATATCGATAAACTTTACTCTGGTTTAAACTTCTCCCTCCCCCTCTATTATGATGGAGAGTGAGAGGAAGGAGATCACAGAGCAACGCACTCGGAGAATTAAGAAGCCTTGAAGTGATGTATGTGTGTAATGTAACCGTTAGTATCAACGTGCCTATTTTCTATTTCATGGCTCACAAAAGACTTTAACAAGAACTACATTATACTAAATTCATATGCAAAGTAGCCTTGTGTCCTCTAGCATAATCATTTTTTCCAACCCTTGCAGTTTGATTCCCATTGTTGAGTAGTAGGATCGTGGCAAGTGAAATAGCTCATCAATACACTCAAAAGGCAAGACAAGTTTTTCATATACATGGTGATTTATTTGGTCTTTTGTTTACTACATCTTAGTACAAAATTTCCCTCTCAGATCCACCCGGCACTTCTCATCTTCCAGCTTGCTCTTGCTACCTCTGCAGAATGCCCAGAAACAAGAATGAGCATAAGATATACATGCAGGGAAACCAGAATATCAAAGCTGAATAGTATGCTGTGGATCTGAGGAGGAGACATTTGCCCCTAGTGGTCAGAATTCAAGAAATGGACTTGGTTTGTCTTTCTGAGAAATTTGCACCAGTTTAACTTAAGATTTTATTTTAAACTGGTGCAAAAGGCTATGTGGACGCTCTTATTTTGCTTTAAATCAGACCTTTTCAATGTGATTAAGTCAATTAGGAACAGATTTAAACTAAACCCAAATGAGCCACTCTTAAACCGAAATAAGTGTTCACTCAGGGATTTGCACCAATTTAACAAAATGGGTTTAAAAACCAAACTGATTTCAAAGGGGAATTAAATTTAAAAATCAATTTTATAATATAGGCTTTAATGTTTAAAATCTTTTAAAAACACATATTCCTGAATGTCATATTCATGGAAATGTGCTGGCCTGATAGCCACGGGGAATGAAGTTTTCTATTTCACTGACTCTCAATCCTTTTTGGTGGACTGCCCACAAAATGGCCAAAAAGTCTTATGGATTATGGATTTTAAAAGGTGGAAATGCAGGCAAGGTTAACAGTGTGAGGGGGTTTTGGGGAGATATGGGGGGGATTAGGGGATCTGGTACTATGGGTCTTGCTTGGTTAAGGAGTTCTGCTGGTGAGATGATGGGCTGTTAGGGCAAATGGAAGCTGGTGCTGCAATTCCTGGGGTTATATACCACTTAAGTATACCTCATTTTCAGAGGCATACTTCATTTTAGTCCCAAGACTACACACTTTCTCCACAAATTTGGTGTTCCCACTTCTCTCCCTTTTATTGTTGAAAATTATTTACTTCAGGAACAAAAACTAATATAGCTGAGTTTATAGGAGTTATTTCCACTAAAGGAATGAATCCCACAGAATTTTAAGTTTTCTGGGTGAATAATTATTTTGTGACTCTCATTTTGGACTTCCTTCACATGTTGCATCTCCCATTAGGGCATTGGCCTATGAGAGATAGGCCTGAGGCCAGGAGTGCTGCAGTCTAGAGTAAAGGAGATATGTCTTTCACTTAAAACTTACCTCTTTCCCTTACTTTTCAATGGCTTTCGTTCCTGTGAAAGATGTTGGCTTGATAGACCTGTTGAGAAACTGGAGACTGAAGTTCAGTCTCCATATGGATACAGCAGGGGTAGTGCAATGCATGCTTCTCCTTGCCAGTGTGCCTCCACCCTGCACTAGATGGGCCAGCTCTCTGGGTGTAAGCATAACTGACTATCTTTATAGTCCATTTAACTATATTAAACAGATATTTCTGCTGAGATTGCCAACAAGGCTGGCAGTTAGTGCCAGGGTTTTTTGACTGAGGATACCTGCCCATGAGGAACATAGCTAAGATCAACAACTCATTTCATGCAAGCCTTTAATGTGTCTTAACTCCTGGATTTCATGGCAAGGGAGGAGTTCTTCCTCCATTTGACCAAAAGCAATAAAATCCACAATTAACATTTTTTTCCTTTCAAAAACTGCTTTAAAACATTGTAATTGAAGTGTCTCTACAGCTAGTTGACAGCTGGCTTATTTCCAGTCAGTTTCAGACAGCTCTTCCTATGCATGCTTAGTGGATTCCTACTGAGCCCTGATCCTGTCATTGACTTCCATGGGAGTAGAATCAGGCCCTTGATTAAATCAATTGGCCATCTGACTATGAATTATAGGGAACCCAGAGTAATAGGGAAATTAGGCAGAAGCCTAGAGAGGGAAAGCACAGCTGTGAAGACAAGAGCAGGAACTCTTTACACCACACACATACACAGAACTATATTTTAAATAGCTGTGAAGTAGAGTTTCATTTCTTAAATTTGTGAAGTAATAGAGCATTGTGGGTAATATTGTTCTTTCCTATTGGTTTGTGGTTTTTTAAGTTTTAGGAAACAAATTTTAATTAAAGCCTCTCACGGTAACTTTTATTTTGAAGAATGCTGCAGTATCGTTCTTACTTTATCACTGTCATATTGAAAAAAGTTTCAGTCTGCAGATGTGTTCCATCCATTTTTCACCCAGCATTAATTTGTCCAGTTACTTGACCCACAGAGCATACAGCACTAGTGTCATAAATATAAAGGGAAGGGTAACCACCTTTCTATATACAGTGCTATAAAATCCCTCCTGGTCAGAGGCAACATCCTGTTACCTGTAAAGGGTTAAGAAGCTCAGCTAACCTGGCTGGCACCTGACCCAAAGGACCAATAAGGGGACAAGATACTTTCAAATCTTGCCGGGGGAGGGGGGAGAAGAGAGGGCTTTTGTTTTGTGCTCTTTGTTTACGTGGTTGTTCTCTCTTGGGACTGAGAGAAGCCAGACAGAAACCCATCTTCTCCAACTCATCCTAATCCAAGTCTCCAATATTGTAACCAGTATAGGTAAGACAGGCAAGGTGGATTAGTTTATCTTTTGTTTTATGTGACTTTTCCCTGTGTTAAGAGGGAGGTTTATTCCTGTTTTCTGTAACTTTAAGGTTTTTGGCCAGAGGGGGATCCTCTGTGTTTTGAATCTGAATACCCTGTAAAGTATTTTCCATCCTGATTTTACAGAGATGATTTTTACCTTTTCTTTAAATAAAATCCTTCTTTTAAGAACCTGGCTGGTTTTTCCATTGTTCCAAGATCCAGGGGTTTGAGTCTTTGATGATTTTGTAACAAATAGGTTATGATATTATTCTCAAGCCTTCCCAGGAAAGGGGGTGTGTAGGGCTTGGGGGTGGGGGGGATTTTTGGGGGAAGATGTCTCCAAGTGGTCTCTTTCCCTGTTCTTTGTTTAAAACGCTTGGTGGTGGCAGCATACTGTTCAAGGACAAGGCAAAGTTTGTACCTTGGGGAAGTTTTTAACCTAAGCTGGTAAGAATAAGCTTAGGGGGTCTTTCATGCAGGTCCCCACATCTGTACCCTAGCGTTCAGAGTGGGGAAGGAAACCTGGCAACTAGTTTGAGTGTAACTTTAGGAATTTAAAATACTTATCTTGCTACAAATGTTTATAATTTGTTTAATTTTTAAACCCATTTCAAATAATTATGTAAATATAAAGAGCCAGTCTTGAAAGCCCTCTGTGCATGGAACTACTATTGACTCAAGTGAAGTCAGTCAGGCTCAATCTGCAGAGGGCTTGTGGAATCAATCTGATTACAATAAAAAGACTCCACTCCCTACTGTGTTCTTACTTAGGTAAGGACACAAAAACCAATGGAAGTTTTGACTGAGGCCAGGTATATACTATAAACTTAAATTGGTGTAACTCTATTGCTCAGGGACACACCCCAGAGTGTTGTACTAATGCTGACCTAACCCCCTGTGTAGACAGTGCTATGTCAACGGGAGGGCTTCTCCCATTGACATAGCTACCGCCTCTTGCAGAGGTGGATTAACTATGTCAATGGGAGAAGCTTTCCTGTTGGCGTAGTAGCATCTTCACTGCGCTACAGAGGTGCAGCTGCGGCACTGCAGGATTTTAACTTTCGACCTGCCCTGTGTAGGAACTGCAGGAGTTGACCCCACTTGTTCTTATTCATTCTTAGAGGTTGTTGATTACATGGGTTCCAGATAAATATGGTTTAATGGATAGTTTTAGCATCTCAAATCTGGTGTTTTTCTGTACCAGGATAATTACAATACAAAGGAAAGTATATGGTGTATTATATATAGTTATACTTTATTAGTGTCTTGACAGTACAGTGCCTTTTTTGTGGCATAAGGATAGATGATTACAATAACACTGAATGTGTGTTTGGTGAAATAGTATCTGACACAATACAGTTTCTTTGATCCATTAGCAGAAGTCTACCAAACCTTATTCATGCTTATTAAAAGCATTGGAACAGATAGGCTTTAATTACAACTAAGCACTTTCCAGATGCCCTCTAGTTTGGGGCATCCTATTCTAGCTTGTGATTTAAAACAGAATTTTAACTGTTTGTTTGTCCTCTAACTATAAACAGACAGAATTATTATTCCTGGTTTTTCCAGGTACTAGTTAATGCCATAATTTCTTATTGGTCTAGTAGTTAAGTACATTGAGGAGAATTGGTTTTATACAGCATGGTCTCGTGTTGTTTTGCATATATCCTCCAAATAGTACGTATACATGTGCTTGTGGTTCTCCTTTGCCTGCCCACCAGTAGTTATAGCTTGCAGTGTGAGCCAATGCAAGTCCGACATGACCCCACCTTAGCTACGGGTACTGAAGAGAGAATCAGCATGTCAGATGTAGGCTTCTAAATGAAATATGAACTTTAATAAAGCTGAAACAGCTGTCCCAGTTGATCTTCCTGTACAGAAGCATAGAAAGAGACACCAACTATTTTATCTGATTTGTTTCTATTATGCTGTTCTTGGTTTCTGCAAATATATTCCAAGGGAGCAACTTGTTAAAATGTAGCAAGGGAGAGCCAGGTCCCAACTCCTCAGCCGCAAGAAAACACTTTGCAGCTGACAGTCCTCACCATCTGATTTAGAGGGGCAACTGTGGCCATGTGGACTGGACAAGGAAATCTGGATCCTGTTCCTAATGCACTGAGTTACTTTGGGTAAGTTAATTAGGGTATGTCTACAATGCAATTAAAAACACGCGGCTGACCCTTACCAGCTGACTTGGGCCTGTGTGGCTCAACCTAAGGGGCTGTTTAATTGCAGTGTAGACATTTGGGCTTGGGCTGGAGCCCCAGTCTCTTAGGATCCTGTGAGAGTGGGAGCGTTCCAGAAGCTGGTCCTAGCCTGAATGTCTACACCTTAATTAAACAGCCCTTGAGCCCCACAAGCCTGAGTCAGCTGGCACAGACCAGCCATGGGTGTCTAACTGCAGGGTAGACATACCCTTAGCTTCCCTGAGCCAAAGACTCTTCATCTGTAAAATAGAGGTAGGGTAATCAGATAACAAGTGGTTTTTTGGGAGTGGGGAGGGGTATAGTTGTTGACACAAGATAAAGCCCCTAATATCAGGACATCTGGTCACCCTAAATCAGAGGTTCCCAAACCATGGGGCAAGCCCCCCTAGGGGATGCAGAGGAACATTCAGAGGGGCATGGTGGAGCCCAGGCCAGCCCCGACAAAGTGTAGGGTGGGAGTGCCACCCAGCCCCAGCCTTGGCCCCTGACCATGGCCTAGCCCCACTTCTGGCGTTGGACCCCAGCTGCAGCTCTGCTCCTGGCCCTGGCCCCAGTCTTACCCCCAGCCTCGGCCATGGCCCCGGCTCCCAGGGGTAGGGGGAATGTGGACAGGAGTAAGGAGGGGCATGACCATGAAAAGTTTGGGTACCGCTGCCCTAAATGGAGGCAATAATGCTTACCCACCTTTAAAATGTTATGAGATCTATGGAAGAAACTGTGCTAAGTATTACTGAATACCTGTAATTAGGGCACAGTACTGCCAGGTGCTCCCTGCCCACTGCTCTGAATGAAATTAGCCATTCTTCAGTCCTTCTGGGTTGAAGGAAGAGGCAAGAAATACAAAAAACCTTGAGCCAAATTTTCTACTGGCAAAACTCTAGCCAACGAGGCATTTGGCCCCATTATGGCTGGAGAAGTATCTTGCATTTCTGCCTGCTTTAATCCTAGGTTAAAAGTGACTTTAAAATCAGAGGAGCTTGACATACAGGTGCTCTCTCCACCATCCGACTCCCTACCCTCTCATCCCACACGCATTTTTTTAGTACTAGAACTATGTGGAGTCTTTGTACATCCAAATGCACCATATGGAAAACGTAAAAAACAAAACAAACAAAGAAAAACCAGAGAACACACCTACAACGAGACCATCTATTTTAACATTAGTAGCTTGTAATAAATAGGAAACAGCAATAAATACATTGCACCTAGTTTATTTTATGTGCAGAACAATTTAAGATTAAACAAAAGTAGTGCATATTAAACTATCTTTGCAAAAATGTCAGAAAAACCTTAAGTATTTACAAAAAACAACTCTCTTGCCTTGATTTTGCTCTCATTGAAGTCAGTGGGTATGTCACAATTGACTTCAACTAAAGCAGACCCATTCAAAGCATGAGGTACACAGCATACCATTTGCAATATTTTCAGCATTAACCCCTCATTTCCTCTTTCAGAATCTTTCATATTGCACATAAAGATTCCTCCTTAAGTACTATATGAAAAATTGTTTTGTCAAACTTGTTTTGTGCTGTCTTTTTTTCCAGCTTGCGCGCGCACACAATTTAAATTAGTTCTATAGTCCAAGGCGAATTCAAAGATTAAATTCATTGTTGATAGTGTTCAAAGTGGTTGATGGTTGTTAGAGACCTGAGCAGCTGTTTTGCCATTAAGTCCTGGTTCTGAATAGTAAATTAAGGCAATACTGAGTCAGAAGATGAGTTCAAAACATACCTTTTTTTTTCCTCTGGGAGGTCAGTGCTCAGGTATAGTTTGGAAAATGCCTGGTGTGTCATTGCAGGTTCATTTCTCTGTAGTCCTGCCTATTGGCCATTCAGGTACATTGGTGGTCCCCTTTGCCTTGATTTGGCCCTCCCTCCCAGCCTCTCCCTAGTGTTCCAGCCCAGAGAACCTTGTAACAAGTGTTTAAGGTCTGTCTTGTCAAACCTCTTGCTTCTTCCTTGGGCTACTTTCTGTGTTGGCTCACCTTCCCCTCTGGGGGCTTGTATTCTCAACGGGGTCTGCCCTCAGGTGAAGCTGCTAGTTCCAATTCCTAAGATAACAAAGGAATGGAAGCTAAAACAGAAATAAAGAGCTGCATCAGCTCCTCTGTTCTACCATGATCCACCATTGTAGGGTTGCCACCTCTGAGGTACAAAAATCCAGGTTATGGGGGCAGGCAGTCTGGAACACTGAGGGGAGTGTGGGACTCAGTGCCACTCCCTCTCTCTGCACACAGCATGTTCTACTGTTTAAAATTGTGATACACTGGGGAGCACAAGGGGAGAGCACTGAGCCATTGCTGGGCCCTGCATCTCCCCTCTCTTTGACCCAGGCCTGAGGAGAATGTCCAGGTTTCCTCAGCTCTGGCCTCCCCTGCAGGCAGGACCACATGTCCCCCCACAGACACTTCCAGCTGTCTCCCTTCTGCCTCCTGGGCACAGATCCAGCAGAGAACCAAATGAAGGGCAGCCCTTTGTACAAGGGAAAACCCAGAAGAAAACACAAGTTGCGTGCTGGGGAACAGGAGGAGACAAAACAAAAAGGCGGGGGGAATACTTTTGGGCTATGCCTACTCTAAAAGTGTTACAGCTGCACAACTGTGGTGGTGCGGTTATGCCACTGTAGTGCTACAGTGTAGACACTTGCTACAGTACTGGAAGGGGTTTTTCCATCGTTTTAGTAAATCCTCATACTTGGTAGGTAGTAACTAGGTTGATGAAAGAATTCTTCTGTCGACCCAGCAGTATCTATACTGGGGCTTGGGTCTGCTTAAGTATGTCTCTGAGGGGCATGAATCTTTCGTATCCCTGAGCTACGTAGCTAGGCCAACTTAAGTTTTAGGTGTAGACCAAGCCTTAATGTCCTGGGAAGACTTATAGATTACCCAGGACAGCTACCTCAAAAAAGGGACAGTCCTCAAAAAGTCTCAAAATGTGGCAGTCCTATCTCAGCCATCCGGTCTATAGCTCTGTTCACCAGCAACCTAAGGTAGTTTTGACCACTCCTTCTCTAGGATACGAGGATGAGCTGTATGCTGAGCCTCTCTGAACTGGGCTTCTCCCTTCTTAAGGCTCCTTCTCCAGGGCTGGCATGCCTCAAAGGTTCAGCAGGACAGGACTATCTGAGTTCACAATTGCTCTTTAATCGTTCTTGCCTGTTGTGGGGTTTGTACACCCCATCACAGAATATGAGACATAATTAAACCATACTTTAAGATTCTCAGATGAAAGGTATTATACAAGTTCTAGGTAATATTACATTGTGACATATGGCCAGAAAGGGTTAAGGAGCTTGCAGGTTAAAGGACCCAGATTCAACCTTTAGAGGTATGTTAGAAATGTATGTAAATGATAATTAGGGCCATTCCATGTTAGATAGGCTAGAACTTTGAAATGCAAACCTGTATTCTTAGAGAAGTAGAGGTGATACTAATTGTATGTGCTTACTTATATCTTTTTAGATGTTAGTCATGTAAATAAACAGTTTCTGTCTATTACTATAGCTATTGATTCAGAGATCAAAAGGGAATATTAACTTTCAGATGAATCTTAGGTGAAATAATGTCATTGTCTATATGTCTCTTTAAAGTCTGTGATAAACTGCTTAATGGATAAATTACCTTATGTTAATCCATGTAGTAATTACCAGTGATGTTTAGGAAATAGAAGGAGTCTATTGTTCACCCAGTACTGTATGGTCAAGAGGTTGCTAGAAAACTGTATAAAAGGCTCTTGGGACCTGATTCTTTCATCTCAGATCTGCTTGATGCTTTATTCAGGGGAAGCTTGAGTCGTAAGACTGAGATCTCCAGTCCCATCTGGATCACCCTGAATATGAACATTAAACTATAACCCATGGACTAATTCTGAAAGAACTTTTTGCAACTACAAAGCTCACCATCTCTACTGTGAATCTGATCTCAGAACTGTACTCATGTCTGTATGTATACTGATCTTTTAACCAATACTCTCTCTTTTTTCTTTTTTAATGTTAGTTTAGTTAATAAGAATTGTCTGTAAGAGTGTATTTGGGTAAGATCTGAAATATTCATTAACCTGGGGGGTAATGTGTCTGATCCTTTGGGATTGGTAGAACTTTCTTCTATGATGAATAAGATTTTCAGTAATCCTCATCATATTTGACTTGGGTGTCTGGGTGGAGGCCTAGGGCTGGGTTGCTTTAAGGGAACTGTGTTTTGGCTTCTGGGTAACCAGTAAGGTATTATAGAAGCTATTTTGAGGCTAGCTGGTGGATCTAAGTATTGGAATGACCACCAGCTTTGGGGATTCTCTGCCCCATTCTTTGCTGTTTGTTCTAATTAAGTTACCTCAGCATGGCTCCCCAGGGATCCTGGTCAAATACATGTATAGGACTATAAGTATGCTGTACTATATGTACTTTCATGTATACATATCATTTATGTATTATAGGATAATTACACATATAAGGCAAACATTTCACAGCAATTATGGTACAAGTTGAAGTTTAGGGACATATTATAATTTATTTATTTTTAAAGCTGGTCATGTCCCTCTACAGAGTCACAACTGTAACTTCATAACATAGGGTTTTTAAAAGAGCACACCTTATGATTTCTTTACATACTGCTTCAAACTGTATGAAAAACATAAAATATGTTCTTTTATGTAAATTATTAAACATTTATAATTATGACCTAAATTTTAATAGGTATGCAATTTTCAAAAATACAGCATACATTAATTGTAAAAGCTAGAATTGTCCAATTTAATTAACATCTGCATCCAGTTATCAAAAATTAAACTTATTTTTTATGGCAAACCCCAATCCACAAACTTTTCTGTAACTGATCATATTTAAGAACATCAATTAGTTTTAACTAAGTGGTAGTCCCCAGGGATGCATCCTCTATCTGATATTCTTAGAACATTGTTAAATATTTTGCCTCTAAAGGCTCAGATGAGAAACAGACACACTTGTAGTTTCTCTTTTGTTCAGTGAGACCCCCTTGCCTGTTTTGACTGCAGCTGCGTATTTGTGAATAGGATTAGGATTTATGATGGTTAAACTGAAACATGAAGTGCGTGTGCCTAAAATTAAATAAAAAGGTTTGTCTTCCTAGCATGTGAAGTTGAGGCTGTCTTGGACAACTCTAAAACCCCCCCAGACATTTCCTCCATAATAGATTTACAGTATATTTGGGCAATTGCAGCATCAAAAATAAAGTGGTGTTGTCAGGGTTCCCTCCGCACTCTGAACTCTAGGGTACAGATATGGGGACCCGCATGAAAGACCCCCTAAGCTTACTTCTACCAGCTTAGGGAAAAACTTCCCCAAGGCACAAACTCTTTGCCCTTGGAGGGTACACTGCCACCACCAAGTGTTTTAACAAAGAATCAGGGAAAGGAGCACTTGGAGTTCCTATTCTCCCAAAATATCCCCCCAAGCCCTTACACCCCTTTTCCTGGGGAGGCTTGAGAATAATATCCTAACCAATTGGTTACAAAGTGATCACAGACCCAAACCCCTGGGTCTTAGGACAATAGAGAAATCAGTCAGGCTCTTAAAAGAAACAGAACTTTATTAGAAAGAAAAAAGGTAAAGAAGCACCTCTGTAAAATTAGAAGGGAAGCTAATCTCACAGGGCAATCAGATTTAAAACACAGAGGATTTCCCTCTGGTCAAAAACTTTTAAGTTACAAAAAGAAAACCAGGAATACACCTTCCTCTCAGCACAGAGAAAATCACAAGCTTTAAAACAAAATTAAACTAACGCATTTCCTTGCTAGTACTTACTAATTGTAATGGAGTTGGATTGCTTGCTTCCTTGAGCTGACTCTGGCAAGCACACAGAAGACAGTCAGACAAAAGCCTTCCCGCCACCCCTAGATTTGAAAGTATCTTGTCCCCTTATTGGTCCTTTTGGTCAGGTGCCAGCCAGGTTACCTGAGCTTCTTAACCCTTTATAGGTAAAAGGATATTGTGCCTCTGGCCAGGAGGGATTTTATAGTACTGTATACAGGAAGGTTGTTACTCTTCCCTTTATATTTATGACAGGTGTAAACATTTAATGTAAGCTATTTGTCTGCACTTTGTTAATATTGCTAACATTATCCCAATTGTCAGAACACATCTCTTACCTCTCAATCTTTCTAAAATGATGTCAATTACTATAATAAAGACGACAAGTCAATATTGGAACCATTTAAGCCAAAAACAAAAAGAAATTTGGGGCTGAAAAGATGGCCCCGTTTCTGCAAGGAGTTCTGCATAGATGGATCCCTCCAACTGTGTGGAACAGCTCGAGGGACTGAGGGCTAAACATTGAAGTTTTGACACAAGAGAAAAACATTTTAGAGTCAAGACAGGGCTTTATAATGGAATCTAAAGTTGCAGCCTGAATTCAGGCCTTCCTGCTTAAGTACTTTCAGTAGAGCACTTAGGCATGTGATTTTACTGGGACTGAAGCAAGTGCTTAAAGCTGAACACCTACTTGTTTTGCTGAATCAGGGCCTATGTTACTCATAAATGATATTTAATCTCATACATAATCTCATGCAGCACAGGGAGAGGGTTCCAGCCTTGCAGAGCCTCTTGCACTACTGTGGCCTCAGCCTATCAATTTCAATTTTAATTTAGAAAGGTAATTTGGACTGTCTGAAAAAATTTGCCATAATCTAAATCCAGTTATAAGTGTTTCTAATGTTCTGATGCAGATTATTATTTATTTTTATTGCCGTAGCACATAGAGGCACTGTGTGCGTCTATAAAAACATGTTCCCTTCCCCAAACAGTTTACAAATAATGGCAGTCAATCAGTGCAGGAGCAGGATATTTAAAGCATTAACATGTGTACCTTCTGATAAGGGTGTACCTGGGCAAAATGTGAGGGTTTAAAACCTGGGCCAAATTCTATGCTGAATTTTACTTTATGACAGGAGTGGCCATCCTGAGCCTAAGAAGGAGCCAGAATTTACCAATGTACGTTGCCAAAAAGCTACAGTAATATGTCAGCAGCCCCCATTAGCTCCCCCCGCCCCGCTCCCAGAGCCTCCCACCCACCAGCAGCCCCACCAATCAGAGCCTCCCCCTCCCTCTCCATACCTTCCAATCAGCTGTTTTGTGAGGTGGAGGAGGCTCTGGGGGGGTGGGGCAGAGGAGCAAGGGCACGGCAGGCTGAGGGGAGGGGGCAGGAAGGGGTGGAGGGGGGGCAGGGCCTTTGGCAGAGCCCGGGGTTGAGCAGTGAGCACCCCCCGGCACACTGGAAAGCTGGTGCCCGTAGCTCCAGCCCCAGAGTCGGTGCCTGTAGAAGGAGCCGCAAAGTAACTTCTGAAGAGCCGCAGGTGGCTCCGGAGCCCCAGGTTGGCCACCCCTGCCTTATGAGTTACATGCGGTATAAGACAATGTAGAGTCTGGACGAGGATATATATATTTTAAAAGCCTCTTGGCTGTTTTTAACGTTGATGTTAAAACGCCATATTCAATGTTGCCTTGTGTAACCCCTTTGCACGAGCAGACTAGTGCAAAGGAGACACAGGACCGGTGTAGAGCCCCCCCTCTATTACATGGGTGGGCCTCTGAAGGAATCCCAGGCACAGAGGGCACTTCAAGAGGGTCAAGGGCAGAGCACAGGTAGGGAATGAACTGACCAGAAGAGGAAGGTGGCAATCCGAGATGTGGCTGGATCTGTGTCCCCAACCATTCTGCACTCTTGCAGTGGTCCGCAGGCCTATTCCAAGAGAAGCACAACTTAGGAGAGCTTTCAGGGTTGCTCCAAACTGAGCCAGGGGCCACACTGGTCCCAGAAGTTGCCGAATAGATGAAGTACAAGCTACCTACACCTTGGTCCCTGGAGCTGATCTTCTGTCCATTGTTTGTTTTAAACAAATACACTGTATATATTTAAAGAGTCTTTAGGTACGTACTAGTTTAAAGTAGCCAACAGCCTTTTCTATTTGAAAAAGTATTTTGCAGTGTAATTAGCAGTTGTTTCTTGGGGCTACACCCAGTGTCAGAACACTTCTTTAGGCCATCTTCTTTGCTTGCACTTTAACCCTTCTTTTTTTGGTTAGGAATATCACATTTCTTATATAGTGATTTTTGTCTTTAGTTCTCAAAGCACTTTACAGAGAAGGTCAGAAACAGGAGAGAAGTGACTTGCCCATGGTACCCCAGGAGATTAGTGTCAGAGAGGAAAACTGAACACAGTTCTCTGGAGTTCTACTCGAGGGCCTTATCCACTAGGATATACTGCCACCCTAAGTAAGTAAGTAATGTAAGTGAATTAATCCTATTTACTTAGGAGTTGATTGAGGAATTTCTTGACAATGTTTAAATAATCTTACCACCTTTTGCAATTTTTAGGGAGGAATGTGGCAATCTGTAGGGTCAACATTTAGCATTAATATACAACTATGGTTTATTATGGAATAGGAGCAACACTTACACAGCTTATACAATGTTCTTCATAAGGCATTGCATTCACACAACTATCCAGTAGTAGGCTGATGCTACAGCAATTATGAAATGTTGCTATATTATAGCAACACAAATAAGGAACTTCTCATCTAAATGTCATGAGGAATATGACTAGAAAGGGAGAAGACATAGTTTCATGTACTGGGTAAGGACTCTATGCTTGTAAAATTAAACTGGCTCTTTATTAAGAGAACTATTTACAGAGATACTGCAAAAGCAGCTAACATTCTAGTCATGTGTACAAAGACTGACTTTTTGGTGCCTGCTTCAAACTCTTCACCCTTGCAGTATGTGTTCTCCCTCCAAGTTCCACAGAAGAGGATACATCTCTTAGTTTAACAATTACTGTTGTTGTTGTTGTGTCTTTTGTGCAAGCGTTTGTTGATTTGCAGGGGCCAGCAGTTACTAGAACATAACCCACCCCACAGATATGGCCTTTACCATCATCCCATTGCTCATCTTCAAACTAGTCTCCCATTTCTTGTGCTATTGCTGTTGGTGGGGGACTTGCTTCCACGTTGTTGCTACCTTTACTCTGTTGGATCGCTGTGACATTCCCTTTTGGTGTTGTCTGAACCAGTGATCTGCTAGGCCACTCCAATCCTTGACTCTGAGAGCCAGCCTTACCTTATTCTGCTGTGAAAACCCCCACTCCTGGGCTGTTCAAGCACAGCCTCTGGCATGTAAGCTGCTCCCAGCTACTTGCAAGCAAATGACACTAGCCAATATCTCCAGTCCCAGACACAACCCTAGGAACTTCTGTCTTGCAGTGTCCACTTATGCCCACTGGACGCTACAAGCTTATATAAGTTTATCAATTTAACAAAGAAATTGATATGTACGAGGCTTGTTCTCCCAAGGGGAGCTTCTGACACTTCAAACCAAATGCACTGCTTCAGGTAGAATATACAAACAGATTTATTTGCTATAAAGATCAATTTTAAGTGATTATAAATCGAAGCATAACAAGTCAGATTTGGTCAAATGAAATAAAAGCAAAACACATCATAAGATGATCTTAACACTTTCAACGTCCTTAAAAACTTAGATGCTTCTCACTCCAGGCTGGCTTTTCAGTCAGGCTCTCCCATCTGATCAGCATTTCAGTTGCTTGGTGGCAGTGGTGTCTGTAGATGTAGGTGGAAGAGAGGGAGCACGGGAAAATGTCTCTCCCTTTTATCATGTCCTTTCTTTCCTCTTTACTTTGTCCCCGCTCCCTTCAGAGTCAGGTGAGCATTACTTCATTGCAGTCCCAAACTGCTGAAGGAAGGGGGCGACTCCCTTGAGGGTCTAACAGATTCTTTTGTTGCTGCCTAAGCCAGTGTCCATTGCTCCTGTGAGGCTGGGCTGGGTTTGTCCCATCCATGCCCTGATGAGGTGTAAACTGCCCTTCTGTTCTTGGAGAGTTTTTGCATGGGCTTGCTTTAAACCATGAGGATAAATTTTCAGCCTCACAACTATATACATGAAATTATAACCTATCATCTTACATAACGTTACTGTAACAATTACTATAACATCAGTGCTCAGTGCATTACGAGCCTGCCGAAGACACACAACATAACAAACTTTGCATTGGATACCACACAATCATTTTATAAAGATGAATATGAGGGTCTAGGGGTTCCCCCGAGGTACGGAGTGTCACAGTGGTATCCTCTTTCTAGGTCCTCCTGGTCCTGGACACATCTGTCCGGGCCGCCTATCTGTCTGCAGCTGTTTTTGGTTTTGTCTCTACTGCTGTCCTGAGTTGATAGCAACCTCATATAACCTGTGTCCCAGTGCAGCTTGGACTCTTACCTTTTGCCTTATGTGTAGTGGCCTCAGCTCTTTGGCTCCATTTGTTGTAGTGGACTACCTGCTTAGCTTGGCATTCCCTTAACTGCTTACATGTACTGTCCATTGTTTTGCTGGGCTGCAGCAGACTGCACGGGCTACCACAAGCATATCAAACCTATCCTCTGTTCTCTATGCTGGCTTCGCCTAGAATATTTAATCAAGTTCAAGGTCTCCATTCTTATCTTCAAGGAGCTCAATGGCTAGGCCCAGTATATCTAAAATATCGCCTAAAGGTCCAGGATGAATAGGGTGACCAGATGTCCCATTTTTACAGGGACAGTCCCGTATTTAAGCCCTCTTGCAGGTGTCCTGACTTTTTCTTAAAAATGGGCAAATTGTCCCATATTTTCTGTTTCCCCTGCATCACTACTGGTGAGTCCCTGGTCGCTAGCTGCCTGCCCACAAGCAATGAGTGTGTGTGTGGGGGGGGGGGGTGCAGTGGCCAATGATCAGGGTGGGAGTGCAAGGCTGGTGGCAGGGAAAGCTGCAGCGCACTGGGCCAGCTGCTACCCCTGTTGGTCTGTCAGTGCAGCCCCTGATGCATGCCAGCTCTTGGCCACCAGAGGTCCGCCCCCCCTTCCCATTTCCGGCTGGCACGGGCTGCGTGCTGCAAGTTGCAGTGGCTGATGAGTAGGGGCAGGCACCATGCAGTGGCCAGTTACGTGTTGCCTCTGCTGCCCACCCTCTATCCTCCCCCTTTTACTGTCCTTCCCTTTCACGTGCTCCCCCTTTTGCTGTCCTCTCTCTGCTTTGCCCCTTCACACATACCGCAGCCCCGCTGCTCCTTCATATCCCCCACCCCCCACCCCGGCGGGGTGCATTCCTCTCTCAGTGCTCTGCGGAGAACCAGCCCCTAGTCGGAGTGCTCAGCTCACCAACAGCCTGGTTGGCAGGCTTCTTCCTTTCCCCCACTGCTTCTAGCTGGGCTGGTGCCCTGGGAAAGCCCAAGACCCTCAGGTTTGGGACACTTGCCAGGAGGTGCCAAACCCTGCCTGTGCCAAAGCCCCACACAGCGCTGACACGGGGAATCCTCTCTGCCCCTCAACTAAGCTCTGGAATGGCATGGGGGGGAAGCAATTTCCAGTTTGTTCACGTCCCAACCCTGCAGGCTCCACAGCAGCCCCCCTGGCAGGGTCTTAGCACCCTCTTCACATACATCCTCCCTTGGTCCTGCCCCCAGGGAGCATGGGACTGCACCATCCCCTGCTGAGCCACCTCTCTGGCCAGGTTCACTGAAGCCCTTGCAGTCAGGTTCCCTAGGCCCTGGTGCACAATGCATTCTTCAGGCTTAACCCCTGCCTGCCTGCGCTGTAGCTGGAGGACAGGAGGTGGCTGGGTTATGTCAGTGGCCAGAAGCCTTTCGACACTGTGCGGGTACGAAGGGACAGGAACTGCTTCCAGCCACAAGGGAGTGTGGGGTTGGGGGCGGGGGGGCAGAAGAGATGAGCTCTGCAGAGACACGGGCCATGTCATCCCTTCCCCCCTCCTCCTGCCCTGCGGCTGGAAGCAGCTCCCATCCCTTCCCTCCTGCACAGTGCTGAAAGGCTGCAGCTGGCCACATTCTGGTGTGAATCCTGGCAGAAATGTGACCCTGTGGTGCCAGGCACCAGGAGAAGTTGGTCAGTCCCAGGGGCCCAGCCAGGCACGGAGGGCAGAGACCACCAGGCAGGGAGGGGGGAGTTCGATCGGTCAGCTGCCCTGTGTGAGAGAGGTGTATGGGAGTGTGTGTGTGTCACCTTTCCCCATGTGAACCCTAAAGCCTTAAAGATAAGAAGGTAAATAAAAATAATCCAACTACACAGTATTTCTGTTTAACAGGGGCTCAGTCAACTTGATGCTAATTTGAACATTTGTACTGCATAGTTCTGATTGATTGCCATTGAACTCACTTGAATACAAGTAATTTTACCAGTTGTCCCGTATTCAGCACAGGAAAATATAGTCACCCTAAGGATGAAGTGGCCAGTTGCTCCACGAGAACAATGGGACTCTCTAATAGGCAGCCGTCGATCCACTGGATCTTGGTGTATGTATAAAAGGTTTAGTTAGGTGCCTGGGACCCTCTAGCATAAGGGTAAAATTCATCTATGCAGGAGAGTGAGCTTTCTTCTGAGCCATTCTGAGATTGTGGAATGAACTCCCTCAGTAACCATAAGCATCACAAACCTCACCACGTCCCACTCGTATTTAAGGTGCACTTCTTTGACCTTCCTTCACTGATATAACCAAATAGCAAAATATTCATCCATATATTCAAAAAAAAAGATACCAAAACAAAACATCACATGGCATAAATGATTCCCCCACCCAAGGAAGGGGATAAGCGAAGGAATGAATCACTTATGATGGATGTTTGTCACATTGATTAATGCATTTCTGGAAGGCATTCAGATAAAATGGGTATGAGGAGAAGATAAGTACCTGTACAGAATAGAATAGGGCCTCAGTTCAGATGGGCCCATGTCTCCTCCATGTTTCCTAAGTCTCAGTGAAACTAGGGGCCAAATTCTCTACTTATATGTGGGAGGGGAAAAGTCTCTCAAGCAGAAAAAGTGAGAAAAAAATCTACTAGGGGAACCTGGAGCTTTCTCTTACAGGAACAGGTGATGTGATCCCAGATTTACACCCAGACCTTTGGAAAGGGTTAGTGCTGAGATATTAGAAGGTGCCCCAAATGTAGAAGGAATTTAAATGACTTGATTTAGCATTATCAAAGCCAAATCAGAAGCTTTTAGAGGAATAGCTGTAGGGTAAAAAGTGGCCTGGAGCTGCTGCCGGACCACCATGCAGGGTCCTAGAAGAAATCAGGGAAAGCATGTCAATGTGATTTATTTTTATGAATTATTTCTATAGGTAGTTATTAAAAATTATATTCTGTGAAGATTAAAAGAAACTGTTACTTTTCAGATGCTTTTTGAAGAAGGATCAGTGAAACTAGTTTGATTTGTAGAATTAAACACCATTCAGTAAAATAAAAATCAATATAGTAATTCTTATAAATAAAACTGCATCACTAAATACTTACTAAATATATGGTTGAATAATAAACAATAGAAAATGGAGTTAGATATTAAGGGAGCCAGGAAACAAATAGAAGTATTTACATATCTGTAAGCAATGCACCTAGAGTTATATACTCTATATAACGGGTTTTTCCTCTCATTGTACTAGTATCTGTTAACTGTTTAAATATTTGGGAAGGACAATAATAAAGATACTGTGCCCACTTGTGATGGGGTGTACAAACCCCACACTGGGCAACAAGGGGTTAATGAACTGCTCTGGGCTCAGCCAGCCCTACCCTGCCACACCTGCAGGAAATACACCAGCTGGAGGAGGAGTTAAAAGGCAGGGGAGTATATCATTTTGTGGCAGACTAGAGAATAGTACAGATCTGCAACTCTAGCAGATAAAAGCAGAGGGAAAGGCAGAGCCTCTTCCTAAGGCAACTGTCTAGAGGTTACTCTCTGAGGGAAGGAGGGACTTGCTACAGAGATAGTTTGAGATGGAAGTATTCTCCCTTGTATGGATTGTAAGCTTTGTTAATTCCCTTTATTTTGTTTGGACTACCTCAGCAGGGGAAAGCCCTAGGACTGATCTGGCCTAGGAAGGTGGGCCATATCACAGAAGGTGACAGTTATGTCCCAAGAGAAAAAGAGAGCTACCATGCTATATATAGCCTCCAGAAGGTGCCTTGTGGTAAGCAGACACCCTTCATGCCACCTTAAGCCAGATGGTAATTTTGGGACAATTGCTGGGGTGGGGTGGTTGGTGGTGTGTGAGATAGGAAGTGGCCCAGGGAGGGCAGACTTAACCATCCCTGGCTGTCAGATCACAGATAGCCCTCAAAGGGCCCTGGGTCAGAGCCTGCTGGAGTGGGAGGGCCTGGGCTCCCCTACCAACAATCTCCCTACAAGTCCTGGGCCAAAGCCTTGACCACTAGGCCATGCTCCCTACCAACCGATCCCTAAGTAAGGACTGTCACCCCACTCTTTGTGAGAGGTTACCAGTCTGGCAGTGTTTCTCTTATCCGCAGTTGCATTTGGAATTCTAGATTTCAGAAGTAGCTGCATTTTCTATCTGTAATTAGCAAAATGACTGTAACTATTTGACTGCAAAGTAGATTGTACCAGAGTCATTTGTACCTTTTGCCATAATCCAAGCTGGAGATTAGAGCTTCTATGTTGATGAGCATGGTATAATAGAACAGACTAGAATACTTTTTATACCATCTGGAAGATTCAGCTAGTACAGAATTTCGTGGTGTAAGCATTAGGAAACATTCAACGTTTTCCCTCCAGCCCTAGTCTCCTATTTGTTTCTGGATGCAATTCTAGGTGGTGTTTTTCATCAAGAGAGTCCCATATAGGCTACCTG
The DNA here is from genome assembly GCF_965152235.1 of Eretmochelys imbricata. Classification (NCBI taxonomy): domain Eukaryota; kingdom Metazoa; phylum Chordata; order Testudines; family Cheloniidae; genus Eretmochelys; species Eretmochelys imbricata. The sequence continues at coordinate 59,428,964 of NC_135581.1, forward strand.
GCAAACATCTCCCTCTAGGCACCAAGATTGTCAGGATCTTCTTTTGTTAAGAATTTCTAAATTGGGTATTGGGAGACTGTTCATGTTGCAAAACATGCAACTCTGAAACATGCTTATTCAGTCAGTCATAACCTGAATCTGTTGAAACTTTCCAGGCACAATATTTTATCGTCACTCTTAATTTTTTATTTTTTTTTAAAGATGGCATGGCTTGAGGTGATTGTGGGGTATCAAACCAGCCCATGGCTGTGTCTTGGATACAAAGCAGACCTTTTTATTTATAAATCTTCTAGTATTCCTTTTTGCATCATGACTCATCCATATTATAATTTTGTGTAAATATTTCAGGAACTCTTTGATCTAGGATGTACGCACTTGCCTTCCAGTAAGTACCATGGACTAAATCCTCAGAACCAAAATCTGCCTTTTCTCTTATTTTCTGATATATATGACTTTTAATGACAAACCATTATGTATAGGAATGGATCTGACTTGTACAATGGCTATATATATATTTTTTTTTTCAAGAAATCAAAAGAAAAGAGGTAACTATCACATCCCTGGGAGGTGGGCAGTCATGCTCAGTGGTTGAAGCAGGAGTCAGTAGCTAGGCCCAGAGTCAGAGGCCAGTTGCCAGAGAGTAGGATCACAGTCCTAATCAGAAGTCAGTCAGAGCTGAGGGTCAGAACTGGGTTATCTGAGGCAAGGCAGGGGTAGGAGATATTACATCCATAGGTGAACACTTTGAACTGCTGCTGGGTTAAAGTCACTAGCTTTTTTTTTTTTTATGCAGAACTAATGCAGGCTACAATATATACATATTTCATAGCACTGGTGAGTAAAATAGAAAAGGGTACTTAAATATGAAAACATTTTATGTAGCTGAACAGAAAGTGTCTATGCAGTCTGTGTGCAACATATGGCATAGTATTTTCCTTTATTCTGGCTATACTACAATAATTGTGCACTATTTTACAGGTTAGGAAATTCAGATGTGAACTTGAACCCCTGATCTACTGCAGGTAACGTGCTCAGCCTTTACGAAGGTTAGTCCCTCTCAAAATGTGTGTGTGCGCGCACACAAATTTATTGAGTAAATGACTGCAGTACTGGAAAAAATAACATCGGATTAACTAGCAAAGGAAAACGTGAGGATGATCTCAATTGTCATTAATGGTGACATTTACACCTCAGTGCCAAAGGCCCTACAGGGCCATATGTACCACTTAACCACTACACTGTGGCCCAAATTCACGCATGCAGAGACCAGCCTGAATACAAGGGTAACAGGAATCTCCCATGCTATGCAGTAGTTGTAGAGTTATGCCACAATTTACAGTTGTCTCTTTAGCCCTAAAAGACCCTGTGTATGTGTGGGAGAAGATATGGATGGAAGGAAGAATAGGAAAAAATTCTCCTACGGCGTTTTTGAAATTTCACACCGTTTAGATTTGGGCTGAGAAATTTGGACAGTGGTGTTCCAAAGGTAGCTTATTATAGTGGAAAGCTAATTACAGTTCTAACTATGAAGTTGCACCCAGTAGCTTTAAGGTAAGAAGGGACTAGATGGTACAGCGGGCAGGGGCACCAGTCTTACACTTCTAGAGCCTATGTTACAATCTTAACGTAGGTCACTAATTAAATTGAGTTAAGTGCATGTTTGTGCAAGCCTTAGAACTACACAGTTAGAAACCTCTGAGGAAAAGAGGCCCAGGGCTAAAATAGCAGGGGTTCTGCAAGATGGGATTGAGAAGAATTGGAAGCACTGCATGGGGTAAGCTTGTACAGTCTTTTCCTGAACTCTGTCTAGTTTCAGTAAGTGCTATTAGTCCGTAATTTTCATAAGCATGAAACTCACTTGGAAACTTAAAAGGAAAACATACCACATGAACGACTGGGGAAGAGAAAAGGCATTGTCAGAAAGCCTAAGATGAGAGTGGATGAGATTTGTTTGCATGTTTTCACTTCATGGTGTGATGGATCTTCTAAGCAGGGGATTACAGCTCCTATCAACCCACTGCACATCCTCTTCTACTTGGCCAGGTACAGAGAAAGGGCCTGAAATACATATTGGCTGAGCTCTGTTTAACTAGCCAGGTGCTGCAGGGAAACTGGAAGCAGAAAAGATTCCCCAGGACCTTTATGCAGAGCCATGTGTGGAACAAACTGTGACTGGCGGATATTACAGCTGGGTGCTGGTCTGTGTGAGACTTATGGGGAACAGCAGCTACTGCACAGAGGCCCCAATAAGAGACACTAACTGAGCCTGGCCTGGAAACCTGCAGGTGTCTATTTGCTTGGAATAGAAACTTAACTGTGAATTCATCCTAGGCAATAGCCCTGAAGAGTTCCTACTCTGTTGGACTGCCCCTAGGGACCCAAGCAGAGAACTGCTATTGCTCACTTTAAGTATTAAGCCTCTATCTTGGGTATTTGCAACCTTTCCTTTTCCGGTCAGTAAAATAACCTTTTCCTTAGCCATGTGTCCAAGTGGTTACTGCGACCTGGTTTGCCCACAGTCCTGCATTATGAGGGACATCCCTTATTTAAACAAAAAATTGCCTATCCGATACCAGAACTATCTTTAACTCAGGACATGTTGTGTAAGCCACTTCTCCAGGTTTTTGAGTTAAGTGTTTACCTTAATTTGGCTGACATCAACCATTTAAATAAAATCCTCAGACATTTGCTGTAGGTTTCAAGAAATACTTTGATACAAAAACTATCAGGAATCTCCTTCATATATCTGTACTGGCTCTGTAATCTGGGGGTGCAACTGCCACACCTATCTTGTTGACATGAAGCTGAATTCGGCCACTCCTTTTATTAGTGACTGCTTGAATTATACCTCAACCTCCAGTTTGTCTGTACTAGCGCACATAGCTCCACCAGACCTTTGGGATGCCATTAATGTTAAGTCCACCTTGAGAGAAATTTGACAGATGAAACCAGCCTATTAGATATCTGGTTGACTGATGCCACATTCTCAGACAGGAAATAATGCCCAGCATCAACTCAAAGGTCTGCTTATATTCAGGGAAGGAATCGCACTCTTGCGGACCAGGATTTGATGACATTGCTGATCTCTCAGCACCCCTGTGCTACAAAAAGAAAAGGAGTACTTGTGGCACCTTAGAGACTAACAAATTTATTTGAGCATAAGCTTTCGTGAGCTACAGCTCACTTCATCGGATGCATGCAAACAAATCAGATGAGAGGCAAACAAGATTTCTGTAATGACCTGCTGGTCACACAAAATCTGATTAGATTTTTTGCAGTAAAATCTACACCGAGCAAAGACTTAAATGTATTTGTATTGAGAGACCACAGCTATGCTGGCTTGGAAGAGTGGATTTGTTGAGAGAGGAATCTGCAAACAAAGTATTCTGCTTAAAAATGGAGATGTAGAAAGTTATCTAGACATTGTTACACTTCTGAATGTGAAGTCTTTCATGGCTCTCTTCTATATCCTTTAAGCATATTGTCCCCGTTCCTCTGAGCAAGTAATTCTGCAGGTGCCAACCAAGAACAATTTTTAAACATTTAAAAGGCTACCAGCTCTTAATGTTGACTAGTTACCATGTGGTCTAGGAATCAATTGTGCATAGTAACACTTTCTGGACTGTGTTTTCTTTAGGCTATAACAAATGCATAGGGCTAACCCTAAACAAGTATGTAGTCACATAGGGCATTAGTCTGTCAGTACCTCCTCCTAGTATCCCCTCCCCTTCCAGTTGTGATATGCTACATGAAAGATATCTTGCTGTTCTTATCACATTAGAACAAACACCCTGATATTTGTAAGCAGGTGACATGTTCCCTCCTCATGGGCCTGAGACATGGACATTAGTTAGGGTGACTATATTTTCCCAAAGGGAAAACAGGACACCCCATGGGGCCAGCCTGAGCCCCTACCTCACCCAAATGGGGCTGGCCTGGCCTAAGCTGCTCTCCTGAGCCATTCCTCCTGCACAGGGCTGGTGTTACCGCTCATCCCCCTGCGTGTTCCTCCATGCCCCATTAGGGGTTGCGCCCCACTTTTTGGGCAAAACTGGGCATTTGTCCCATTTGTTCTTGCCAACTGATGCTCAATTGGGAAGAGCAAATGGGACAAATGCCCAGTTTTGCCCAAAAAGTCAGTACAGGGCTTAAAAAAAGGACTTTCCCGGCCAAAATGGGACAGATGGTCACCCTAACATTATTCAGCTTTCCACTCACTTTTTTATGGGCTTTGGATCATGACCCATAATCCCTTAACCCCCACCCAAACTCTCTCCATAGAAAGCTGAATAAGTTTGCTTGTGTTGCATAGCACCCTGGAAAAACAAGGTTTGGGTCTGTTTATATATGTATCATTTTCCTTGATATATAGTTTTAAAGTAAGGAAAGGCAGAGGAAAAACCTTCTCCTGAAGAAATCCAGATCTTCAGGAGTTATTGTACAGAAGTACCCCCTTGAACACCAGTGTTAAATCAAGGAGTAATCGGGGCAAAGCTCCCTCTTCCCTGCCTCCCACAATCAGCAGGGGCATAGAACTTCTCTGGGTCTGGGGTGGAGAGAGCAAACTCCTCCGGCCGCAGGGCTGTGGAGGGAGCGAGGGAGAGCCAGCTCCACCTGCCATAGCTGGGAGAGTCAGCTCCTTGGCCCCAGGCTGGCGTGGGAGATGAAAGCTTCTCTGGCCCTGGGACTGTGGAAGGGGGAGCCAGCTCCACAAGCCCCAAGGCTGTGGCAGGGAGAGACAACTCCCCCAGCCATTGGTGGTAGGGAAAGAGGCAGCTCCTCCAGCTGTGGGAAGCACAAAGTGCCCTCCAAAACTGGCCAAATTCTTATTCCTGTGCATGCTGCTGGGAGTAATGGTTTAACATCCAATGGTTAATTACTCTCACTGGTAAAAATGTATACCTTATTTGCAGTCTGAATTTGTCTAGCTTCAACTTTCAGCCTTTGGAGCATGTTATACCTTTCTCTGCTAGACTGAAGAGCCCATTATCAAATATTTGTTCCCCCTGTAGAGGCTTATAGACTATAATCAAGTCACCCCTTAAGCTTCAAAAAGTTATAGTTAGTAGCAGGGGAAAAGCTTGGTAATGAGGTTGATCTGACAGTGGAACAGGCTTCTTTTGGAAGGATGGTTCATGGGGTTGTAGTTAGTGGGAATTCGGTATAGCCCTTTTTGACTGAAGCAGGGGTAAGGACTATATTAAGAAGCACACAACATCTGGGCATAGAGATCCTTGGTTGGATGGTTTTGTTTTAAAGAAAATTCAGCAAAGGATGGCAGGCATGCAGGGGGATGCTCAGGACTGGCTAGCCATCTGGCCTGCATTCAGTAGCTGCAGCTGTGTACCTGATGAGCACAGTGGAAGGGTGGTGTAACTTTGGTTGAGAGTGAGGGAAGAAATGGACATCAAGCACGGGGGTGGTTAGGTTCAGGAAATCCTTTCAAATCTTAAGTGTTTAGTTGATGTCCTAAACATGAGGTTTGGGTACTCTTGTAACATTGTCTTAGCATGTGTAAATTTGATGCTGATTAGCGTACAGTTATCCAAGTCCAACTGGTCTAAACGTGGTTACACAAACACAAGTAGTTTCTGCCAAGTTTACAGACTGGTCAGCATTCTTGCTGTTAAATAGTTTTAAAATCTAAGAATTAAGGCTTTTTCTTAAACTGTGGAACTGTTAATAATCTATTCACAATTAATTTTGCGCCATTCACAGATCCAGCTAATCAGATTTGAGATGGCAGAAGTGTGGAGATATCTGTGGGTCTGATCAACAAGTTATTTCAATAGGGTGGGCCAACTTCTTCCCTGGTATAAGTGCTTTGAGGTCAATATCTTTACACTAGGCTTTAATTTATTCCTTCGTAATGGAAATAATATTTATTAGGGGACGCATCATCCATTCCATTTATATAACTAGATGTATAATAGATGTTACAGACAGACATTCTATAGTCTGTTTCTGGAAAAAAAAATTCTCTGTAAAGCTTACCAGTTTACTTGGTATTTACTAAAATCTTTCTGTTACAGGAGTTTAGATTCTATTTTATATACACAGCTCTGAACAGTTGATCTCTATATTCTATAAAACTAATACATATTTACCCATGGGTACTCTACAAGGAACAGTATTTATACAAACTACAATTCATTCATCTCAAAAATCTATCTCCTGTAAATCCTCTCTGTATTAATATTTAAAATAACTGCCACTAGCAAAGAAATAGGCAGTATACATATTGTGTGTGTGTGTGTGTGTGTGTGTGTATGTATATATATGTGTTTAAATAAATGGTGGTATTGTTGTACAGTGCAATTAATAGCAATTAATTTTTTTAAATGAGAGATTAAAAAAAATTAATCCCTCATTTAAAAAAATTAATTGCTATTAATCGCACTGTTTAACAATACCATTTATTATTTTTTGATATTTTCAAAGTGTACAATGCTCACTTTAAGTATTCAGAATATTTAAATAAATGGTGGTATTGTTGAACAGTGCGATTAATTTGGTTAAAATATTTGCACTTTAAAAAACAAAAGAAATGGTATTTTAATTCACCTCATACATGTACTGTAGTGCAATCTCTTTATTATGAAAGTTGAACTTACAAATGTAGAATTATGTACAAAAAATAACTACATTCAAAAATAAAACAATCTAAAACTTTAGAACCTACAAGTCCACTCAGTCCTACTTCTTGTTTGGCCAGTCACTCAGATAAACAAGTTTGGTTACAATTTGCAGGAGATAATGCTGCCTGCTTCTTGTTTACAATGTCACCTGACAGTGAGAACAGGTGTTCTCATGGCACTGTTGTAGCTGGAGTTGCAAGGTATTTACGTGCCAGATGCACTAAAGATTCATATGTCCCTTCATGCTTCAACCACCATTCCAGGGGACATGCATCCATGCTGATGATGGGTCTGCTCGATAAGAATCCAAAGCAAAGCGGATCGACGCATGTTCACTTTCATCATCTGAGTCAGATGCCACCCACAGGCTGGTTTTCTTTTTTGGTGGTTCAGATTCTGTAGTTTCCGCATCAAAGTGTTGCTCTTTTAAGACTTTTCTGAAAGCATGCTCCACACCTCATCCCTCTCAGATTTTGGAAGGCACTTCAGATTCTTAAACCTTGGGTCAAGTGCTGTAGCTATTTTTAGAAATCTCACGTCGTACCTTCTTTGCATTTTGTCAAATCTGCTATGAAAGAGTTCTTAAAACGAACATGTGCTGGGTGGTCATCTGAGGCTGCTATAACATGAAATGCAGGTAAAACAGAGCAGGAGACATACAATTCTCCCCCAAGGAGTTCAGTCACCAATTTAATGAACGCATTATTTTTTTTTAATGAGCATCATCAGCATGTTCTCTGGAATGGTGGCTGAAGCATGAAGGGGCATAGGAACATTTAACATATCTGGCACATAAATACCTTGCAACACCAGCTACAAAAGTACCATGCAAACACCTGTTCTTGCTTTCAGGTGACATTGTAAATAAGAAGTAGGCAGCATTATCTCTGGTAAATGTAAACAAACTTGTTTGTCTTAGCGATTGGCTGAAGAAGTAGGATTGAGTGGACTTGTAGGTTCTAAAGTTTTTCACATTGTTTTGTTTGAGTGCAGTTATGTAACACAACCTACATTTGTCAGTTGCGCTTTCACGATAGAAATTGCACTACAGGACTTGTTTGAGGTGAATTGAAAAATACTATTTTACAGTGCAAATATTTGTAATAAATATAAAGTGAGCACTTACACTTACACATTGTATTGTAATATAAATCAATATATTTGAAAATGTAAAAAAAATCTGAAAAAATAGAATACCAATTGAAATTTAAATAAACAGTGCGATTAATCGCGATTAATTTTTTTTAGTTAATAGTGTCAGTGAACTGCAATTAATTGACAGTCAATTTAGTTATTATGGCTATCAGCTTTTACTGCAGTTTTTTCTGGAGACCGTTATTTAGTTGTCTCTGAGCTGTTTGCAATGGCTCACTTACCTGCACAGAAAATATGAATCTGTACACTTGTTACTTACGGACAAAAACTAAGAAGCAGCTGCTCCTGCTATAATTGGTAGTTTCAGCACAAAGGCATTCAGAGGAAGGCTTTGAAGGCTGTCATAACTGAAAAATCATGGAAATAAATACCACCACCTTGCCCCCAAAAGAGGACAGACTTTTCAGGAATACACCTCTAATGGAATATGCCATCTTTGAAAGGAACTGATTAGGGGCCCTTAAAAAGGAACTACTGATGTCCCATGGGGAAAAGAATAGGGCTACAGGAGTTCTTGGTTCCTTTTCACGAGATCAGGCCACTGTAGTGCGACACCTAGAGTTTTTAATAGAGTCCAAGGTCAGAAGGGACCATTGTGATCATCTAGTCTGACCTCTTGTATAACACCAGCTGTCGAACTTCCTCAAAATAATTCCTGGAGCCGATCTTTTAGAAAAACATCCAGTCTTGATTTTAAAATTGCCAGTGATGGAGAATCGAATGACCTTTGGTAAATTGTTCCAATGGTTAATTACTCTCACTGGTAAAAATGTATACCTTATTTGCAGTCTGAATTTGTCTAGTTTCAACTTTCAGCCTTTGGAGCATGTTATACCTTTCTCTGCTAGACTGAAGAGCCCATTATCAAATATTTGTTCCCCCTGTAGGGGCTTATAGACTATAATCAAGTCACCCCTTAAGCTTCTCTGTTTGACTCAAGGAGCTCAGTCGAATTAGTTTCACTATAAAGGCACATCTTCTAATCCCTGAACCATTCTCATGCCTCTTTCCTGAACCCTCTCCAGTTTATCAACATCCTTCTTGAATTGTTGGCACCAGAACTTGACACAGTATTCCATCACTGGTCAGACCAGTGCCAAATATAGAAGTAAAATAATCTCTCTCCCTTCCTACTTGAGATTTCCCCGTTTATGTATCCAAGGCTCCCATTTGTCTTTTTGGCCATGTTGGGTATGTCTACCTGAAAAGAAAAATGCCAAGTGTCACAGCCTGGGTTTGTGGACTCGGGGTCACAGGGCTCAGGCTCCAGGACTAAAAATAGCAGGGTACACGTTCTCACTTGGGCTAGAGCCCAGACTCTGATACCCTCACCTTGCCAGGTTTCAGAGCCCCGGGCTCCAGTCCAAACAGGAATGTCTACACTGCTATTTTTAGCCCTGCTGCCTGAGCCCCATGAGTCTGAGTCAATTGACCTGGACTCTGAGACTTGGTGCTGTAGGTTTTTCTTTACAGTGGAGACGTACATAACACTGCTTTGGGAGCTCATGTTGAGCTGATTATCTACCAGGATTCCCCAGTCTTTTTCAGAGTCCCTGCTTGAGGATAGAGTCCTCCATCCTGTAAGTATGGCCTGTGTTCTTTGTTTTTGGTGTATACATTTAGATTTAGTCGTATTAAAGTGCATGTTTTCTTGTGCCCATCTTATCAAGCAATGCAGATTGCTCTATATAAGGAACCTGTGCTTTTCGTTATTTATCACTCCCTGCTTTGTGTCATCTGCATGGTGATTTTTTGTTTTCTTCAAGGTCATTAATAAAAAATTAGAGCATGGGGCCAAGAACCAATCCCAACAGGACCCCACTAGAAACACTCCTGCTTGATTTTTCCCATTTATGTTTACAGTCTGAGACCTATCAGTTAGCAATTTAATCCATTTAATGTGTCATGGCGATTTTATATCATTCTAGTTTTTTAATCAAAATGCCATGCCGTACCTTGTCAAATGTCTTACAGAACTCTAAGCATTACATCAACACTACTACCTTTATCAAAGATTAAATTTGACGAGACCTGTTTTCTGTACACCTGTGTTAATTGGCATTAATTATCTTGCCCTCCTTAGATTGTTTGTTAATTGAATCCCATATCAGCCCCTTCATTATCTTTCCTGGGATCAGTGTCAGTTGATAATTAGCCAGGTCATCCCATTTTGACCCAGCTTCCTCCAACCTTCTTTACTTGCATCATCGTTGTTCAGATACTTATTCATTTTTTTCTGTTGTCTTGAAATTTTAGTTTAATCTGGTTTTAGTTTAATCTGGGGGTTTCAGTCCTTCTTTATACAAAGATACAAAATGTTTAATGAATAAAAGTCAGTAATTTAGAGCTCACATGTTTCTTCACCCCTTACACAGGCAGAAGGCTAAAGAATAATTTTATATTTAATGACACCTTACAGGAACACTGGCATATTGTGTATGAGGGTGATATATAGAGTTTTTGCCAATTAAAAAAACAAAAGGCGGGTGCTTGTTTTTTGTGTTCCACCCTCCATGCAGCAATCCACCTGGCCAATAAATCAGCATTCAATAGCAATTTTTATTATCTGAATTGAATAATGGGATACCCTTTAAAGCAAGGGTACAAAAAAATCTGCTCGGTAGAGGATTTAATTGAGAAGTTGCCAGAAGTTCAACGGCCACAACTAATTTGCATAACATCGAAAAGATGGTAGCTAACTTCATCTTTAATGTCAGCATATCCCATGGAAATTTAAATGCCAGTATTAAACGTTCTGTCCTGATATGAACAGCCCTTTGCTTGCATTAAGAAGGTGCACTAGAAACTACAGTCTCCACAGACACTAGCTCCATCTTTTAGGTAAGAGAAGATGTAGGATTCATTGTAGATACCTAGCTGTGGGCCACTTTTTTGAACACACCTGTTTTAAACATATAGATGAATATCTAGTTAGCTAATCATAACTGATAAATGTACTATATAGATGGTTCCTTGACCATACACTAAGGTGTATCTGGTAGATAAGACTTTCTAGTGAACTGGAGGTTTGCCCTGTTCAGAAGAACTTCTACTTCTATGTATGCAAGCACTAGTAATCCTTCCTGTCACACGTGTTGCCATTCATATCAGATCAACTAATGGTTTTGCTCTGTAGTCAGTGATCTGTATCAACTTTGGACTCTCACAAAGTTGTCTAGCCAGAAGGTCAGCATGCTGTAGAAGTGACTCAGAGTTCTAGGAAGTGGATGCCTATGGTACCCTTCATAAGAACCCTTTAATAGGTAGTTAACAGTGACATTAAAGTCTAAGGAGATTCTGAGCTTTCTTAGCTGAGACAAGGAGATTTAGGCCTCCATTAGCAAACTTTAAACATATTAGTAATCCCAAAGCTGGCTTCAATGTGGAAAATGTAAATTCCCTAAAGCCAGCACCCCCTCAGGAGTGTGTGTGTGTGTGTATATCCTGTCCTGATCTGATAGGATGTATGATGGTTAAGAAATCCTACAAGCCCTTAATGAATTAATGTAGTTCATGGAATCTCCTTTGCTGCATCTACACCAAATAAATCACTGTTAGAATAAATCAAATGTCCTGTGCTGTACCTTAAGGATTTTAGAATCCTATTGCCAATATATAGATATTGAGTACTTCTAATGAATGCTGGCGTTTCAGGAAGATACAACTCTGAAGGCGGAAAATAGAGATGTAAATATGACAGTAGTGATTTGAACAGTAGGCGAATGAGATCCTTTAGACATCTAATAATAAAGGATATGTCTACATTCCAATTACACACCTATGGCTGGCCTCTGCCAGCTGGCTCAGGCTAAGGGGCTGTTTAATTGCAGTCTAGATGTTTGGGCTTGTGTTGCGGCACGGGTTCTGGGACCCTCTCAGGGTCCTAGAGGCCAGGCTCCAGCCTAAGCCCAAATGTCTACACTGCAATTAAACAGCCCCTTAGCCCATGGGCCAGACAAAGGTTTTTAATTGTTATATTGACATACCCAAATATTCTTTTGCCTTTCTGGGATTTGTTAGCATTTGCTTTCATTAGTTTTAGATAAAGTACTTCCTTCTGTATTCTGGGGGAATTCTGCCCCACTGTGCATGCACAGAATTCATGTCTCTCCACCCCGCAGATTTTTTTTTTCTCCACAGAATATAGATTCTGCTGGAGAGGTGCTGCAGTTACACCTTTTTCCCACCAAGGACTGCTGTAGCACCAGAAGAGAGGGTAGCTAGCCTGTGCAGAGGCTGCATTCCTCACTGGGTCAGGGGAGAAGGCATGGGATAGACCAAGCAGGGTAAACAGGGATGCTGGGGATCACAGATTGGTTCAGAAGGGCTAGCAGCAGGGACAGACTGGGGTACTTAAGTTCTAGTAGGGTGACAGGATTGAGCCAGAGGATGAATGGGAGGGGGGCTGCAGGGCCACATGGGGCCAGGAGGTAGAAGGTGCAGGGACATGGGGATGGGGCAGGGAGATAGGGATACATGGGGATATGGTGGGGAGAGGGTGCAGGGACACACGAAAGCAAGGGCAGGATGTACCTGACTAAATGGGAGAGGTTGGGGTCCTCAACTCCCTAACGATCACCCCTGCAAAAAACCTCTCTTCTAGAGTTCTCCTACTCACATCCAACAACCCTCCAGGTTCACTCCCAGGTGCCTTCCCTGTCTCAACTCCTCCATTACTGCTTCTGAGGGGTGCAGGAAATACATTTCTGTATTGTAGTTTAAATGAATTACTCAAAGTTCTGTATTAATATGCCTAGTAAGGAACCTATTTGTCAAAAAAAAAAAATTCTGAATCTTTCTTTTACCTTTATTGTTACAGACATACTTGCTGACAAGAATTTTGAAATAAATTACCAAAATAATTGAAACTGGTATGATTATATTGTTGTTTCAGCAAATAAAATATGCAGAATTTTAAAATACTGTAAAAAATTTCTTAAACGTTTTAACATTTTGGTGCAGAATTTCCCCAGGAGTAAGTGTCCTTCACTCAGTGAAGTATAACACTGTTCAGAATACTCTTCCTTCTGAACTCTGTACAGACATTGCTTCTTGGAACTGGAACACCAGTGGATCCAACCAGCTAGTGATTCTACTGGCATCCCCAGGGGTCTTAAAGCTGGCATAGTCATCCCTAGGTCCCCTCTCCTTTATGAGGGTGTAGCCAGGAAGAAGACATGACCAAAGGACCGCAATACTCATGAAATCCATGGTTATAACCACTCTCAAGGTATTTCACTGAGTACAGGTTACAGGCTGCTCAAAGTTGTGCCAGAGCTGGAACTAAGGAGCAGAAACATGGAATAAAGCCACCTATCCTCCCATCTCAGTTTTGAAGAGCACTGCTCTGGCATATTATCAGATCTAGACCTTAATCTTCAAAGCATGTTAATAATCAATTTAATCCTGATATCACCTTTATGTACAGAAGTACATATTCATTTTCATATGCCAATTTTACAGATGGGGAACAGAAGCAGAGAGTTAGATGTCTTGCTCAAGGCTAGCAACAGTCAATATAGCTAGGATTAGAACTCAGGAATTCCTGTTGCAATTCTAATGCTATGATAAGGGAACAAATTGGATTGCTTCTTTATTCAACTGCATCACTCTTTTCCATTGAGGATTTTGTTTTCTAGAAAGAGTTTTTGCTTACAGCTTTTAATACTTAACTAGTCATTTTAGTAATCAGCATGGAGTTTTGTAATTTGTTACTTCTATGTCCTGATTAGGAAATATGATAGAATTGTAAATATCTAGTGGGAGTGGGATTATTAGCAGGCCCTGTTTTGTGTTGGAATGCTGCATTGTTAATCTCTTCTGTTTCATAAAACATATAGCATACCTGCATCAAAGGAATTTAGTAGGGCATGCAGATGGAAATTAATTCTTAAATCAGTCCAAGCTCTAGAAAGTGTTATGTTCCAGATGTCCAGGGTTCTAGTATTCCTAGATTAGTATGCATCAGCATTAACTGAGAAAGGTCCTCTTTGTTACAGTCAGTTCAAGTAATTATATTAGAGAATATATCTTTTATTGAACCAACTTCTGATGGTGAAAGAGACATGTTTTCACAGAACTCTTCTTCAGGTCTCTAATATCCTAGCACTAAACAGCTACAACAAGTACTTGTATGGCAGTTTACTGATACTTGAGAATATTTGATGTGCTTAATGATAATTCAAACCTAAATGCCTTATTAATACCCTGTGATAAATGAAGGGAGGCATAGCTCCCTTTGATAAACACACAGCCATTCAGATAGCTACCAAGCAGGATTTTACAGCTGTTTTTTGCTTGCTTTACCTGTAAAGGGTTAACAAGCCCACAGGTTTAAAAAAAGTGGAAACCTGACCAAAAAAGACAGTGGGAAGGCTAGAACTTTTTAAAATGGAAAAGAAACTTTCCTTTTGTCTGTTTTTTTGGAGGAGCAGGGGCAGAGCAGCAATGCTATAAGCAGGACTGCTGTGTAAGTCTTGAACCAGGTATGAAAAATTATCTTCCATACCTGGAAGGAATCATTTGGATGGGGAACGTTTAGATACGTGTGATCAGGTTTATTCTTTCTTTTAGCTTGTGGATCTCTGCTAACCCCAGATACTTTTGTTTGCTTGTAACCTTTAAGCAGAATCGCCAAGAAAGCTATTTTGGGTGTGTAATTTTTGTAATTGTTTCTTTTAAGATCCAGCAAAAAGCCTAAGTTACAGATGTGTATTTTCTTTTTGTTTTTAATAAAACTTGCTTTTTTTTAAGAACAGGATTGGATTTTTTTTAGTGTCCCTAAGAGGTTTGTGCATGTTTGATTAGCGTATAGCCACAGCTAATTTCCTTTGTTTTCTTTCTCAGCTCTTCCCCAAAGGGGGTGTGTGAAAGGGCTTGAGGGAGGAATTCCCAAGTGCTCCTTCCTGAGTTCAAAGGTTTTGTTGGTGGTGGTTGGTATTTTTTGCATTTGGGTAGTGGCAGCGTTTACCAAGCCAAGGTCAGAGAGAAGCTGTAATCTTGGAAGTTTAATACAAGCCTGGAGTGGCAAGTATTAATTTTTAAAATCCTTGCAGGCCTCCACTTCCTGCACTCAATGACAGAGTGGAGATTCAGCCTTGACATACCGCATTAAAAGTTATTGTATTTAGCAAAAAGAACAGGAGTACGTATGGCTGTAGCTCACGAAAGCTTATGCTCTAATAAATTTGTTAGTCTCTAAGGTGCCACAAGTACTCCTGTTCTTTTTGCGGATACAGACGAACACGGCTGCTACTCTGAAACCTGTATTTAGTAAATAAGGAAGCTTCATCACATAGTGCCCCTCCGCCTTTTTTTTTTTTTTTTTGGACCCTTAGGGGTCATTGTCTCAATGGCCTTGGGTTCGATTAGGTTGGACGTTTCCTTCCAGATTTTAAACTAACTGGCTTCTTGTTATACTTTTTGAGAATGAGAACTCAATGTAAGTATTGGCAGTCAAAAATGTTGTGGGACAGTTGGTTAGGCCATAACAAAATTACACATGTACTAGAGAAATATAATTGGTGACAATAGGGGTGAGTTGTATCAAATAGTAAATAAAATAAATATTACTATATATTGGCCACTAAGTAAGATCAATTAAAGATACTTAAATGAAATTAAGAAGTCCTGATAGAACAGCAGTGAACAAAGCAAATACATGGATCATCAGATGTCCATTTAATAGAGGGATAGGGGCTACTCTAACAAACCTCCCTGGCTCTCTTCCCACCGCAGTTCATTTATCCTAGATGCTGGTACCATTTTATTTGTCTAAGCTGTAGTGCAATGATCCCAAAAATATTCAAGTCAGTGGTGAGGTCTCAGTTGTTTTTGGCTGCCCTGTAAGTCAGGGCTCATGTACAGGTCTGTCTGGAACTGCTGTTAAAGCACATACGCAGGCCTGATGCTAGCTTTTGCTGTCCTTTTGCTGACTTTTTGCAGAAGGCCCCATCTCAATAGGCCAGCTATCTGCTGTGCTCTAGCCCTTTCATTTCTGCCATCCCTAACTCGTCCTCCCTTCTATAGCTGCGCCTCTGGAATTATTGGGACAGATTAAAACAATTTTTCCTTTCTCACTCTTCTCTTCCTTAGCTGAAATGCACCTTACTCTACTTTGTTCTTGGCTTTACCTAGCAGCCATGTGGTCACAATTGCACTTGGGCCTACAATTTCTAAGAGGAAGACCGACCCAAGAGCTATCCCTCAAGTTGCATAATGGACACTTTTTTTTTTTTTCAATAAAGCATGTACAAGGATCACAAGAATAATTATGAGCCAGGGTGAGAGTTTGCACGGGAGAGAAGGTCTCTTTAGAACTGGGGAGGGAACCAAAGCATTTGTCACTAGGGGATGTAATTAAAGATTTTTTGCTTTCATACAAAAATATAAAAGGAAGGATGGGTGTATTTTTAAAACAGGCTCTTAATAGTTTAGAGTTTAAGCTCTATCACCTTGGAAAATAGAATCCAGTTCAAAGTTACTAGCACGATACACTGGAATGATTATCTTGCACTTGGAAAAAAATGTTTTGAGCAACAGATGATAGCAAGTCTGTATAAAAACAGTTATTTAAAAAAATTCACTGAAAAAAGCACTAAATTCAAAGGAGTCAGTTTCTCAATATGATTACTTGGGCTCTAAAGACAGCATGGCATACATTTGGTTTTGTAAAGGGATGGGCTATCCTATGTGCCTCCTTAAAGCCAGGTGCAGCACTGGAGGAGATCCCTACCTTGCTTTCACCAAATGGATATCAAATCTACTTACACAGACCAAGATAATGAGATGCCAAAACAAACTGATCAAAATAAGTATGTCTCCTTTACCGAAGCCCCATGGAATGAGCACTTGGAATAACGCTCTAAAGGCCTTTACCTCAGGACCCACCATTCAGAGCTACTAAAGTCTCTGTACCTGCTAAGACTAACCTTCTAAAACTAGAAATGAATCACCATCCATTTAGAAGCAAGGCAACTTCTGACCCATTCTCTTGCTTAAGCTTACTGTTTGTGTTTAAATAGTTCCTACGGCGGAGAAGGGAGTCAGTCTCCTTGACCATAACCAGGCTGTTCTGATTAAGAGCTCTTAGCACAGATAAGAGGTAGTATACTCCTTCACTGGTTCAAAAGAAGTCTTTTTTTAAATCAGTAATCACAAATCTTAATGCTGGTGTCTTCAGAGCTGTTACTGTCCTCAGTCTGTCTGCCTATTATTAAGTATTTGTATTGCCACTGCCTCCTGTTAATTTTATGAGGTGTTATATTTTAACCAGTTATCCCACACCCCTCTTCAAAAGTTATTTATATTCATACTGATACACTAATTCAGGGAATCCTGAACATAAGTCAGTTCCTCTAATGTAGCCTGTGGAGAGTTAGGTTACTGGTGTTCTAGTTGTGTGATAGGAGAGACCAGAAATAGATCATATTAATTGTCCACCCACAACCTCATGTGTTGATGTGATGCTCGTTTACCGGCTGATCACACTGATCTATACAGTGTGTTTCAAATGGGAGAAAAAGATCCACATTCTTAAAAACAAGAGAGAATAACATTCTCATCAGGTTTAACCTCTGGCAAGTCCCGGGTTAATAGCCTATCCTAGGCAGCCGAAACATCGCTAGCTGCTGTTGCCAGTAATCCAGCAATTGGTGGTGGTTGTCTCCCTGCCCCAGAAGCTCTTCCTGATGTTTCAAGTCTGTCAAAAGAAGCTGATTTCTCCGAATGTATGGGAAACATAAATCCACAGAACAGAGCAAGAATTTAGACAAGAAAGTGCATTCCTTGTTTGCTTTAAGGATGGATTTTTGAAGTGCAGGAAGAGTTTATTAGGTCTTTGTACTCTGGCTGGTATAATCCTTTATTTTTTCTTTATAATTATGATAGTATCAACTCTCATTACTTTATTGTGAGTTTCATGATATTTGATGTATTCCTACATTAACCATAGAATTTAATAGTGAATATTATAGGTAAGGTAGCAAACTCCCTTCTGTTGTAAGTCTTAATCAAGTTCACTTTTTTTTTACACATATACTAAACTGATTCAGCAGCGTTTTCCTCACTTAAAATGTATACCCACATGCTCTTTACTATTTCATAAAATGTTAAACTAACTTCATGTCCCTTGGGAGGGGTAAGGGAGTCACAGAACCTTCTATAAATGTGTAAGTGCATTCTTCACAAATGTATGAGGAGGGAATGTGTGGTTCCCTTGTTAACCACATGTTTCTCTTACTCAAGGAAGTGCATACTAAATGGCAGTGTCAAAAGAGGATGTGATAAATCCATGTACTATAGACACAACTACTATGTAAATCACATGTATTTGGGGAGTTACTATTAAAACACTCTTTTAATATTAAGAGATACTCCCATAGTAGTTCATATGCCTTATCCTCTCTGAGCATGCCTTCACTGCAGAGATAACTCAAGGGATTGGCCATGCTACAAAGCATATCCAAGTTACTGCAGCCTCATTGGTATTGTACTTCCCCATCTATCTCACTAGTACTCCTGGGGACATATCCCATGGTTCCTTGTGCTACAGTAAGCTGAGCTGCTGCATGGTCCTTTCCTAGTTTAATTGTGGGAGAAACTGTCTGTCATTCTGGGCACATGGGGCAGAATTGGGGGAAGCCCTTGGAGGACTTCCAGCACTCAAGTGATTTAGCCTGCAAAGTGGGTGGATTACCAACCTGAGTGAAAGCAGGGATAGCTCAGTGGTTTGAGCATTGGCCTGCTAAACCCAGGGTTGTGAGTTCAATCATTGAGGGGGCCATTTACGGATCTGGGGCAAAAATTGGGGATTGGTTCTGCTTTAAGCAGGGGGTTGGACTAGATGACCTCTTGAGATCCCTTCCAACCCTGATATTCTATGAACACCTGAGCTCTAGCCCACATCCCTAGCTGAGCCAGGTAGCCCAGGTTGAAAGCACTCCCAAACTCTAAGAGGGCTTGGGACAACATGAGGAATGTGAGCCTGCCTCAGGGTAGCTAGTTCTTGTGGATAGACTAAGCCTGGTTCCCCTGGACCAGAGCTGGTGCGTCCAATCCAGCCAATTAAAGAGGGCTGGGCTACAGCTGGGACTATAAAAGGCTGCTAGGAGGTAGTTGAGAGAGGAAGGATTGAGGCAGGTTGAGCCCTGGGGAGGGAAAAATCACAGAGGATTAGAGAGAACACTTGTGGCGGGCCCTTAAAGACAAAGGTTCAGGGCAGCAGTCCTGCAGTTGCAGTTGCTGCTGCTTCAGGAAGGGAGCAGAGGTGGCTGAGGCTAGCAAGCTGCCAGGAGTTGGAGTGCTAGACACCTCTAGAAGTGGTGGCCCTGAAGGCTGGGGCCAAGGATTGAGTTAAGACTGTTTTTTGTGCTAACCTCTGTGAAAGAAATAAACTTCCTTGAAAAGATTGGGCATGGCCATGCATGGTTTGGAAGTGGGGAGAAACCTGGCCCAGTGATAGAGCCCATGGTAACTCTGCAGTGAAGACGTACTCTCTCTGGCCTACTGAGCAGAGGCTAACATCACATACCGAAAAAAGCCAGTGCATTATGCTACCAAGGGACAGACAAAATTAGGTCAGTTTCTTAGAAAATAGGACGGTGCTATCAAATATAGAGCATCTGGGCACTCTGTAAAGTAGTAACTCACTGAAAACTAGATGCAGTGGTTTGAGTTGCATTTTCATGTATTTATTCATTCCAAAAATGTATTCCTAGATTATGTGAATGCAAACCCAACATTGATGCAATTCCTATAAAAATAAAAGATATGCAAAAATTATTGGGGGGGATTTCTAACACCGCTTCCAAGGTAATTTATTATTTTTAAAATACATTCTCTGTAGATCATTGCAGCATGGTTCTTCTGAGCAACAAATGAGGTAAGATCAACAGCATTAATTGATCATATTATACTCTAAATGATATAGTATGTATATTTTTTTTGGATCTTGCTTTTCCCCCAGGTGCTATAACCCCAGACTTGCACCCCAAGGATGTATTTACAACAAGATAGTGTCATTTAAATGTGGTTGTGTTTTTTGTTTTTGTTTTTTTCCCTTTTGGGTTCTTATGACCACATGCTCATGCTACCTGTGATGACTGGTGAATTTTATTGGTAATATATAAAATTGAGGTTTTAAAAAAAAAATTACTAGGCTGTTGATTTTGAAAACATAGATTTGC
Organism: Eretmochelys imbricata; assembly: GCF_965152235.1. Lineage (NCBI taxonomy): Eukaryota > Metazoa > Chordata > Testudines > Cheloniidae > Eretmochelys > Eretmochelys imbricata. Next base: position 59,448,942 of record NC_135581.1, read on the forward strand.
ATGAAATAAGTTTCCTTTAATGAGGAAACTAATGGAGTTTCTTCTGTTTTAGCATCTGGCTCTCAAATGTGTAACTACTTGGAATGTATCACAAAGGCTAAGGTATAAAATGAGTTACACCCAGAATGGGACATAAGTCAATGTTCTTTAAATATATTAGGAGCAAGAGAGAGATGAAGGAAAATGTAGGTTTTCTATTTAGTAGGGAAGGAGAGCTAATAACTGACATCAAGAAGGCTGAGGTGTTTAATGCCTATTCTTCTTCAGTCATCACTAAAAAGGTTAATGGTGACCAGACACTCAACACAAGTAATATTAACAACAAGTGCGAAGGAATGCAAGCCAAAATAGGGAAAGAACAGGTTAAAGAATATTTAGGTAAGTTAGATATTTTCAAAGTGGCAAGACTTGATGAAATGGACCCTAGGGTACTTAAGGAGCTAGTTGCAACAATCTTGGAACTGTTAGCAATTCTTCGGGAACTGATAGAGGATGGGTGAGGTCTCAGAGGACTGGAGAAGGGCAAACAAAGTACCTATCATAAAAAGGGGATGCGGGGGGAGGAAGACCTGGGAATAATAGACCAATCAGCCTAACTTTCATATCGTGAAAGATACCAGAACAAATAACTAAGCAATCAGTTTGTAAGCACCAAGAAGATAATAGGGTTATAAGTAATAGCTAACATGGATTTGTCAAGAACAAATCGCTCTAAGCCAACCTAACTTCCTTCTTTGACAGTATTACTGCCTAGTGGATAGGCAGAAGCTGTAGATGCGATATATCTTGATGTTAGTAAGGCTTTCTGACACAGGAGATTCTCATAAGCAAACTAGGGAAATGTGGTCTAGATTAAATTACTGTAAAGTGATTTACAAACTGGTTAAAAGACCATACTCAGAGTAGTTCTCAGTGGTTCACTGTCAGACTGGGTGAATGTAACTAGCGGGGTCCCGCAGGGATTAGTCACCTCCCAATATTTTCATTAATGAGTGTGGAGCAATGTTCCCTCTAATTTTTTCCCTCCATGTGTGGAATGCATTTTATGTGCACCAATATCAAGGTAATGTGCGGATGTACGCCACCAATAGAAACAAAAAACCTAGATGTAATATATATTTTAAAAGTTACTATAGGAATAATTACTCCAGGCAGGACAGGTTAGGCATTTTAGAACTCACACTTAAGTTTAATTCTTTGAGTCATAAGAGAGAAATAAAAATTATGAAATGCATAGACGAGTCAAACTAAACTAACAGCACTTTGAAAGCATAAAATTACAGAATATATGTGCATTGCAGGAAGTATGTGTTGGGAGGTAGGGGTGCATGTGTGACAGACATGCACTGCCCCTTTTAAGCATGCTGTCCCTTTAAATAGATTGGCACTCACCAGTCTGAAGCCTGCTTGTTCAGACGCAGCAGCAGCTGCCAGCAAGCTCCATCCCACTTCCCACTCCCTGGAGCCCTGTTGTATCTCTCCTTCCCTCCCTCCTTCTCCCCTGCTCTGCAGGATGGGGGACACCCTGATATCAGTGCTTCCCGAACCCTCCCTGGTCTGCATAGCAAGCAGGAGGCTCCTAGGAGTACTGCAGAGAGTAGGAGCTGCATGGCAGTGGGGCAAGGGGGCACTTGAAGTGCAAGGCAGTTGATAGACTGCTGGGAGGCCGCGCAGCTTAGAAGGAACTTAGGTGGTGAGTTGGCTTATAAAATTTTCAGAGGATGCCAAGATGGGAGGGGCTGCAAGCACTTTGGAGGGCAGAATTAGAATTCAAAACAACCTTGACAAATTAGAGAACTGGTCTGAATTCAACAAGATGCAATTCAATAAAGACAAGTTCAAAATATTTTACTTAGGAATAAAAAATCAAATGTACAACTACAAAATGGGAACTAACTGGCTAGGCTGTGTACTGCTGAAAAGAATCTCGGGGTTATCGTAGATCACAAATTGAATACAAATCAACAGTGTGGTGCAGTTGCAAAAAAGGCTAATATAATTAAGGTATATTAACAGAAGTATCGTTTGTAAGACATGGGAGGCAATTGTCCTGCTTTATTAGGCACTGGTGAGGCCTCAGCTAGACTACTGTGTCCAATTCTGGGTTACACACTTCAGGAAAGATGGGGATAAACTGGAGAGAGGCCAGAGATGAATAATAAAAATAAAAGGTTTAGAGAGCCTGACCTATAGGGAAAGGTTAAGGCATGGTTAGCCTTGAGAAAAGAAGAGTAAGGGGGCGGGGGGTCTGATAACAATCTCTATATATGTTAAGGGCTGTTATAAAGAGAACAGTGATCAATTGTTCTCCTTGCGCACTGAAGGCGGTAGAACAAGAAGTAATTGGCTTAATCTGCAGCAAGGGAGATTTGGGTTAGATATTAGGAAAAACTTTCTAACTAGAAGGATAGTTAAGCACTGAAATAGGCTTACAAGGGAGGGTGCTGAATTGCCATCATTGGACGTTTTTAATAACCAGTTTGACAAACACCTGTCAGCGATGGTCTAGGCATACTTGGTCCTGCTTCAGCAGAGGGGGCTGGATTAGATGACCTTGTGACATTTCTGTAAATTTCAGTTAACCTATGGACATGTGTCATAAATATAAAGGGAAGGGTAAACCCCTTTGAAATCCCTCCTGGCCAGGGGAAAGCTCCTCTCACCTGTAAAGGGTTAAGAAGCTAAAGGTAACCTCACTGGCACCTGACCAAAATGACCAATGAGGAGACAAGATACTTTCAAAAGCTGGGAGGAGGGAGAGAAACAAAAGGGTCTGTGGGTCTGTCGATACGCTGGTTTTTCTGCCGGGGATAGACCAGGAATGGAGTCTTAGAACTTTTAGTAAGTAATCTGGCTAGGTATGTGTTAGATTATGATTTCTTTAAATGGCTGAGAAAAGAATTGTGCTGAATAGAATAACTATTTCTGTCTGTGTATCTTTTTTGTAACTTAAGGTTTTGCCTAGAGGGGTTCTCTATGTTTTTGAATCTAATTACCCTGTAAGATATCTACCATCCTGATTTTACAGGGGGGATTTCTTTATTTCTATTTACTTCTATTTTTATTAAAAGTCTTCTTGTAAGAAACTGAATGCTTTTTCATTGTTCTCAGATCCAAGGGTTTGGGTCTGTAGTCACCTAGGCAAATAGGTGAGGCTTTTTACCAAACCTTGTCCAGGAAGTGGGGTGCAAGGTTTTGGGAAGTATTTTGGGGGGAAAGACGCGTCCAAACAGCTCTTCCCCAGTAACCAGTATTGGTTTGGTGGTGGTAGCGGCCAATCCAAGGACGACGGGTGGAATATTTTGTACCTTGGGGAAGTTTTGACCTAAGCTGGTAAAGATAAGCTTAGGAGGTTTTTCATGCAGGTCCCCACATCTGTACCCTAGAGTTCAGAGTGGGGGAGGAACCTTGACAACATGTAAGGATATATATGGTTTCAGAGTAACAGCCATGTTAGTCTGTATTCGCAAAAAGAAAAGGAGTGCTTGTGGCACCTTAGAGACTAACCAATTTATTTGAGCATAAGCTTTCGTGAGCTACAGCTCACTTCATCGGATGCATACTGTGGAAAGTGTAGAAGACTTTTATATACACACAAAGCATGAAAAAATACCTCCTCCCACCCCACTCTCCTGCTGCTAATAGCTTATCTAAAGTGATCACTCTCCCAAATTTATTATCATACACATTGTAAGGAGAGTGATCACTTTAGATAAGCTATTAGCAGCAGGAGAGTGGGGTGGGAGGAGGTATTTTTTCATGCTTTGTGTGTATATAAAAATCTTCTACACTTTCCACAGTATGCATCCGATGAAGTGAGCTGTAGCTCACGAAAGCTTATGCTCAAATAAATTGGTTAGTCTCTAAGGTTCCACAAGTACTCCTTTTCTTTGTATATACTGTAACTTTCTGAGAATGCTTATTATTCCCTGACTTACGTCATAGCTGTGGGGATACTGCCAAGAAAGCCATTTCATTTCTAGTGATATGGAGGGAATATTTTATGGAAGAATAACCACCAGTCTGGGGTGTGTCTACCCTATTTCTCAGCAGTTCATCCTGAATCTGGTATCCTCAGCTGTGACCCACCGAGGCACAGTGACACCATGATATGCAGATCCTTCCATCTCCATGAACTTCGGCCACTGGTTAAATTTTCTTCACTCCCTTTTCTTAAAGTTAACTAGTTTGGTATTGCAGAGGATCACGAACTGAATACTGCCTATTCCAGGGACACCTTTACAATCAAAATGCATCCAGAAACCACAATGATGGATACCTCATCAATGCCAATAATTATCACTTATAACTGACATGCAATCTATTTGCTCTGTAAATCCCTGGTGGAAAAGTCCTATATAGCCTAATAGAAAGTCATACCTTTTCTATTGAACTTTATACAGTGCTTCAAAAGTATATGAAGGATATAAATTTCCTATCAAGACTATAGGTTTACATTAATACTATTAACTGGATGAGACCCTATGATGGACTAAGTTAAAAACCTCATTGAGACAGAGGTGTGAACTCATCCTTCAATTAACAACTGTAAAGCTAACCCCCCACCTAAGACAAAAGGAATATATGAGCTCCTTAGAAGCTTTTGTTGAGTATTGTTTTGACTAGTGATGTGGCAGGGGGAAGCAGAACAGACAAAAACAAGGAAAGGCTGAGAGACAGCCTGGAGGAGTAGCTGAAAGCATGGTGGCTGACCCTAGAAGAAACCTAGGAAGTATTTTTTGGGGTCAGGGGTGCAAGCTGAAAAGAATATTTTGGTGCTCTGAGCAAAAGAAGCTATTTTCTGCTATTTGATTCATTCTGCTCTCAGAGACACAGGACTTTGTACATTTTTTGTAAATAAACAAAACTGCATCGAAGAAATACCTGACTGTCGCCATGTTCTCTTCCTACTCCTAACTGGAACAACCTATTAGACCTGGAATTGTTGGCTAGCTGCTCAGGTCAAAAAGGAGTAACAATATATATAGGGCCTTATTAAATTCCATAGGAGCTTCTATAAGGAGGGTGTGTGTTTTTTCTAAATGTCCATTTCTAAAGATGAAGCTTCTATTTGGCTTCTTTTAGAAGCCTTTTTTAAACAATGGGTTGGCATACTACAATGAAAAGCCCATAATTCTTGAGCTTTTTGGGCTGGGGACCACCTTCTTTGTTACATATCTGTAGTGCTAAGAGTAATGGGGCTTTGATCCTCAAGTGGAGTCCCTAGTTGCTATCATAATACAAGTGATAGAAATACTTTTAACATCCCTTTTATGTTTAATAGCTGCTCAACATAATGTAAAGACAACAAGGGTTCAGCTGCTATGTATATCAAGGTTATTATGCACCATACAAGGATTCTCATTGTAATAAACAATAGTGTTAATCTCAAATTGGAATAACTAGCTTTGTTTTTGCTAGATTATTAAAAAAAACTATACAAAACATAAAATCAAAGACACCGTCCTGCTATTCTGCCTCTCTACTTCTATCTGGCTCTTTGCTTGTTCCATTTCCTTTGTCTCAAAATACATTGCTCCTGTGCATAGGCGGTGGGTATAAAAGGCCAGGTGAGGCTAAGCCTCCCCAAAGAGCCTACTCACAGCCTTTGGAGCACGCTGTCTTCCTGTCCTAGCTCCGCCCACATGGGAGCCTCACAGGAGGGGGTAAAGAGATGTGTGAGAGCTGTGAGCAGCTGACCAGTGGGTGGGCAGAGGACGGGGAGAGGGAGTGGGCAAAGAGGCACGTGTGCATGAGTGGTAGGATGGATGGATGCTTGGCCAGCCAGCCGGTGGGACGAAGAGGTGCAGGAGCCCAACCAGCTGGCTCGGCTGGCAGGTGGGCAGCTAGGGACAGGGGAGAAGAGGCATGCTCACGTGAGTGGCCAGCTAGCCAACTCAATTGGCCATCTGGCTGGCGGGTGGGACTGGGGGAGGGGGAAAACAGGAATGAGCAGCAAGCAAGGGGGGGCCCAAGTGGGGCTGGGAGTGGAACCTGGGAAGGGCTTCTGGGGCAGAAGGCTAAGCGGGGGAGGGCCAAATGGAAGAGTCACATGCCGCCCGTGCTGCTCTCTCAGAACAGCCTGCTACTGTGTAACCCCAGTAGCAGTATGTGTAGCTTTCAGTGCTGCTTATTTAGGATTCTCGTTGGCTTTGAGTTTGCTGTTTTGATAAGAGGAACTACACATGGAGGGTCTCCCAGCCCTAAATACTTGAAGTTTGATAGTGAATTTACTATCAAATCTCTTCGTGAAAGAACAGACCTGACAGCCTTGTTGACTGAAGTCATTTATTCCCACATGGAAAATAACCACAGCCTTGGCTGTGCCTGCAGCAGTGCAAGCTTCCCCTTAGCATCCTATCACAGGATTGGAGTCTGTCCTTACATGCATGGTTCCAAATCGGTTTGAGATCAATTGAAGCAGTGCACATGTTTTAGTACAAATTTTGTTCAAAATGCTTCTTTTGAAAGAGCCACAGCTCTGAGGTGAAAAAGTAGTTAATTTGCCAGATCCTTTAAACACTTAGCCCGTTTAATAAGACTGCTAAACAAAGTACTGACTGAAGTGCAAAATCCCTATGAAAATATCCAAGTGCTGTGCAAGCATTAACTAATCCTTTCAAGGTAGGTGAGTCAGTATTGTCCCCATTTCACAGGTGGGCAAACTAAGCAAGAGTTAAGGGATCTACCCTTGGCCACAGAGAGTTAATGTCAAAACCAGGCTTAGAACTCAAATTCCTCTCTCCTAGTTCTGTCCTCAGACCATACTCCTCTTAGTACTAATCACAGTAGTGGTGATGGTTTTGTCATATACACTAAGACATGTGTAACCCTTCTGCCCATCAGAGTTGGCAGCAACAAGGGCCAGGTTCAGTATCTAGGGGTTCCATTCCAATACACAATGCAAAACCAGCTCAAGCCCCCACCCAGTGACCCGGGTCAAATATATACCACCCCCGCTGGGCGCCTCTAAGAGAAAATACTTCCCCTCTCGCAAGCACAGAGAGAAACAATGTGGCATTATGTTGGGGAAACACCACCAACAGGATTAATAACACAACCCATGAGCAAAAAAACCCACCCAAAGCAATTTGGGGCATGTCCTTTCCCTTTGGTTCTTGAGTACAGCAACCCAAAGTCACCCAAAGTCCAACAACCCAAAAGTCTCTGTCCCTGGTCAGTGCAGCACCAGAGCTCGAAAGTTTATCTGCAGAGTTTTACCTCCAAACCTGGGTGGAGATGTGGGGGTTTAAGGAGCAGCTTACGTGGTCCAAAACCGATTGCCCCACCTCTCCACTAGCCATCCCACAAATCGCTCCTCTCTGCCAGCCGCGCCCCATGAACTGCTCCAGCCATCCCACAAACTGCTCCACTCCACCAGCTGCTCTGCTCTGCCAGCTGTCCCATAAGCCATTCCAGCCACCCCACAAGCTGCTCTGCCAGCTGTCCCGCAAACTGCTCCGCAATATATCTTCAGGCTCCCCCACTACTTAACACAACACTCAGTGATTTCAGTTCTTGGTAAGTTTAGCTCTTTTATGATTTCAACCTGTAGTAAGGGAGCCTCAGTGCTGGTGCACCATTGGCTCAAAGTGAATTCAGCTCAGCAGCCTATATCTAGAGTCCTAATGGAATCAAAATTAGCTTTGATATTCCACACTGGAAAAAGGAGGAAGTGCAATTAGCATGTAAAGCCCTCACTGGGGGCCCTATATCACCAGATATGAATACCTATCCCCAGCTTCTCTCAATTCACTGAGTTTTGGAACCCATGTCCCTTGCCTAGCGAGTGCTACTTAGTTGATGGCGAGTCCCTCCATCATAACAAAAGGCCATGTACAGTTCCGCTGTCCTTGAGTCACATAATCGGGATAATTACAATTTATTCTTCCTGATCCAATAAGAGAGAAACTGGGGATCCCACAGCAGCCAAAGTGACCACTTGGGCAGCTATGGGCTCATGCTAGGCGGGGTGGGTGTGCCTATGCAAATGAGATCAGTCTCTGAAGTTCTTTTCCACAACTCACCACCAGATTTCAGGGTGGAGCTCATCCTGACTGTTTACACATGGAAGGAGACCACCAATGCATATAGTAAAGGCCACTGAACATCTGCTTAAGGTACATAGTGCAGGACCCTAAACCTGCAATATTAGATAGAATTATTTCTTAATGAGAGTCTGATGCATGCTGTTTGATTTGCTAAGGAAAACAAATTGTGACTGGACTTGACTATTCATGACACTAGCCCTTTAAATCATTTGCCTGTTGGCATAAACTAAGCCTTGGGTACTCTGCTTGTTGTGATGGTATATGTATATATTAGAACATTGAAGACTTCTTTTTTTGTCATAGTGTTGTTTATTTTTAATTTTAGATGTGAATGAGGTATGCAGGTGCAGGAATGAATAATACCACTGACCTCCTTTGTAAAGCTCTTTGAGATCTGTGGATGAAAAGCACTACGTAAGAGCATTATTAATGACAGCATGGTGGTGGAAGAGAGTGCTACCTGTGCCAAGCTGGATGGTAGATGTATATCAGGACAGCTCCATTAAGCAGTTCTTCTTTCTATCTCAGATGCTGATCATCAACTGGGATTGCACACATGCACATCCATCCCCCTCAAGACTAGTTGGATCAGTATGAGAGGAGAAGGCAAGAGTTGCACCAGCTTGGTCTGCACAAGTAACCTCCCTGTCTGGTTAAAGAACATTAAGACTGTGATAAACACCTGCATGAGCTCCAAAATTTAAGACTAATACTAATGACAGTTTAGATGATTTAGGAAGATCACATAGATGTATGTAATAGTCTAGGCCTAAGATTTCTAGACACTGTATATGTACTAAGCTGTACTTTATCCTACTATTTTCAGTTTGTTGTGGAGGGTCTAACTTGGCCATCACCACACTGTCATGACACTAAAAACATCCCCCCCTTGTATCAAAATGTGATTGTGTTTCAACAAGATGATTTAGAAGTCCCACAACTGGTTCTGGGACTCAAGCATCCTGCCAGTGGTGCTTGCAAGATGGCCCTATTTGCAGCAGGACAATCCTAAAAAATCTAAGATGAACTACATCCCTCTCCTCCTGTGCAGCACTGTATAGTAAGCTTTACATGCTTGTCCACTGCTGGAGGGAGGATACTTGACTATGAGTAGGGCTGCAGATTTGTCATGGCATTTTTTTTTTAATAAAAATAAAAAAATCACAGAGCAGTCACTGCTTCCTGATGTTATTTTTACTTACTCTGCTTACTGACCACTCAGAGAAGGACTCCTCCCATGCACCATAACCATAATCCTGGCCTAGTGTGGAGGAAAGGTTGGGAGTGGAGTGGAGAGCAAGCCTGCCCTGAGCTCACTCCTCTATCATGATAGAGGGCTTGGGGGGAGGGGCGGGGGGGCTCAAGCCTGAGTGGCACTGCAACCCAGTGCACCAGGTCACACTGCCAATAACAGGGAGCCAGGCCCAAACTTGCAGGAGAGGAGCTGCACCAAGAGAGTCAGACTTTTTGCCCCCTGCCACACGACAAACCTGCAGCCCTAACTCTGAGCAAATGGTCTGTAAATCCTGCTTTTTACGTGGTATCAGGTTTTTTTTTTTTTTTTTAATTTATGTGTCTACTATTTCACTTTTCAAAATTTGAGAGTTTTGGCAGGATGGTGAAATATTTGAATAGTTGAAAGTGTAGATCCTTGATATGTTGGGATTTGACGGTGGGATTAAAGAGTGGACCACCTGACTGGACCTTTAAAGAAGTTTGTAAAGTTCCCTATCGGGCAACTCATTTCCTCTCTATTATTTTGTATTATTCTGTATTGGCCCCAGCTGAGAGTTGATGTACCCTTAAGAGTGGAAATATTTAGAGATTTAGCTGCCACATCGCTTGAAAATATATATTCTTTGTTAAATATTTATATAATCATTTCATAAAGCTTGAGGGATAGTACTACATTTTTAAGTTTCAACACCACAAGAGGTCCCATGTGAGCATAGCATCTGCATATACTGATCCCTTTGACAAATCTAGCTAATAGATTAGCTGTCTATAATCTACAGTTTTCTGTAACAAGCTATTAATTTGCTTGCAGCTGAAATTTCCAGTATGAAGTTGTTTCATTATTTGTTGTAATACGAAGTGTTAACAAAAATGTGCATACATTTAACATGGTATCTTTTTATAACTCGCTTAGCTGTGAGAAAAAATAAAATCCTAAAGAAATTTGTGTTGTGTAGTTAATTTTATTGTTGTAAACATAAATGTCAGACTAGTCAGATTCCTTTAGCATCTCACTTTTAGTATAGGATTTCACTGAGAAACAGTAATACTGAATCAGTCAACTCATCTTGCTTTTATTGAGACAGGTGGAGTGCAGATATTAAACTTCTGCAATATACAGATGCCTATCTAAGTTTGACAGCATTTTAAAATATGATATTTATTCATGTTTTCCAAGCTCATGTAAAAGCTATTCACACACTTTACTACAAGCCAGGATTACTCACCATATCTGCCAGTCCCTAAAATTAGTTTTTTAAAAGACTATGTACAAGTCAGTGAAAAACAGCTCATCTCTTTGAAGGTTGAAGACAGGCTAATATTTTACTTTTCAGGAAAAGATAAGGTTGAAATGTCAGGAAACTGGCATATTTGGAGCAGTAATATTTAGGGGCTGCTTTCACTTGAGAATTATTACACTATTGAAGACTTTCACATAGTACAAGGCTCAATAAGTTACCTACAACGAGGTGAAGTTAATTTTTAAATGAAACTTACTGAAAAAAAAAGTTAAAGATGCTGACCTATAGAGTTGGTACTTTCACAAACCATATAGGAAACACCTGTGAAAAATTAGGAATTAATTATAACAGCCCCTAGTGACTTGAGCTACAGGAGATGCCCTTTTACCTCAGCAGCCAAATACTCATTTGGGAAAAAAGAAAAGGAGTACTTGTGGCACACAAGCCATGAAAAAATGGGTGTTTATCACTACAAAAGGTTTTCTCTCCCACAACCCCACTCTCCTGCTGGTAATAGCTTATCTAAAGTGATCACTCTCCTTACAATGTGTATGATAATCAAGGTAAGGAGAGTGATCACTTTAGATAAGCTATTACCAACAGGAGAGTGGGTTTGTTTTGGGGGGTGGGAGGTGGGGAGAAAACCTGGATTTGTGCTGGAAATGGCCCAGCTTGATTATCATACACATTGTAAGGAGAGTGAGTACTTTACATAAGCTATTACCAGCAGGAGAGTGGGGTGGGGGGAGAGAAAACCTTTTGTAGTGATAAACACCCATTTTTTCATGGCTTGTGTGTATAAAAACAAACATCTTCTGTATTTTCCACAGTATGCATCCGATGAAGTGAGCTGTAGCTCACGAAAGCTTATGCTCAAATGAATTGGTTAGTCTCTAAGGTGCCACAAGTACTCCTTTTCTTTTTGCGGATACAGACTCACACGGCTGTTACTCTGAAACCTGTCATTTGGGAAAATGGTGATACTTATGGTTTGTACTTGATCTGTTAATTGAAAACAATTCCACAACAAAAGCCATGTTCACACTGTTAACTAGCTACAGTTATATAATTTGGGGATAGCTACTGTTCCCTTTGGAATCAAAAATAAAAATTTAGTTGAATCAAGCCCATTGTTTGAGGAGAATTAAAAAACTACACTTAATAGGGAAAGAATCTGTTAAGTGTAAACAAGGTGTTTCTGAGCAAGTGATTAGATGTTTAGTTTATTCATATCACCTTTTTCATTAATAGTAGTGATTAGTCTTTAAACATCTGTTAGAATCAGATATTTCGTACAAATTTTGTCTCTAATTTAGGTTTGTTATTCCAATTAAAGTTTATTTAAATAAAGAGGCTTTTTATAGTATATTTTTCCCCATGTATGATTCTATGTATTTGTTCTATTGAAAGACTTGTTCATCTACACTTGCTTTTCTGCCAAAGTAGTCTACTTAAAGTGTTCTACTTAAAAATAAATTGGTTAGTTTCTAAGGTGCCACAAGTACTCCTTTTCTTTTTGCGGATACAGACTAACATGGCTGCTACTCTGAAACCTACTTAAAGAACAGTAGCACGGTACCATATGCAGTACTCTTGAATAATAAAGCAAGCTAAAAGAAAATGCAACTTCGTGAGGATCATTCTGCAAAAATGATATTCTGTTGCTTTAAACGTCAGGAACGTACTGTCTCTCTAATTAGGCCCTGATTTTGCAGAGGGATCTGTGTAGGGATAAGACTGCTTCCATGTGGATCCAATGGCAGGTCCGGAACCCTTGAGTGCAAGGTCCTTGGGGTAGGGACAGTACCTTAATTTTTTATCCACCTTGTTGTACAGAAAATATATTTAAAATTTTTTTTTAAATCAGATTTTATCTAGCTAAGATTTTTTATTTAAATTAAATTAAATACTTTTTTTAAAATATAACTATTTAAAAATAAACTTGAAATTGAAATAAAATGTTAAGGTTTACATTTAGATTATAATCTATTTAAATCATTCCAATAAAATATAAAAAAAATATTAAGAAATACATGATTGCTGCCAAGTTTTAAAGAACATCAAACCACTGAACTGGTGAAAGTCACTGGCTAAGAACCTGGAACCAGGGTTTACAGAAGTGCTAAACCAGCTTTTGACATCACTAGCCTCTTCTCCAGGTGCAGAGAGAGTATTTTCTTCATTTCAGTTTATTCAGCTAGTTCAGTTCAATGGCTAGTTTATTCAAGTTAAAAAACCAATTGGGAGTTGAGAAAGCAAGAAAGCTTATTTTCTTCTTCTGATTCGTAAATAAAAACTAGGTGTGAGGATGAGATCCTCTAGTTCTAAAATCTTGAAGGACATGAAGGACTGTCTGGAAAAACTTCAATTTATTAAACTACAGATAAAACTTCCTTTATTTAAAAAAAAAATCAGTTTTAAATGCTAAAGATGCTTCGGTTTTAAAAGTTTATGTATCCCGCATGATTAAAGTAGCAGTATTTAATTAAAATGCTGTTTTTATTAATTTTTAATTGAATTTGAATTTCCATCCAAATAGACCTGGACACAAAATAACCACAAATTAAAAAATAATCTAGTAAATAAGAAATCCATCATTCACCATTTTCTAACATAATAAAAATGCAAAAATTAAGAATCCAAATAAATGCAAGTTAAAGTATGTATAGTGTATCCAGGTAGTTATCAAAAAGCACCACCAAATTTCGTGTAAAGTTGGAAATCAACATGTTTGAATGATTACCAACTAATGAGAATCAACTTTTCTTTAGGATAATAACTAAAGAAAAAAAAGAAAACAAAAACATGATTAAAATTGATTTAAATTTTTAAAATCAATCTACCCTGCCTGTATAGTTCCAAGAACAGTGCTTAATAATTACAGTAGTTATGATGACAAAAATTGTATGTGCCTTTTCACACACACTGAACTGCATGTATTTGAAGCTAGATTTTATTACAGTATGTAGCACCTTTATAATCTAAGCCCCAATTTTGCAAACACTTAAGTATGTGGGAGATGATACTCCTATTTTCTATGAGACTAATCAGGTGCCTAAAGTTACTCATGTGAGTGTTTGCAGGTCAGGGCCTTAATCTTTTGTTACTTCCCAAAACAAAAGAAATTTAGATATCTCCATTTCCAAAACATGTTGATTTAAACATACAGGTTAAGAATAGACAAGTCAGACAATGTTTTCTAGTTCCTATACCTTCTGTCCCTGAACATTTCTGTTAAGAATGGTTAGGTGAAAGACAGTATATCATAAATTAACATCTACATTCTGTCTTGTGAAAATGGTTAAGAAAGGGTCACTTTCTTCTTACCCAGAACTCTAACAGAGTAAGGAAGACAGTATTCCTAAAGTTACACTCTACCCCACTGTACAGCTCCTATCTAGAACCTTTCCCAGACCCCTTCTCCATGTTTGTATTCTGCTACTAATTTTTTAAAAATACGTATATATCCTTAAAAAGAAAAGGAGTACTTGTGGCACCTTAGAGACTAACCAATTTATTTGAGCATAAGCTTTCGTGAGCTACAGCTCACTTCATCGGATGCATGCTGTGGAAAATATAGAAGGTGTTTTTATACACACAGACCATGAAAAAATGGGTGTTTATCACTACAAAAGGTTTTCTCTCCTTCCCGCCCTCCACTCTCCTGCTGGTAATAGCACAGACACACCCCTGGAACTCCGACCTGGCATATTCTATCTACTACCCAAGATCCATAAACCTGGAAATCCTGGGCGCCCCATCATCTCAGGCATTGGCACCCTGACAGCAGGATTGTCTGGCTATGTAGACTCCCTCCTCAGGCCCTACGCTACCAGCACTCCCAGCTACCTTCGAGACACCACTGACTTCCTGAGGAAACTACAATCCATCGGTGATCTTCCTGATAACACCATCCTGGCCACTATGGATGTAGAAGCCCTCTACACCAACATTCCACACAAAGATGGACTACAAGCCGTCAAGAACACTATCCCCGATAATGTCACGGCTAACCTGGTGGCTGAACTTTGTGACTTTGTCCTTACCCATAACTATTTTACATTTGGGGACAAATGTATACCTTCAAATCAGCGGCACTGCTATGGGTACCTGCATGGCCCCACAGTATGCCAACATTTTTATGGCTGACTTAGAACAACACTTCCTCAGCTCTCGTCCCCTAATGCCCCTACTCTACTTGCGCTATATTGATGACATCTTCATCATCTGGACCCATGGAAAAGAAGCCCTTGAGGAATTCCACCATGATTTCAACAATTTCCATCCCACCATCAACCTCAGCCTGGTCCAGTCCACACAAGAGATCCACTTCCTGGACACTACAGTGCTAATAAACGATGGTCACATAAACATCCCCCCATACCGGAAACCTACTGACCGCTATTCCTACCTACATGCCTCCAGCTTTCACCCTGACCACACCACACGATCCATCGTCTACAGCCAAGCTTTGCGATACAACTGCATTTGCTCCAACCCCTCAGACAGAGACAAACATCTACAAGATCTCTGTCAAGTTTTCTTACAACTACAATACCCACCTGCGGAAGTGAAGAAACAGATTGATAGAGCCAGAAGAGTTCCCAGAAGTCACCTACTGCAGGACAGGCCTAACAAAGAAAATAACAGAACGCCACTAGCAGTTACCTTCAGCCCCCAACTAAAACCCCTCCAACACATTATCAAGGATCTACAACCTATCCTGAAGGACGACCCAACACTCTCACAAATCTTGGGAGACAGGCCAGTCCTTGCCTACAGACAGCCCCCCAACCTGAAGCAAATACTCACCAGCAACCACATACCACACAACAGAACCACTAACCCAGGAACCTATCCTTGCAACAAAGCCCGTTGCCAACTGTGCCCACATATCTATTCAGGGGACACCATCACAGGGCCTAATCACATCAGCCATACTATCAGAGGCTCGTTCACCTGCACATCTACCAATGTGATATATGCCATCATGTGCCAGCAATGCCCCTCTGCCATGTGCATTGGGCAAACTGGACAGTCTCTACATAAAAGAATAAATGGACACAAATCGGATGTCAGGAATTAAACATTCATAAACCAGTCGGAGAACACTTCAAACTCTCTGGTCACTCGATTTCTGATCTCAAAGTGACTATCCTTCAACAAAAAAACTTCGAAAACAGACTCCAACGAGAGACTGCTGAATTGGAATTAATTTGCAAACTGGATACAATTAACTTAGGTTACTTTTTATAATGAATCAACTATTCCCAGTCTCTGTTCAAGCCTATTTCCCCTTGTTTATTCCTCTCCCCCCCCCACCTCCCACCCCCCGTTCCTCAGATGTTCTTGTTAAACCCTGGATTTGTGCTGGAAATGGCCCACCTTGATTATCATATACATTGTAAGGAGAGTGATCACTTTAGATAAGCTATTACCAGCAGGAGAGTGGGGTGGTGGGAGAGAAAACCTTTTGTAGTGATAAACACCCATTTTTTCATGGTTTGTGTGTATAAAAACATCTTCTGTATTTTCCACAGTATGCATCTGATGAAGTGAGCTGTAGCTCACGAAAGCTTATGCTCAAATAAATTGGTTAGTCTCTGAGGTGCCACAAGTGCTCCTTTTCTTTTTGTGAATACAGACTAACCCAGCTGTTACTCTGAAACCTGACAGTATGTACAGTAGATTTTGGAAAGTTTCTATGTGATACATGGATAGTAGAATTCTATCACCTCAGAAGAAATCCTGAATAACGTTCTAGTAAGGGAAAATTTATGTGTATCATATTCTGAATTTCTTAGCATTTCTTAGAATTTTGTTAGAATTTTCTTCCTTTATTAGGAAGTTGTGTGTAATGAGAGGATATTTGTTGCTCAGGAGTTGATTGTTCTTATGGCTTATTTTCACTGTCACGAGTCCTCTCTGCTCCACAGCTGCTCATGGATGTCACAAATGTAGCATTATGACTTAGATAGGGTGGGGAGAAAGACTCATGACTCTACCTAGTAACTGCGGGGGAGAAACATCCTGAACATAGTCCCTGTGGTACCCCAAGCGCTGGGAGTTTAAATATGGATAGCTCTAAGGTATGATGTGGAAGGGGGAGAATACTCTCTCCTACTTGAAACATAGTCCCTGTGGTACCCCACACTTAATTTCCCCAATACTGATTTCTTCCTAGTTACTCTCACCTTCTTGTCAACTGTCTGTAATGGGCCACTCTCTTACCACTTCAAAAGTTATTTCTCCTCCCTTGATAGCCTGCTGTTAATTGATTTAATAGAATATCAGGGTTGGAAGGGACCTCAGGAGGGCATCTAGTCCAACTCCCTGCTCAAAGCAGGACCAACCCCCAATTTTTACCCCAGATCTGTAAATGGCCACCTCAAGGATTGAACTCACAACCCTGGGTTTAGCAGGCCAATGCTCAAACCACTGAGCTATCCTTCCCTCTTGTTAGACTGACCGAACACTTGGTAAAGCAACTCACATCCTTTCATGTATTTATACCTGCTCCTGTATCTTTTACTTCATACATCTGATGAAATGGGTTCTAGCCCATGAAGTTTTATGCCCAAATAAATTTGTTAGTCTCTAAGGTGCCACAAGGACTCCTCGGTGTGTGTGTTTGTTTGTTTGTTTTTTTGCGCTTCTACAGACTAACATGGCTACCACTGAAACCTCTCCCCTACTTGGCTACATTAGGGCTAAGCACAGTCTAGCCCACTATTTTTCAGCTCCTGTGCAAGTGGTTGCTTGTCTTGTTTGTTTGTTAAAGGAGTTCTCCCTTCACCCTCCACTGGACAGAGAGATGAACTGCTTTGGGGATCCTACATCTGATTCCAGAATAATTAATTTCTAGTGATTTACAAACCCTGGAGAGGGGAACTGTTACAGAAGGAATTTCTACTTCCCATATGTGTGTGGATCTGCAGCTGAATGTCTGATCACATTATGCTGATGTGAAACTACTGTGTCTTGGCAGAGAAACACACACAATACCTTCCCCTTTCCTTGGCAGTGTTGCATTAAGGAGGCATGTGTATGTCTTAAATAAGATGGTCTAATTTTGGAGATTTTATCTATATAATAAAAGTCTAGGATTGTCACTCTGAAGCCTAGAATGTCTGAGTCAGTGTGAAGTGATGAAAACAGCTATAATCATAGTAGAGTTTTCTTTTCTTTGAACATGGTGATAGTCTAATCATCACTGGGATTTGCAGCCTGTTACAATCCACTTTTTATGTTATCAGACACAGTGCAATGTACAATACAGAAAGCCATGACAAGAGTCCTAGACCATTGTGATATCAGATGTAACTCACTCAATCACCTCCCTTCCTCCGCATCTAATTTTGCATGCAAGGGTTACAGTGGTGGGTTAATTGGCCCAACTGCAGACCTGTGGGACAGCATGGGCTTTCAGTTACTAGGGGACTCATAATGACTAGGACTCCTAATAACTGAGGTTTATAGACAACTTCTGCAACCAATTAAAACTTCTTTTTTCTAGAGTCACAGGGAATATGGCTATAAATACGACTCAATAAGACAAGTTCTATGATGTCCCTTTTAAACAAGATTCTCTGAGGCATATGTTCAGTGGTGTTGCACCACTTTTTGTGCAGTTTAACACTTCAGCCAAGCACTGTAACCATTGTCTGGCATTATCCCAGTGCAACAGTGCTCTTTATTGTTGAATTGTTTAACTGAACACCTGTGGACACAAAAGCCAAACCAAATATTTATTTGCTTGGGTTTTCTTTCCCCTGTTTTGGAATATATGAGGTGGTAAACATTTAGCACTGAATTTGCTGTGATGTAAGTGACGCTGGGTGCAATCCAGTAGTCCTTATGAAAGTAAACTCCTTTTGACATCTATGTGAGAAATGCTGGAGTAGGACCTTAATTTTTAGAGTTGCAGTAGATAAATTGTGTGGCTTATTTATCCTTTCATTTATAAACAAGGATCTATTTTTAATAGACTAAGCTTATCTTAATATATTAATCAAATTACAACAGAAAAACCCTGGAGATTAAAGAGGTGCTTTATTATTATTATTTTTTAAAAGCAACACTTTTTATTTGCCTTCAAGCAAAAAGAATTATGTAGTAATAAGTGAACCTGTTTTCATCTTGATTATTTTCATCTAATTAGAACATTTCCTATAACTTCAGTCATTTTGGAATTTGTTCTGTCCCTGATGAATGAGAGTAACTTCCATTAATGTTAATGTGAGTTGTACATGCACGTTGCAGGGAGAATTAAACTCCTGTATGGTCTAATTACCTTTTATTGTCCTGCATGCTGATTTGTTGGAAGCAGTTTAAAGAAGCTTTTAAAATGCCTGGCATACAGGAGGCTCATTTTAGACATTTAGGAGGTTGGAGGTGGAAGATTTACACTGAAGTACTGTATGTTGGTCTTTGCACATTTGCTCAAAAAAGGGGAAAATATAAACAAGTTACATGTATCTATCAGATATTATGGAATCATTTTATAAACAGAATAGATCACTCTGAAGTGTTTATACTTCTGCTGAATTCCTCAAGGTATGATGTTATAAGTAACAACCAGCCTCGGGAGACTGAATGCAATCAGTTTTACAAGCATACACCTTGTGGAGTGCTTAAGTAAACCACATGTATTGAACAATGTTTGTTTTGCAGATGTTCATTTAGTATCTGTGTATTCATACTGTTTCAGGTTCCCCATTTTTACTTATCCATACTAATGAAATTTTGGCAGCAGCTATGACTGCCATATCATGTGGATCTTTGCTTGTTAAATGTAAGTGTCTCGTGTCTGCAAGCATAAAAAAAATTAAACCCGTAACTTCAAGAGCAATTAATAGGAGTGCCTCAGTCTAATATGTCTTTCTTGCTATGTACCAAATAGAAATATGCTATTGTGAGCAGATATTGTTCCCAAACTGCTCTGATATAGTCCACATACTGTGCAGAATCCAAATTCATCCTCTTCTTGGGGTTTGACTTAATAGCTATGCAACAATAAGTTCAGCTTTCAAGGGTTTGGCATCTCCCAAGAGACCTTCCTTAGGACAGTTTAGCCTACGTTCTTTTGAGTGATGGCTTTTATTGGTGCTCTACTGTACATTTGGCAGCGCCCCCTGCACCTGTGATCAAAGATATTCATCAGTAGTGCTGTTGGCCTGCACATGTGCACCTCCCCCATCTCGCACTATGAGCAGGATTATATAGAGCAATGTGCGGTCTGAGCGCCCCACAGTTCCTTCTCTACCACCTTTGGCCTGGGAATGCAATCCCCACCAGAACCTGCTTCTCCTTCTTTGACTAGCTAGATAGTGCCTTACCTGTTAGTTTTTAGTGTAGTTCATAGTTACTTTGTTCTTTTCATCCTCCCCCTTTTAAAAAGAAATATATATATTTTTTGCTTTGTCTTCCTGTTAGTTTGTAGCTTAGGTTTCCATTTTCCTGCTTTTCACCCTCCCTGACTGGGAAGCTTTTTCCCTTACCCTTATGCCTGTATCTCCCTGGTTTAAGAGGTGCATCTCCTGCTGGGATGCCTTCCAATAACTGATGGCCATCCGCAGCGCATTTGCTGCCTGGGAGAGGGCCACATCCCACAAAAGTGTGCTTATTGTCACAACCTGACTGCCACAGCCAGAAAAGACTGGGACATTCAACCAAGACTTCTCCTCATGGAGAAATCATTGCATCCAGTATTGGCCCCTGGCCCAGATTCTTCTCCTGAGCAGTTATCACGCTTCACTAAGTTGTCCAACAACCCCCTTTGCTGAGTCCCATTAAAAGAAAATGCTCTGTTTCCCCCATGGATAGGAAGAAATGGGCTCCTTCATCGCCCTCTGAGATACTGCCCACCATGACACCATACCCTGTGAGGTCAGTTGCCTCAACATCCTCAGAGAGGGGATGTAGCTCTAGGGACTGTCCTAGTACCCTGGGTACCAGAGCTAAGCAAGGTCAAAAGACCCTAACCAGGCAGACCTACAGTCATCAGCTCTGTCGTTCAACACTGGAGACCAAAACCTGAAACAGTCTAAACGGATACTCTCCACCCCAACCAGACCTACTTTGGGCACTATGGCACCGAGAAAACCACCAGCGCCGACAGCTCTATTGCCGCCAACACTCATTTCGGGATTGGGCAAGCCCTCAGCCATTGTCCAAGTCCTTTGCACTGAGCATGTCTTCAACTCCATCTGCTGACTGCTCAAGGGACTACATCTCTTCCTTGACATTGATACATGCGCTGATGATGCTCCTCCTCAAGAGTTCAGATACAAGAATATCTTTAGGGGATCTGATTTCCCTGAGTCATCGTTCCTCACACATAATTTCCTTCCACTTCTGTCCTCTCTGGAATTACACCATTCTTCCCTTTCTCATCTGAGGACAGCACCCCTTTACCCAGTAATGCAGAGGAGGAAGAGTATTCTGTCGCACCTTCATATTGAGGACAAGCACAGAGGGCGTCCTCTACACATCCTCACTACCCACAAACTCCAACTTGACCAGGGCCCTGGTATGGACTGCCATGGCTGCAACCCCATGTGCCACTCCCCCCACATTGGCCATATTGGGATCTTTGGGCCATGTACAGAGCACAATTTGGGAAGCCTCCCACACAGCAAAGCCAGAGGCCCTCACGCTCATCTCCGTCGGTCTCTCGACCACCAGAGACTGAGCTCCTCCCCGTAGTGGTTGAGGAGGAAGAACAGGAGGAGGAAGTTCCACCTCCACTTTTCCTCTTCTTCCCCGATGAGACTATCATGCTTCCCACCCTCCATGGCAGCCAACGACTTTAAATACTTCCAGGACTTGTTTTGCAGGATTGCTGATTCTCCTCCGATCCCTTTGGAGGAAGAGAAAGGCCAACAACAAACTGCTCAACATCCTGCACACATCCTCATCCTCCAAAATGGCCCTTCTTGTCAATGAGGCCTTTTTTGACCCTGCCAAGGTGCTCTGGCAGATCCCAGTATCCATCCTGCCAACCTGCAAATAGGCAGATAAAAAAATACTGTGTTCCCACAAAGGACATGGAATTTTTAATTTCCCACCCCACCCCAAATTCTTTAGTTGTCAATGCTGTGCACAAAAAGGGATGCCAATACCAACCTCCATTCCCCCCCCCCCCACCACCCCATGACAGAGACTGGAAACAATTGGACTTATCTGGGCTTGTCTATTCATCCACGATGCTCCAGTTATGAATATCCAATTACAAGGCTCATGGCTGAGTACAGCTACCTTAACTATTCTAAACTACAGAAACTCTGCCAAGATCTTCCTGAGGACAAAAAAAAAACACCAACCAACTTCAGGCACTTGTATCCCAAGGTCCATTGCTGAACTCCAGGGCGGGAAAAGCTCTGCACAAAGTTCCTGGAAGTCCAAGGCCCATGTGGCAGTTTTGCAAATGTCAGCAATTGGGACATTAGTGAGAAAAGCAATTGAGATGGAGAGCGAGCTGGTGAAATGTGCTCTTTACCCGTACCACCTTACAAGCCTCTACCACCCATACCACCTTACAAGCCTCTTTGGACTCAGCAGATACCGCTGCCCATTCCATCGTGACTGTCGTCATGAGATGTGTCCTGGATGCACCTCTCTGGCCTTCCTCAGGAGGTACAAACCACCATTGAGGACCTACCCTTTGAGGGCCCCAAATTATTCAATGTATGTATGGATGAATCCCTACACTCCCTTAAGGGCTCCTGAACAACTCTTCACACTCTCTCAGCATTTACACATCAGTGCCAAAGAGACATCTAGGGAAAATACCAACTTCCCCCACGATCCTGACCACGGCAGCACACTTCCCAGTGGCACTACGATATGCAACGTCATCGACAGAAGCCCCCTACCAAACACAGACATACGATTCCTCAAGGAGCTACTTCTCACGCACCTTTGACCAAACAGCAGTTTTGAAGGTGTGGTCAAGGCCCCGAGAAGTCTCCCCCATTCCAGTCACATCTCTCACATTCCACCAGTTTGGCAACTACTTAGCCCCTTTCTTTCCATCATAACGGCTAATGTTCAGAGAAGTGAGTTTTAGAAATCATCAAGGAAGGATACTCCATCCCTTTCCTATTTATCCCACCCTCACTCCCCATCCCTCTTCAGGGACCCTTCTCACAAACCCATTCTACGAGAAGAAAGAAATCACCACCTGCAACTGGGAGCCATAGAACCGGTCCCATCTCAGCACGGAGGGAAGGGTTTTCACTCCCATTACTTTCTGGTCCAAAAGAAATCTGTCGGGTGGAGACCGATCCTGGACCTTCAAAAATCAAAACAAGTCTGTCGAACTGCAATGCTTCAATATGGTAACCTTCTCACTATTATCCCACCACTGGAAGAACGGGACTCGTTCTTGGCCCTCTACCTCCAAGACACATATTTTCATATCACAATACACCCTGCCCACAGATGGTTCTTCTGATTCATCATGGGGACCGATCACTATCAGTACAAAATACTGCCCTTTGGACTTTGTACAACCCCTTGGGTGTCCTCTAAAGTCCTCGCGGTAGTGGCTGCCTATTTATGCAAAGAGAGCACTGTCCTCTTTTCATACTTAGACGACTGTCTCCTCAAGGCCTCATCTGAAAACAACGCACTTCATGCCATCGAAATGATGGACCTTTTCTTGAGTTTCAGCCTTCGCATAAACTTAGAGAAATCTGCACTGACTCCAGTGCAACACCTGGAGATTATTGGGGCACAATTGGATGTGATACAAGCCTGGGCCTTCCTCCTATCTCACAGAATCTCGACTACAGTCGATTTTGTATCCATCATGAGAATCTGTCCCCAGGTCTCAGCCAGGATATGCCTCCAACAACCCAGCCATATGGCAACTGCCACATTCAAGTGAGCTGTAGCTCACGAAAGCTTATGCTCAAATAAATTGGTTAGTCTCTAAGGTGCCACAAGTACTCCTTTTCTTTTTGCGAATACAGACTAACACGGCTGTTACTCTGAAACCATTCATGGTAAAGTACGGTTGGTTACACATACAATACCTTCAGGTGTGGCTGTGTACAGTCTATGTACTTCATAGGCACAGCCTACAGAAACTTTTATCCATGCCCATGAAGGTTAAGAACTCACTACTCTGGTGGACACAGCCCAAGAATATCTGTCGGCGTTCCTTTCCTCCAACCAGTGCCATCCATGAGTCTAACAATCAATGCCTCCTTAATCAGTTGGGGAGTGACCTTCAACTCTCATACAGTGTAGGGCAGATGGTCCTTAACCAAATCTAGCTTACATATCAACCACTTCGAGCTATGAGAAGTTTGCAGTCCCTGCCGTCACTTTCTCTATTGATCACACGTCGTACCATCATAGTCATGACAGACCATATTGCTTGCATGTTCTACATCAACAGGCAAGGCAGAGCAAGGTCCCACTCTATGCTTGGAGGCACTAAAATTATGGAACTGGGGTATCCATCACAGCATCACCATCTCAGCTGCATGGCTCCCCAGACACTAGAACACCACTGTGGACTCATTGAGCTGGAGATTCTCCCACAATCACTAGAGGGAATTATACACGCAAGTCCTTCAGCACACCTTCAACCCCTGGGGATTCCCCACCATAGACCTCTTTGCCACACCAAAGAATGCTTGCTGCCCTCAATTTTGTTTGCAAGCAGGACAGAGACATGGATACCTGGGAGATGCATTTCTCATTACATCACGCTGCTATTCTATGCCTTTCCTCCTTTCCCTCTTCTGTTCCCAGTACTCCACAAGATACAGGGGGACTAGGCCTGTATCATCCTTATAGCTCCGCCATGGCCACAACAGTTCTGGTACATTTACCTCATTCGCATGACAGTAAGCTCTCTGATCCCTCTCCGTCTGAGACTCCTTTCACATCCTCATTCTAATCTACAACTACTCCACCTGAAAGCATGGCTCCTACATGGTTCCTGGATTCGGAAATCCATTCAGAACTATTTAAACTGGCACTCTTGAGTAGCAGGAGTAATACAACTAGACACGTTTACCTGCACAAATGGACCAGATCCTAATACTGGTGTGCCTCCAATCAGGTCAAGGCAATGAGTGCCCCTACACTATTGCTTATCCTGGAATATATTTTACACCTTAAATGATTGATTATCCACAAGCGCCATTCGTGTGCATCTGGTAACCATCACCACCTTTCACTGCCAGATAGACGGCCATTCCATCTTCACCCATTCACTCATGAAACGATTCCTAAAAGATCTTCAGAATATTTATTCTCCCATATGGGACCCAACCCCAGCTTGGGACCCTGGCCTCGTTCTATGCTTTCTTACTGGATCTCTGTTTGAACCCATGGCAATGTGCTCCTACATTCATTTATCCATTAAAACAGTTTCTTGTCGCTATCACCTCTGCTTGATGAGTTGGTGAAATCGGAGCTCTTTTGGCATACCCCCCCCATGTACAATTCTTTATAAAGATAAGGTTACACTATGTCCACATTCTAAATTGCTTCCCAAGGTACCATACTCTTTCCATCTAAATCAACCTATTCACCTTCCCTGCTTCTTTCCAAAACCACACAGCAACCAACAGCAGGCAACATTGCACATCCTGGATATCGGATGAGCATTAGCTTTCTATCTGGACAGAACTAAATCTTTCCAAAAATCTCTATGCTTAATCCTTTTCAATGACCAAAAGATCAAAAAACAGCAGCCATGTCTAAACAATGCTTTCCAAATGGATCTCACAGTGTATGCATCTGTCCTACCAACTACACAATTGACAACCTCCTCAAAGAAAGAGCACATTTCACCAACTCACTTTCCACCTCAATTGCTTTTCTCACTAATGTCCCATTTGCAAAACTGCCACATGGGCATTGACTTCCAGAAACTCTGTGCAGAGCTTTTCCCGCCCTGGAGTTCAGCAACACAAAAATGAGAGCTGCTCTGACAGTGGAGAAGCAAGTGGCGATTGCCATTTGGAAGCTTGCAACGCCAGTTACCGGTCAATGGGGAATCAATTTGGAGTAGGTAAATCAACTGTGGAAGCTGCTGTGCTCCAAGTGTGTAGGGCTATTAGTTGACTTCTGCTTCGAAGGGTAGTGAGTCTGGGAAAATGTGCAGGACATAGGGAACTCTATTGCAGCAAAACTATCCACTAATTGCAGTGGGGCAATAGATGGCACGCATATCCCCATCTTGGCACAAGACCACCTTGCCAAAGGATACATAAACTGAAAGGGATACTTTTCAATGGTGTTGTAAGTGCTGGTGGATCACAGGGCGTTTCGCTGACATCAACATTGGACGGTCGAGAAAGCTTCATGACGCACGCATCTTTAGGAACTCAGGTCTGTTAAAAAAGCTGCAATCCGGGACTTCCTTTCCAGATGACAAAATGAACACTGACAACATTGAGATGCCTATAGTTATCCTGGGCTACCCAACCTACCCCTTGGTCCCATGCCTCATGAAGCCATACACTGGCCGTCTGGACAGCAGTAAGGAATGGTTCAACTATAGGCTCAGCAAGTGCAGAATGGTGATTGAATGTGCCTTTGGTGGTTTAAAAGGGTGCTGGAGAAGTTTACTAACAAGGTTGGACCTTAGTGAAGAGAACATCCCCATAATTATAGCTGCCTGCTGTGTGCTCCATAATATCTGTGGGTGGAAAAAAAGGGGGGGAAATTTTCCTCAGGGGTGGGTAGTTGAGACAGATTGCATGGCAGCACTTTTGAGCAGTCAGACATCAGGGCAATAAGAAGAGCACAGCAAGAGGTGCTGCGTATCCGCGAGGCTTTGAAAAGCTGTTACAATAATGAGTCACAGTAATGTGAGCTGCTTGTCTGCACTGTGCTTTCCCAAACCTTCACCTGGCTTGTATCAATGTCCCTGTAAAGCTAACCTCCCGCCCAAGCCCACTGCTTCTACTCAATAAAGAACATTTATTTCTTGAATCCATTTACTTTGTTTAACAAACATAAGCAAAGAGGGAGAAGGGGGGAGAAAAAAAAGCAACCTTGGGGAAAAGGGGTTCTAAAGTTGGAATGGGAGAAACACTTTCAGCTGTGTAACATAACCCCACATTCCAGACCATTAAAGGTCTGTGAATGGGTGCCTTCTGTTCCTTCTACCCTCCCCCTGAGTTAAGTGAAAGGGATAATGGACTATTCACTCACGCCTCATAGAACGCTTGTGGGAGGGTGATTCTGCACCAGGCGATACTTGCTGGCTGTCCACCAGAGTCTGCAGAGGGACTCCACCCTCCTGCTTCTGTTCCTGCAATTCAACCAGACACCTCAACATGTCTGCTTGGTCCCTCATAATCCAAAGTATCTCATCCTGCATCGCATGCTCTTGCTCAATGGAAGCTTTCTTGTTCTCCATGTCCATGTCTAACTTCTTGGACAGTGAAATTCTCTACACTCTCAGCTCTGTGTCCGCTCTCCCATAGGTGTTCTCGGTGAACTTCTCCTCCTCCTAGTCAGTGAAAATCTGCTTTCATGTGTTGAAGACATGCCGAAGGACATATTTCCAGCTGTCAGTCATGGGAAAAAATAAAGTTGTCATTGTACATGAATAAAATGTTTTGATAGCAAGGCAGTTTTCATTAAAAACACAGAAACAAAACATTACACTAGGTGCAAGCCATAACATAATCAGACTCCGTAACCATTCACTCTGCCATTTTGCTGCTCCAGCCACGGTGAGTAGGTCCCCCCAGGTCATGGGTGATCGCACGTTTAAGGCAGGCTCATGTCGGGAGGAGAGGTAGCTAGTCAGACAGTGGCCCTTCCCCATAGCACCATGGGAAGCTATTTATGAACGGGGCGGGGGGGGGGAACGTTTTCACTCCCAAATTGCGGAATCTCTCATGTGGGGCCCCAGTCCCTTATCAGCCACTTTAAGCTACTTGCTGACCTATGCCAAGCGCAGTAAAGGCACATTAGCGGCCATGTGGTTTGGCGATCCAAAATGTGGGGGGTGGGATGGGTCTACATGCCCCCTTTTTCATCTCTTGTAAGAGTACTTTTAATGAGAATTTCCCCCATTTCCCCTAGGCGACACTATGTGATATCAGTCTCCTGAGGGTAACAGAGGTGGAAAGGAAGGAGGTGCTGCAAGCGTGTGGGTGTAGACCCGGTCCTTATGCTGCTATGCTGTGTACCGCAATGATGCCAGCAGAATTAATTCAGGAATTGCATGGGAGAGTGTCCTACCATAGTGGAAGAAATAAGTCTGCCTTGCCCAGAAACTTTCTGCAAAGGATTACAGAGTACCTCCATGAAAGTTTCCTAGAGACATCCGTGGAGGATTCCCGGGCTATCCCAGTCCACATAAACATCTTTTCCGGGGGCCACCCTCTGTGTAGCCAGAGCAGCCTCTTGTAAGCAGAGAATCACAGCTACAGCACCTGGCTGCTTCTTCACAGTAAACATGCACTAATACCAAATGTGTGCACCTGCTAAAGTTTAACTGGACTTTGATTGTAACTGTATACTCACCAGAAGGGCCTTCCCTGGCATCATGGTCAGCCACCATGATGTCCTGTGACCCACAGGGCTCCAGGGTTAAAAATATTTCCTGGCTCTTGGGGAGAATGGATCCACTGCTCGCCTGTCTCCCATTTTTCTCCTCCTCCTTCTCCTCTTCCTCATTCACCATATCGTTGTCCTTGTTGTCCCTGGACTCTCACCTATGAGGTGTCCACAGTGCTTGTGGGGGTGCTGGTAGGGTCACCCCCGAGAATCGCAGCTTGTTATAGAACTGGCATGTGTAGGATTCAGCACCAGAATGACTGTTCGCCTCCCTTGCCTTCTGGTACATTTGGCAAAGTTTTTATTTTCACACAGCACTACTATGTGTCCCTCGTGTAGCCCTTCTCCATTCCATGAGCGATCTTTGCATAGATGTCAGCGTTTCTTCTGCTAGATCGGAGCTCTGCCTGCACAGACTCTTCTCCCCACACAGTGATGAGATCCACCACCTCCTGTGCAGACCAGGCTGGAGCACGTTTGGGGCGTGTAGTCTCCATGATCAGCTGTGCTCAAGCTGGCATGCTCCCAATGCTGATCAAACAGGAAATGGGAAATCAAACATTCCTGGGGCTTTAGCAGGGAAGGGGCTGTTTCCTGTGTACCTGGCTCCAGTGCAGCAGAGTTGAGAATGATTTCCAGAGTAGTCACAGATGAGCATTGTGAGACACCACCTGGAGACCAATTAAGTCAAATTACACAACACTGTGTCTGCATTACCTCACAGTCGACCCATGAAAATCGAATTAAGCACTACACCTCTTGCAGAGGTGGATTACAGAAGTCAACATTAGAGGTGACTTAGGTCAGCGTAAAGGACCCAGCAGTGTAGACACATACATTAATAGGTCTACTTGAGGTAGTTTCCTTCAACCTAACTTTTTAGTTTAGATCAGGCTTAAGAAACGTGAGTGTGAATGTTGCCTTGCTGTCTGAGACTAAATGGGTCATTGGAGAAGGACTGCCTGAGGCTGACCCCATATCAGTGGAGAATCTCTGAAGATGATGGCAAAGACAATCACCAGACAGTGACACCTAGCAACCAATGATCTGCAGGAAGATAGATTTCCCCACCTCTCTGCAGGAAAGCTTAGCAACATTCCCTAGCTTGAGAATATTCCTGCTGGTCATCTGGGAATTGGCTCTTTTCCAGCTTATGGAATGCCCTCTGCAGACCAGTGTCTTGCCTGCTGCTGGCCCCATATCCCTCCCAGACCCCGCTACCCCTTTCCCTTGGGTTTCTGCCCCCAGCAGTACCCCACAATCTGGGTCTTCCCTCCCAGGGGAACCCCCAACCCTCTAAACCCACCTTGCCTCAGTGGCTACTGCCAGTCATCATCTAGGCTCTACTCATTGGGGCAGACTGTAATGGCCACTCATCACTGGCAAGGGGGTATGACCTGCTTTTGTTTATCCCTAGGCTACCTCTCTGCATCCCCAGTACTTTTCGTAGGCCTTCACTAAGACCTGCAGCCTGGGGGTTTACCAGGCTGGAGCTCCCCAGTTCCCTTTGCCCTTCCCCAGCACTGTTCTGCTTCAGGTACCTCACTCTTAGGCAGCTAGCCCTTCCCACTTCTGGGCTAGAGTGAGACTCTTTCAGCTTCTGGCCCACAGCCCTCTTATCAGGGCCAGCTGGGCCCTAATTAAGCTGGCCACAGCTGTGTGGCTGCTTCCCCAATCAGCCTAGCCTTTCACAGCTGCAGCACTCTCCAGGGCTGCTTTTAACCCTTGTTTTCCAGGAGTAGGGCAATTGCCCCACAACAGGAAGGTGTGAGGTGGGGGGATAAGAGAGAGCTGTTGGAAGAAGTCTTTGTTTTCACCTGGGAACTGACCAAGAAGGTCAGACGGAGAGGCACATGGAGCTTGAACAATGGTATTCGCTATAGCTTGGCTGGGCTTCTGTGCTGACCAGAATGGTCTATGCTTTAACCTTCATTGCTCTACACTAACTTAATGGCTCCTATGCTGTGTTCCAGTTGACTAGTAAACTGTACGGTTTTGACAATGCTGTTTGAGTGTCACTGTAAATGCTTGGTGAGGTGCATTAATCCTGGAACTTCTGGAAGAGTGTACAAGTCTCTACCAGGAATCTCTCTCATTTGGACTTACTGAACAGAGTTCATGCTGTGAAGCAGGAGTGTTGGAGCCCCAGAGATTCAGTCTGAGGAGGTGGTGAGGCACAGGATAAGCTACATGACAGGAAGAGTGAGACCCCTTAGGAGTCTTGCATACTGTTCCAAAGCGGATACTGTGGATCCATGACACTAACTTGAGACTTGCATCTTAGCTGCTAAAATCTCTAAAGATTCTGTTCCTCATTCAGCATGCTTGTTGCCTCTCATCGCTCCTAGCACCTGTTGTGGGAGATGAAGCTAAAGTCCCTCCTCATTAGCCAGGGGAGAGGGGCTAGTGAGCTTGGACCACAACTGAATAGTGGGGACTACAAATGAAGAAACAGGGATGGTCTGTCATGGAGTCACCGGGTGATGCTCTGGAACTACTCCATATGAAACCAGCCAGGACTCTGGGGGAGCATGCCTCTTCTGTGAGCATACTGTCTTGAAGGCAAGAAGCTTATACAGCTTCGACCTTCCTGTAACTGACCTTGGAGCATTCAGCATCCCCTTCCACACTGTGCGCTTCCCACAATGAGTCTGCCTGGAGGGGGTTCCTGGGGAAGCCAGAGGGCCCTGCACTCCACCTCTGCAGTCAGATGTGACTATCAGCCAGCCACTAAAACAGAAGGTTTATTAGATGACAGGAACACAGTGCAAAACAGAGCTTGTAGTTATAGGAAACAGGACCCCTCAGTCAGGTCCATCTTGGGGCCAGGGAGCCCAGACCCCAGGTCTGGGCCTTCTTCTCTTTCCCCAGCCAGCTCCAAACTGAAACTCTCCAGCCCCTCCTCTCGCCTTTGTCTCTTTCCCGAGCAAGGAGGCCACCTGATCTTTGTTCTCCAATACCTTCAGTTGGCATCTTTGCAGGGGAGGGCCCCAGGCTATCAGTTGCCAGGAGACAGGGTGTCAGCCATTCTCTGTGCAGACAGCATTACCCTGGCCCTCTAAGGCTCTGCAACAATCACACCCCCTTATCCCAGCACCTAGATACTTAAGAAATGCATAGTGGAAACTGAGGCACCCTCATAGTATTCAGAGAAAACATTAAGAACATTCCCACTTCGTCACATGGTCATAGGGTAAAAATCAGGGAACCTGAAGGGGACACCAACCAGAGAACACTTCACATCACCCACTGCTTCTCAAAGGTGTCTAAGGAGTCAGTGGACACCACCCAGCATAACTCTACCTGGAGGTGTGATTGGATAAAGGAACGGAAGCAGGCTCCACAGTTGCAGAGCGATTCCCTCCTCCCCCCCCCCCCAGTTTCCTCCTCCTGCTGTAATGGATGATAGTCTTGGCCAGTGCCAGGAGAAGCTTGATGAGGACATCTCGTGACTTAGTGGGGCTGCAGATGCAGTGTGCAAAAATCAGGAGATGAGGTGAAACGTGCAGTCAGAACCTCAGTAGGAGTGTCTGGAGGAGCCAGAAGAGGGGCTGCAACCTGACACACTCTACATAGATGAGACTCTCCCTCACACCGCAAAAGGGACAAGTGTCAGGGGAGTTCATGAATGATGCCAGGTATACGCTCATGCTCAGAGCTCCATGAAGGAGCCACCAGGTAACATCCCCAGCCGGCCATCGAACCACAGTAGAATACAGACTGACCTCACAGCTCCTACTACTAACCAGAATGAGCATGCACCATCTTCTCAAAGCAACTGAGTATGCTCAATCATAATCAATCAATTACAGCTCCTTTTGTGTGACTGGGGCAGGAGTATGGTGAGATGGAAACCGGAGTGTGGGGAGAAAAATTGGAACTAGTTGGGTAAGGAGGCTGAGACTTGGAGCTTGGGAAGGGGTGGTGGTGGAAGGAAGATTGTGACTGGGAGCCAAAGTGGGTAGAGAGGGGAGACTGGGACTGATTGGGATGATTTAGTTGGGGATTGGTCCTGCTTTGAGCAGGGGGTTGGACTAGATGACCTCCTGAGGTCCCTTCCAACCCTGATATTCTATGATTGAACAAAGAGATGGACTGGGAGCCAGTTGACTTGGGGTAGGGCAGGGGAGAGACTGTGACTGTCTGAACAAAGATTCTGAGATGAGGAATCAGTGAGGGGGAAGTGGGGAGGCCATCCAGACAATGACACGGCATGCAGGGGAAGAACTGGGACTGGCTGGGAAAAAACACTGGGACAAGGATTCAGGGAGTGGGGAGACTGGGGCAAGGAGTCGGTTGGTGGTGGAGGGACTGAGTCTGGAGGAGGAGTCTGGGTATGGAGATTAGGAATGGGAGCCAGTTTGGTGTTGTGGGAGGAGAGATGGATCAGATGAGGAGCTGGGAGAGGGTAACTGGGACTGGCTTGGCAAGCAGAATGGGACAAGGAGTCAAGAGTGGGACAGGACCAGGCTGGACACGGCAGAAGTGATCAAGCTTTGGGAGCCTGTACAACCTTAATTCAGGCCCCTTGTGCATATGCATTATGATAGAGTCTCTAATTTTATAGTCACATATTATTTTTTCCACAGGACCCCTACATCATTCCATGTATAAGATGTACCTGCTCTGGGGAGGAATCAGGGTTGGGTAGTAAAGGAGGCTGTTATCTGTAAGACCCAGCCTCACTTGTTGCAAGAATTGGAAGGTGCATAGTGAATGATATGGGATTGCAGGAAGGGATAGGATGGGCTCATGGTTAAAGCAGTTGAATGCTGAAGTCAGAGGCTGTACAGCTTATAAAATAAAGTATTATTGAACTGTTTTCTTCTTCTGAAAAACTTCTCGTCTTTCAAAATCATACAGAACAGTATGAGACAAACAGGACACTTCCCAGTTTAAACTTTTTTGTTTAGTCTGATCTCTTCCTCCTCTCTATGTCTTAAGTCAATAATTCTTCTCTTCTGGAAAATGCTCATATGTGAGAAGAAACCTGTGCTGTGAGTGGCATTTGAGTGCAACTATGGAAGTTGTCAAGCGCAGTAGGAGGTTCAGCATGTGTGGGCTGAAAAAAAATATAAGACACTGGGCAATAATCTAGCACATAAGTAATTTTGAAGTAAGCAGCATATAAATGTCTTTCAGTCCTGTATATTTAAAATTCTCGGGGGTGGGGGAGTATTTTTATACCCTGTAATAGGAATAACAAATTGGAAACCAATCTGTTACTTTCCTCTAAAATTACAGGGTAGAAAATAGTTGTATGCAATGTTGTTCTAGTGTAGAAAATAGGGCTTAGAGTGGAAGTCTAGATTCAAGCTTAATCATAGAACTCTAATCACCTCCATGATATTTGGGGTGGAGCAGCCTTGTCCCCTGGGGGAGGAATAGCAATAGACAACAGGAAAGGCATGTGAAAGGTTGAATGTCTTAAAGTTGGTCCTTTTCATTCTGACTCAGAAAATTTTACATAAAAGTATTAACTGAACTTAGTAAAAATGCTGTTTTTTCCATCATATTAAAATGAGATGGGGGAAATGGTCTAAAATAGAAACTGCCACTAGTCCCTGTGGAGGTTTTTTCCCTCGTTGTGCAAGGCCTGATCCTTCAGGCCACGAGTAGTGCCATTAAAATAAATAAGGTTGTTGTACCTAGTTAAGTAAAGGTTTGCAAGACTGGACCCTCACATCCTGATGTTTGATACATGTGGGCAAACCCTTATGTCCAGGTGGAGTCCTGTCAACTATAGTGGGATTCTACGTGGCTAAAAGGCTCCATTGTGCACATTGGACTGCAGGATCAGGCTCTTAGACTGTAAATTCCTAGATTACTTCTGGGGTTTTGTATAAAGCCGAGCACACTAGAGCTAAACAAATTACATGAACAATAACAAATATATATATGCAAATATTTAGACATGAATATTGTTAGATTTAAATATTTTTCTCATTTTATATCTGTTAATGAAAACGTGCATATAGCTATTATACAATGTACATGTGTCAAAGTTTCATATTTTGCGTTCCATTAGTTCACTATACTTGGCAGATTGTTGCACTTTGTATTTACTGTAGGTATGACTTTCCCTGAAGTGGAGTAATATTCTGATCATAGGTATATGACGCAGGGAATTATTGGTGATCGTGGTTAGTTGTATTGTGTGCTGAAGGCAATGTCCCAGTCTGGGTTTTTCAGGGATCTGTCTGTGCCTGGTGCTACAGATGCCATTGGCTGTGCTGTGAACTTGGCTTACTTTGTGGTATACATCCTGCATCTATAGTCCTGGTACACAGTGCAGTCTATGCTTCCTGGTGCAGGGAATCAGTCTATTTCTGTGGTTTGGGCTTCCTGTGGGTTTGGTTCATGCCTGAGGCCCTTGATAATGGGAGGGCAGCTTACATCATGGCATTCAGCCCTATTCCTACCCATTATGGTGCCCTCCACAGCCCGAGCACCTGCTCCCCACACTGAGGATCTGCGCTGCACTAAAGGCCTGTGGAGGCAGGAGCTGTGGGGGGCTGCTTTAGGGGGCCCCAAAGGCCCAGAGCAGCCCTAGGGGATTAGCAGGGGGCCTGGCGCTGGCAGAAGGAAGTGGAATGACCCAGCCCCAGCCATGTTGCTCAGGGGAGGGAGCCTGGGGGAGGGCTCTGTGCCCCCCTTCCGCACTCAAGGGTGGCAGGAAGCGGAGTGACATGGGGGGAGCCAGTGGGCTGGGGCTGGGTTGCTCTGCTTCCTCCCACCGCTGGTGAGTGCGGGGCTAAGCCTGACTCCTGCTTCTAGCGCCAGGCTGCCCCTGCTAATCCCCTGGGCCGCTTCTGTTGCTGAGGGAAAGGGCTTGGGAGAAGGGGTGGAAAATGAGGGCGGGAGGAGGCGGGGCAGGGACGGAGGGAGTTGACCTGGGCCCCGCACCCCCTCGGAACATCCCTGCCCCTTGCAGTGGGCACACCGCATATGGGGGCCAGCTGGGGGATAGGGCTGGCTGCTGGTGCTGCGGCATACGAAGCACAGAGCTGCACAGGGCACCCATGACATTATTCTGCATGTGCCTAAGGCCGGCCCTGAGGGCCTGTGGCCCATGGGTGGCGGTGGGGCACCAGTGGCCCAGCCCCCTCACGGGCTACGTCTCCAGGGTTGCTGGGATGAGTACAGTATGGAGGGAGGGCTTGCTCCTGCCCGGTGCTGGGGAGAGGGGAGGAGTACTGTGTTGCAGCGGAGCCCCCGGCCGAGGAAGCGCCGAGGGTGCGGCCTACAGGCAAGGCCTGCCCTGTGCCGCCGCAGGGTGTGAGGCCAGGCACATGGCGCTGCGCGCGTTGTGCGGGCCTCCCCCGCGCTGCCCCGCCCCCTCCCCGATGGCTGCCGGAAAGAAGGCGCTTCTGTGGGGCTGACCTGCACTTTACCCATCAGCCAGCGCGCCGGGTTCAGCAAACACCCCCCCCCCCTTCCTTTTCCAGGAGCGGCGGCTGCAGTAGCAGGAGGCTGAGGTTGGGCGCCGCGGCAAGGCAATGTGAGGATCCTCTGCCGGAGCCGCCCCCTCCCATCCCCCAGTCAGTCAGGGAGGGAGTGTGCGAGCCTGCCGCGGCCTCTTCACACGCGCAGCACGGTAAGCCGGCACGCTCCTTCTGTCCCCTCCGCGCAGGGACGGCCTGCTCAGGGCCTTCCCGTGCAGAGGGCGTTGCTGCTGCTTAGCGGCGGGTGGGCCACCGGGGGGATTGTCGCCTGTGAGACCGGCGCCATCTTGGCTCGGAGCGTGGCCTTGTGGCGCCCCCCCCTTCCTCGGACCGGCGAGCTCTGGGACTCGCAGGCTTTCTAGCGAGCCTCTTGGTCTCCGCGTACAGCGGGGGACGGGAGCTTGCCGGGCTCAGCCTGCCGCGTCCGCGCTTTGTTGGTGGCTCCCGGATAGTTGCGAATGGGTGTTACTGATCCTCCCTCCCCGTTCTAGCTGTGCAAGCAGGCTTCTGGTCCCCATACAGCCTCTCGTGCCCGACGCCAAACCCAGCCCTCGTCTCAGACACCTGGGGTCACGGAGTGTCAGAGGGAAATGTTGAGGCCACGTTAAAGAGAACGGTTCCAGAGGGAGCTACGCTGCTTCCCCAGGATCTCTGCGCCCTGCCCTGGCCTCACCTCACACCCATTTGAGCTCGGGGTGAGAACGTCTAATTTGTTTACAAAGGTAACGTTGCCCTTCTTTAGGAGGCACTTACCACCTCATGACAGTGAGGCGGGAAGGTGCTTTTTAAAGGGAAGTTTTACCGCTGGGCTCGGTGCTTAATTTCTGTTTTTTAATTTGCATCAAACTTAAATTTTATCATTTAGTTTCTTTTAAGTATGTTCATCACTAACCCAATGTTTGACAGCCTCTAAAACAAACCAAGACCATGCAAACCATGACATTGCCCTAATAGATTGCCCATATAACATTAAATCATGCTAACTGAAGTCGTGTGGACCAGATGTGAGGTGGTGGTGGCCAGGTGGATGATTTAGGTTGAGCTTTGGGCTTGTGATGTAAAATCTAGTTTTGCTTCTTAGGAACTCTTAAAGGGCAACTGTTAAAGTTTAACAGTCAGTTTCATTACATCACACAGATAATTTAACTATTGTGCTGACAAATTGACCAACAAGCAAGGCCAATCTGAAAAGCTTTACTATCATGAAATAGATGCCTCCATTCTCTTCTCTGCAAGGATAGTTACTTCCTGATTTTGTACAACTGAATCAGAGAATAATACTAAGATTTATAGGCCCATGGAAACTATCCATGTTGGAATTTCCGCAGCACACTGAGGGTGGTAACATATCAACTATAAATTGCTGAGGGATTTCAGTAACTTATTACGTTTTTGTAGCTTGTCATGTCAAAAACAAAGATGACATTTTATAGCCTTAGTTTACACACACTGTTTTGCAAAAGTTCTTCACTCTTCTCCCGTTGTATTCTTGCCCACTTCTTATTTCTTAAACAGCTGTTTTCATTTTTTTAGTT
This sequence comes from Eretmochelys imbricata, assembly GCF_965152235.1. Lineage (NCBI taxonomy): Eukaryota > Metazoa > Chordata > Testudines > Cheloniidae > Eretmochelys > Eretmochelys imbricata. The sequence continues at coordinate 59,485,994 of NC_135581.1, forward strand.
TCTTTTAAGTATGTAAACGCTCAAAATTATTATAACACTCCACAGTAAGGATGGGGACATGTATATTTAGTAAGCCTATTACATCTGTGCTGAGTGTACATCTATGGTATTAAGATGGAGATATGACAGCTATGCAGAGAAGCAAAAACTCGTATTCCATCATGAACTTAGTTTTCACTTTATTTTGCTCAATAAGATACGAAGTTGATTTTTTGACTTGCATCAGGCTCAAGCAGTTCTGATGATTACAGTTGAGTAATACCCTAAAAGTTGATGCAGTTGTGGCTGCTGTAATGAACATTCATGACTACTGTTAGTTTTTGTTGTTCAGAAATGTAGCAGTATTGGCCAGAATCTGCTTTAAAGGAAAGGAGAAGCTTTTTTTTTTCTAGCTGCTCATACTTATTTTTAATTTTTTTCAGCAATCCTCTTCTTTCGAGAAGTTTTGTCATTCCATGAAGAAAACTTGAAACTTGTTTTAAAAGTTAAAACTTTGAACGCTTTCATGTTTCTAAGAAAATGAAGTTTACTCCACAATTCTGATCTGTCATGTATAGGATTTAATTATAGGTGATGCTTTTAGTTTTCAACATTTGCTTTGTCAGGATCCCACTTCCCATTTGGTAGTGTGGAAAGTATAGCATGTTCATGACTCCCTCACACATTATCGTAACCCACAGATTGAAAACCTATTATCTACACGGCTTAGCTTAAATATAGTCTCTGTTTCTAGGATCAAGGGTAATAGTTCTGTTAACATTGAGAGAAACCACTAGGCAGGGGTGGGCAAACTTTTTGGCCTGAGGGCCACATCGGGTTCCGAAACTGTATGGAGGGCCGGGTAGGGAAGGCTATGCCTTCCGAAAAAGCCTGCCCCCCAACCCCCTATGCGCCCCCTCCCGCTTCTCACCCCCTGACTGCCCCCCTTAGAATCCCCGAGTCATCCAACCCCCCCCTGCTTCTTGTCCCCTGACCATCCCCTCCCAGGACCCCCCATCCCCCTCCCTGTCCCCTGACTGCCCCGTCCGCTATCAATACCTCAGACCGCCCCCCTGTTCCTCATCCCCTGACTGTTCTCCCGCCCCCCCTCCCCCAAGCCTCCACCCCATCCAACTGTCCCCTGCTCCCCCACTCCAACTGCTGCCCATCCCCTGACTGCCCCCCGGGACTCCCTGCCCCTTATCCAATCTCCCCGCCCCCTTACCATGCTGCTCAGAGCAGCAGGACTGGCAGCCGCACAGCCTGGACAGAGCCAGCTGCACTGCCTGGCAGGAGCTTGCAACCCTGCAGCTCAGAGCACTGGCGCAACGGCGAGCTGAGGCTGCGGAGGAGGGGGCTAGCCTTCCTGGCCGGGAGCTCAAGGGCTTGGCAGCATGGTCCCGCGGGCCGGATGTGGCTCCTCGTCCGTAGTTTGCCCGCCTCTGCACTAGGCTTATGCAATGTGTTATCTGCTTTAGCCTATTTAAAAAGCATAAACTTTACAAAACTATTTGTGTTCTGAATGAGCTAGCAGTACTATGATAAATTAAATGTTTGGCACATATGCAACAAGATATCTGATTCATTTGCCATTGAAAGATGACAATACCCTGGACTGCTGTGTTGATGACTTACTTGTTAGTCAAGCTGTAAGAAAATTTCAGATTGCAATTCTGCTGCGGAAACGTAAACTTCTAACACACACTACAATTTTGTATTGTTTCTGCAAGTTTCAATAACTTTGTGACCTGGCATCCGGCATCACACTGCTACCAAATTTTTTTAGAACTTTTTTTATGGTAGTTGAACTGACTGCAACTTTTGAACCAAAAAAAATCAACAACTTTCATACAGCCTTACTTATCAGTCCTCTTTTTTAAGGATATTCCTAGAAAAGGTGGAAGAAACTGTTTGAAAGAGGTAGATATGGAGTGTTGAACATGAGGTGTTAATTTATAAGTGAGGTCATGTGTTGTTTAACTGGATGATACAGGCCCTCTGCTTATCTTTGATAACTAGGAAATAACTCTCTGTTATCATATGTGTTTCTACTACAGTTATATTGTAGAATGACAGGTTTCAGAGTAGCAGCCGTGTTAGTCTGTATCCGCAAAAAGAAAAGGAGTACTTGTGGCACCTTAGAGACTAACAAATTTATTAGAGCATAAGCTTTCGCGAGCTACCGCTCACTTCATCGGATGCATCCGATTAACTGAGGTGTAGCTCACGAAAGCTTGTGCTCTAATAAATTTATTAGTCTCCAAGGTGCCACAAGTACTCCTATTGTAGAATGAGTTACTGTGCCTATATTTATTTCTCAATCACATTCCTGGTGCAAATGTGTATAGTTTAAATTCAACAAAGTGCTTTATAAACAAAAGTCAAATAATAGTTATTCTCGAAAATGCGGTCGATATCCACTCAGTGAATATCCATATTAGCCCTCATAGAAGCCTAAGAAAAGAGATGTGGTGCACATTGCCTTAAAGGCTCGTGAATTCTGCCTCTGCACCATTAAAGGAAGTGAATTTCGGAAGAGGTCCTCTTACTGAAGAAGAAGGGAAACTTAACAGAGAAGAAAGCAAACCAATCTTGCAGATGCCTTGCCTTTTAAATTTTTTTAAACCTTTTATTTAAAAATACCAACAAATACCACCAGCAGCTTTCCCCCCCAAAAACCCTACCTTGGGAACTTGCCTTAAAAAAAGCTGTTGGAAGGGCACTCTTCTGGGTGCAAAAACAAGCACTCAGAGTTAGGAAGTGCTACATTTATAGTTGCTCATCGCAAAATCAAAATTGTACTTAGTGCATATGCATTATGGTACAGTCTTGAATTACATGATCGCATACAATTTTTATTCCCACAAGATCCGTGCTTAATTCAGTCATGGTATAGACATGTTAAGGGGGCAGAATTAAGGCTGTCTGGGCAATATTAAAACTGTCATTTTCTAAATTTTGAGCGTGACTGCAACCTAAACTTTCTGTTAATGTAACTTTTCATCCAATATATAGAGTCTCATCAAAGTCAACAACTTGGATTGCGACCAGAAGTGATTTATTAAAAAAAATAAAAAAATTCTTAAATCTGATGTAATATGCTGTGTGGCTAATATCTTTTCATCAGTTAGCTTTGCTGAACAAATGTTAACTGCACTACCTGAAGCTCCTAGATGGTCTTCAAGAGTAAAGTGCACTGCAGTAAATTGTGGCTGCCAGACTAAAGTCAAGGATAGCTGAGGTGAAGTCGGAGTCTGACATTTGCATATGGCTAGGCATGTGTGTCCATTTGTTTCAAAGTGCTGTTGGCCAACAATACCACCTAAGATTGTATACGTAGCCTGGGATTCACAAGCACATGAAACAGCAAACCTTTCTAATAAAGGGTGGATTTACTCCCTCATTAATAGATATAGAAGCCGTCCCAGATGAATTCTCCAGATACTTCTCCTACCACCCCTTCAAAATTTCTAATATCGCTACCTTCTTACTCAGATTAAGGTTCAAGCAGCTCTCTCATTCAAGTTTTAATCTTGGCCAAACGCTGGAAATGCAATGTCTCTGATCGAAATATGGCAGATAATCTGGGTAAAATGGCTATGTCATTTGCATAGCAGTGGCACTCCAGCCCATGTGTGTCTTTTCCGTTCTCTTTCACTTGCTGAAACAAAGGGTTGACAAGAATAGTCTTGCAGTAGCTAAAATGAGTACTCAAAACCATCCTCTGGGATCTGTTATTCAGGAACCGGTCAGAATAACTCATGCTCTTTTCACAGTTTGTGTGCACAAACACGTGATTGACTTTAATAAAGGCTGATTTAAAAAAAAAAAAAAAGTGGCTTCAGTGCCTGGTCATTGTTCGTTCCTAGGAGAGTATCAGCTAACGAAACCAGGTCTATTGCTGTACTATGTCCAAAGGGTAAAGGAAATTAACAGACTCTAAATATGTCTAAAACATCCTAAATGGAATTTTTTGACAACAGGGAGATTAGATATAGTATAGCCAACATAAAGAGAGTGTATCTAGACACTTGATCACTTGTGCTTACATACCACAGTTTCTATACTGAAGAATAAGGAATCATCCTGTCCTATCAAGCCATTGATATTGGGGCTCTGGTTTAAAATACTCCTTATAGAGAACTCGGTATTAAAATTAAGTCCATTAAACATCATGAGGAGACCACCAAAATGCCTTCACATGTGATTGATCTGTGTCATGAACTATAGGAGGCAATGGTGCAACCATGATAGAAGTGTATTTTCAGTCACCAAAATCTGACCAGCTGAATGCGTGGAGATAGTCTCAGAGGTCATGAGATCATAAACTGATCCAGAAGTGCTTCTGGAGCAAATATGGATACTGAAGTCAACCCAGTACTGCAGCAGGAAAAAACAATAAACTTGTAGACATTTTTCAGTGTAGTAGGGCAGCCTGTACATCAGCTTTATTCTGATATCACTCCCATTAACGGACATTCACAAGTGAATGTATAAAATGAAACAGTGGAGCTGGTTGAAAATTTTCAAATAAATTATGGGCTGTTCATGAACATTTTTAAATAGGGTTTTTAGAAACTTCTTTTTTCAGAAAAATTATATGACAAAACTTTACAACGTGCTCTATTCAGCTAGTTCAGGGGTGAAGCTTTTGAGCTAGCTGAATAATTTAAGTAAGCAAAGAATCTTCACAGCAACGGTTCCTTTCACACAAAGCAGGGTCTTCGTCAAAGCAGTGGAATACTTTGCTGAAGACGCTGTACTTAAATAAGCTGCTTATACAATTCAAGGAACTCCTGTACTGGCTATATGAGGTGATCTGGTGGTGAAGCTGTTCAGTTAGTTTTCTTAAACTGGCTGACAAATTTGACACAGGTTGTGGTTTCAGATAAAGCAACAACTTACTATTTCAATGATCCTGATTGTGGATGCTTCTGAACCAACTGAACAGTTTCACAGAGGTCCCAGTCTGGCAAAGTCACTGTTATTGTGTTGAAGATCTTTTTCTGGCACAATGCAAAGACTATTTGCCTATCCAAATCCATTCCCAATCCACCATATTAGACCCCAGTAGATTGCAGGAATGTTTTTGACCGAAGAACAGTTTTACATCTTTTTCCTATACTATTTAGGAAGTCTTACACACATGCTATATTGGAGACTGAAAATAGCCAATGTAAAAAAATTTCTCCATTGGCTTCTATAATGTACAAAAATCAGTTATGATGACTGATAATTTTTGATATATATAAAAAAATTATAAGCCTAGGAGCTCCCAAATTCTCTCCATTAACTCATGGTTTTACTTTCTGCAGGATGTAATTTTCAGAATAGAAGGGCCCAAAAATTAATGAGGCCCAGAAAGTGAATTCTTTCTTTAACCAGTTTTTAATTAACCAGTATTCTTGAAATTCCTCAGAAGATTCAAGCTTTACTCCGATTATGTGATGAAAGCTTGGAGGAAGTTACATTGTGCTTTTCAAATAAAATGCATACATTTAATCACAGTAGCATTCAGTATACTTCGTATTGGTTAAATTCCCATTTATTAACATCACTTCCCCATCTCAATTTAAGTTACTATAATATACTAAGCTTAATACTTGGGAAAGATGACTATATGCTGAGTGCATGATCTTTGGCCCTTTTGTGCATTCTGCAGCATAAGTGGGGGAGAACAAAACTGACATAACTGCTATGCTGAGGATTCCTGTTGTGGGGGAATAATTCAGCTCTGAGGCATAAATTACTTCACCATCCAAGTTTCAGAGTAACAGCCGTGTTAGTCTGTATTCGCAAAAAGAAAAGGAGTACTTGTGGCACCCGAGATTGGCTGGGGATGGTACTTCTGTGCTGTGGCAATCCCATGCTGGCATAAAGGCCCCTTTGGGAAACATTGCCAGCTGTTGTAGCTTAGTGCAGGCTAAGCCATAGCTAGCATATAATGGGCCTCAAGATCAGAGTGCCATAAGCACCTATATTGTGGCTACCTCTTATTGCTGCATGTAGTGATTTGGGCAGCTACGGATTGCGTTTAACACATCAAATGTGTTTGGGTTTTTTTTTCCCTCCGCTCTGGTTGATGCTGCCAGATAGTTGACGCAGCATGTGAAACATTTGTTTCTAGGATAGTTTTGAATTCTTTATGCAGAACTTATTTAAACTTCAATAAGAATCAGGAGCCTTTAAAATAAGGAAGGTCTTTCTCTGTGTCAGTAAATTTAGACCTGTACTAGCATGGCACTAAAGAGATGGAGCTGTGGTGGAGAAAGAATAAGATACAGGCACAATTCAGATTTAAAGTTGAGTGGTAAAAAAAAGCTTGTTTTAACTTGTTCAGTTGAGCGGTTATTTGGTCTGTTTCTCAATGATGTTTTCATGCATTAAAGACTGTATTCCTGTCTTAAAATATTTCATAATTCTTTTAAGTATAAAGTGTAGGTCAGGGCTGAACAAATTGTAAGTCTGTTTGCCTCAGGTGGCACATTACAGAAATTAACACAATGGTCCCTTCCCTAAAGAGTTGACAGTCTCTAACTTAGATCATGAGGCTAGAGAAAAGAAGTGGATAAGAAAATGACAAAAAAGGGTTAAAACAAACAAAAATAGTGCAAGACAAAATACACAGAGAAATCATATGAATTCTCATATTCTAGTAGAGGCTGTACTAGGGTGAGAAGTGAGGAATGGACAACATGGCTGGGTCTGCACTGAGCTTTTGCTTTATTTCCAATTGGTGCACTGCCATTGGGAAATCTCCACAAGTAGATATGGCAAGATGCTGTGGTGAAAACAATGGTGCCTTTCTTAGAGCAAGTCTAAAGGAAGGGGATGATAATGCAAAGGGCATCTTTTCAAGCAATAGTGAGAGCTCTAGTGTAGATTTGACCCTGTAACTGGGTGTCAGTAGTAGGAAACAAAACAAAAGTTGGTTTGAAGGAGGAATTTGAAGGAGCTTTTGGACTTCTGGCACAATAGAAAGAGGGATTCAGTTCTGGATGTTGCAAAGTGTGTGGGAATAAAAAGAATAAAATGATTGCAAGAGTGGAGGAGGATGCAGAGGGAATGATAAAGCAAGGAGAATGAGCAGAGGTGGGTTTTAATAGGTCTTCCCTAAAGTATTTAAGTACCTGGTGCCCAATACTACAGACTCCACTGATATCAATGGAAGCAAGATCAGACGCCTCATAATTTGCAGAAATGTTAACAATAAGTAAGAATTTGAACTGAGCTTATTTGGGGACTAATTCTGTATGAAGGCTACAACTCGGAAGAGTGTTCTGTGGTCATGTTTGCATCAAACACAATAATTTTATTATTGAAAGGTGTGGGTTATTTGGCCACTTCCCTCCTCCCTGCACCCGCCCACTTTCCATGACACACTTGTGTGATTATTTTTTATTATCTAGTACCAAAATGGCAGAACTGTTTATGGAATGTGAGGAAGAGGAGCTAGAACCATGGCAAAAGAGAGTGAAAGAAGTTGAGGAGGATGATGATGATGATGATGAGCCAATCTTCATTGGGGAGATTTCGAGCTCCAAACCGGCCAGTACATGTAAGATAGCATTTTCTACATTATAAAACAAACCTTTTAAATATATATATTCTTGGTATGATGAAGAATGGAAGTAGTAATTTAAAAAATTACTTTCTTTTGAAAAGACTAGATCTTGTACTGTCAGTAAAGATAAAGAGCTAGTAAATTACTTCAGTGTTTTAAATTCATTTCATTCCTGATCATCTACCATACACTAAAAGTACAACTGTCTCCTGGGACCCAAGTACAACACAGTTGCCTGCCCTTTGTCCCTCAGGTTAAAGAAAGGACATTTGAAGGCTTTAGTATACTTCAGGAGCTTGGTTAAGATACCATTTACATGACGGAATGAAGTAATATTGTAACTGAAGTCTCCAACCTGGTTGTCTTTGTAGTGAAGATTGGCGCCTGCCTAGACAGACATAATATACATTAATGTAATCCATCCTTTCAAAAAGAACTAATTGAAAAAAAGTCTTTCTACTAGTGTAAGCCTATCTAAATGGCTGAACACTTTTCTGATAAGAGAAAGGCAGTTTCCCTGTCTCCAAAAACCTAATCAGGGAAGGGGAGAGTGTTAACACAGAAAGAATCACTTCAAGGCACCTGTGTCAAATAAAGATGTTGCTATTAATAATCTGATATTAATTCAGTTGAAGTAAGAGTTCATGTTCATCAAGTTCTGTAGTTTTCTCCTAGTGCAGGGAATGAGTTAGGTGATTATGATGCCATCAGCTGTGTCAGAATTCCATGTTTGTCCTGTACTTGGGCCTTGGCAGGTAAGTAAAAGAGAAAATGATTTTTGTTACATTTTATGTTTTAAAATCTAAGTATTTGTAATCTTCTAAAATCTCTCTGTACTGACATCTATGTGTCTATATCACTTTCTGTTACTTATTTGGGGTCGTAAGTAGTATTTTAAATGCTACTTTTGGTATTTTAAAAATCCCTACTGTTCACTTTTTGAATATTAAAGAAGCATTGGTAGTATATTACAGTTGATGTTAAGATAGTAGTCTAATTTAAAATACATACTTTTAAAGGGTTTATCCTCTTGGAAGTTTGAAATTATATTGGTTGGGAATCTGGGATATCAAGTTATCTGCAGAGATAACTTTGGGGGGTGTCAAAGATGGCTTGAACTGGAAAGGATATTTTAGAAGATGCTGGCAAAAAATGTAATTTGGGTAATGTTCCACATACTGTGTCTTCCAAACAATATTTTAAAAATGAAAAGTTGACTAAATTTGTGTTTATAATAATTTTAAGACATGGATTAAAGTACAACTTTCAAAAGACCATTTTAGATAAATAGTTACATGGCATGCTGGATTATGCTGATGTATTTTTTAAAAAAAAATACTCTATACGATGCTATGTATTTTTTTTGAAGAGTTGATTAGTCCTTGTACATTGCAGTGTAGACTTCCTGGTTGTTGTGCAAATCTGTCAATGTGGGACAACATTTCAGTAGGAATACTGTGTATTTTACAGGTTTCAGAGTAGCAGCCGTGTTCGTCTGTATTCGCAAAAAGAAAAGGAGTACTTGTGGCACCTTAGAGACTAACCAATTTATTCGAGCATCAGCTTTCGTGAGCTACAGCATCCAATGAAGTGAGCTGTAGCTCACGAAAGCTTATGCTCAAATAAATTGGTTAGTCTCTAAGGTGCCACAAGTACTCCTTTTCTTTTTGTGTATTTTACGTGTAGATGGTGTTAATATGGAATATACACATTTGGCATAAAATGGCAGTAGTATATAGGACTGGAAAAAATAATTCAGCGAGCTAACTTATTTTTAGTGTTTCACATTTTCAGTTTTTATTTTAAAAAAATCTGGGAATTGTTCAGTGTTTATTTTCCAGACATTGAAATTGGGTTAAAAGTTAGAAATTGGGGAAAAATCAGGGGGGAAAAAAAGAAAAACAAACTTTTTGTAATGTACACATTTTACTACAGTTTAATTGAAACCTTTTTATAATGTGCAAAAGTCTGTTTTGTCTCTCTCAGAGCTAGCAGTTTTTCCCAGAAATCCTGGTTTGCGTATGCTCGCATAATTTTCTTCAAAATATCCTCACTCATGTTGAGCCTCTTGCTGTCTTGGAGGTAGTCTGACTTTGAAAGTATGTGCGCTGAATCAAAAGATCTGGGGGGTACACTCAGAGCTTGCTGTACCACTTGGCTGGAGTTGGGAAGGGTGTCTTGATGACTGTTTCAAAAAGCCAGCACATCCAGTTTTGCATTGTCTGGGTTAGGCAAGTTCATATAATTATTAAATTCCCCGTTCAGATTTGAAATTTCATCTTTAGTGGCAAATGGTTGAAACACTCTGGCATAACGGTCATAGTCTGCTGCAAAATTCACCTTGAGGAAGGGATGCAACATCTGGATGACTTTCCAAAAAGAATCTTTGGCACCAAATACTTTTGGATTCTGATTATGGGACATGGTTGTCTCCTGTTTCTCACTGAGAGTTGTGTAGAAGGTTTTGAACTCTTTTTTTTTTTTTTTGGTTCTCTCGTGTTCTGGGGTGGGAAGGATTTCCAGAAACAACTGTTTTTGGGGTTTTTTTGCCATATGTTTCTCCTGCAATGTTTATGCTCAGTTCAGCTGATATTTTGGTTATCAGGATCCAGTAAACATCTGTATTGGCAAACGTGTTGGCAGTAGTTGGAGAGAACTCCAGTGTTTTCTGTGTGTCACGCAGTGATTCTAGGTTTTCAACAATGGTGTGTAGAATCTGGCGGTCATTTTAGTTATTTGCCAGTCTCTTCAGAGTTTCTCCTTTTAGAACCAACAAACTGAGGATGATCTAGGAGATGCATTAGCACAGTCCACCTGTTATCTGCACGACAGGCAGCGAAATATAAGTTCATCCACTGATGTGGCACAATGGGTAGGTTATCAGTAGTTAGCTCTGCATGCACTGTGTAAAACAAAGCCTTCAATTTCAAGGAGCTAGGATTCATGATGTGACGGAGAGACTGCCGAGACTCATCAAGCCCTCGGATCGCTACCCCTTCCTACCTTTCCACGTGGGCACCAATGATACTGCCAAGAATGACCATGAGCGGATCACTGCAGACTACGTGGCTCTGGGAAGAAGGATAAAGGAGTTTGAGGCGCAAGAGGTCTTTCCTCCATCCTCCCCGTGGAAGGAAAAGGCCTGGGTAGAGACCGTTGAATTGTGGAAGTCAACGAATGGCTATGCAGGTGGTGTCGGAGAGAAGGCTTTGGATTCCTTGCCCATGGGATGGTGTTCCAAGAAGGAGAAGTGCTAGGCAGAGATGGGCTCCACCTAATGAAGAGAGGGAAGAGCGTCTTCGCAAGCAGGCAGCTAACCTAGTGAGGAGGGCTTTAAACTAGGTTCACCGGGGGAAGGAGACCAAAGCCCTGAGGTAAGTGGGATACCGGGAGGAAGCATGAGCAGGAGCGCGCGAGAGGGCAGGGCTTCTGCCTCATACTGAGAAAGAGGGACGATCAGTGAGTTATCTCAAGTGCCTATACACAAATGCAAGAAGCCTGGGAAACAAGCAGGGAGAACTGGAAGTCCTGGCACAGTCAAGGAATTATGATGTGATTGGAATAACAGAGACTTGGTGGGATAACTCACATGACTGGAGTACTGTCATGGATGGATATAAACTGTTCAGGAAGGACAGGCAGGGCAAAAAAGGTGGGGGAGTTGCATTGTATGTAAGAGAGCAGTATGACTGCTCAGAGCTCCGGTATGAAACTGCAGAAAAACCTCAGAATCTCTGGATTAAGTTTAGAAGTGTGAGCAACAAGGGTGATATAGACCACCGGACCAGGTGGATCAGGCTTTCTTCTGGCAGCTCACAAAAGTTACTAGATCGCAGGCCCTGGTTCTCATGGGAGACTTCAATCACCATGATATCTGCCGGGAGATCAATACAGCGGTGCACAGACAATCCAGGAAGTTTTTTGGAAAGAGTAGGGGACAATTTCCTGGTGCAAGTGCTGGAGGACCCAACTTGGGGAAGAGCTCTTCTTGACCTGCTGCTCACAAACCGGGAAGAATTAGTAGGGGAAGCAAAAGTGGATGGGAACCTGGCAGGCAGTGACCTTGAGATGGTCGAGTTCAGGATCCTGACACAAGGAAGAAAGGAGAGCAGCAGAATACGGACCCTGGACTTCAGAAAAGCAGACTGATTGAGTACCTCAGGGAACTGATGGGCAGGATCCCGTGGGAGAGTAACATGAGGGGGAAAGGAGTCCAGGAGAGCTGGCTGTATTTTAAAGAATCCTTATTGAGGTTACAGGGACAAACCATCCCGATGTGTAGAAAGAACAGTAAATATGGCAGGCGACCAGCTTGACTTAACAGTGAAATCCTTGCTGATCTTAAACACAAAAAAGAAGCTTACAAGAAGTGGAAGATTGGACAAATGACCAGGGAAGAGTATAAAAATATTGCTCGGGCATGCAGGAGTGAAATCAGGAAGGCCAAATCACACTTGGAGTTGCAGCTAGCAAGAGAAGTTAAGAGTAACAAGAAGGGTTTCTTCACGTATGTTAGCAACCAGAAGAAAGTCAAGGAATGTGTGGGCCCCTTACTGAAAGAGGGAGGCAACCTAGTGACAGAGGATGTGGAAAAAGCTAATGTACTCAATGCTTTTTTTTGCCTCTGTCTTCATGAACAAGGTCAGCTCCCAGACTACTGCACTGGGCAGCTCAGCATGAGGAGGAGGTGACCAGTCCTGTGTGGAGAAAGAAGTGGTTCGGGACTATTTAGAAAAGCTGGACGAGCACAAGTCCATGGGGCCGGATGCGCTGCATCCGAGAGTGCTAAAGGAGTTGATGGATGTGATTGCGGAGCCATTGGCCATTATCTTTGAAAACTCATGGTGATCAGGGGAGGTCCCGGACGACTGGAAAAAAGATAATGTACTGCCCATCTTTAAAAAAGAGAAGAAGGAGGATCCTGGGAACTACAGGCCAGTCAGCCCCACCTCAGTCCCTGGAAAAATCACGGAGCAGGTCCTCAAGGAATCAATTCTGAAGCACTTAGAGGAGAGGAAAGTGATCGGGAACAGTCAGCATGGATACAGCAAGGGCAAGTCATGCCTATCTAATCCAATTGCCTTCTATGATGGGATAACTGGCTCTGTGGATGACGGGAAAGCGGTGGACGTTTTGTTCCTTGACTTTAGCAAAGCTTTTGACACGGTCTCCCACAGTATTCTTGCCAGCAAGTTAAAGAAGTATGGGCTGGATGAATGGACTATAAGGTGGATAGAAAGTTGGCTAGATTGTCGGGCTCAACGGGTAGTGATCAATGGCTCCATGTCTAGTTGGCAGCTGGTATCAAGCGGAGTGCCCCAAGGGTCAGTCCTGGGGCCGGTTTTGTTCAATATCTTCATTAATGATCTGGAGGATGGTCTGGATTGCACCCTCAGCAAGTTTGCAGATGACACTAAACTGGGAGGAGAGGTAGATATGCTGGAGGGTAGGGATAGGATACAGAGTGCCCTAGACAAATTAGAGGATTGGGCCAAAAGAAATCTGATGAGGTTCAACAAGGACAAGCACAGAGTCCTGCACTTAGGACGGAAGAATCCCATGCACCGCTACAGGCTAGGGACCGAATGGCTCGGCAGTAGTTCTGCAGAAAAGGACGTAGGGGTTACAGTGGACGAGAAGCTGGATATGAGTCAACAGTGTGCCCTTGTTGCCAAGAAGGCCAATGGCATTTTGGGATGTATATGTAGGGGCATTGCCAGCAGATCGAGGGATGTGATCGTTCCCCTCTATTCAACATTGGTGAGGCCTCATCTGGAGTAGTGTGTCCAATTTTGGGCCCCACACTACAAGAAGGATGTGGAAAAATTGGAAAGAGTCCAGCGGAGGGCAACAACAATGATTAGGGGACTGGAACACATGACTTATGAGGAGAGGTTGAGGGAACTGGGATTGTTTACTGCGGAACTGCGGAAGAGAAGAATGAGGGGGGATTTGATAGCTGATAGCTGCTTTCAACTACCTGAAAGGGGGTTCCAAAGAGGATGGATCTAGACTGTTCTCAGTGGTAGCAGAGGACAGAACAAGGAGTAATGGTCTCAAGTTGCAGTGGGGGAAGTTTAGGTTGGACATTAGGCAAAACTTTTTCACTAAGAGGGTGGTGAAACACTGGAATGCGTTACCTAGGGAAGTGGTGGAATATCCTTCCTTAGATATTTTTAAGGTCAGGCTTGCCAAAGCCCTGGCTGGGATGATTTAGTTGGGGATTGGTCCTGCTTTGAGCAGGGGATTGGACTAGATGACCTCCTGATGTCCCTTCCAGCCCTGATATTCTATGGTTCTATGAACTTGTTTGCATGCTTGAAGACAGCCCTGAATCCAGTGATGCAAGATTTCATGTCTTTCATTTCTTCTGTAGCAGTAGCTGCTGACAGTGCAGTGTTAATCAGATGAGCAGGACAGGTAATACGTAGCAGTTCCAGTTTATGATTGAGTTTAATCTCCTGTGCAAATTTAGCCATCTAGGAAACAGAATCTGTGTTAGTTGTGGTTACATTTTGCCAAGATAGTTGGTATATCTCAAACATGTCATCATCTCAAACATGTTGTCATTTTCTTTCAGATATTTACAAGTGAGTTTATCTGCATTAGGAAAGGTTTTTCTGCTGTAGTAATGTCTCACAAAGTCACTAATAGGCTCCTCTGCTATTAACAGTGGTGGTCTGGTAAAACAAAGAGCATGCACAAATTCATTGACACAATCATGCTGTGTCCTCTCTTTCATTAAAGCACTGGTGAAAGCTCCTGGAGTGAGATGCCCTCCCCTGGGAGCCTAGGAAGGAGGAAAAGCCATTTTGGAGGTAGTCTGGAGCCAGCCACAGAAAGGGGGGAATGGCTGTGTGGGGATCCAGAAGAACCCAGGCTGGTCCATCCAAACCCGTAAGGAGATTAGCACTACAGGAGGTAACCGGGTGGATAAGGGTCATTAACTATCTTTATCTGTGGAGGATTGATCGTTTAAATTCAGTGCCACACTAAAGTGACACAAAGAAATAGGCGGGCAGTGTCTCCTTGTGAGCCAGTCACAGCACAATATTAACATTGTTTGATTTTCTGACCTCCATCGTGTGTGTGTGTTCTGTGTTTTACACTGTGGAATTGCTTTAATCTCAGAGCTGCAGAATACAACAGTCACGTGAAGCTTTAGTGGTTAACAAAAATAAGTACCTGAAAAAATACTGAGTGGATTGTTAAAGGGGTGTAAATCAGTAAAAACTGAACTTTAATAAAAGAACAAGTAATTTATCAATGAAAATCGGTAAAAACTGAAAACATGGAATACTGCTTATTTTGTAGGCGCACTGTTTCCAGATGTAACTGAATGAGGGGCCTGACCCTTCCCCACCCCCGGAAGTCAATGGAAACATTCACTTCACTTTCCCATTCTTTTCACCGAACTTTGGATCAAGCCCAAATGACTATATTCCTATCTGATAATGTTGAAAAAATGATCATACGAGTCTAGGGAAACAAAATGAATATTAGGACATAACTTATCTATAAGTGTGAGGAAGTGGCATTCCTTAATAAGTGTGTGGGCTTTCTTTAAGTGAAAAGTTCTTATTTATAACTTTGGAAAAAATAATTTTCATTGACAATTTCACTGTTGTCTTTCCATTTCTCTTTTAAAGATAAAAATATTAAGAAATGTACATGTTGTATGTGCGGTATAAACACTAAACAATCCTCTGTCACCTCTGTGAAGTAGGTCAACGTTAATTTCCAGTTCACAGAGAGGGAAAGAGAGAGAGTGAATTCGTTAAGTGACTTACCCAAGGTGATACAGCAAATCACTGGAAGAATCAGGTTATAATGGAGAAGTTTCTGGCTCTGTACTTGGGCCTGGATTAAGTCAATCTGTGACCCGAAGCACACCATGACAAGGTGTTCTCTGTGACAGTTGCTGTGGCTCAAATCCTGAGCTCGTACCCCACACTTGGAATGATAGCAGTGGGAAGTCTGTCTCCTCTTCCAGAGAGGCAGTGGCATGAGGCCCTTTTCTGTTTCCTTTTAGCAACAGCAGGGAAACTCTCCCACTGGGAGCAGGAGATTTAGGAGCAGGTTTCCCAACTCCTTGCAAAGAGGCAGTATTGGCAGCAGAGAGGGCCCTCTATATCCATGTATCTGCTTGGGTGGATGGACTGTGACCACTGTACTCTTCTCCTTCTGCCATGCACAGGGTCCTCTGTTGGGTTGATACATTGGTGGAACCTCCAACAACAGTGGATTTTGGAATTACAACTCATTGAGATGCACTGGGTATTTCACACCACAAAACTATTCTTTCAGGCTGTCTGCAGAGTAAGGCAGAATTCTTTGCATTGCTTGTACTTGGGTTGTGTCTTCAAGATTTTCTTTGATCTCATGAAGCCTATACTTTCTTTTAAATGAAATCTGAAATTCTGATGTAACCAGACTCCGCTCCAGGAACTGGGATCCAAGGCATGGACGTATAGTGTCTGCCTTTATCCAGTTCTTCCCACACTCTGTCCCCCTTGTTGCTCCATGGACTGGCTGCGTCGGTAATACACAATTATTCTGCCAAATAGAGTGAACATAGCTATGGGAGAGTGAATGAGATTCTTCTCTGGCATATTAGAGAGACAAGATGGGTGAGGTAATATCTCTTCTTGAATCAGCTTCTGTTGATGAGAGGGACAAGCTTTTGAGCTTACACAGAGATCTTCAAGTCTGGTAAACATACTCAGAGTGTCACAGCTAAATACAAGGTGGAACAGATTGCTTAGCATAAGTAGTTAATGCACATTTCAAGGGACCATTCTGTGGCTTGTTCATTATCAGCACAATAAGAAGGTTTCAATGTTCAGAATCTTGATTACTGTTGGTGATAAGCACATCAGAATGAACACAATTGTGTTTATCCCTCTTTACTTGTAAACTGAGCAAATTTGATGTAGAATCATTGAGAGGCAACTAGGGAAACTGCAGGAAGCCATTTCTAATCACTTTTGTATGGACTTGTATTTTTGGAGTACATATCCACACTTTAAACATTGGGTTTGTCCAGAATACAGTGGTTAATGCATCTAATGTACAAAGTGGCATGGGAAGTCTGAGAGAGTAGAAGAGGAGATGCTACCTGAAATAGCATCTCCCACAGTAAATTCCTCCCTTTTGCTATACAACAGCATTAGTTCAGCTTTGTCTGGAAAGGAAGAGTACCATTTATTGAGTTACCTGTACAGTTTCCTACAGCTCATCCTATTACTGACCAGCCCCTGTGCTGCTTAGTTTGATATGTGACACAATAACAGTCTTATATGATATAATTGTAGGCTGCTGCTGTTAGCTAAAAACAATATTCTACTTACATTTCTTAGATAAAATGTAGTTTATTAAACTTGCTTGCTACAACACTGTAAAAATAAAGTTTTGATAGTGATTAGTTGAAGTAAAATACAAATTAAAAGTCCACGTTGAAATTACAAGCTGTAGATTGATGAGGTGGATTCAGTCATAGGCCTCCATGGAATTTGTTTTCCTTTTTTAAACTATTCATTCTGAATCTATATTCTTTTTAGTGATATGTCTTATGTGCAAGCCATTAAATGTTTCAGACATACAGAATATGAACCAAATGTTTATACCAAAATGCCTGAAGGTGAAAATATGCTTTGTGAACTGCAACTGCCAGAATGGATTCTTCTAGCATTTCACAAGTCCTTAGTTTGAATTCCAGAGTGGAATTCATGTTGATGTTTAGATAACAAGATTTGCCAACAGGTCTGCACGAGCATTTATTTGCAAACATAAGGCCTGATCCTGCAACTCTTACTCCTAAAAGCAGTCTTTATTCATGTGAGTAGTCCCATTTGATGTAAATAGCTGTAGTTATTAATCAAGAGCATTTTCTGGATGCTTTAGGACAACATAGGGTCTTGTTAAAGATCATAGAATTGTAGAAATGTAGATCTGGAAAGGACCTTCAGAGGTCATCAGATTCAGCCCCCTGCAATGAGGCAGGACCAAGTAAACCTAGACCATCCCTGAGAATTGGTTGTCTAGCCTGTTCTTAAAATTCTCCAATATTGGGTATTCTACAACCTCCCTTACAGTTAGAAAGTTTTTCCAAATATCTATCCAAAATGTCCTTTGGTGCAGCTTAAGCCCATTACTTGTCTGACGTTCAGTGGACATGGAAAATAATTAATCACTGTCCTCTTCATAGGAGCCATTAACGTATATAAAGACCAGGTTCCCCTCAGTCTTCTTTTCTCAAGCCCAGTTTTTTTAACTTTTCTTCAGAGGTGAGGCTTTCTAAACTTTTGATCATTTTTGTTGTTCTCGTCTGGACTCTGAAGTTTACTAAAGTGTGGCACGCAGTTGGCACTCACTAGTGCCAAGTAGAGTGGGACAGTTACCACCTGTGTCTTACATACGACATTCCTATTAATACACCCCAGAATAGTAGCCTTTTTGCAATTTTAAATTGGGCTCTGAAGAGACCTGAAAGTGACCTGAACTGCTGCCAAGAACTGTAAGATTGCCCAGTAGCGGGGGCTACCATAAGGGACCCAGGGGCAAAAGATTCAGACACTAACGCCAGGGCCAGTTGAGCACAATTGGTGGAGGATACAGCTATGAAGCTCTATGCCTATTAAAAGGCAATGAAGCAGAAACAGGTTCCTCACCAGCCCCTCGAGAGGTGGCCTCAGCTGATATGTATTTCAGACAAGATGAACCCTGAACACTGGCGTAAGTGGATGGTGGGAGTGGCAACAACAGCAGGCCAACCAGCAGCAGCAATTCCAGCAGTAAATGTTGTAGTAGTGGACAATCCAGAAACAGGCCCAAGCAGTGCAGCAGCAGCAGCAGCTGTTGAAAGAGATTATTTCCCAGCAGCAAGAACATCCGAGGGAGGCCTCATAGGGACCAGTTCACCAGAGGGACCTCTGCCACCCATGTCGGTGAAGTTAACTAAGATGGGCCCACATGATGATCTGGAAGCACTCGTCACCATTTTGAGAAGGAGGTGCTGGCCTCTCAGTGACCTTTAATCATGTGAAGACCGCTATTTTAGATTAGCTTGGCATCAGCAAAGAGATGCATCGGCAGTGCTTTAGAGCTGAGATGTACTCCAAGGGGGAACATCCTTGGGTGGTGTTTAAGCGTACTGCTGGTAGTGGCTTTGCCAAATCAGAAGATCCTGTTTGATGCCAGTAATCAGAGACTTTGCTCAGATATTCTTCACAAGTTTGTGAAGCACACACATGATACAACGTCATCTGGAAAGAGCACAATGGCAACTCGTTAGGAAGAATTCTCTGACCTTTACCAAAAAGGATGTGTGGGACACAATACGTGAAGCGGTGCAGGCAGTGCTGAGGATGGGGGTCATTGAGGAGTCTAAGAGCGTCTGGAGAAGCCCTATAGTCCTGAACCCGAAAGTAGATGGCATGGTCCTTTTTTGTAGGGATGTTCACAAGCTCAAGTCCATCACAAAGTTTGATGCCTCTCCAGTGCCAAGGGTGGATGAACTCTGAGTGGTTGGGCCCAGTGCAGTATCTCACTATGATTGACCTTACAAAGGGCTGCTGACTGATTTCCAGTCTCCATCTTCTCAGTAGAAGACCACACCCCTCCTGTTCCCATTTGGCTATTTCCATTTTAAAACTATGTTGTTCGCTCTGCAAGGAGTGACAGCGACTGTCCAGTGCCTTTGAATGGAATCCTTAGATCCCACCAGCAATATGCTGAGGCTTACTTTGGCAACATTGTCATATATAGCTATATGGGGGCAGACCACATACGCCACCTACGGGCAGTACTGACATCCCTACAGGAGGCTTGGTCTCACAGCTAACCCTGCAAAGTGTAAGTTGGCCATGGCAGAAACGACTTATGGGATAGGGGGTAGGAATAAGCTTTGTGAAACCTGTTAGTATCCACAAGCTGAACTCATGCCCCATGCCTTGGACTAAGAGACACATATGTTGCTTCCTAGGCCTGGTGGGACTTTATGCCAGTTCATCCTCAACTTTGCATTGATCACAGCTCCCCTAATGGATGTGCTAAAAGACAGGTACCAACAGTGTCCTTTGAGATTACCAGTGTGATGATGCTTTTATAATAACCTGATGGCATGGCTGGGCTTGATGCCTGTACTCACCAACTTCACCCGGCAGTTTATTCTGTATACAGATGCATCTGACATCAGTCTTTCAGTGGTGCTGTCCAGGACTTTGAGGGAGAATAGCACCCAATCCTATATTTTAAGCAGGAAGTTGTTCCCCAGGGAAAGAACATATTCAATTATATATCAAAAGGAAGCTCTGGCTATCAAGTGGGCAGTAGATTTCCTCAGGTATTATCTGCTGAATAGTCCCTTACCACTGGTCACAGACAACTTGCCCTTGTGGTGGCTAAACTTTCGGAAGGACTCAAATCCCTGGATTATGTGCAGGTATCTAGTGCTCCAGTCCAGTAGCTTCCGAGTACAGCACCAAGCAGGTAAAGAGCATGCAAATGAGGATTTTTTTCCTTTAAACTAAATTATTATGTTTTGTCAATTCTAGAGAAGGCTCAGGAACTTCAGAAAGACCTGACTAAGCTACGTGAATGGGCCTAGTAGGGCTGATTACATTAATTGTTGACAAACCCAAAGTACTGCACATTGGAGGAGATGATTTGAATTACTTTTACTTGGTTAATTCTAAATATGCTTTGAAAAACAAATGACTACTTGGAATCATTGAGGACTGGTAAATGAAAACCTCTGCTAATTGTGCACAAGGGGCCATAAAAGCGAACAAAATGTTAGGAGGCATAAGGAATGGGATAGACGGTAATACTGAAAATATTTTATAAAGCCATTGCATGAATCATTTGTATATGCTCACTTGGAGTACTGTATTGAGTTCTGTTAATTCTATTTAAAAAAATCTAGCAGAAGTAGAAGAGGTCCAGGGAAAAAAGCAACTAAATACACTGAAATGCTTCCTTCTGAAGAAGGACCAGGGGTGGGGAACCTACAGCCTGCGTGCCAGATCAAGCCCATTTAATCCAGCCTGTGGCTAGTCTCCGTGCCATGGGTTGGAAGCCCTAAGTCTCGGCGCCCCCTGTGGGGCTGGAGCCGCGAGTGCTGGCTCACCTCAGTGCGGGGGAAAGCGGGGGTTGTTAGGCCGTTAAAAGTCCAGTTGGCTCCGTGCAGCTCCTGGAAGCGACCGGCATGACCCTGTGGCTTCTAGGCGGAGGAGTGATCAGGGAAGCTCTGTGCGCCAGTGCCGGCTCTGCAGCTCCCATTGGCTGTGTTTCCCGGACAATGGGACCTGCAGGGGCGGCACCGCACAGAGCCATCTGGCCCTTCCGCCTAGGGGTCGGACATGGCGACTGCTTCTGGGAGCAGTGCGGAGCCAGGGCAGGCAGCGAGCCTGCGTTAGCCCTGCTGCACCGCTGACAGGGAGCCACCTGAGGTAAGCGCCGCCTGGCCGGAGCCCGCACCCTGAACCCCCTGCCCCAGATCGGAACCCCATCCCACGCTCCAATTCCCTTAGCTCTAGCCCAGAGTCCTCTCCTGCACCCCAAACCCCTCATACCCAGCCCCACTCCGAGGCCTCACCCCCAGCTGGAATCCTCAACCCCTCCCGCACCCCAGCCTGGAGCCCCTTCTCACATCCTGAACCCCTCATTTCTGAGCCATGAGTGCTGGCTCGCCCCACTGGGGGGGGGGAGCCATGAGCCTCTGCACACACACCCCTTCCCCCACGACTGGCCCACGACTGATTTTTATCAGCGGCCCCTGATAGAAAAAAGCTTCCCCACGCTGGTTTAGAGCATGGTGAGCTAAAAGGGGACAAAAAAGAGGAATAAAAAGTGAACAATATATAGAAGGGAAATTGGGCCCGCCTGCTTACTCATAAGTACATGGACGCTTTCAGTGAAATTGAAACATGACAAATGAGAAACTGATGAAAGTAAACTCTGAATTATGTAGTAATGTACGATTAACCTGTGGAACTTGTTGGCCAGGACACCAAAGTGAAGTGCTATGATAGTAGGGTTTATTTTTCTTTCTAAAGTATAATGCACTTATATTGAAAATAAGAATATTACACAGTTACTGTAGTTAAATAAGTGTGTTCTTTTTGTAAGTGCTATAAACTCTTATAATTTAGGGAATAAACCAGGCTTTAATTGGCTAAAGTAAAGAAAAAAAACATCTAGGAGTATGTTGAGTCATACTTATTCACTATGGGGTTTCTTGTACCTTCTTCTGAACCATCTGGTACTGGCCATAATCTGAGACAAGATACTGGAATATATGATCTACTGCTATGATCAGGTATGGCGTCTCCTCTGGTCCCTCTTACAGCAGAGGCAAATTGAAAGAGTTTGCATGAATAACCTGCTAGGTACTTAGGTAGCTGCTGGTTAGAGCTTGGCCTGTGAGACTGTGAACCAAAAAATCTGGTTTCAGTTTCTGGATCTGACATTTTGCTTTGGAACATAGGCCATATCACTTAACTTCTCTGTACTTCAGATGTTTTTTTTGTAAGATGGGTTGCGGCTAACATTTGTTCATGTTTGGCAGGTGCTTTCATCAGCATAATAAAATTAACTATTTAAATATAACATATTAGTAATGTTTAGGAAATGTGTAAGAAATGCTAAAGTTAACCTGGAATATGCAATCTTAACTCAGTTTTGTATGCTTGTATATTATAATACATTAATTATCCTACATGATTTCTTATTAGATAGTTTACAGTTTCACCGCCAGGGTAAACTGATTTAAATCAAAGCAATTTAGATCACTGATTTAAAAAAAAAAAAAAAAAAATAATGATTTAAGTAAACAGGAAAGCTTGATTTAAATCAATTTTAATTGTGTTTGTATTTGTACTTTTTAGTTATTTTGCTAAAGAAAGGTTTATTCTCATTGGTTGGTAACCATTAACACATTTTGACTTGCAACTAGATATAACATTTACAGTAAATTTGGTGCTTCTTTTTGATAACCAGGAGGATACGCTATGTCTGTACACATTTATTTAAGTAATTATATAGCTCCATATTTATTCATTATTTCTTAATTTTTACATTTATTTTAGAAAATGGTGATGCATGTCTTATTTACGATTTAATTTTGTTACTTGTGATATGTGTCAGGCTCTCTGGATGGAAATTCTGATTCAATTAAAATACACAAACATTTTTTAAATTAAATAAAACTACTTTAAATGTGCTGGAAACATAAGAGAAAAGGTTTATCAAAACTTGTTTTGCCTTTAAAACTAACTGATTTACTAAACAAAGGAAGTACCTGTAGTTAGTGAATTGAACTGATCATTTCTAGTCGCTGTGTCCTTCAACATTTTAGAACTAGTAGGTCTCAGGCTTCCACATCTAGTTTTTATTCATAGATTGAAGAGAAAAACAAGCTTTTCTGTGTGGTGAGCTTTTAATTGGTTTCTTAACTTTGAATGAATTTTGAACATTGATCTGAACTAGTAGAATAAACTGAAATGAAGAAAATATTCCTTTGCACCTGGTAAAGAGGCTAATCGTATCAAAAGCTGGTTTAGCACTTGAACAGATTCTGGTTGCAGGTGCTTAACCAGTGATTTCTACCAGTTCAGTGATTTCTTTCTTTAAAAGCTGGGAGCAAATACATTCGGAAACATGTTGTATGTCAGTTTCCAACTTACAGTATTTGAACACTTAGAAATATTAACTTTCATATCAGTAACCTAGAGGTATAAATACCTTTTTATGCACATTATTTTTTCTGGCTAGGTTTGTATTGAATGATTTTGTGGCTGAGCCATGTAATTCTTGGCTTTCCTTTACTCCTAAGGCACTGTAGGATAACATGCCCTACCATACTGCTACTTAATCTCAGCATGGTTAACAAATAAGTAAAGAAGAATCTAAACATAGAAACTGTTCTTCTTCAAGCAGTTGTATATGTGTATTCTACTAAGATGTTTGTGCACCTGGTGTGCTGGAGTCAGAGAATTTTCTGTAGCAGTATCTATCGGGGAGGAGCTTGTGCTCTGCACCCTGGCTCCTTCTGAAATTATATAAGATTGACACCACCCTGATCTCTCCAGTGCCTTCTCACCACCTGTGCCTGAGTATGAGTTCCCCATGCAGTTTACCTCACTTTTTTTTTGGTCTGGGTAATCCTGTTAAATATTAGGTGTTAGTTCCTGCCAATAGCTAGTTTTCTTTACTGTTTTGATTGTTTTTAGTCAGTGGTTAGTTTTTGATGCAAGTACTGCCTGTCATGTGAGGTGTCTGTTCTGAATAGTGACCCCCACATGTGCTGCTTTTTGGCCTTGGTGCGGGACACATTAAAAAGATGTGCAGAATCTGCCTTTCTTTCAGGTAAAGAATGCAGATTTCTAGAGCTCTGCGCCTCAAGCAACACCTCATGGCACAGGATCTGCCTCAGTCTTCTGGCCGTCGATGGATCACCCTGCCTCTCAGGGTGCTACAGAGGCTGCAGTGGTCGTTGACAAACTGCTGTACTCAGACTCTTCTTATCAGAGGGGGGGGGGGGGGGATTAGTCTTCCTCTCCGGGGCCACTCTGAAAGAGGATCCATAAAACAGACCAGAGCCACTCCAGATTGAAGGACTACTCTTCTTCTTCTTCTTCGAAGGAGGACTTGGAAAATCACCCCTGCTTCTCAGGATAGAGCCAAGTTGTCGACCCTTGTCTCCCTTGTACCATGATGGGAACGTATAGGTACTGTACCATTGATTCTGGTACTGTCCTGTGGGACAGCTGTTGAATCTGGTACCAACAGATACTGCTCTGGCCCCATTGGTACCAACGGACCTGCAAGCTTATGAGGTAGTAAAGGATTTGCTTTGACTCTCCATCCCAAACTCTCCTGTGGTGCCAGGAGTCCTTGGCAGTGGATGTGCCTCCTGCTCGTGGTGGTCCGTCTGGGTCCATGGCTTCAGAACAGAGGCTGTTAGTGGTGTCAGTGTTGATACTAAGAGAAACAGCGAAGATGTGATAGGCATTAATGCACACCATGTCAGTACTGGTATGTTTTTCAGCCTCTGCACAAGCATGTATCTTCTCACTTGGGTTTAATACTGGGGTAGCCCTCAGACTGGGCATCAGCCACAACTTGCACTTCAGCAGCAGCAGCAAGGTCTTTCCTCATACAAAGACTCCATGTGATTCTCTTCACATCTTGGGGCTTGTTTGCACTATTGACTACTATGCTGGCATCAGCACTGATATTGACTTCTTTCCAATGGGCCACAGATAAATAAAGGTGCCTAGTAGCCTCTTTAGGATTGGCACCCCCAGTTTCTGCTGACTATTCAGATAGCTCCTTGCAGTTGGGTTTGGAGTCTTCCTCCATGTCACTGTTCCCTCTGAGGTTTGGTCAGTCTATCAAGCCTTCTAGACCACCTACTGAAGGAGAGCATTGTATCAAGAATGGGACTGTTCATACAGCAAAGATAGCTCATCTTGACCTACTTCCTATTGGCTGCTGTAAATAATTGGGCCTGGTTGTAACTGGGCCTACAGATTTGCCTTAATTGTGGGTTCATCTGTAAAAAGTGATTGTAAGTTAATAAAATGTCACAATAAGCTGTAACCACAAATCTTTGGTAAGAAAAGGGGTGTGTGTGTGTGAGAGAGAGACTGAATTAGTCCAAACAAAAGGTCTTTTGACATAACTCAAGAATTGTGTTAAGATCATGCTTATTAAACAAAGTGTGGAACCAGAAATCAATGAACCAAAATTGGTATGTCAGGATATTAGGCCTAATCGGTGGACAAAATAAGGAGGGGATGGGCTATTCCACTTTCTACTCCTTCTTGGGGTCCTTAAGAGACTTTGGGAGAAAATTTGGCTACAGGACCGAGCTTCACGATCATGTCTGCTACCCTCACCATCTCCTGGGACCCAAGGACCTTTTTCATCCTGATTCTGGGAGATGTCCTGACCAGGCCAGAGAAAAGGGATGCAGATGACATCTCCTCTGCTACCAGCTCCGACTGAATCCCAACCACCATCTGGAATGTGACACTTTCTCTCCTCTCTTCGCCTGATGTGTCCTTTTCCTTCCTCACCTTATGTCTTCACTTCTCTTTCTCCTCTTTCCTTCTGTTTAATAAGAGTCTGGCTTAGCCAGCCAAGGTTGTATATTTTGCAACATTGCTGTAAGTCTGTGACTAGAAAGGCAGTGCCCTAAACTGCCCGATGCTGTCACAAGTTTTCCAGGTCTCAGAGTGACTAATAAGACCATGTACTCTCACTGTTTTTTTCCAGCAGTGAGGTTGCAAATAGAAGCCAACATCAGAGACAGAAGCTGTTTTTTCTATCTTTGCTGTACTTTCTCTCCCCTTTTTGTATTTTGTCTTGTTTTGTCTTCTAGGAAAAGGTGTTTGACTTTAACAACAACAGCGCCAGCCAATCTCGGCTAATTTTTTCACTTTTCCTCAAAAAGGACAGTTATTACCATCTTTAATACCATCCAAGAGATTGTAGAACAAGGTGGCTTTTTTTTTTTTTCCCTTCTAAAAGACCCTCCACTTAAGGGAAACAACGACTGTTGTTAAAATGAAAACCGTATTTACTACTGTACATTTCAAATGCTTTAAATATTGTCCTTTTCTGTGCCTTTAATAAAATGTTAAAAGTATTTTTAATGGTGTGTTTGCCATGGTACTAAGCACTGCTTAGGTCTCTATACCAAACCCTGAACCTTATCGAACAGTGTTTAATTTTGCACAGTTCGAGTCATGTTAATACCTTTGACTCTTTGGGCCCCTTTTGTTCCATTGAAGTTACTACAACCACACCTGTGACTTACACCCTTCTTCACAACCTAAGGATTCCTAAAGAGCCACTATAATGGTTTTCCAGGTTTCAGTTATCTGCATGCTGGAGAGGAAGCTCACCAGATTGTTCTGCTAAACACCATGGGGAGCCACTTACTTTGGCAGCATGTGCAGATACTGAGGAACCAGTTGTATCGCAAGAGGACCCACTGGCCTTGGTTAACTTGTTGTCCTTTGCAGAGGACTCAATGACTTCGGATTCCTCCTCCCCTGTTCCAGAGGATTTTCAATCTTACCAGGACCTATCAAAGAGGATGGCTGCAGTGTTGAGCATACAAGCTGAGCTTGTCCAAGAGAAGTTTCAGAGTAGCAGCCGTGTTAGTCTGTATCCGCAAAAAGAAAAGGAGTATTTGTGACACCTTAGAGACTAACAAATTTATTTGAGCATAAGCTTTCGTGAGCCACAGCTCACTTCATCGGATACATGCAATGTAAAATACAGTGGGGAGATTTTATATACACAGAGTACATGAAACAATGGGTGTTACCATACACACTGTAACAAGAGCGATCAGGTAAGGTGAGCTATTACCAGCAGGAGAGCAGGGCGGCGGGGGAACCTTTTGTGGTGATAATCAAGGTGGGCCATTTCTAGCAGTTGACAAGAACATCTGAGGAACAGTGGGGGGGAGTGTGAAATAAACATGAGGAAATAGTTTTACTTTGTGTAATGACCCATTCACTCCCAGTCTTTATTCAAGCCTAAATTAATTGTATCCAGTTTGCAAATTAATTCCAATTCAGCAGTCTCTCGTTGGAGTCTGTTTTTGAAGTTTTTTTGTTGAAGAATTGCCACTTTTAGGTTTGTAAGCGGGTGACCAAAGAGATTGAAGTGTTTTCCAACTGGTTTTTGAATGTTATAATTCTTGATGTCTGATTTGTGTCCATTGATTCTTTTACGTAGAGACTGTCCAGTTTGATCAATGTACATGGCAGAGGGGCATTGCTGGAACATGATGACATATATCACATTGGTAGATGCGCAGATGAACAAGCCTCTGATAGTGTGGCTGATGTGATTAGGCCCTATGATGGTATCCCCTGAGTAGATATGTGGACAGAGTTGGCAACAGGCTTTGTTGCAAGGATAGGTTCCTGGGTTAGTGGTTCTGTTGTGTGGTGTGTGGTTGCTGGTGAGTATTTGCTTCAGGTTGGGGGGGCTGTCTGTAAGCAAGGACTGGCCTGTCTCCCAAGATCTGTGAGAGTGATGGGCTGTCCTTCAGGATAGGTTTTGGCCGTTTTTCAGGTGGCAGCCCCTGGGAGGGTAGCCCTCCTTCTGAATGGGGCTCTTTTGGAACCAGAAAATACCTTATGGCACATACCAGCCTCCTTGGCACCAATAGCTAAGCATACAGACACATTATATCATGTTCCGATGCAAGGCTTCGGGTACTTTTGTTCCCACTCTGCCTCAAACTCCTTCATGGTCAGTGCTGTCAATGAGAGGTTGCATCAAGGGAGATTCAAATCAATTCCCAAAGAGAAAATCCAAGAGACTTGACTTAGGAGACAAAATTATTCCTCCTCTCTCCAGAGAATACTTCCAAGATATTGATGCACAACTTAAGCATTGGTGTTAGCACTTTTGTGATTTTAATGAACAGATCCCCACAAAGATGTGAACTTAGCTTAATCCAAAAGAGAACCCATCAGAAAACAGGAAATTGACACTTGCGGAAGTGATGCATATGGTCAAACATTTACCAAATGGTGAACCAACTGGTCTTGACAATATTTCATCAGAACTCCTAAAAAATGGTGGCCTGGGTTTAGGTTACTAGTTTCATAAAACTGTCTTAAAAGTTTGGGAAACCAGTCATATTCCAGAAGATTAGAAGAGGGGCTGCATCATCCCGCAAAAAGGAGAGGGATCAGTTTGCTCAAACTATAAGGGAATAACACTGCTCTTAGTCCCAGAGAAAATGTTTGATTATACTACTGAACTAACTGAAATACTGTCTCAGCCCAAAAATGAGAGACAGCCAGTGTGGATTCTGTACAGGCTGATCTAAAATCTGTCTTATATATATACACTGTGCAGAATGTTAATGAAAACATGATTACAGAAACAAAAGGAAGTTTAATACCACATTTATAGACTTTGCATTTACTTTTGATTCGGTGCACGAATCAGCACTGTGGGTACTGCTATGAGTCTGGAGTGCCTGAGGACTTAGTATGCCTGGTGGAAGAACTGTATTGCAATACATTTACCTCTGTGAGGGTCAATATTTGTATTATAAACTGGTTTTCATTAGATTCTAGAATATGCCCAGTACGCATAATCTCACCTATGTAGTTTATCGCAGCAGTTCTCAAGTCTCTTTCCAGACTACTGTATCCTTTTCAGGGATCTGATTTGTCTTGTGTACCCGAAGTTTCACCTCACTTAAAAACTACTTGCTTACAAAATCAGACATAAAAATACAAAAGTGTTACCGGACACTATTTTGGAAAAATTACTTACTTTTTCATTTTGGCTGTATGAAATTTTAGTTCTGATTTCGCTAGTGCTTTTTAATAGCCTGTTATAAAACAAGGCAACTATCTCTAGATGTGTTGATGTATCCCCTGGAAGTCCACTGTGTACCCCACGGGGTACATGTACCATCTGTTTATAGTTCTGATAGACTATCTGATGACAAAGCTGATTGAGCCCAAAGTAGGTGAAGTGAAATTTAAAGATCAATCTTTAGAGGATCTTAAGTATGTGGATGATATTGTCTTACTTGCAGAGACCATTCTTCTTAGTGTATGTGGAACTTGCCTCAGGTGGCACGTGACCAGGATTCATCACTGAATTTGGTATGCTTGTTGGATCATTAGTGTCCCTGGCTTGGGCCGGGGTACTGACAAGGAGTGTGAGATGAATGCTGATCCATGCCTCCTGAGAGACCATTGACAAACTACAGCTGGTGCTAGAAGAGCTGCAAAAAACTGCAGAATCTATGGGACTTAAGATCAATGATGATAAAACCAAAGCTGTGTGTACCTCTGATAAAACAGACATGAATGGCCTACTGACGCTGCATGTAATGATGCTGAATTGGTAAACCGTTTTATCTATCTTGGTAGTTGGTTGATAGCAGGAGGTCCTATAGCTGAAGGAGTTACACATAGGATCAGTCTTGTGTCTGCGTCATTTCAACATTTTCAAAAACCTCTTTGGCCGGCAGGATGTCTGTGTAACAACCCAAGATACAAGTGTTCAACACACCAGTAATGACAACTCTGTTATGTGGAGCAGAAACATGGCTGTTAAAAATACTGGAGGAGAGGAAATAAGTTTTCAGTGTCAAAAGTTACGATGTATCAAGATCTGTTGGTTTGACTTTTGTCACAGATGAGGAAGTATTTAGATGATCCTAGCAAGTTGTAGTTTTGCACCTTTTTGAGAACAAGATGGCTGCAGTGGGATGAGGTAACGTCCAAAGTACAGAAGCAGGTACGCTTTTACAGAATTTTTATGGAGCTGTGGTTGAAGAAAGTAGAGCACCAAGAATGTGGTTGGAAAATGCAATTTTGAGGGATTTAAGAAGGCTAAACCTTTCCATATGGACACTTGCTGAAGAAAGAAGACATGCAAGGGACCATTCAAGATCGAAGTCTATTTTACATGCCACCATGGCTACATCATAGCCAAATGAATCTGCTGCTTCCTTTCTCCAAATATGCATAGGAAACCAGCAGGAATTGTTAGCAAAACATGATTTTGTAAACTGGGATGCAATGTCTAAGTTCACTGACAAGCTGCCTGGAGATGTAAGGGAGGAGTTACGGGCTTTCTTGGCAGAAGCCGCTTGGTGGCCAAGACCTCAGTGCAGTTGGCACTCGATGTGGCAGATGCTTCTTACGGGGGATTGCGCAGTAAAATGAGGAGAAGCTCATAGTTTCCTGAATGGAATACGCCTATGAACTATGTCTCAAAGAACAGTTACATTGTAAGTAAATTACCATTTTTCCTCCCTCCTTAACCTTTTCCCAAACGGTGCTTATATAGTGAGCTGTGCTAGTTTTGTGGGCAGGGGAAGCCTATATATCCTCTTTTAGCAAGTGGTTTTCTGTCTGCCTGCCTGCCTGCCTGCCTGCCTGTCTGTCTTAGGTAATGTCATCCAGAGGAGTACTGGTATGATAAATTTATGGATTACTATACTGAAACAGACCAAAGGTCCATCTAGTCTAGTAACCTATCTCAAATAGTAAGCAGTACCAGTTGTTTCAGAGGAAGAAACTCTGCAGTAGGCAGCTGAGGAATAATTTTCACCCAGGAAAAGCTTCTTTTAACTACCAATAGTTAGAGGTTGGCTTATGCCCTGAAGTTAATAGTTATTATTTTTTTGTTTTAACTTCTGTATATTCTTGTTAGTTATATAAACATCTAATCTTTTATAAATCCTGCTAAATTCTTTGCCTCAATATCTTGATGGTGAAACTAACTTACACTACTTGTGCATTTTGTGTAAGTGTTCTTTTTTGTTTTGAATTTGCCACCTTTCAGTGTCGCTTTATGTTACAAGTGAGATTGAATAGAAGTTCCTGATCTAGCTTCTCTATACCATTCATTATTTTTATACTCCTATCATTTCCCCCTTTTATTCATCTACTCTCTAAGGTAAAAGATTCCAATCATTCCAATCTCTTCATAATATTTTTTCCATATTCATAATTTTTAGTGCTTGTTTTTGTACCCCCTCTATTTCCGCTCCAAACTTTGAGTTGCAGTGACTATAACTGAACCGTATACAGGGTGAGAGTATGCCGTTTATTTGTATAATGGTATATATTTTGGTAGTACTCTCCATCTTGTTCCTTGTACAGCCTAATATACTACTATGGATTTTTCTCTTCTGTTGGAGATTGAGCTCTCTGCAATGATGATCAGATCTTTCTCGTAAATTGATAGTTAATTTAGAATAAGTAGTTCAAATTATTCCTCCCGATCTGTCTTGAATTGCCAAATGCAAAGTAATTAGTTGTGGAGCGGGGAGTTTCCTTCCTCTTTTTGGAATGTTTTTTCAGAATTCAAGAAACTTTTTCTAAGAAATAATTTATGAATGTATTCACTTTTCTTATTTGTTTCCACTGTCTTCATTAAATTTTTGTGTAATGGTCTACGTAACCAACACAGCTAAACACTTATGGATTCTATGTAGCAGAGTTTTGCTTTCCTATCTACATTTCTAGAGAACTAAAATTTGACATGATTTGGTGAATTAACTTTCTCAAGAAGAAAAATCAGGAGTCTCAAGATCTTTATTTGTACAAATAGGATGATGATGCAGATTGCTTTATTGGGTGTTTATTTTAGAAATGGCATTCAAGTTTTTAACTGAAAAAAATCTGTTGGCTTTTGCTACCTTCACATATAATGCTGCTTTTAATTTTTGTTTTTATTTTAACTTCACTTCAGTTTTTGTAACTTGTCACTGGAATTAAGACACAAATGTAACTTTTAACAGATATATTGAACAGAGTCAACCTCAGCTCATCACGAACGGGGATACAGAATGGTGCACCTAGTAGAGGTACTACATTGTCCTAATATGGTAATTTAAAAAAAAAAAAAAACTTAATGAAACATCCAACTGTAATACTATGTAATGATTATTCTGGAATTCTGTGTAACAGGTACAGTTACTACGTTCAAGCCTGCCAGTCAACACTATACAACTCCTGCATCCAATCCGGGTGCTGTCACTGCTTCACCAGTCTTTCAGTCTGTATCCAGACCTGCAACTAGCTCTGTAGCCGTTCAACCGTTGTCTAGATCAGTGACTGTTTCAGGAACTTCACAGACGCTACAGAGACCTGTTGCTGGATGTTTATCAGCTCAGCAGATACCCGGGTCAAATTCTGGAATATCACAGCCTGTTAGCAGACCTGTAACCGTTCCAGTAATGACACAGCCAGTATCAAAAAATATTACAATTCCTGTAATGGGTCAACCCGTACCGAGGCCAGTGGCTACAGTAACAGCACAACCTATAATATTAAATCAGGTAAATTCTTATAGTAACTTATAAAGCTTAAGGTTTAATTGCAGTTAAATTAATGAAGTACAAGAAGTGGATATTGCTTATTGTATAGTCACATCACTTCACTAAATTTTGGTTTCAAAGAACCTTGTGGTTTTTGTAGAAATTTACTAAACATGTTATGACACGTAGGTTCCCTTTCAGGAACTTTAGTATTAAATAGACGTTTTACTACACTGTGTTTGATGTTGTTCAATTTGTTTGAAGCTTAAGGCCTCAGTTTTTCAGAGACTCTGGCAGCTGGTTAACTTTACACAGGAGTAATTACATTGTCTTCAGGACAAGGTATATTTGTGTACAAAGTTCTGCATGTGCATAAGTGTTTGCAGGATCTGGGCTTTAGTAAAATTTTGATTCTCTATATGATGTAATTGTAAAAATAATTAATTACTCATATATTTTTCAAAAACTTTTGCAATGTTTTCCATTGTTTAATTTATTCCTACAGGAATGCTAATTTGAAATTTTCATTTTAATATTATTCTGCAATTTAATGAAGTGGATGTTTAATACTACTGCTTTCGAACAAAAAAGTAGAAAAATGAGAAAATAGCCTGAGTGACCAAATTGGTAGTCCAGTAGCCTGGGTGTATGGAATAGACTTCAGTATGTATGCTAGAGTTTGCAGCGCCATTATTTTATATCCAGTTTAAAAAGTTGCAAACAAGCTGATACCTAGGGTATGTCTACACTACAAATGACCTAAGTTATGTCAATGTACAGCCATGGCGGTAATTAAATTGCTTTTGCATGTTCATGCTGCGCTCCTTGTTTTGGTGGTGTGTCCCCTCACCAGGAGGACTCGCACCAATTTAACTGTCAGTGTGGGGCATTGTGGGATGGCTTCTGAAAGGCAGCAGCTGTCGATGTAGGCAACGCAGCATCGATACTGACGCTGTGTCAACCTAACTACATCGATATTGATTCTATGCCTCTCATGGGGGTGGAGTTATTAAGTCAATGTAGTGGGTGAGTTACATCAGTGGGAGTGACATTTTAGTAGGTTAGGCTAATGTAAGCTGTCTTACATCGACCTAACTCTGTAGTATAGACCAGGCCCTAGATATGTGGTAGTGTTCGGTAAACTTGTTTTTTTCCTCTCTTGTTGGTATTAATCTTAAAATGTGTTGCTAGATATTATTTCAAGATGCAGGGAGGGAGAATTTAGTATAAATTTACTAAATTCAAAATTTAGGGGAAATTGTAAACTTGGGAAGGTTCCATACACATTTTCAGAGAAACAAAATAACAAAAGTTTGTTTTTTTTGTGAGAAAATTGTTCAAGATCCTAAATCCCTGAATTTGTGGATTTCTGTGCATCCACAGAATGGTTGTCCCTACTGATAGCTTACTTTTTGTTTGTTTTGCTACTGGTAGAGCATCACTTAAGTCTTTTTGCATTCTTTTCTCTAGTTTTTTGTTGCAAATTCTCTTTTGTGTGTTGCTTTGCAAAAGACCATCATAGCAATAGTTGCTTATGCCTTTCACCCCTTCCCACAATATTTTTCTTTCTCTAATAATGAACAAAGAAGGAAAATATAGATGGAACAGTAATGCACTGCAGCTATGTGTTGCAGTGTCAGTATACATATCTTGTAATGTGGCTGTTTCTTTGAAAAGGAGGAAGTGTGCCTGAGTGATACTAAGACCATCTTCCCCATGAGGAGTCAGAGGACCCCAAATTGATAGAACTACAGGGATGAAACTGCTACAGACCCTTCTGAGATTGAGTGGTGAAGGTTAAATTCTCAATGAGTGAGATAAAGAGGTCACATTTTTTCACAGTAGAGGAAAAATCATCAGAGGAGAGAAATCAGTTTGCTAAGAATTTGTAGTTAGTACCCAGGTCTAAGAGCACCATTCCTTTAAATATACTGAATTTAGGACATCTGGGCAGGGTGGTACTTAAAGTAGTACTGTTTAAAAATTTGGACTTTACTGAGGAAATGCAAGGTAGCGAAGCACATTCATCCAACTTCTGAAAATTGTAATGGGCACTGCAACCAAATTCCAGACAAATTCAGATACCTGTGGTTGTCACAGCTTTCTTAGACTTATATGACTAGAAATCCGAGAGAGAGGACTACACTTTCAGTGTAAAAAACAAATGACTGATTCCCCTGTTGAATGGGAAATCTGTTTACGCCATTAAAGTGTCTGAGTGCAGGTAGCTAGCATCAACGTTTTAAAATGTGAAAATTTGGTATCCTTCTTAAGATTATTTGCTAAATCTACTGTTCTTCTCCCCTCCCCCCCCCCCCCTTTAGCCATCTAGGATAAAGTCTTCTTTTAGACAAGGATACCAATTAAAGTGTTCTGTTTGTGTTGGGTAGTTAAATTCCTTGCAGATTCATTATGGAAGAATCCAGATTCAAAATTTTCAGTTCTCAGCAATTTGTCAATTAGATTGCTTTTGGTGTGAGACCCCCTTTTAGGCACAGCTGATGAAATGGATTGGCTAAAGCTAATTACTTAACAACAGTAGTCCCAACTCTTTGAGAGATAAGGGATTTATGGCTATACTGGACCAAACTCCTAAGGATTGTTGGGAGGGTAATAATCTCCTTCAAAGACATGCCAAAGACATGCCAACCATAGCACACTAGTTTTGGGAGTCTTCCTGTCTCCATGGTCAAGTTCTGAGATGGAGGTTTGGTTCCAGTAAGACTTTTCAGTTCTTGGGCAAGTCAGAGAACAGGCTCAGTGATGAGGCAGAGGCGTATTCTGACTAACTTGTATCAGTGTGTCCCGTTTCTTCACTGACTAGAGATTCTTACTTTAAGAAGTTGTGGCCAGGGATCCTAGCTGAAATCAGGTTCTCAAGATGACAAACATGGATTATAAGTGTAAACATCAACATGTATTAAACTCTGGTGGTTGTTCTTTGTATTTGCAGATGCAGGAACTCATATCAACCTTGCATCTGACCTTTCGCTGAGGTCATAAAACTGGTGTTTAAAGCATGCTTTGAGGTATCTACCCAACAGAGATTGTGACTCCTAGGCATTGGAAGATATTGATTCATTCTGCACATGAAATGACTGAACCAGTTTGTGCAAAAAGAACATTTGAAAATGGAGTTTTCATAGGTTGTCATTCTACCATGCAGTTCAGAGGATATCATGGTCTCTAGGAATATCCATCTCACCTCTTTTTACATTCTCCCTGGCCAGATAACTTCATTGTGTGCTGGGAAATATACATGTGCTACCATTCATCCCAACAAAAGCATCTTGAATTCTCTCCAAAATAATGATGCTAACTTCAGTAACATTTTGGAAGTGTGGCTATAGAGCCTTGGTGGCTATAGAACCATAGTAAGATGGTTGATTTGTATTAGGACATAAAAGACTTCAATGGAGCTATTGTATCAGCTCATGATCTGGCCCATCATCTTTCAAGTGTAGACAGTATGCACAGTCCTCCACACCTTCTTGAAGCTTAGGTTGATAATGAACAGGTCAAAGAACTCTGAAAATTAATCCCAAATCATTAGTAATATTTTTAACATAACCAAAAGAATAACTTCCATTTTTTTCAGAGCTGCTGTTAAAGATCAGTCTCAATTTGGTAAGGTTGGATGAGGAGTTGGTTTGAGGAAAGGAAGACTTGAGGGGTTTTTCCTTTGAGTCATTCAGGGTCTACATTGAAGGAATTTACAAAAAAAGATTCCCACAGATGTGTGCTCTCATTCTGTTGAAATCTGTCTTGGCACTGGAGGGGGCCTCAACTAGACAAGTCATATTTGTTTCTAGCACTGTTAATTAGACTTGCTTTCAGCAGGCTTAATCAATGTAGTGGTATAAATAGGTAGTAAAAATATAACAATTGCTATAGTTGCTACAGGGTTGTCTTGTGAATGGAAAGGTACAACTGTGAGTGGGACGTGTTTCATGAGGTCTTTATATCAAAATCTGGTCTACCCTATGAAATATTTTGATGAATAGTGAAGTCACTTGGAAAACGGAGTTATCATTGTCAAGTTTTCAGTTTCATTATGTAAGTTGGAGGAATGGGTGACGAGGACACATTTTTTCACAGTAGAGGAAAAATCATCAGAGGAGAGAAATCAGTTTGCTAAGAATCCATTTGTGGATACCTTCAACATACTTCAAATCTGCTGGCACAAGTCACTAGAGGAAAGAAAGACATGGGACCAAAGTCATGTGCCTTTTCCAGATTATCTTCTTGTTGTGGCAAGCCTTCTTACACAGGCTCTCATTTTGCCTTATATTCTCCCACAGTTTTAATCCAGTGCTAAGTAGGACTCTGCTCTTTCAGCCTTTGGCTTCTTTTCTTTTTAAAGGAACTGTTTTTTTAAAAAATACTCTGTGTGCTAGGGGAAAAAATGCATCTAGGTATCTACATGAAACTGGTATGCTGAGAAAGGGAAATAAAATCAGTCAGTTTTTGATAGGGAAGAGTTGAGGACAAGCTTGGATTTGGGTTTTGGCCTTTTTTTTTTAACATTGCCGTTAAGTTAAAACTAAAAATGAACCCAGCTCTATCATCTGGTTGTTCTTAATTTGTTATGCTGCTTCTGGAAATTGCATATATGCTACATAAAGTTTTTGTGTGGAATGGCCATTTGAATGAATTGGCACTTGTGACATGGCAGGTACCATGTGAACATTTTAAG
Organism: Eretmochelys imbricata; assembly: GCF_965152235.1. Lineage (NCBI taxonomy): Eukaryota > Metazoa > Chordata > Testudines > Cheloniidae > Eretmochelys > Eretmochelys imbricata. Next base: position 59,523,065 of record NC_135581.1, read on the forward strand.
ACCAGTTTACTTTGTGAATGCTTCTGGTATATAACTGAGAAGACATTTAGAATTTCAGTGGTTATTGTTGGCTTCAGAAATAATGCACTGGGAAGAATTAAGGTGTGTAGGTTTTTATGTTGTTGAATATGCAGCCACAAACACAGTTTCTATTTTGAAGGTTATATTTGGTACTAGGAAGGCATATACTTTAAATGAGAACTTCAGCTCTGGAAAAAGGATAAAAACTGCAAGAAGACCCTAAAATTATGTGGGTCATGAGTTGTCTTCACCTGGAAATTTTCATCATTTTCATTAATCATTGACAATTAGCTCTTTTCTGGAATGCTCTAAACTGACTTCACTACTGCCTAGCTCACTATAAAAATATTGATGATATATTGATCCTTCTTTTATTATCACAAAATAATTGCCTTACCTAAGTACTGATTATGGCTTCTGAATCTTGGCTTGAATTGATGCTTGAGCAGGTGGCACTTAGAAAAAACAGAATAACTGATCTTGCTCTGTTTGTATTAAGAAGTTCCTATTTACTGTGAGTTGACATTGGGTTCTGATTTCTATCCTTTAAAATGCAGTTAGCTAGCTTCGTAAATAAGGAGTAAAGTCTCTGAATTTAAATTGAAAGTGGGCAAATGCTTAGAGAAAAAAATCCTCTTAATTAGAAACACTAGCAGATATAGGATAAATCAGCTAGTAAACTAAACTCTGTTTTTATTCCGATAAATAAATCAGTAGTATGCATACTTCCTCTAAAACGTACAGAACTTGCCATTCTGGCACGCGTGCGCACACACACACACAATAAATCAACCGCAGATGAACCAAACCAGGTTTTAATTGTTTTAAAAGAATTTATATTATTATTTTGGCAGATGGTAATTATAACTTCAGTATTTACATAAGGAGCGTTTAAATTACCTGAATCCAATTGTAGTTACAAAAAACAAGCATATGATACTGTAACTTGCATTTGTATATTGATTTTTTTTGTATGCAAATTTCAAAATGCTTTATAAAGATTAAGTCCCAATTTTCCCCTCCTCCCTCCTTTTCAAAATGGCTGATTAGGGTTATATTGCGAGTTCTCCACAAGCTGTACCAAATAATACTTCAGGCATACTGTTCGGCTTGAGACAGAAGTCAGGAGTTCCTCACTACCAGAGTGGAGCAGCAGTGACTATGACAGGTGAGTGTGAGTGTATGTTAGTAAAAGCTTTTTTTTAAAAAAAAAAAAAAAAAAAAAAAAAAAAAGAGAGAAAGAAATGCAAGTATAGAGTGTTTTATATTTGGGTTATAATTTTAATAGAGGTTTCAGAACACAGGATAGTTTTAGTGTTTGTAAAATAATAGTATTGGTGTCCATGTGACGAAGCAAGATTTGGAGCATTGCACTTAAAATATACTTTCCAATAAAGTCTTGCTCTTGTGAGCTCACACATGTTACACGATGACCTCAATCAATATGTGCTTGTGATTTTTGTCTGTCTATATAAAAAAAAAATTACTGCCAGACTCACTGAAATGACTTTTTTGGCAGGCAAAGGCTCATTTGCAGTATATGCAGTTCTCTCTGGATGACATCAATAAAAGTGTCTGTCAATCAGCCAGTGAGAGCCCATGGAACAACTTCCTGAGTCTGCTCAGTGGATTCCCTAGATGTCATTCTTTGTTTCCTGATTGCTATATATAGCAATTGGAGTAGACAGATCAAAGGGATCTGTTTTGAGAAACTGGGGAGGGGAAAGAATGCTTGTCTGGAGCCTCTAAAGTATTTTTTATTTTTTTTAAAAAAATATTATTATTTTTAGCTGCAGAAACTGTTATTTTGGCTGAATAAAATTGTATTTATTTGAAATACTGATTAGAACATCTAAAGTTAAATTACATTTTAGAATGAATAAGTGTGTGCTGTAAATTTAAACTTCCAATGTCAGTTATAAAGAACTGCATTTTTGTGGTAATTGAATGACAAACTTAATTGTTGGTCAGCCTATAATTCAATCTATAATGAAATATAATTGACAGTTTTTTGATCCTTCTACAAGATGGAGGACTAAAACAGAAGTGCTATGTGAAGCAGAAGGAGTAAGATGAAAATCTAACCAATTCTTGTTGGGGAGGTGGTGGTTTCATAAAACTTTAAATGGGGCACTCTCTCGCTCATCCTCCATCTGTTCCCAAATGAGTGAAGGGTGTGTTTTTTCCAGTAGTTATCCACACACGCTTATTGGTATAGTCTTCTTCACTCCTACCCCTCCCTTTTTCTGTGACTTATTCTAGCTGGGGTGAAGGTTGCTGCAAGTAGCTCTTGGCAAGATCAGGCACTTACCTACTTTATCAAGTGTTCAGCATTGTAGCCTTATCCAGCAAAGCTCTTAAGCAGGTGCTTAACTTTAAGCACTTGAGCAGTTTCATTGATGTCAGTGGGAAACTGAAAAGTTACGTGCATGCCTATGTGCTTTGCTGGATTGGAGCCAGAGTGCTCTGCACCTTCAAGGACTGAGCCCTTAAATGACTGTGAATTGAGGTGTCATGCAGTTCATACTAGGTATGTAAGTAGGTGTGTGGTCTGTGTTGGATTTAAAGATTAAAAGAAGAACTTAACATTGCTTATTTAAATTATTGAGAACAAAACTGCTTTTTGCCCCTTTCAGAAACAGAAGGAGAGTATAATAGAGTGAAATAAAATGTAGCAAGGAAAGCCTGCTGGAGAAAATTAAGGAACACGCAAAGGAAATTGATAGGCTGAGAGGAATACTTATTGAGCTAGTAAGCAAAAGTAGGACTGAGCTGTGTCGACTAAATTGAGAACCGTGTGTGCAGTAGTAAGGACCTGAGAGCCAACACAAATAGGTGTTCAGTTTCATATCACATGTGAGCTCCACAACACCAAAACCTTTAATGCAAGTGAGGGAAAGGCAGCAGGAAGTTTTTAGCATTCAAGCCTGCCTGTTTGCCGAGAATTCTGGAAAAATCCTGACTCACGTTTTTAGAAAATATAGTTAAAATCAAGTACACCGAGGACTTATCAGGAAATATCAGGAGTTTTCATGTTAATTCATAAGAATTATTAACATTCACCTTTATCAGAAATAATCTTAGATAATTAAACAAAAATCAGTTACAGGGAGATAATTTACTGACTGTAAATTGTTCAAGACCCAGAACAAGCTTAAAATAATTTTGTGTACAGATTGTTTTAATCTATTATGTGTGTGGGGGAAAGGGAGTAAATACTTTCCACTTGTTAATAATAAGGGCACTTTGAATTTTTTTTTTTAATTTAGTATTGCTTGTATTATTTACGGAATTGAATACTGGGAAACTCAAGTTAGAATCGTTCATGGTAGCAAGTGCTGAAAATTAATATTTTGGCTAAAATAGAAAATCTTGGTATAGCCAAAAGTAAATACTTATACATACCTGTTTAAAAGCAGGTGGTGTGATTCTTTCTGAAGTGTTACTTTTTAAAGTTAAAAATCTGTAGCCCAAAATATAAACTGTAGGCCTGAGTCTTTCTTCACACTGGTGTAAATTGCAATTCGTTGTAGTCATTCGAATTTTACCAGTGTAAATTGGTCTGAGAGGAGGATTGGGCTATGGGTGAGAGGTGTTGCACCAATATATGTATTTATTATCAAACAGTGAGCAGCTATCCTGCTCAGGTGACTATTGATTCAGATTTCACAAGCGTCTTAGTAATTACCTCTAACTACTTTGTTCTCCAATTCAGAAAAGCACTTGAGCACATGCTTAACTTTGAGCACAGACTTCAGTGGGACTTGTGTGCTTAAGTGGTCTCCTAAAGCCAGACCTATGTCCCCATCCTGCAATCTCTTATGAATGTGCTTAACTTTACTACTATGAGTAGTCTCATAGAAATAAAAGTTAAGCATGTTCGTCAGTGTTTGCAAGGTTGAGACCATGTAAATTGGTGATTGTCCTATCAAATTTCCTAGTTTTCAGATTGGCAACCAGTTTTACTGATTATTACACAGTGTTTGGAATTTTTTTGTTTAAAATAGTATTTTTCACAGTATAACTGCAGCTGTTCTTCAATGTGCATTTGAATTCTGTTCTTATCTATTATTGTAAACAAGTTCTCCTACTCTTAGAGTGGCTATTCTAAAAGAGACAACTTAATAGAATTAACTTGACTCTTACAGTGTAGCACCACAGAAAACAATCCCATGCTAATTTGAGCATATGTACTCTCCTACTGTTTGTGTGACTCCTAGGAACATAATTGGAGTTGCATGCAACCATGTGAGAATATAGAATTCTTAATGGTGTATATTTTTCTTGGAACAAATCAGAAGGTTTTTTTTTAATTCCTTATTGGTAGGAAATATTACAAATTATATTAAAACTTGATTTTCCTCTGACACACATGACTTTGAAAAAAATTGGTATTTTATAGGAGGTTCCACTCAGTCAGTTCAACCTGCATAGCCAATTATACAAATACATCTAATGGTCACATCTACAAGAACAACATCCATTGTTGGTCACAGGCCCGTTGCACAAGTAAATTCAGTGGTACAGAAGAAGACAAATTTGGTACCAGCTCTACAACAGCCATTGCTAATGAATGCACGGAAGCCCCAGCAAGCAGCTCACGCACTTAGCAGTGCATGTATAAGTAAACAAAAGCACTAAAAGAAAGATAATACCCAATGAGTAGCCCAGATCTGATTTAGCCATTTTTAATTACCTTGGGCAAAAGTTGCATAAACTGAATGGAAAATGCGTGTTTAACATGTTCACTTCAGTAAGTGACTGGGTTTGAATCATTAGAAAGTATGACTGCAAAACAGCTTTTTAAGCTGGTGAAGTATAAAAGTCTAAGTTGAAAGTTAAGTACATTCTCATTTACATGGGGCATAATGAAGGCAGTTTTCAATAGGCATTAGGCTCTTTGTATTGGAGAGACAAGGTGGTGAGGTAATATCTTTCATTGGTCCAACTTCTGTTGGTGAAGAAAACCATTTTTCAGGTTTACAGAGCTGAAGAAGAGCTGAAGTAAGCTCAATAGTTTCTTTCCCTCACCAACAGAAGCCGGTCCAAGAGAAGATATTGGACCCACCGTGTCTCTGTAATATCCTGGGGCTGACATGGCTACAACAATACTACGTACAATTTTTGTACTGGCATCCACACAACAGTCACATTAGCTTTAACAAAACTAGTTATTACAGCAGCGGGTCTCTTCTTGTATAAGTGGTGATGAATGTGAGTCAAAATTGCAGTTTAGGTGGGTGTCGCCATGTGAAGTCCTAGTTTCATTTTTTGTGAAAAAGTGAGCGCTTTAACAATTCTGCATGAGATCGGCTGTCCTTTCGTTGTTTGTAAGGAAAGATTAGAGGACAGATTCTCAGTTCTACCCAAGAAGTGCTGAATGCAGCTGGAGAGTGGAGAAGGGAGTGCACAGGACCTATTTTCTGTTCTCACCCTGTATGCCCACTTCAGGAGTGTTTCTATTGTTGGTCCTGTCCCCGGTATAGACTGTAGCAGTCTGAAAGCTGGTGTCTAATTTATTGTAGTTCCCAGTGGTCCTCAGGAACTGTCCTGGCAGCCAGGAACACACTACTGGCAGGTAGGGATTCCCCCACCATGCCTTCTATTTCCTAGTTTCACCACTGCGTTGAGTGGGTGATACTGGATGATTCTCCTATGCAGGGGGAATCTTCCAGTGCCAGATATGCTGGCTTTAGGGCAACTTGGCGCTGGAAAAAAGACACACGGCTTTTCTAATGGACTTAATCAGGCCACTGATCTACATGTATTTGAAAGTTGCTTTTGATATTTAGTATTTTTATAGGCAAGGGAGGAAAACATGGGATGAGAGAGATATAGGCAAGGGAGGAAAACATGGGATGAGAGAGAGATTCTGTTGAAGAGAAGAATGAAAAGGCACTTCCAAATGGTATGCATCGCAGTGACTAATGCTATAGCCATCTGTGGTTAGGTATGCAAATTAGGCCTGTGCTAGATGAAGAGGGATCAGAAAGACCAGGCAGGTCCTTTAGTTAGGCTGCAGCAAATATATGAGGTGTCTTAAATGAGGGGGCTTCAGTCTATTTTCTTACTCATTCACACCACATTGACTTCAAAGTATTGGTGGCTGACTCAACCAAACATAATTTTTCTAACTTTTAAACAGCTTATTGGGTAGAGAGATTTTAATAACTATTATTCGTTTAGACTTGTTTGTCCATTAAAAAGTAGTTATCAGTAAGAGATTGGTAATATACTATGAAAAAACTGAGGTTCTTTAATTTAAACCGCTATAGGTCTGAATGAGAGTGGTTTTGTGTCTAAGCGTCCAGCTACTTCTGAAGCCAACAGTGTTACTCCAAAAAAGGCCAAGCCTAATGAGGTTGGTGCTGGAAGCAATTCAACTGTATCACCTTCAGTTAAATCTCCAACAGTAACACCATCACAAAATGTTTCTTCAAAAGGTAGGGTAGATTAAATGGTCTAGCTGTTAAATCCATGTATCTGTTCCATGGAAAAAGCTAGCACTAATGCAATGTTAAAGTTGAACGATCAACACTCAGAAGTTAAGGCAGAGTTAACTCAACAGCTCTGCCTGCCCCTTGTGCATATGCCTTAAAAGATGTTCTCATTTTATATAAGGAGGTATTTTTCTAATACTCTATATAATACACACTGGAGTCTTACAAATGTTACAGTATATTTAGTCTTCAGACTTGGCTTGTTTTGAGTCTCATTGATGTCTATAAAGCAAGCCAAGAATAAAGTTAACTGGTTCAGTAGTTGTGAAGATATGAATATTTAGAGTTCAGTGGCTCAGAGTTAAATCACCTTACCTTAGAATCTACATATAAAGAACTGAGTAGCAAATTAATACCTTTTTCAAAGATTAACCAAGATTGCAAAGATTCTCTGAGTACAGAATTTCCTGGTTGGAGCTGCAGCTGCAGAAATCCCCTCCCCCAAGAAAAAATCCTTTATAGCAATTTTGTTGATTTAGTTTGAAATACCTTCTTTTTTTGCGCTCTGATAGGCCTCTCCCTCCCTCCAAAAGGAGATGAATTCTAGGTGTGTTTAAATTAGCATATTCATTGAAACAATTTGGCAAAACCTACGTGAGTTTATGAAATGTTTGTTGACCCAATTCTTCATTTTTTTGCCTCCCCCCCACCTTCCAAAATGAATAATGTTGCCCAGTTCTTCTTATAAGGCGGTGTGTTGACCGTTGTGACTTTTGGTCATAGTCTGGCAGATTACAGTTGACCTCAAATAGTTCATATGTATTCTTTTAAAAATAAAACCCTCTCCTGTGTTTATTCCTCCTTTTGTCTAAACTGCTTACCTAGATAGGACTGTATGCCAAAGAGAGAACTTCATCTACAGAGGCAGCTGGCTCTGATTTTGGTAGCTCCAAGAGAGCTTAAGCCCAGATATAAGCAATTGTCACTAAAGATGAGCTATTCCAACATTTAAATACAAACTGATTAGCAGGTGGCAAACAATTTTTATGTTAATAAGAGAAAACACTGTTCTCTCATGAATGGGGGGCTAGGTGCCTGAGATACCCATTTATTCTCCATGAACCTCAAAGACACCTTAGGTCAGCACGAATGATGCAGCTGAATAGGCCTAGGTTCCAACTACCAGGCAGAGCGAACAATACTCTCATCACTATAGCCAAGTGATGAAACTCCTTTCCAGAAGTGGTAAATCCTGTCCTGTTGATGCTGAGATCATGGTGTAAAATACATACATTCCTCCAAGAATTGATGCTCGCAAAACGAAAACACAAATTCGAAGTGCTGCACTATGCCCAGATTAATGGAGAGAGAAAATACATATTAACTTCAGGGCTATTGTGCTCTTAAAATCACTGCAGTAGCTCTGCATAAGGACCTTAGATAGGTAGATCATCTATCTCTTGTTATCTCTTTCACTCTTAGAGTATTTTTGGACATACAGTAATACTGTGTGCAAGTTGTCACCAAAAAGAAAGAGTAATTTTAATGGTGGTTGGAATTAATCTTTAATTACAGCCACCATTGCCATGGACTTCTAAGAGGTTCTAAGAGGTTTTGTCATAATTTACTGTTGTGATGGAGTGTGGATTTGGAGTCCTAATGTACACTTCACATTTTACAGGTACTAATATTACATCAAACAATGTTAAAAATGGAGCACCTTTTCCACGAGCTTGTCCAAAATGCAATATTCACTTCAATCTTATGGATCCTTTAAAAAATCACATGAAGGTAAAAGTTTTTTGTATTTGTGAAAAGTAATTATAAACATTTTGGGATTAAGCAAAGTTGTAAAACAAGTACCACATTTTTATGACAAGTTACAGATATTCTGCACTCTGGATATTTTCACCATGGGCCCAGTTCTGTGAGGTGCTGCATGTTTTTCACACCCATGAGCAAAGAAGAATGAAAAAGAAATTAGCAAAATGAGATTAATTTTCACCTGTTTTTTCATTGTTCCCGTACCTTTTGAAAGGTGCACACTTGCTTAGTCATGTGTAAATAAAAACCTCATAATGTATAGCCCAGTTCCGTGAGGGTCTTAGCACCTCATGTATAGTGTTGAGATCCTCAACTCCCATGCAATAGGAGTTCAGGCTCTTGAAGAATTTAACCCTAAATGCCTACAAATTACTGTTTGTACAGGCAAAATATAACCTCCTTCGTGGGCCAGAAACAGTGCCAAAAAAAAAAATCCTGTTTACAAAGGAGAGAAAATTACTCTTTTCCGCTCCTCCTCTCAGAAATGTATACATATTCAATTGCACCTTTTTAATTTTGATCCATTCGTGATCATTTTGTTAGAGAAAAGTAAAGTTCATTTGGAGAATTTAGTGCTGAAAGGTACTGTTGAAGAAAGTGGGTTTGTTTGGTTTTATTAACTTACACATTTTTATGAATAAAATACATCTTTAGTTAACCTAGTGGGATAAATATGTCAAGGACTGTCATTTCACCTACAGCAGTAAATGAGCTTATCACAAACTGGGGTTAGAGAAGTTAGTACTATGCAGCAAGGCATGTTGTTTAGCAAAAGTTGGCCTCTGAAGCATTCCAGTTTTGTTTACTGTTGGACAGCAATATAGCGCCTTCTATCTGAGGAACTCAAAAATTCTTTCTAAACATTGTTTTGCAATACTACTGTTAGATGTGTAAACATTATATCTATTTTAGGTAGGGAAGCAGAGGCCATGGATGGTAGATGACTTTCCCAGCTCCATGAATGAATTTAGACTATGGAAAGAATGCTGATGTCTTTATTATCAATTATCTGCTCTAATCAATGCATCACATTAGTGTTTTATATATACAATCAAATTTAAAAACAGTAAATACAGCTTTCTTCATAGTTGTCAACAAACTCATGCTTACTAATATTTTGTTTAACAAAGCATCTGTTTTACTCAGCTTAAATTTAATGTTAGGAGGGAGAATAGTTTCCTAGTTAATAAAATGAAGATTGGATAAATTTGAATTGTGCTGTACATTTCAGAATATTTTTTTTAATCAACATATAAAACGAGGTAATAATTCTGCCTTGTGATTTATGGTAGTCATATTAACATAAAAGAAAAAACCCTTTGTCAGTATGTTAAAATACTCGGTGTTTAATTGTCTAAATCCTATCCTTATATATTTTTGTATTTGCAATAACACAAGAGCAGATACCATCCAGAATAGACATAGGTAAGAGCAAAGTGAGAACATCTCCCAAAGTAATGGAAATAGAAATGCAGGTTAGCAAGGCTAGCATTTTTAGTGCAATTTGGTAACTTAGACGTGTGTCTCTTTTTCAGTATTGTTGTCCAGATATGGTAAATAACTTCTTTCTGGGAACGTCCAAAACAGAATGTTCAAATACACCAAGAAAGACTGCTGAATCTGAGAAAGGAAAATTGATCATGTTAGTTAATGACTTTTATTATGGAAAGCATGAAGGTGATGTCCAGCGGGTACAACAGGAGCAGAAGACTCATACAACTTTTAAGTGCTTCAGCTGTTTGAAAGTTCTTAAAAATAATATAAGGTATCTAAACATTCACTTCTGTAACTGCTAGATACTACACATTAGTAACAAAAACAAAATTAAAAGTCATGCAGTCACAATTGTATCTGGAATGTAATGATGCATTTTATGTATATGACTTGAAAATGAATGCTATAAAGTTACTTCAGTGTAAAGTAAAACTTAATTCATTTTTCACTACATGTGTATGTTTGGAACTTAAATTTTGTACAAATTAGAATGGCTAATTTTAATATCTCCAAGATAAAGAGTATTGTATGCTTTAATGAGTCTGGTTGTGCTAGTATGGAAGTTGAAAGAGCAACATATATTACCGTTTTACAATTTGCCCTCCAGATTGATGACATTAACAGTAGATTTCAGTATAATTCCCTTTAGGGGTCCATGATGAGTAATTGGTAGTGGTGTAACCAGTTTTAAAACTGTTCTTTTGATGGAATAACTTTACTTTCAAATGCAACAAAAAGCTTTCATAAGCTGTTTCAGTAGGTAGGCCAGTTTGTATCACAATTGCTTTGGCAGTTAAGGTCGTAGTTCTTTTTCATAAGACGCCTGTAAGGGAAGCTGATGTAGCAGAATGTAAAACTGAAAAATGGACTGGGCCTTCAAAGGGCACAGTCTACAAGTTTAAAATGAACAGGCTTGTGATAACATTAAACCTATATCGTTAAATAAAACAAAAGGTTCTTATAATTGCAGGCATTAAAATTGCTATTACACACACTTAAAAACTAAGTCACAAATACAACTACAAGTAATTTATCTTTTAAGCCCCTGGAAAATATTGTATGCTGTCAGACCTTCAAAGGGTTTGCTCTCATGATTTGGTAGTTGCTGTTGGCTATGGCATTTCCTTCCTTTCATTTATCTTTAAAAACTGTAAACAGTGTTTGATGTGGGTTGAAGAAAGTTGTTTGTCTTTTTCTGTGCATAATAGTTTTGCTATAAAAATAAGAGCCTCTCTTTTAGCTCATCTTGGAAATAGTCTATAAGTAGTAGTATTACATATAAGAATATTTTCATTTTAAAAAGATATTGTTAGTGTACAATAGTTAATACTTTGTTTAGTTGATTTATAGTATTTGACGTACTAATGGGTAACAAAATATTTTAGTAGATTATTTTCTTTTAAGTGAACATATTGGGTCTCTTACAAAGATACACTAGCTTATGGATTCCTCTTCTTGGGGCTTGTGCTTTTAGCATGAAACAGTCTAACATTCTCTTAGCTCTCAAAGTTACTTGGTCCTCAGAGGTACTGGTAGCTGTGCCCTCCAATCACCAGTATTCAGGCCTCTCTAGACTCTTCCTAGTAGTCATTCCGATCAGTCAAGCAAGTATCCTGTCACTGTCAACTCACCTCTGTTGCTGACTGCTACTCTCCTTATTATCTCTTGATTCATGTTAGTCAGAAGTTGCCAATATTCTCTTGTTGATTCTGTCCTGTAACCCTTCATTATTCCTTATTAAATTTTCTGTTTTAATAATTGATTTATATGACCCTAGTGCCTGAACCACCATCAAGCCACCTTGTTATTCGTATTATTATTGTACAGGTCTAAAGAGTGCTGCCTTGACATTGACTCTCTAGTTGGTCAAAAACGCAGCTAATTTCCTGAAGTTGCATAGCTAAAGCACCAGAAACCTTCACCTTCTGCAGTCTCTGGTGGACATGATGTCCGATAACATTAATGTTGTGCCCCAGCTACTCTCCTGTAGGATATGTTGGATTGGTGCCTGAGAAGTTTTCTCGAACTGTTTTCTTCTTACCATTTTGTGGATGAGCCATTGGTATGAAGGGAATCTCTGTTTCAGAGCATGATGGTGCCATCATTAAACATGTGGGTCTGTCACATCCATAGGCAAGCTTTTCCAAAGGTTAACAATTCTCACTGTAAAAATTTGCATTTTACTATCTAATCAGAATTTATCTATTTTACGTTTCCAGCCATGGGATCTTATTACGCCTTTATCTGCTAGATTAAAGAGCACTGTAGTGTCAGAAATCTTCTCCCCTTGTATGTTGTTATAGACTATAATGAAGTCATCTCTTAACCTTTTCTTGGATAAACTACATAGATTGAGTTTTTTTCATCTCTTACTGTAATACAGGTTTTTCACACCTTGAATCATTCTTGTAGCTCTTTTCTGAGTCCTTTCCATCTTGTCAACGTCCATTTTCAAGTGTGAACCAGAGCTAGATGCAGTATTTCAGTAATGGGCTCATGCAAGTATTATCCAGTAGTAATATCACCTACCTATTTCTACTCAATATTCCCCTGCTTATACATCCAGGGATCTTGTTAGTGGTCTTAACCGTGTCACACTGGGAGTTCATGTTCAATTGGTTATGCATCATGATGATTTTTCAGAAACAGGCTTTCCAAAATACAGTCCCCCATCTGCAAGTGTGACCTACATTTTTTTGTTTATAGATGTGACCTTGCATTTGGCTGTATTAAAAGACAGATTGTTCAAGTGAGACCACTTTACGAAGTGATCTAGATCACTCTGTAGAACTGACCTGACTGTTCCTAACTCTGAACAAACTTTATTGTTCTTTCAAAAGTTTACAACTGAACGTTGACTTAATTCAGCTTTCAAACTTTACTATGCAAAAGAAAAATACTGCTCCCCTCCTTTTTTTAGTAGTTTACGTTTAACACAGTATTGTATTGTATTTGCTTTTTTTCGGGAGGGGAGGTAGGGGTGTCTCTCTGCTGTTGCCTGATTGTGTACTTCTGGTTCCAAATGAGGTGTGTGATTGACTGGTCATTCTGGTGTTCATAACTCTGAGATTCTACTGTATGTACAAACAATAACATACGAACCCTCCTCCCTGTACTTTAAAGCTGATCTCTAAATAAAGCTCCTGAAAGTAGAGAGGAATTCAGGGGGATGGGATGGTTCTGTTGAATGACTTTTACTTTTTGGTTTGTGGAATATGGGCTTTTAGGGGCATGCACATGGCCCCTCCATTACTCCAGAAGGTTTCATGGCAGCATACTCAGGGACATGACTCCTACAATATGCTTGTGGGGAGGGTATCCCTTATATAAGGTATAATCTCCCTGTGCTCCTCTGCAGGGCCTCTGCCTTGTCCGTGTTTCAGTCACTCTTTAAAACCCACTTCTGCTGTGCTGCTTGGAGTGAATTGAGTTGACTTGTGTAAAGATTGTTTATTTTGTTTTATTTGTTTCCCTTTCATTAGATTATAAGATCTTTGTATCAGGGGCTGTCCTTTCTTGAAATTTGGAAAGCATCCTACATATCATTATATGCAGTGTTGTTGTTGTATTGGTACCAAGATATTAGAGAGACAAGGTAGGTGAGGTGATATTTTTTTATTGCATCAACTTCTGTTGATGAGAGACGCATGCTTTCAAGCTGACAAAGAGCTCTTTTTCAGGTCACTGTCAGGTCCCCATACCTGAAGGTGACCTGACGAAGAGCTCTGTGTAAGCTTGAAAGTATGTTTCTCTCACCAACAGAAGTTGGTCCAATAAAAATATCACCTCACCCACGTTGTCCCTCTGACATAGTCTGGCATGACTATAATCAAATATGACACAATACTGTAGATTCCCTATACTGCAGAGTATATTTGAGATAATAGTGTGTTTTTCATTCAATGTTCAGGATGTCTTTCGGTTAATCTGCTGAAAGGTGGTGGTTGTTTTTTATTTGTATCTTCCATTTATGAAATTTTTGACAATTTAGAAATCATAAGAACCATTTTACAATTCACTACAAAAGTGCTCCTATTCAACAGTGTTTTCCACTTTACATACTTCATGTCAATTTGTCAAGTATGTTTTTTGTTTAAACTTAGCTTGTGCACCTGTTCACTATCTTTAATAGGTTTATGAACCACATGAAACACCACTTAGAGCTCGAGAAGCAGAGCAGTGAAAGTTGGGAAAGCCACACCACCTGCCAGCACTGTTATCGTCAGTTTCCCACACCTTTCCAGCTGCAGTGCCACATTGAAAGTACACACACCCCTTATGAGTCATCTAGTAAGTTTGTTCTCTTTGTGTTTAATCATTGTGTTCTTAAAATTTTAGCTATTTGCTGATTTGTAACTTGCAAATAAAGATGCAGGAAACCATTGTTTTTTTGTTTTTAAAGGGGAGAATAAATACTGAGGTTAGAGAGTAGTTGATCAGCCAGTTTATCCACTTTTAGTTACCATGTTTAGTTACCAGCTTTTGTCCAGATTAGTTGTTTGAAAGATTAGCGTTTCAGTCTAGGTTTAAAAACAACAAAAATTAATAGGATTCGGTTCTCCATTGCCAGATTTCTTGCATTTCTTGCATCACACCAGGAAATCCAGACTGCAGACTCTTGAAGCAAGTTTCAGAAGCAAAATAAATCTGCAGTTTGTCTCGTCTTTATATTTAATACTTCTATATGTATAAATTTCTGTGTGTGTGTGTATATATATATCTATATATATGTATGCATGCATGTATGTATATACATACACATAGCAGTTTACACACGCACAATACGGTATTTTTTTCCCCCAAACTCCAATTAATACATTTTTGACTATTTTCTATTCTTTTTCAGCTATTTGTAAAATCTGTGAATTATCCTTTGAAACAGAGCAAGTTCTTTTGCAACATATGAAGGACAATCATAAGCCAGGTGAAATGCCATATGTTTGCCAGGTACATCAGAGTATTCAGTATTAAAACACCTATTTTTTTCTTAAGAAAATTTCAGCAAAGAAGTCAACATAAGATCTCATGAGGTTAAATTACACTTTTATTTCTAGGTGTGCAATTACAGATCATCAGCTTTTTCAGATGTAGAAACCCATTTTAGAACTGTACATGAAAACACAAAACATTTGCTTTGTCCATTTTGCCTCAAAGTTATTAAAATTGGAGCACCATACATGCATCATTATATGAGGCATCAGGTAAGTAGCTGTTAATTTTTGTCTCTTCATGATGTAGAAATGTGACCTAAAAGCAAAACTGAACTTAATAATATGCTAATGTACATCTTCCCCCATAAAAATAGCTTATTGGTTGTGTGACCATTGAGAAGAGTTATGTTTTAAAATACTGAACGTAAATATACTAATAAGGAAAAATATTTATTGTATAAAGCTTTGGACCATTTCTTTTGAATTCTTTTAAGTGAACTATTGGATTCCATTGGTAGATCTCCCCAGTATATTGATGTATTAGGAGTTTTGTGTAACTTGCGTTAGCAATAATATTAAAAAACCTCTGCACATTCTATGAAAGAATACACGTGTCATTTCGTTGCTTAGATATGTCATACTGACATCCTCTTGAAATCAGTGACAAAACACTCGCTCTTGTGAAACCAGATGCAGGATTATAGTTATCTTTTATTTGTAATTTCATTAATTGGTAACCTAAATGCTACTGATACATTGTGCTTATGTATTGCTTTGCATTTTAAAGCACTGTACACATGTTCATTTTATTGTTTGTTATACAGTATTATTGGTTTTAGGATTATTAAGAGTGACTTGTTAAAATAAGATTTAGGTCATTATTGCTTGAGACATGCTAGAATGGCAGTTTCAGTTCATCAGAAGATTCCTGCTTATTGTAAATTGTCTTCCATTTTTAAAAGAAAAAAGGAATATACCGTTGTACTAAGTGCAGATTGCAATTTTTGACATGCAAAGAAAAAATGGATCACAAGACTCAGCATCACCGGACGTTCAGGAAACCTAAGCAATTAGAGGGATTGCCTCCTGGAACTAAAGTAAGTTCTTTCTTCATATAAAAGAGAAAAAAAGAAAGTTACCTGGCCAGAGAAATGGAGAGAGTCTTCTTAGAGAGGAGGACTGGGTTTTAGGTGGGATATACTGAGGAGTTGGGAAAGGAGGGAATCTTCCCTGCTCAAAGCATTCAATTTTATACCATCCTTCAAAGCAGATTATTTCATTCTGCCTCCCGTCTTCATAATTTATACAAGACTGTACTTCCCCCGTACATGTCTGTGCACCCCAGTAGACACAGTTGATAATAGCTGCACTCCCACTTTTTAGAAGAAGTCTGTCCTGCTGCTTTCCTGAGTTGAAGGTCCTGTTTTTTCCCTTCTCTTCCCCCCTCAGTTTCTTGGAGAAAAGCGACGGCTTTAGCATATTGGCTATAGAGAGGGTGTGATCAGTGGTTGAGAATATCTGACACTTTCTCAACGTACGGGGCCATGCTGGGGAAGAGCAGCAGCCAGCAAAAGTTGCTGCTCCCTAGTTAGCACTTTCACCTGAGCACTGAGATCGAGAAGGGCTTGGCTACACTTGTGAGTTACAGCACAATTAAGGAGCCCCAGGCACACGAGCTCACTACCTGTCCACGCTGGCAAGGTACATAGAGCGCTCTGACTCCGCTGCTACAGCGCTGCTGATACTCCACCTCGGCGAGTAGAATAATGTTTGCTGTGACCCCGCTGGAGCACCGCGGCGCCAGTGTGGACGAGGTGTTGCATTACTGTGCTCTGATCAGCCTCTGGAAACGTCCCATAATCTCCTTAAGTCAAGTGGCCACTCTTGTCATTGTTTTTGAATCACTATAGGAATGCGGATATGCACTTTGAAAGCTCCGTTTCTGACAGCCAACATGCTTATCTGCTCCGAGACAAAGCAACCATTAGTGTGGAATGCTGTGTGTGTGAGAGAGGGGCGGGGAGGGGAGGAGAGTCTGCTGCTGACATGCTCTCAGCCCCCCCCAAACCACTCACTCTCACCCCACATACACACAACACATTCCCTGTCACACACTACCCCTCCCCCCCATTTGAAAAGCTTGTTGCAGTCATTTGCATGCTGGGTTAGCTGCCCATAATGCACCACGCCGAATGCTGCTGCAAGTGCCGCAAATGAGGCCCTGCCAATGCGCTTGAAGCGGTCAGTGTGGACAGACTGCAGTGCTTTCCGTACTGTGCTCTACAAAGGCTGGTTTAACTCAAAGCACTCTACATCTGCAACTGTAGCCATGCCCTAAGAGTTTTCCAGACCCATGTTTGAAGGGAGATGTGGAGAGCTCTTCTTGCTATCTGTGCTGAGGGAACCTTGCTGTTCATCAGCATGTGGATCATCACGTCACCTGGTTGCCCTTCCTCACGGGGAAAAAATAGAATGAGTGACAAGTAGCCAATCAGCACAAGATTTCCCTGTAAACTAGGGTTTTTTCCTACAGACTTCTAAGAGGGTTTGAGATCCATAGTCCTATGAGGAAAACCTATGGACTTGGCAGGTCTGTGAAGTAGCTGGTCTGTTGGAAGCTGACCAGCTGGACCACACTGTCACTTCAGTCCCTGTAGGAGAACTCGTAATTGTGGCAACTGCTTTGCAAATTATGAAGTATTTTTTTTTTCCAGTAAACTCTCAGGTCAGACTTCAGTCTTCTGTGATAACACACTCAATTATCCAAAGATTTCATGGGTTTAAGACTAAGTAGAGATTACTTTTGCTTACTTCAGAATTTTCTGCTCTGTTACTTATTGGATGCCCCCTTTTTTTGCTGAAAATCAGTAAACTATTTGGGGTATAGCTTCTGTTCTGTGTCAGTTGTAAGTCATATTTTTCAACGTGTCTTATTGAATAGGATTCTTTATATTTGTGTTCCATGTGAAGCAAAATTTTCCTGACAGTAAACTGCTCTATTTGTTTTATACTACAGGGATATGACCAAAATATACAAGGCAAATGAAAGACTTGCCTGAGTTATAGAAACAGGAGTTTCAAAAATTTTTAAATATAACTCTAATTAGTATCATTAATTTTTACAGTGTTATAAAGTGCCCATATTATTTCATGTTCCTAGGTTACAATTCGAGCTTCTGTTGGACCTCTTCAATCTGGAACGTCTGCCACATCTTTTAGCACAAGCACCTCCACATTTCAGTTATCTCCCAAAACTAAAAATACCAACACTAAAAATCACAACAAATCTAATACAAATAAATCAAAATTAAAATCATCAACTGTACAGAAGAAGCAAAACACATTTACTAGCAGCAGCAGCAGCAGCAAAAAAAAAAAAAAAGTTGCCAATACAGCATTGCATAATCTAAGGTAAAATCTTTCAGTTAATACTGTTCTAAAGTATATTTTGAACATACTTACAAAAAGTAGGCAAAGATCAGTTCATGAAGATAAAGCTTATTGGAACACAGGGGATTTGTGACGTGGTTGAGTTTGACAGGGAGAGCAGGTTCATAAGAAAGACGCTAGTATCTTGATATTTGCATACCAATATCTTGATATTATTTTTATCTTTATTCTTCCCCATGTGATTTGTTGTTTTGTTAACAACAGACTTCCTGGCAATAGAAGAGCAGGACAGATGATGTGGAAAGTACTAATTTCCTACAAAATTGAGACTTTTCACTGGGTCACTGTACAAAATCATATTTTGTTGAAATATTGAGTCTCCAGGCAGAGTCTGCTAAAGATGACCTGCAAAGGGAAATACAGCTGTGCTTGTGTTCCTTTTAGCTTCTTTATGAGGTTAAAAAGAAATCATTTTGTTTGTAGGGTTTTTAAGGTTTTGTTTGTTTTTCCTGTTTATTTTTAAAATTAGGAATTCAGGTCTTGTCTGTCCTAGAAGGCACTCTGGTGACTGGAGATGTAATGAAATTGTTCCAGAAGAGTCAAGAGATTGAAAGCTAAGCTATTGAGAAGAGAAAGGATCTTTAGTTTGATTGTATAAAACTTTTTTTAATAGCTATTTAACTTCAGTGAATAACATTTTGGGTACAAAATGCCTTTGCTAAAGATTAACAATCCTGCTTCTTCAATTGAGGTACTAAACCTCACAATAAATATGCTTCAGGACATCCAACTGGGCCTCCAACAAAATCATGGAGGATCAGACTTGACTTTCTTCATTTAATTTTTCTGTAAGGTTTGTGGGGTATTTTGAGGGTGGATGGGTTGGGAAGGTATCTGAGAGGAGATCCCCAGTCCTTTTCCATACAGCTTAGAGAAGCAAAAAACAGGCAAATAACTTATTTAAAAGTCCTTTGCAGATAACCATTGAGTAAGTTTTAAGATCATAATGACACACTGTAATTAGAGGGGGGAAAATGTTCTTGAGTGTTTTTTTAAGAAGTATGCGCTAATACGAATTTAAACAGTACTTAGTATATAGGCTCTACCATGACCAGCTAACATTTTTAAAAGGTGTTAAACTGTCTACAGTAGGTACTAAGTGGTGTTTAAAATCATGTTAGTCAATACATTGTTAAAAA
This sequence comes from Eretmochelys imbricata, assembly GCF_965152235.1. Lineage (NCBI taxonomy): Eukaryota > Metazoa > Chordata > Testudines > Cheloniidae > Eretmochelys > Eretmochelys imbricata. The sequence goes on from NC_135581.1 coordinate 59,542,364, forward strand.
GACCCTCTTTTTACTTGTCAAAGCAATGCTGTTGGGGCTTTAAAATAAGACTTTTTAAGTATATTAAGTATGTCCCCTTAATATATTAACACTAACAGTATTTGGTTCATTTGTATTACTATTAGGTATCGTTTGGGAGTTCATAAATGCATTGAATGTTACTCAGAAATAAAAGATTTTGCAAGTCACTTTCCAGCATATGTCCATTGCAGCTTATGCAGATACAATACTAGCTGTAGCAAAGCCTATGTAAATCACATGATGAGGTGAGAACTCTTCAAATTTTTATAATTATAGTCATGGTTATTTTAAAGTATTTTTCTTAAACCTATATAAAATTATGTTAACTCTTCCTGTGAGCTGTATCTTGTATTTGTTTCATAGGACTGAGGAAAACTATAGCCTTAGATTTTCAAAATAATGTTAATGGCAGATGTGTGGCTAAATCCACTGCGCTGGTACTTGCTATAAAAAAAAAAAAAAACCTCAGACTATAAGGACCCTGTGTATAGAGTGAGGCATGGTAATGCAGGAAGAGAAAAAATGGTCTCGTGGCTGAGGCAGTGAAATGACACCCTGCAGAACTGGGTTCTATCCCTGCTTCTGCCACAGAATTCTTATGTGAGGTTGGGCAAGTAACTTAAACCAAATTTTTCACAGGTGGTCAGTAATCATTTGTTCCTCATTTTCTAGCCACCCACCTTGAGACCCTAGTGTTTGAATTGTAGAAGTGCAGTTCAGTGACAGCTACAACTGAAGTCTATGGGATCTGTGCTTTAAACGTATGCAGTGCTATATAATGAGACGTTCTCTGAAAAATCAGGCCCTTGGTGTCTAAAATTGGCCACCCTAAATTAGTGGCTACTTTTTTGACCCTATTCTATCTGTGCCTCAGTTCTGCATCTGTAAAATAATACTGCCTTATCTCACAGGGGTAATGTGAAGATAAATTCATTGATGTTTGTGAAACAGATACTACAGTGATGATCATGATAGAAAAGCCCATGAGAAAATTAATAGTTCTGTATTTAGTGCAGTGTTTGAATAGTGATGCAGTAAATAAGGTATGGGGCCTCACACACAATGAGGGTAAATCAAAATGTTGAACAGCTGCTCATTAAATGAGCACTGCTCATTCTGTGCACTGAATGAGGCAGGGGTACTGTGGAAAAAATGTGATCATATAATTAAGGACTATATAATGCATACGCACAATGGGAATGAGTTAAGGTTGACTAGGCAACCTTAAATTCTGGCATTTTCTAACTGAGCGCTTGACTTTGCAATCTTAATGTTTCAGCATTTTGTGTGTATGTATGTAGAGATGCCTGTGCCCATTTACACACACAGACATGTAGTGGTGTCAGTGTCCATTTGAGTTTCTGGATGAAGTGATGTATCATATTACAAACTCGCTGGTTTCTAGTTAGTTAATAGGAGAACCTTCTATGCTAGCAGCCAGCAGCTGTATAGCTATCTTGTGGCTTTAGTCTCTCTTATATATTAAGAGAGATCTCATATGCACATTTATTAAGCTGTTGTTTAAGCCTGTTGAGTATAGTCCATAAATGATGCCTTGTTTCCAAACCATAGCGGAGCCAGAGCAAACTGGAATACTGACACTGATAACAAGTATATAGCTTATTTTAATTACTGTAAAACATGAAGATAATAGAAGTTCAGAATATATTCTTAGTCTGTTTTATCTATTTTTACAAATGACTTACTACTTGTTTATGTGCAAACACAAAAATTCAAACTACTTATTCAAAGACAGCGCTATGCTATTGCCATATTATGATAGTGATTGTATCTTGAAAATTAAACTTCATAGTACTTCAGCTAATCATGACTGAAATGTTGTTTTTGTCCAAAAACCACATTCCTCAGAAAGTACTTAAAAGTTTTCTAAACGGATACCTTGTAAAGGATAAAGACATACTTATTTAACTGATAGTCTAATCCTGAGTGATGTTTTAAAGATGTTGGTGTAGTATTTCAGTATTTTGAACAGGGAGTGAGATGCATGAACCTGTGAACTCTTTATGTACCAAATTTACTACTTTAGAACAGTACGTGGACAGACAATAAAAGTCCTTTATTTTCATGTCTTACAACAGGCAACTTGCAGTACCATTTATGGTGTAGTTATGTGGAATACTATACTCAAAAAGACATGCCCTCTATATAGAAAAATAGCTAAAATTATATTTCCTTCTCTGTAGCTTTCATAGTGCTCGTCCAAGTAAAAGATTTTGGATCTATAAGAAGCATTCAGAAGAACTAAGGTAACTCTTATTTTCAGTTGCAAATTATTCTTTGTTTCATTCTCTCTTTAATATACACTCTTATACCTGTCTAGTCGCTTAGTTAATATTAGATATAAGACCTGTATTTGAGGTTCAAACTTTGGAACTCTTGATCTTGTGGGTTGCCACAAATTGGAAGTAACATGGAAGTGAAAATGTTTATGCAGGGGAAGTGAAGCTTTTTGTGGGAGAATTAATAATGTTTAATGTAGCTGCAGATAAATAAAGCAACTGTCTACATGTCTCTTCCACCCTTATTCCCCATCCCTGCCAAATTTTCAAGAGAAGAACTTCCTCTCACGCACCTGCTATCTATAATGCTTGGAATGCTCAAATAAAAGTGCTAATAATGGCACTTTCTTTTTATTATGTTTGCACAGTGCTTAGCACAGTGGGGTCCTGGTATATGACTAGAGGTCCTACATACTACCTTAATGCAAATAATAAATACTTAAGTGCACAGAAAGATAATGTTGATTTACATAAACATTACATACATGTACATTGTATTTTCATGGGATCTGCACAGTCTCAAACTTTATATGCCACAAGTAGAAGAAAATCTTTCATAGCCTTGTACTACCTACTCTTTTTACCCTTTTTTTTTTTCCTCCTTTTTAGGGGTGTTACTGTCGTGTGTCTTAATTGTGATTTCCTAACTGATGTTTCTGGCTTAGATAAGATGGCCACACATTTGAGTGAAAGACATACTCATACTTGTCAAGTTATTATAGAGAATGGTAAGTACATGTAGTGTATTTTATCTTTATTTATTGAATATTAATAATATAATATTTTAATCTGCCACATTATTGGTGGTTCTTGTGCAGTTACATCCCAAAATGAATGCTAATCTTTCATAAATTGGGTGAAATTATATCTTGTATTGGACCAGCTTCTGTTGGTGACAATGACAAGCATTCAAGCTTACACATAACTCTTCTTCAGGTCTTTGAAATGTATTCAGAGTGTCACAGCTAAATACAAGGTGGAACAGATTGTTTAGCGTAAGTAGTTACTCCCTTGAAATATGTATTGTTCAAGGTGAAGTGGTCCATTAACACCTTTCCAGTAATAGAGGGAAATGGGGGGGTGGTTAGTGGGTTATAGATTGTTGTAATAAGCAATAAAGCCAATGCCTTTCTTCAGTCCATGATTTTTAATGTTTAGCAAAGTTATGAATTTAAGCTCCAAGGCTCATCTTTTGAAGCCTGTTGTGCAGGTTTCCTTTGTTACTCCTGAGTGCATTCTGTGCCAAAAAAATAAAAATTCTGCACACAATATTTAAAAATTCTGCACATTTTATTTTTCAAATAAATGTGGAGGCTCAAGCATGGCATTGGGGAGCACAGGCCACTGGCTGCACAGAGGTGGGAGATCACAGTGCAGCTCCCCAAGGGACACAGACTCAGCAGTGAGGCTGCGCCCAACCCTGACACAGTGCAAGGACCAGACGTGCCCCAGAAACACCCTGTGGCCCTGCCCTCTGTGCTAGGTGCACTAGGTGTGGGCGGGCAGACTCAGCAAAGCAGGATCCAAGTGTGGGGGGGATCCAGGTGTGGATCGAAAGGGTTCTGTGTGGGGCAGTCTGGGTGCAGGCGGGTCAGTGGGGGATCTAGGTGCAGGGGGGATCTGGATGCACAGGGGCTTGGTGGGGGTTTCTGGATGCAATGGTAATGGGACTTTGCAGGGTGTCCAGGTGAAGGTGGTTGGGCTCAGTGGAGGGGGCGGGGTCTGGGTGTGAGGGGTCCAGCTGGGGCTAGGTGGGGTGGTCCAGGTGCAGGGGGAGTGGGACTCATCGGGTGGGGCGAGTTGAGGCTTGGCGGGAGGGTCTGAGTATGAGGGGATCTGGATGCACAGGGGTTGGGCGGATGGGGGAACAGCTCCCTTTTCAGGGATCTCTCCCCCTGCAGCTGAGGAGTGATGGGGGATGGAGAGGAGAGTTTGCAGAGCTTCCTTCAGCTGGGAGAGAAATCTGGGGATGGGTCTGACCCGGCCATGGATGCTGTGCAAGGGAAGAGGAAGTCCTGTCCTCCCCAGCCCAGCCCAGCCAGGACTAGCAGCAGAGCCTGATGCATGGTAGGAGCCACTAGCCAGGTCTTCCCCAGCCCCGCCTCTTGCCCTGCTGTGATTTACCTCTCTCCTGGCTGCCCTGAGCCCCCAAAACATACTGCTGGGGAGAGTCGCATGACTGCTCTTGTAGCTTCCCTTTGCTTCCCTGTCAGAAAGTCATTTTTCTGCGGGGAAGCAAAGAAATCTGCAGGGGACATAAATTCTGAGCATGTGCAGTGGTGCAGAATTCCCCTAGGAGTACTTTGTGGATGAGGGCTGAGGTCAGCTATAGAGAGATTATTTTGTGAAAAGTGTTTACTCACAAGTTAAACGGTGTTTTTGTTTTATCATTTTTCTGTGTGAGTTCACTCGAGAATGTAGTGATTGTCTGCTTTCACCCATGTAGCTATTGTTGGGCATTTTGTGCACTGGATGAGGTACGACATGTGTAGGACCAATTGATCTGGAAAGGTGTGTTGTGGGAGGTGTTGATCATCTTAGCAATGGGGATATGTTTACAAATTTTGTGGTGGTGTTCTGGCAGGGTCTGGTGCTGCTTGGAGTTAGTATGTCCTGGTCTCTGGGGATCTTGCTTCTGACAATGAGCTTGGAGAGGTTGGGGGCATTGTTTGAAGGTCAGATGAGGGAATTCGGGAAGATTTCTTCCAGAATGTCATCCCCATCTAGTATGGGTTGAAATTGTTTGATGATACCCCATAATGAGCTCCAGTGAGGGTGGTAGGTGACAACTAGGGGTGTGCAGTCGAGCAGGGCAGGATGGGTTATTTCTGTATTGAAGCAGGTTCTCTTTGGGTATTTGGATGGCCCATTCTCTGGTGGAGTGTCCTTGTTTGGTGAAGCTGTTTTTAAGTGCGTTAAGGTGTATGTCCCAGTCTTTTTTTCTATCCTATTCTGTGGTATTTGAGTGCCTGGCTGTCAATAACCGATATCTTGGTGTGTTTGAGGTGGTTACTGGATCTATGAAAGTAGTGTGGGTGATCCAGGTTTGGTTTTTTTTTATAAATTGTCTGTAGGGTTCCAATGTTGAAGCTGATCATCGTGTCCAGGATGTTGATGCTAGTGTGGAAGTGTTTTAGAGTTTAATGGATGGGTGGTGGAAATCAGTGAGGGAGTTTAGGTCATCTGTCCAGAGGATGAAATATCACTGATATATTTCAAATCCTGTATATCACTGGTTTTGTGGTACATTTGTCCAGAAATTCTTCTTCAAGATGGCTCATGAAGAGGTTGTAATATTGGGGAGCTACCCTAGTACCCAGGGCTTGGCAAAGTGGTGTTGTTGAATGTAAAATTGTTATGGGTAAGGATGAAATGGATGATCTTTAATGATGATATTTCAAGGTGTATTTTTTAATACAGAATTAATCCTTTATTTTTAATTCCAGTTTCCCTAGGTTGCCCAGCTGCTGAACACATTTCTGAGTAAGTTTTTATATTTGTTAACGTCTAAAACGTAGTTAACTTAATTTGTATTAATTAGATATGGTCAAAAGTTGCACTATGAATATGAGCTCCTTCGAATTTCATCGTATTTGAGGCGCGTGGATAAATATTCTTAGCTCTCTGCTTGTCTTCATAGTTTTAGTTCTGGATTGTATCCTAACTGGAGAGGACCTATTATCCAGGTATGGTTTGGCCTTAGACAAAATCTCTAATGAATACTACTTTCAAGATTTTTGTCCAATTTTGCAAAAATTGTTAGATTATCTGAGAGATTTTGGCACTGATCCATCCTGACCTGAAGCCTAAACTAATCTGAATCTGAACACTGCTTCAACCCATTTTTAATATTAACACTGTTTAATGAATCTTTAATGTTCTTTGTTGGGTTACAGTGAAGATTGTGGTTTTATCTGAACTAAACAAATGAGGATTTAATTATGACATTTAGAATGAATCCTAGGTAATTTATATGATAAAGGTGTGTGCTTTTGTCACTAGTTTTCTTAGATGATGTGCAAAGAAAAAAATTTACTTTTTTTAGGGCTGTCGATTAATCGCAGTTAACTCACGTGATTAACTCAAAAAACTAATCACGATTAAAAAAATTAATCATGATTAATCGCACTGTTAAACAATAGAATACCAATTGAAATGTATTAAATATTTTTGGATGTTTTTCTACATTTTCAAATATATTGATTTCTATTACAACCCAGAATAGAATGTGTACAGTGCTCACTTTATATTATTTTTTATTACAAATATTTGCACTGTAAACATTATGAACAAAAGAAATTAGTATTTTTCAGTTCACCTCATACAAGTACTGTAGTGCAATCTCTTTATCATGAAAGTTGAACTTACATGGTATTCTTTTATTGTTCTATTATTATTCTGTTGTTCTATTATTGTTTAACAGCGCCAGCACTAAAGCTCCTATAATACTACTAATATGCACGCCAACCTTCTGGAAGCTGGCCAATAGTTGGACACCCTGAGTAGTGTAGACACTAGTTTGCAGAACCAGTGTGTGTGAGACGTGACACTTTTGTGATCAAAGTGGCTGGCTTTGTTTGAGTGTAATTTGGTATACACGAGGCTGTCTACATTTGTATCTTTTTTTTTTTTTTTAAATTCCCATGCTCTGCTAGGGTATGATGCTCATTCCCTGTTTCTAGAAACAATCACAATAAATAGATTTTTTTTATAGGTTTTCAAATACAAAATAAAACTAAAATTCAGTTATAGCATATATTTCCTCTGTGTGTGTGTGTGTGTGTGTGTGTGTGTACTTTTTGCAATGAGAGAGGTGTATTTCAATATCTGTAGTATGTTATAGAGATACTACAGTTAAGATTAAGTTAAGTTTTGCACTGAAAGAAGGGATTACTCTTTTTGTTATGTATGAAAATTACAGCACACCCTCACCCAAATTATACCTCTTCTTGAGTAAAGAAAGTTCTGAGGATTTATAAATAAATCTGTTAATTAGTTTGAGTTAAATTAATTTTAAAATGGGACCTTTAAGAAATTTTGCATCCTGTTGGCAAAACTGTTTTTGTAATGCCTGATGATCTTAATAAGAAATAACACAGACTCTTCAAATTTCCCATATAGTTAAAACTCAGTAGAATCTTATGACTAGGCTTCATTTGAAGAATTTTTTCTTTTTAGAATTAGTGGCCATTCTTTGCTGCTTGGTATAACTGAAAGTTTCTTTTTTATTCTTCAACCACTGTTAATCTTAAGAGAAGTCCACAAAGAACAGTTATCTCTCAAACTAGCCATCATCTCCTGTTGTTTTCTCAGTGTGACTCGGGCTATAGGCCTGTATCTGCACTGAGTTGCTCCTCGCAGTGCTCCTATTTACCTCTTGACAGCACAGGAAACTGCCATATTCCTAGTGGGGGAGCTGGGCTTCTCTTCAGTTGGGAACAGTGAGGTAGTCACCATTTTGAAGAGAACGCTTCTTCATGAGTTTTTCAGGAGAATGGCTTAAAGCTGTCAGAACATACTTGTGAATTTGGCCCTAAAAGATTTAAGATTGATACATTTCTTCAAATTATTGGAAACATCACATAGTAGTATTTTCTTTAGGTTTCTTGTTTAGTGTTCATGGATGAAATCTTTAATATTATAAAATCATCAGACTGGAAGGGACCTCAAGAGTTCATCTCGTCCAGTACCCTCCACTCATGGCAGGACTAAGTATTAGCTAGACCAGTGGTTCTCAAATCCGGTCTGCCGCTTGTACAGGGAAAGCCCCCGGCGGGCCGGACCGGTTTGTTTACCGGCCGCGTCTGCAGGTTCGGCCAATCGCAGCTCCCAGTGGCCACGGTTTGCCAGTCCAGGCCAATGAGGGCTGCGGGAAGTGGCGTGGGCCAAGGGGCGTGCTGGCCGCCCTTTCCGCAGCCCCCATTGGGCTGGAGCGGCAAACCGCGGCCAGTGGGAGCCGCGATCGGCCGAACCTGCAGACGCGGCGAGTAAATAAACCAGTCCGGCCCGCCGGGGGCTTTCCCTAAACAAGCGGCGGACCGGCTTTGAGAACCACTAATCTAGACCATCCTTGACAGGTGTTTGTCTAAGCTGCTCTTAAAAATCTCCAATGATGGAGATTCTATAACCTCCCTAGGCAATTTATTCCAGTGTTTAACTACCCTGACAGGAAGTTTTTCCTAATATCCATCCCAAAGCGTTTTTGCTGCAATTTAAGCCCATTGCTTCTTGTCCTGTCTTCAGAGATTAACAAGAACAATTGATCTCCCTTGTCCTTGTGACAGCCTTTTATGTACTTGAAAACTGTTATCATATCCCCTCTACCTTCTCTTCTCCAGATTAAACAAACCCAGCTTTTTCAATCTTCCCTCATAGGTTATGTTTTCTAGACCTTTAATCATTTTTGTTGCTCTTCTCTGGATTTTCTCCAGTTTGTCCACATCTTTCCTGAAATGTGGTGTGCAGAACTGGACACAATCTTCCAGTTGAGACCTAATCAGTGTGAAGTAGAGCGGAAGAATTACTTCTCGTGTCTTGCTTACAACACTTCTGCTAATACATCCTAGAATGATGTTTCTTTTTTGCAACAGTTTCTTTTTCTTTACACTGTTGACTGGTATTTAGCTTGTGATCCACTTTAACCTCCAGATCCCTTTCTGCAGTACTCCTTTCTAGGCAGTCACTTCCCATTTTTTATGTGTGCAACTGATTGTTCCTTCCTAAGTGGATGCCACTTCATTTTTTATTGGTGTTCTTACTCACGATTAAATACTTCAGAGTATTCAAATTCCCTAACTGAAAAGAGTGGTTTTAGTGCGTCATTTATTGTACACAATCTTAACACTTGATTTACTCTGTTTTTCTCATTGTTAATTAGTTTTACATTAATATAATGCTAAGTGCTACAAAAAACAGTATGATCTTTGGTCCCCTTGAATATATATATCATTCTATATCATAAATCAGGATGTAATTAATCATAAATGGGTCTACATAACACTAGCAAAGTCATTATTAATACCTACCAAGGTGGTGTTATTAATAAACATAAGTTTTATGATATGTCCATAGAGAATCTTTAAAGATTATTGAAATGGTGTTTATTAACATTGTTTTTTCTTGGATTAGTCAATAGTAGAACAGCAATTAGGCTGGATGACATTAGGCTTAGTTCTGGTGTTATCTGTTTTTCATAAAATTTAAATTACTGTTTCTTATGCAAGTTATATTGCACATTGTGGAAGCAGTCATTAAGCCTCACTGAGGTCATGAATAATTTAATTCATGATTAATAACATTACTACTTGGGTCTGATAGAAACAGCACCATATGTCAGCTGATTAAAATTGACTTTAATGCAGCATCAACAAAGAAGATATAGCCACAAGCAATTTCTAAAACAAAAAGCCTTTGAAAGGTTAGATTTTATATTAAAACTGATGACTTAACAAGGTTTTGTCGGACATATGTACTACTTGCTATCTCTGCAGTAGCATTTTCTCATATAAACACAGAAAATCAATCAGGGTGATGTTGTGATAAGCTGTTTAATTAATGTGGTTTTAGAAGTCAATAAATTTAAATAATTTATAGCTGTCTAATGTATGGATTTTACTTGTGAAGATATTTTTGGGGAAGACTATCCTCTAAGTGATAGTTGAAGGTCAATTTCAACATTTTACAACATTCCAAAAAAACCCTTTATTCTTAGCTATTGGATGCAATAAATTATACAATTTAAGAAAGACATACGCAACAGTTTTGTTGTAGGAATGTTTCTGTTTAATTTAATTGTGTAGCTGTATAAGAGAAACATGTTCTAACTTTGTAAAATATAGCTACTTTTATATATAAATCTTAGGAATTTATTTGGTTAAAACAGTGATTCGGTTATAGTTTGAGAGGTTGACTGATTTGTGGGAAAGATGCATCATCTATCATCAAATAGGCTTACAGCAACTATTAGCAGAACAGTATTTCTTGAAGTTTTGTGAGATTATTACTTTCCTTTTTTCCATCAATGAAATAAATGGGAAAGGGTCACACGAAACAAATTTGTGTACAACTTACTACGTGTATACAATAAATGTTTTGAGATGTTAAAATATGAAATAGATTTTAAGCCAGCTCAGATCCATTTGAACAATAAAAATAAATTTCAAGTTGCTATGGTATTTTTCTTACTGTAAGTATAATATTTGTCCTATTTTCATCTTTATTTTTAATATTAATAGTACAGTATGAAAACTCTGAATCTTAATTCATTATTCACTAGGTTAAAGGCAACTTCTCTCTCTCTGGTGGAGATTTCAAAGTCTGAGGTAATATTTTATTATAATGTCTATAATGGTTAACCAACTGGGAAGATACTACTTAAATACATATGTACGTACTGCTGTATAATAAGACTAGTATGTCCAGGAGATGCATTTGTTTTGAAGAATCAAGCCTTGTCCTGCATTGTCATCTGTTTTCAAATGACATAACTAAAATGTCCCTCTACTCAATGTCCTTTAAATTTGCTATATCTAGAAACTTCCAGTTGGCATTCAAATACTGATTGGACTGAAATGCCAATCTAATGAAGCCATTGTTAGTTGCCCTATGTATACTGCATAGACTTAATGGAAGTGAGAAAGTGACTTTTTTAAAAAAAAAAAATTGCACTCTTTGTCATAGTTAAAACTAAAAATGTTGTTTAAAAACAACAACAACAAATAAACTTCAATCATTCCTTTGCTAGTCTAGACTGCTTTTCTCAGATCTGCTCACATACCTCCCCTGCTCTGTGTGGAAGGGGGTAGTTGGAGTCTATCACATATAGATTCTCATACCACCCACTCTCACTCCCTTAACGCCCTGCAGAACTTTCTCCTGTGGGTTGGGATTTGCAGAGTAATGGGCATACTTGGTGGAATAATGGACATTGTTCTCCTGTCTATCTTGTTGAGACTCTTCAGAAAAGAGAATCTGCAGTTACGGAAACCCCACTCTGCCAGTGGGTGGAGGGAAAGGCCTAGGATCTGGCACAGACCCGGTTTGTAATTAACACTTGTTTCCTGCAGAACCGTAGTGGATATACTGGGTTTGGGGACAGAAATGTGCCTCTCTTAAGGTTCTCCAGTTTTTTCTTTGTATGTTTTCATTAAATATTGTTGATACAGAATATTAAGAATGTATTTTACATGTGTATAATGGGGCCTCATGTATTCCAGGATTCAGCAGCGTGGAATTTGCTGTGGAATTCACCCAATTGCCCTGCAGAAATGTGCTCTAGAACCTCTGCTTTCATTAAAAAAAAAAAATTAAATTTCTAGCCCTTATGATTTTGTTCATAGATTCCAAGGCCAGAATGGACCTCTGTGATCATCTAGTCTGACCTCCTGTATAGTACAGGCCATAGAACTTCCCCAAATTAATTCATAGAGCATATATTTTAGAAAAACATCCATTCTAGATTTTAAAAGTGCCAGTGATGGAGAATCCACCATGACCCTTGGTTAATTGTTCCAGTGGTTACCTTCACTGTTAAAAATTTGCACCTTATTTCCAGTCTGATTGTCTAGCTTCAACTTCCAGGTGAAGATTGCAGAAGATGCATTACACTGAAAAAATGAACAAAGTGCAGACCATTTCTTTGAGGTTTGCAGGGAGCCTGAAGCAGCCCTCAGAAATATGACCTGCCCCTTCAGCTTCATCAGGGCCTCTTGGATTCTGATTCTATAGCTGTGGAATTGGTTATTTTTCCCCAGTGGCATGAAATGTTTTAAATTTTGCTGCAGCCAGGTGCTCGACATTTTGTTCCATATACCTGCTCTGCCTGGATCTGACTGCAGCTGTATTTTGCTCTCTAGTTTTTCCCTGTCAGGAGGAGTTAACTGGGTTATAGTGCATGCTTTCTGCTCTGTTTGATAATATTAGATAACTGGGTCAGAGACCAGAGCTGGAGTCTAATTTACAGCCTGTATCTGGAGGAACCAAAAGCATAGGCTGGCCAGTTAGGTTGCCTTGAGAACATTATAGGGAGATGAGTTGCGGAAGTTATCTATAAGCTCACCCCTTCCTAGGTAGGCATGGGTGGGGAAGGAGGTTCTGTAGCAGGCCAGCTGTACATCATCATGGGATCCGAGGCATGGAGAGTGGAGCCAAGTCACCTACAGGACATAGTGAAAAATCCATAGTTGAAGATAATCTTTGTTGGAAATAATTTTAGGTCAGTGAGTATGAGCCATCATTGTGTGGTTTTGTTTTGTTTTTTTATATGAGTGAAGGGATCAGAATGAAGGCTATTTAGAACAGATTAACATTGCCATGGAATTTGAAGATGTTTGCTGTAGAATTTGGTCTCACTGTAGCAGAGTAAACAGATCCCCATATGTCATATGTACTGTATGTTACACTGCAAAATATAGATACAAGTAGTGTACAATACAAAAACAAAAAAGAAAAACCGATTTGACTAAAAAAAATCTCAATACAAATAATAGAAATTTAGGATACTTTTCTGAACATTACACATTAACAATTTTTCATTTGAAATTCAAAATCCATTTATAATTTTGAACAGTGACCATTATGAATGAAATTGCCTAATTTTATCATTTTAGGCCCTGACCCTTCATTGACCTCAATGGGGCTTTGCATGGACTTACAGGTCTGCATTATGGCAGATACTTTTATTAAACTACTTTGGCCATTTCGAAATACCATCATTGGAGCACTCTTTTTTTACTTTTTTACAATTAGTTATTTTATACATGAAAGAATTAGCTCATTTTTATTGTGCCTTCCAGTGCTGAGAAATCCCTTATCCTATTAAGATATGATCGTGGACAATTTGTTCTCCTATAAAGTTACCACACTAAGCACTTACAACCAGAGCCTTACAGTTTTTTCTGAGACAAATTTGTATGTCAGTCTTCCTTATCTAATACATCTCCAATAGATACTGTCCAGGAAGTCCTGTGTAATACTTTAAATTGCATTAACTTCACTTTTGTTTCCACTGATGTCAACAAATCTGTAGTTCAGTCCTGATATTCTTCCTCCAAATGAACAACTGTGGGGACTCAGTTCTGCAGACCCTACTCAAGTGAGGTGTGAGTGGGTCTACTTATATGAATAAGGGTCACAGAAACGTGTGCTAAAATGTGATCTACTTTTTCTTAACTTGGAAGACTGGTTGCAAGTGTCTGTACTAAGCTATCAACTGGATCCCTACTAACTTGCGGATCTGGGGAAATACCAGTGTAAAATTCTTTCTGCTGCATTGCAGTATAATCAGTTGGTCATGGCTGTAAAATAAAAAAAATATCATTAATTATTACAGAAAAATTCAAGACCTAGTTTGCCTGAAGGAAAAACAGAAACATCAGCTTTTGAAAGGTAAATATAAGGAACAGCTGCATCTCTTGAAATTCAAGTAGGTAAAATAACACATGTGCTGTGTTGTTTCTCAGGTAATTGGGAGAAAATATTTTGACTAGTATTTGTATACTGTTAATTTTTTCATGGTAGAAAGTAATTTTTAAATAGCAGGTGTGTATTTACTCAACAAGACATGGAACTTGGGCTGTTGGGCTCAAAAATTTGTGTATTTGTTACAAGTTTTAAAGTCTTAATAGTTGTAAACATATAGTCAACATTCAAAAAATAATTGCACCAAAAGACGTACAAAATACTGAAAAGAAGGATTATTTATTATGTTAATGAATATGAATAGTAAAGGTATTTTCAGGAGAAAAATAGAGGGGTAAAATTGGGGAACATGCACTGTAATTAAGTAAATGTTTTTAAAAACATCGGTATGGCTTCTGAAAAACATATTTTCACACTTGTGAAAAGATACTCTTCAAAATTTGGAGGTTTTTTGTAAAGCAATATATGTGAACTTGTTGGGTAATTAATTGTAACATACAGCAATACACACATATTGCTAACATTAATTCAGACTGGTTGCATAGAAATCCGTGAATCAGTAAAATTTGGCATGAGTTGTGAAATAATGTACATTTTGTTTTGGGCAAAAGGTTGTTGGAAAAGTTCAATTTGTATAAAATGTGAATTATTACACCAAAATTATCATCCTGAAGTGGCCTATTACAGTTATTAATTTACAAAACCGTGGTCCTGAAGTAGTCCTTAAAAGTTGTATGCCACAAATTTCTACCTTAATTATATTATTCTACATTCATACACATATGTAATGTCTTGTTTTTTAAAGACTGTATGTACTGTAAGCTTAATACAAAAGCCTGACAGTTACATTTCCACCCATAAAATGTTCTCTCTTGCTTTTCCCTCCTCTGGTCATACCAGAGACCACTTCTGAGGTATGTCTGATACTCTGACATTTTACTTTCACTTAAAATGCTTGCTTAATAATGGGAACTGAATGGCTCAGGTTTAGCAATGACTACAAAGTCTCTCCTTTGCTAGATCACTGGTTCAAATCCAGCCCAGGACAGTAGTAAATCATTCTAATCTTGGTACAGTAGACAATTGTGTATCATATTTAGTAGCTTCTCCCTGCCTCCCTATTTGTATTTGTTGCAAATTTCTGCTTTGTAATGACACAGCTATTCAAGTCTGAAAATAGTTCAGTGGCCTAGAGGAAATGAGTTGATTGTTTCAGTCTAGTTCCTAGTGCACAGATCTCAACATGATGAAAACCACCACTATGGTAGTAGATTTTTAAAATATTGAAAACTGGGACAAGGCACCTCTGGTATCAATCATTTTTTAATCCTCCAAATTTTGTTGATCTGTTTGATTTTAGGCCAATATATAACATAGCATTGACTAGTTTTGTTTGTTGACAGTATCCTCCTGGCAATTGGCAGTGGTCAGGACTCCATATTGATCCTTTTTAGTTTCATCAGCAGCCCTTGATACCATTGCTCAAGTCACCTTGCTCTCTCAGACTCATCAATGGTCTAGTCTTTTCCCATGTTTCACAATCCAGCCAATCGCTCCTGGCTCCATTGTCGGGCTTTTGAGTGAGAACTCAAGCATGACCGTAAAACCCATTCCCTTGTTATATCTCTTCTCTCAAACAAGAGGGTTGTTTACCTTTCCTTGGGACAGACTATAGGAATCTTCCCAGAAAATCAAAAATCCCCAAATGTCCTAAATAAAACAAAGAGAAGATCAAATGAACTCATAAATGTTTCAAAAAGCAAGTATATGTAGAGTTGATTCTCTAGTCTCCCCTAGCTAGAGCCAAATCCTTAAAATTACAAGAGAGATTTAAAAAAAATAACAGCAACAACACTTCAAATTTCTAGAGTTCTATAACTCTATTTCTCTAAGCTGTTAGTCTTATACTCTCAGTGTCTCTTTAACTTACGTCAGCCCCTGATTTTGGATTCCTTTACTGTCAGGACTAGCTACTTTAGGGCCACATGTCAGCTTGCTCATTACCATAGTGTGTTCTTGGTATTCTCATCTTGACATGAATGGTTATGCAAGCATACAACTCCAGGAAGTGAATACTTATTTTCATTGTACGGTAGCCAGCTGGCTAACTGTATTTACTCAAAACCTTCCTTCTCTCTGGAAAATTGCAGTTTTTCCTCTTTTTTCCTCACATCTACAGTTAGCTGTTTCTTTACATGCCCATTTGTCAAAATAGTTAGTTTACAGGAGTATTTCACAGGAGTGTGTTGGTGTTTCATTCCCAGAAATATCAGACAGAAAGCTACTATTTTTCAGCCACAGCCTTACCAACAAATTGCATATTTATTTCTCAATACCAAATAGTATTTTTGACTCGATGTCTTAATTTGTCACAAATCACTGGGTTTTCTTGACTCATCTGCAGTCCTTGATCGGGGTAAATGGTATTGGTTTAGAGGCATTGTATGCCTTTTTATCTGAGAGGTCACCATTTGTTTTGGGTAACTAAATTCCTTTGCTGCAAGACGTCTTTTTGAGTGAATTTGCAAAATTATTTTTAATCTTACACCTTTCAATTCAACATGTATAAATAAAGTAGTGGTAAGATATATAAATTTGTCAGTGTGCTGATGGCACACAGCTGTATCTATTTCTTCATCAGTATTAAGTGATGCATAGTCTGCCTTCCAGTGCCTGGCCAAAATTGAGCTTGGATGAAAGCAAATTCATAGGGGTTCAGTCTGGAAAAGGTGGAGAATTTGATGCTTGAGGGATATGTGAGTTTTTAAGGGCTTGGGATGATGGTTCTTGCCCATTTATTGAGGGTATATTCACATTTTAAGAGGTTCTCACTTTGGACATGTTCTTCTACTCCTGTGTGCTCTTGGAATCCCAGGTGGATCAGTATGGAGCATCTTTTTTTCATCACTTTGTAGCTATAGCTGGTCCAGAATGTGGGTGCTAGCTTGTTAGGCAGTATTAGCTATAGCAAATATATTACACCATTTCCCCAGGAACTGTCATAGCTTTCATTTAACTTGTGAATACAATTATAGGATTGACTTCAATCTGTAAACCTGTACATGACTTAAGTCTTGATTATCTGAGACAATCTTTCT
Source organism: Eretmochelys imbricata (assembly GCF_965152235.1). Taxonomy (NCBI): domain Eukaryota; kingdom Metazoa; phylum Chordata; order Testudines; family Cheloniidae; genus Eretmochelys; species Eretmochelys imbricata. Next base: position 59,559,201 of record NC_135581.1, read on the forward strand.
TTCCTTGTTCCAGCAGCGTGGTCAAGGTCAACTGGAGCAATCATGCTAAGAAACCCTAGATTTTAAGCATCAAGATACAGATGATATGGTATTGTGAATGCAGAGTCCTTAACTCTGGAACATGTTGCATCCACTAGCTCATGCAAACCTCTTTTCTCAAATCTTTCCTTGAAGAGTTGGGGTGGGGTAGGAATTTGTTTTGGGAGAAGGTCCTTTCCTTGAAGACTCTTAAACAAGAAGCAAAAATTGTATGTTACATGTTTTATGTAGAGATTTAAACATGTTACGGTGCATTTTAATAAAATGAAATATAAATTTAACCTTAATTGGCAATTTCAGTAGAAGAAGGGTTTTAATGGGTGGCTTCTTAGCCCTTGAATGAATCCCTCCAGAGTATGAGTGAAACACATTGGTATGGCAGTGTCGGGTTGCTTATGTTACAATTGGCTCTGCTGCTTCTAGTGTCTGGATAAATATCTTTTGGTTGCTGAATTCTTATCAGTTTTATATCCTGCACAAGAAAGTTCACTTTGCTTTTGTTTTTTTAATAAATATTCTTGGTTTAGCTTCTTAAGTGAAAGTAAAACTTGGAAGCAGAGCAATTTCTCAGTTTTGTAATAAGTAATACCTGGGCTAGAATAATTCTGCATCTTTTAATCAGAATCCCCTCCTCACCCCACACCCCCCAAAAATCCCTCTTATTCTCCCTCACACATCTCATGGCTATATATCAGAGTTCAGGAATTGTTTTCAATTTAAGTTTTAGATTTTTAAAAGCTAAATTGGGAGTAATGAATGGTAGCCTTTTAAATACAAATTAAGCTTGAAAATAGTCTAACGGTAGTTCCTTCATCTTCCTTTTTAATCTGTCCATCACATTCAAAGTTTCTGGCAGTCTGGGCTTTTTTCAGATTTTAGTTTTCTTTTGGGGTGCTAGGAATTAAATAAAACTTTTTCAGCAAACTAAACCTCTGAATGGAGACCAGAATTCCCTCTCTGCAAGTAAATGATGTATGTTGGTGTTCCTATAACAAATGGGAAGCAATGTTCAGAACTGTGTCCTACTTGAATCATCAACTATCAGAACCAAAATATGACCAGATAAATTTAGGGATTAGACTTAAAAAAAGAAGAAAAAAAATCTTATCTTCTCTGAGTATTTGAGAGGTTTGTATGTATGTGTTGAATTCTAAGTATGCAATTCCGTTTTTATTTGGGGAATATTGATTTCCCTGGCTATTTTAGAGCAGTGCATGTGATTTTAAAAAAAGATACAATAATACAAGGTGCAGCCAATATCTACTTTCTAAATAACACTTTCCTATGTTATGGCTTGGATTTTATTATGGAGTCCTAGAGTTTTAAGGACAGAAGGGACCACTAGGTCATCTATTCTATCCTCCTGTATACCACAGGCCACCAACACCATCTAGCACTCACACATTAAACCCAACAATGGAAATGAGCCCAAACTAAATAAGACCCATAAGAGACTAAAATATTATGTGCTCCAAGCAGAGAATAGGGGCAGTCAAGGTGCACCAATGGTTGAGGCCCCTGCAATGGAAGGGAAATGATTAAATGAGATATACCCAGATAATCCTGGCAAGAGGTCTGGCAAGTTACCCACACTCTCACTCTGCAGAGGAAAGTGAAAAAAACCCAAGATCATTGCTGATCTGTCTTGGGCAGGAAATTCCATCCCAACCCTACGTATGGCGATCAGTTAGACCCTGAGCATATGAGCAAGAATCAGCCATCCGAGCACCAGACAAAGATAATGCTTGGTGCCACCTTAAAGCCCAGGCCCACCTCACCCAATATTCCATTTCCATCAGCAGCCATTCCTGATACTTCAGAGGAAGGAGACAAGAAAAAAACCGCAAAACCTCCCAGAATACTTTGAGAGGGAATACCTTAATGGCCCCTGCTAGTGGCTGGCTGAAACCCTGAAGCATGAATGTTTAGGATCATAACGCGTAAACCGGAAGTGAACCCTGCAGCTGTTCAGCCCTGCTCCCCCCACCCCCTGATCACAAGCAACCCTATTGTACAATAGCATTCATAAATTTGTCCTGTTCTCTTAAAACTAATTTAGTTGCTTGCCCCCACTTTCCTATTGGAAGCTGTTCCAGAATGTCTGATGGTTAAAAACCGTCTTCTAATTCCCATCCTGAATTAGTTTGTGACCAGTTTATATCCATTTGTTCTTGTTCCAGTATTGTCCCTTTAGCATCAATAGCTAAACAGACTTCTATGGAAAGGTTTTCCTTGACTTGGCTTAGATAATTCAGTACCTTATATTTTGAATTAAAGGAAGTTTTACTGTGAAAAGTGATGTAAAAATGCCACCTTTTCTGGTCAGTGGGTCTGCTCCCTGTGTGAATTCAAAGCACCTACTTTAATGACAAAAACAAGTTTTTATTGCTTTGTATTCCTATTAACACTGCAGAGCCAATCAGACTAAAATGGAGTGAACTGGATTCTATTTCTTTTGCATCATCTACAGAATTATTTACTAAATTCCAATCAGTTATACCTGCATCAGTCCAGTTTAGATTATGTGATGATAGGTGTCACTGAGGGTATAATTTTGAAAAAACGTTGTGTTGCACAGGTATAGCTAAGGGCCTAATTTGGCCTGAAAGATCTTTATTACTGGCGATGATTTGAAGGAAGGAAAGAACTCAGCTGTTAGATGCGAGCCTGGGTTTGCAGGGCTAGCAGCTGTGGGGGCACTTTCTACTTGATATGAAGGTCAGTAAGAGATGACAAGCATGGAATTCTACAGTGACGTTTTTAGTCACTTTGCAGAGTAGACCCATATGTTAAAACATTTTTTTATGATGGCTGAGAAATAAGTGGATATTTTTTTTCCAGCAAACAAGCAAATGACTCTTCAGAGGAAACAAAAAAAGAATGCAATGGAAATCCAACTAACAATGGCTCATCAGTTGAAAAGAGTGAGGAAAGTACATCACCAAATATGGAAAATGACTCCAGCCTAGTACTCCAGGACAACTATTCAAGAAACTCGTCATGTGAAACAGCAGTATGCTGTGTTTCAGATAATAATGATCAAGTCATAGAGGAGAAACAAAAAAAACACATTTGTAATGAAACTGAGTTGAAAATTTGCCAAAGGTCAGAAAATGCTATCTTGAATGACCAGACTAAAGAAGGTAGCTTGGATGAAACTAGGCTTGCAGCTTTGAACACTAAGGACTTAAAACTGACATTGGGTGAAGATGTTAGTTTTGAGCAGTTTTTGAGAAAAAGAGATGAGCCTGAATCTGTTAGTTCTGACATTAGCGAGCAAGGCAGTATTCATTTGGAGCCTTTGACTCCATCAGAGGTACTTGAGCATGAAGCTACTGAGATCCTTCAAAAAGGTAATGTTGCACCTTCATCAAAGAAAGCTGAACTAGTTTCTGAACAAACAGATGACATTCCTAAAGGAAGCGGTCCTAGCAGAATGGAGACAACTATAAACCAGACAGATGAGAATGAAGCAAGCTGAAATTAAACTAACTTTATTCAGTATAAAGTAGTATGCTGTATAAATTATGGTAAGAACACCATGGACCATTCGTGATGGGTATGCTTATTGATGCTGATTCAGAGTATTAAGATAGAAAAATAAAAGGGTAGATGTTGTATATGAAGAAAGCAGTTTAGTAACAAAATATTACAAAGAATAGCACATTGGCATATATCTTCAAGAGATAGGAAGAGGATATGTCTTACTAGTCTGGCACTTGAAAATGGAAAAAAATTCATTTTCACGATGTTGCCTACAATAAAGTGGTTTGTTACTCAAGAGGAAAAGATTGAGATTATTGTGTGTGAAGATAGTCTCCATGTGGAAATCTTAGAATCACAAGGATTAAGTAAATCGACTGCTGAAATAGAGCATGCTCACAACAATGGTGCATTCGCCTACTGACAGTTTGGATAAATAGAAACCTACTTTGGATTTGATGTCACATTCCTGTCTGTCAAAGCATGTAAACAGAACTAAATGAATCTATGCACCTCTGTACAGGTGTAATCTTGCCAGGTTGTAAGCTTACCTTAAACTTTCAGTGAAAGTGGAAATTACAATATATATACATATGTGTGAGATTTCTCAGTGTGCAAGCTGTGCAGATTTACCTGACGTACTAGTTGTATAAAGTAGGGCAATACTGCTCAAAGTACTGTAGCTGTTAGACCATTACAGTTGTTTTAATTTTTTATTAGTGATAGACCCATATGAATGGTCTTCAAATGAAACCAAAGTACGGTTTAATGCAGAAACTGTTTTTAAAAAATGAACTGGAAACAGACAGGCATGTATTCTGCCATTTTGTAGCTGCTGCTTGCTAACTGTTACAAAAAAGACTCAAGGGCATATAAAGCAGAGATGTATAATATGATTTTAGGACTTTTTGTAGTCTAACTTATATACAAGAAGATGGCTGCTGAAATGATTTTGGGGTGGGTTTTTTGTTTTTTTGGGGGGGGTTTGCTATGTAGTTAGCAGCTAGGTATAGGAATGCATAATATGATTAACAGTAGCTTGCTTTGAAATATTAACAAAACTTCATTAAAATGCTCCATTTGAATCCTTTACTATGTGCATTTGACTCTTTCAGTTTTGTTTTTAATGACTGTTAAATGTTTTGAATAGCTATTAAAACACTGCTGTAAATATTACTTTTTTGAGTAAATATTTGCAACAATATTTGTCTTTGTGAATAATTTTACTTTCCAGGTAATTAATTTGTTTGTACAAAGCCTTTCAGTTTCTTTAAACATTTAGTTGCAGATTCCAAAAGCTATCATCTGTTCTTCTTTGATTTCATCTCAAAATTAGTGAGTTGAGAAATATTTTAATTGTTTTGAAATTTAATGACCAAGTGCCTATACATACACATTATTCCTGTTTCAATATACTGGAACAGGATATGCTGCTACTTGGAAGTTTGAACAGGAACTCTGCTGGGTCAACACTACCCAAACTGGTCCCTGTGAGGAAATTCCATTGCCTGACAATGTGGTGTTAGCCGGGACTGGCAAGGGTTTAAATAATACATTGGTTTAGCAGCCTGGGCCTTGTTAATCTCTCAGTTAGGAACAATAGTCTTGCTGTGACTGAAGAAGCTCAAGACCAGCCAACTCACAAGTAAGGATGCTAGCTTAGATTATCGAGTTCTCTTGGTGCTACTTAAATATAAACAGTACTGTCAATCTCCAGCATTCCAAAATCGTGCACCAGACTCCAAAAAACATGAGACTTAATCATGATTTTGATGAATAATAAATGTTGCGTTGTTTTTGCTTGCCTTTCTGTTCTTGGAGTGTTTGGGGTCTACATTTTCAAGTTTTTTTCATCAACCATAAGTACTAGAAACTGTTTTTAATGAAAGCTGAGGGCCTCACTTAATTGGATGATTCCAATATCTGGAGCTTCAAGAAAAACACCAAATATTACAAGACTCGTGATATGGAAGTATTTCTTCACACAGCACACAGTCAGTCAGTGGAACTCTTTCCCAGAGAATGTTGTGAAGGTCAAGAACATAACAGGGTTCAAAAAAGAACTAGATATATTCATGGAGGATGGGACCATCAATGGCTATTAGCCAGGATGGTCAGGGATTGTGTCCCTACCTTTGTTTGCCAGAAGCTGGGAATGGGCTACAGGGGATGGATCACTTGATGATTATCTGTTCTATTCATTCCCTCTGGGGCATCTGGCATTGGCTACGGTCAGAAGATAGAATGCTGGGCTAGCTGGACCCATTAGGGCCGTTCTTATGTTCTTACAATAAACTTTGTGAGAGTTTGGTAATTCTGTGTGTGTGTGTGTGTATATATATATTTTTTAATAATAAAATATCTGGAAAGGCAATTCTCTACACTGTGGACTTGTTATATCTTGTTATAACTGCTGCTGTTAAAGACTATGAAGAAACAGTGGAACTGTGCAAAACAGACCCATGGTGAGTGTTTGATGGTGATAGTAGTTTTTCCACGAACAGCCTAAAGTAAACAGAGCATCCCAAAAAAAGGAGCAGTGGGGAAGTCAATCAACCAAAAGGCTTGATATGTTTGTTACTGAAGGGGAGCCTGAGCTTATTCACAGTATAGAAAATCATGAGCAGACAATCCAATTAGAGAATTTAATTGTTTTTGTTTTTGTCTGCTTCATGCAAATGGTATGACTTTAAGTTGAAACCCTGATAAACTTTGCTGTTGGAAAAGTTTATTAGTTGGTATATTGTGATACCACTATCTTTAATTAGCTAGCTATCATGCTTGTTTTTTATTATTGGACTTACTTAAGATAAATTTGTCTACAAAAGTTTGATTTAAATTACAGGAATTTGGAAAAATAAATTATGATGTCTATGAAAAGAAGAGGAAACAAAATTGTCATATTGAAAAGACCTGAGTTATTTGGAGAAAAATATATATGTACTCAAAGATATTAACATGAAAATATTGTATATATGGCTTACACAGTATTTCCATCCCTGTGGCTAATCCATTTGTGTATAGAAGGTAATACTCATCTAAGGAAAAACAAATATTTAACATTGGAACAGTAACCAAGAGGGGTGGGAGAGAGGGGAGAGAAATTTCTATGTCCTTGCAAAACAATCAAAGCACTTTTTGTCAATGGGCAACTGAGGGATACCCTGAGAGCTTCATGTGAATGGCAAGTACTGTACTATAGTACTTCTATCAGGTGAAAAGAGTGACATAGAGTTTAACTTTCTCCAGCAGTAGTAGCATGTGTTGGCTTTTCAATAACTTAAAAATACTGACTTGGGGAGATAAAATTCCATAATGTATTTGGAATTTTTCTGTGGGGCAGTTAATTTGTTATATGATGAAGGGCACTTCATAAAATGAAAAAAATACAATATTTGATGCTTATTTCCTAGGAAGAAAAATGTAAACTTTACTTTGCTAAATTTATAAAAATCAAAGTTTGGTCACAAATAGTTCTTCTTCAAGTGATGGTCCCTATGTGTATTCCACACATGGATACGCATGCGCACCACACGCCCAAGTCCAGAATTTCTTCAAAGCAGTGTCCATTAACCAGCATGCACACAGCAGCTCTCCTCGTATTCCTGACCAAGTGTATAAGAAGCACTGTGGGTCAATGCCTCTCCAGTGCCTTCTTACCGCCATATGGCCTGAGTCAGAATCACATCCTCCTTCACTCTAAAGTTAAAAATGTTTGTAAGTAGTAGGGCTGTCAAAAAAATTAATCATGATTATTTGCGTTATTAATAATAGAATACCATTTATTTAAATATTTTTGATGTTTTCTACATTTTCAAATATATTGATTTCAGTTACAACATAGAATACAAAGTGTACAGTGCTCACTTTATATTTATATGTAGTATGATTACAAGTATTTACACTGTAAAAAAACAAAATGAATAGTATTTTTCAATTCACCTAATACAAGTACTGTAGTGCAGTCTCTATCATGAAAGTTGAACTTACAAATGTAGAATTATGTACAAAAAATAACTGCATTCAAAAATAAAACAATGTAAAACTTTAGAGCCTACAAGTCCATTCAGTCCTATTTCTTGTTCAGCCAATCTCTCAGACGAAGTTTGTTTACATTTGCAGGAGATAATGCTGCTTGCTTTTTGTTCACGTCACCTGAAAGTGAGAACAGACGTTCGCTTGGCACTATTGCAGCCGGCAATATCTTCACTAAAGTAGTTTGTGGTTAGTATAGAGTAGTTTTCTCTCCCTGAGCAGGGGAAATCCTCCCTGGTTCCTGGACTATGCCCAGAGGTCTGGGATTCAAGGATTGTGTCTCCTGCCCTCACTCTTTCTCCATCAGTGATGAGCATCAGTAGTGCCTATGCTGTTTGGGTGAGGTACATATCTCTGCAAAGTGCAGTATTTGTTGATCCTTGACACCCAGAATTCGACTGAGAAAGTTCCTGTTAGAGGAGGCCCTGCTAGGATCCGGGACTGGGAGACTCCCTGTACATCAGCCTCAACCGACAAGCAATACCCCTCCAAGCACATGCCTTGAAGCGGAGCCTTTAACCCCGAAACCCAAGGACTCTAGGGTTCCCCATGAGATTACGAGCATTCTCATGGGTGTAAGGACAGATCCCCTCCGAGGAGTGTCTATAAGAGGAGTTCTTCGAGTGATTGCTCATGTGTATTCTTCAATAGGTGTGCGTGCTCACCACTTGCACCGGTGCAGGAAGTTTTTCCCCTAGCAGTACCTGTAGGGGGGGAGTGCTCCCCTCGAACCCTGGCTGGCGTGGTGTAAGGGGAGCTGCGTGCTCCGCCCACCCTCAGTTCCTTCTTGCCACCAGTGAAGGTGTGTCGGAACTGCTTTGCTCCAGCTTTCCTGTAGCTTGTCCTCCGAACTGTTTGTTCATTCAGCATTAGTACATGTAGTTAGTTAGCTGTTTAGTTAGTCAGTGAGCCAGGGCTGGGGCATGTCCTGCACCCTGGAGTTTAAGTCGTGAGGCTCTTGTAGGCGTTCTATGCCAAGAAGCGACCCACACGCAGACTGTTTGCGCTGCTTGGGAGAAACCCATATCAGTGAAAGGTGCAAGATTTGCAAGTCGTTTAAGCCTCGGACCAAAAGAGAAAGGGACGTTAGGCTCCGGGCCATCCTGATGGAGTTGGTACCGACCCCGGCACTCCACTCTGAACTGGTACCCAGCACCGCGGCGTCAGTATGCAGCGACCCTCCGGTGCCATTGACCAGTCAGCACTGCTCCTGGTCCACAGGGCATGCCAAGAGGGCCAGGAAGACTCCTTCGCAGTGGCATCGAGGGAAGTCTGGGACAGAGGCTAGGCCCATGTGGGGCAGTCCTCGATCCCCAGCAGGCCCCAGGCCTCCGACTCACGTTGAGTGGAGTAGCCTGGCCCCTTCAGAACAGGCCTCTCCAGATGTCCAGATGCCATTCATGCCTGAAATCCTCCAGGCGGCCTGGGACATTATGTCCATGCCGGTACCTGGAGCGCCGCCGATGTTGGCTCTGTGCTCCAGAAGCAAGCCGCTGCTGGGATCTCTGCAGTCGCCTCCGGCTCGGTCGAGGAAACATTCCCAACGCCGATCACTGCCCAGCGATCGCTCAGGGAAGAGTCCAGGTGGATCGTTCTTGATGCCAACCAGACTGTCTGGCTGGGTTCTGTCCGGCCGGGACTCGTGGCACCGCTGGTCCTCAAGGAGCGAATATTGGCGGGACCACAGCGGACGTCGCCATCAGTCCTCATCTCGGAGAGAGTACCGCAGTCGGTCACAGCACAGTCATCAAAGTCGTTCCCGCGCAGACTCCTGCTCCAAGTTTCTGCCAAGACATCGCAGCCCCGAGCATCTATTGCTGGCATCTCGCCGTCTCGGGTCCGCCCATTGAGGCCGTTGGCAGAGCAGCTGTTACCGTCGGTACCGGTCCTCCACTTTGAGATTGCAGTCCTGTGGTCATCGTAGATCCCAGCATCACCACTCCTCCCGGTCCTTAGACAGTAGCAGATCTTATGCCAGCCTGGTCTCTATTTATAGCTGTCCTTCAATGGGCCAGGCCAGCCAACCCAAACAGCCGGCCCCGCTGGCGCCACAGCAAGTGCAGTGGCACCGAGTGTTGTGGCCGGAGCGTCAAAAGCACCATCCGGCCTGCCTCTCCAGACCCCTGAGAAAGGAGTCGGTGGGACATATGTCCTTGGCACCATGCCCGTAGTCCAATCAGCTGGTGGACCCTCTGGTGCTGGCCGACACCCAGAGCACTGCACCGGCCTTTTAACCCCGCCCCCCTCTGTCCTGCAGGTGGACTTCAGGGCCCACCAAGAACTTTAAAAGGCAGCAAGCCTCCACCTCCAGGCAGAGGAGATGGAGGCGCCCTCAGACTCCCTGTTTAACGTGTTGTCCCCATCAGCACCAGGTAGGTTGGCCTTGCCTCTTCATGAAGGGGTGGCTAAGATTTCAAACGCTCTGTAGCAAACACCGGCCTCGTTAGCCCCCATCTCTAAAAAGGCAGAACGCAAGTAGTTTTGTACCCACTAAAGGACATGAGTACTTGTATACCCACCTGGGCATCCAACTCCCTCATGGTTGAGTCAGTCAACCTCAGGGAACGGCAGGGTCAGCCAGCCCCAACTCCAGAAAACAAAGACTCTTGGAGACTGGACTCTTTTTTGGAAGGAGGATTTATTCATCTTCAAAGCTCCCAGTTACAAGTGGCAAACCATCAGGCTCTCCTGGGCCGGTACGAATTCAGTCTGTGGGGCTCCCTGCCCTAGTTTGAGGACTCCCTCCAGAAACGCGATAGGAAGGAGTTCAAGGCGCTAGTGGAGGAAGGGGCAGCGGCCGCTAGGGCGTCCCTGTAGGCAGCCTCGGATGCTGCGGACATGACCATATGATCAATGGCCTCCGTGGTGTCCATGAGACGGGTGTCATGGCTCCTGCTCTCTGGGCTGTCCAGTGAGGCGCAGTCTTCCATGCAGGATCTCCCATTTGACAAGAAAGCTCTGTTTGTGGAGGAAACATACGAGGCTGCATGGTGTGAAAGACTCTCTCAAGACCCTCCAGATTCTGGGCCCCTATGTCCCGGCTCCAGCAAAACCTAAGTTCAAGACGCAGCAGAGTCCCACCCAGACTGCCCTCCTGAAGTATGAGGCCACCCATAAGAAGCAGCAGGACTATAGGAGACGCCCTCAGAGGCCGTCTTGGGCTGCCCCCCAGCCTGGGTCCTCCAAGGGCAAGCAGGCGGGGAAAAGGCATTTTTGACAGGACGCTCGGGGGCACCCCACCAGTCCTCATCAGGGATCCACCCCCAAAAAAGCTTCCCTTCTCCAACCGGTTGTGTGCTTTCCTCCCGTAATCTCACGGTTAACCTCAGACTGATGGGGCCTCAACACTATCTCCCAGGGTTGCACCCTCCAGTTTACTTCCTCTTCGCCCAACTGCTCCGCGCCCCCATCCCTCTTGGGGGTCCTCTCGCTCGAAGCTCTGCTCGAGCAGGAGGTGGGGTGGCTTCTAGGACTAGGAGTGATAGAGGTGGTACCTGAGAAGTTCATGGGCAAAGGGTATTACTCCCATTATTTTCTTATCCTGAAGGCCAAAGGGAGGCTCAGGCCTATCCTGGACCTCCGCGGGCTGAACCAGTACATGGTGAAGCTCAAGTTCCGCATGGTCTCCCTGGCCTCCATCTTCCCATCCCTGGATCCCGGGGACTGGTACGCTGCCCTCGATCTACAGGATGCGTACTTCCACATCCACGTGTTCAAGGGGAACAGGCGCTTCTTCCATTTCATGGTGGGACAGAATCATTACCAATTCATGGTCCTCCCGTTTGGTCTGTCCACTGCCCTCAGGGTATTTACAAAATGCATGTAGGTGGTAGCAGCCTACCTCAGACGGCGGGGGCGTCCAGATATTTCCCTATATGGACGATTGGCTGGTCAAGGGCACCTCCCAGTCGCAGGTGAGGGATCACATGGCGCTCCTCCTATCCACTTGCATCGCCTTGGGCCTGTTGGTAAACAACACCAAGTCCACGTTAGTCCCCGTCCAATGCATAGAGTTTATCAGGGCGCGTCTGGATGCAGTGTCGGCCAGGGCCTCTCTCACGCCAGACAGATTCAAGACCCTGAAAGGTCTCATCGACTCAGTCACAAGGTTCCTGGTGACAACCACCAGGGTTTGCGTGCAACTTTTGGGTCACATATCAGAGTGCACGTATGTGGTCCGTCATGCCAGACTCAAGATGAGGCCCCTCCAGTTCTGGTTGGGCTTGAAGTTCTCCCAGGCCACAGACAGGATGGACAAGGTCCTCACCGTGCTGGACTCTGATCACTTTCCTACGGTGGTGGCCTGCCCCAAACAACCTGCTCCAAGGGGTCCCGTTGAGCGACAGGGCCTGTCATTGGAGCTGGTGTCCGATGCATCAGACCTGGGTTGGGGGGCCCATGTGGGGAACTTTCAGACCCAGGGCCTGTGGTCGGCTCAAGACCTGACCTTACATATAAATGTCAAGGAGCTCAGGGTGGTGTGGCTGGCGTGTATGGCCTTCTGCTCGCACCTGGAGGGCAAGGTAGTCAGGGTCCTCGTGGACAACACAGCCTCTATGTTCTATATCAACAGGCAAGGCGGGGCCCGATCCTCTGCCCTCTGCCATGAAGCCCTCAGGCTATGGGCCATTTGTATGGCCCATGACATCTACCTGAAGGCCTTCCACCTACTGGGCGCCCAGAACGAGAGGGAAGATCGCTTGAGCAGGGACTTTTGCTCGAAACACGAGTGGTCCCTCCACCTGGAAGTGGCCCTCTGGCTCTTCCGAAGGTGGGGAACTCCCCAGGTGGACCTATTCGCGACTCAGCAGAACCGGCAATGACCCCAGTTCTGCTCCGGGGGGGCCTGGAGAGGGGTGCTATCTCTGATGCCTTTCTCCTGTCCAAGTCAGACCGGCTTCTCTACGCCATTCCCCTGTTCCCGCTAATCATCAGGGTCCTGGAGAAGATAAAGACAGACAAGGCCTGGGTCCTCCTGATTGCCCCGGAGTGGCCCAGGCAGCATTGGTACGGGACCCTCACAGGTCTGGCGGTAGCTCCACCATGGCCATTGCTGCTGCGCCTGGCCCTGCTCTCTCGGGACCAAGGCCACCTCCTCCACCCCAACCTGGCGGCTCTTTGCCTCACGGCATGGCTACTCAGTGGTTACGTGGAGAGGAAAGGACGTGCTCAGAGCAGGTCCAGCGCATCGTCCTTGAAAGTAGACGGCCCGCCACTCGCCGCGCTTATTTGGCGAAGTGGTCCTGGTTTTCTAGGTGGGCAGGGGACCAGGGTGTCTCCCCAGTGACCACCCCGGTTCAGATTATCCTTGATTACCTCCTCCACCTGAGGGCCCTGGGCCTGGCACCCTCATCAGTCAAGGTGCACCTGGCGGCCATATCAGCCTTCCATCCACCAGTGCAAGGGCACACATGCTATGATTGGCCGGTTCCTTAAGGGTTTGGACTGTCTTTGTCTGTATTCTAGACCCCCTGGTCCCACAGTGGGACCTAAACCTGGTGTTGGCTTGTCTCACAAGGCCCCCGTTTGAGCCACTGGCCACGTGCTCTTGGTCTCACCCCTCGTGGAAGGTGGCCTTCCTGGTTGCAATCACGTCGGCCAGGCAAGTCTTTGGAGCTCAGGGCCTTGACCTCCAAGCTGCCGTACATGGTTTTTCATAAGGACAAGGTCCGGCTCCTTCCACACCCCACGTTCGTCCCGAAGGTGGATCCCGCCTACAACATTGGTCAGGATATTTTTCTGCCGGTCCTCTGCCCCAAGCCTTATGCGTCCAGCAAGGAGCACCGTCTCCACACACTCGATGTGTGGCGGGCTCTGGCTTTCTACCTCGAGTTGACCAAGCTGTTCAGAAAGTCCTTGCAACTGTTCGTCGCCTCGGCTGAGCACGTGAGGGGCCAGCCGATTTCCATTTGGTGGCTTTCCAGTCGGATCACTTTGTGCATCCGTTCCTGTTATGAGCTGGAGGGTGTCCCCCTGCCACCCATTGTGAGGGCACACTCGACTGCCTTCGTGGCCCACGTCCCCATCCAGGACATTTGTAGGGCCGCCACATGGTCTTTGGTTCACACGTTCACCTTGCACTATGCGATTGTCCCCCAAACCAGGGATGATGCCAGGTTCAGCAGGGCTGTTCTTCATCCTGGGAACTTGTGAACTCCTACTCACCTCCAACAGATATAGCTTGGCATCATCTATTGTGGAATACACATGAGCAATCACTCGAAGAAAAAAAGACGGTTTCCTTTTCCATAACTGGTGTTCTTCAAGATGTGTTGCTCATGTCTATTTCACATCTCGTCCTCCTTCCCCTCTGTCGGAGTTGTCTGGCAAGAAGAAACTGAGGGTGGGGGGAGCACGCAGCTCCCGTTATACCGTGCTAAGGGTTGTGGGGGGCGCTCCCTCCCATGGGTACTGCTAGGGGAAAAACTTCCGGCACCGGTGCATGTGGCGATCATGCACACCCATTGTGGAATAAACATGAGCAACACATCTCGAAGAACACCAGTTATGGAAAAGGTAACTGTCTTCTCTGTCTTTGGCTGGGTGAGATGCTGCGCATGCAACCTATGGAATCTGATTTGCCAAGATCCCCAGATTGGAATTACCCCCTTGTTCATTTAAAAACTGTTCTGCTACACCAGGTAACTGGGTCCTTCAGGAATATTTGCTGGAACTCCCAGACCCAGGGCCATACAGAAATTTGCATAACACCAGAGGATATATTCTTTCCCTATCCACAGTCTCCGCTCCTTTCTGGCCCTGCCCTCCCGAGGGATGTCCTTACTCTGGAGGAAGAATCTATTCTGATGTCCCAGGAGCTGTTCCATCTCCAGCCATCAGGCAGGAGCATTCTGGTACCAATAGTACTGCCACTACTGATGGAAAAGTCCTAGGAATCAGAGGAGATGGCTGCACCAGAATCTCCATGGAGGCACAGGAGCTCCAAATGAGAGGGCTGTGCATCCCTCCAGGTATGCCCCCCCCCACCTCATGTCTGCTGGTACTGATTCCCTTTGAGGTCCCCCACAACCGGTGGATCCCTCTTTCTGACCTTATTGGGGACCATGGGATCCATTTGGCAGGCCCTTTTCAGGAGTTGTACCTCTCCTCTTCTTCTCACCAGTTGGTTCTATTGGTGTATGAGGAGAAAGAGCCAGAACCTGTTCCACTTCTTCTTCGTCCCCAGACGATGCTGTCGCTTCTTCGTTGCCCTTGCCACTGGGTGACCACCATCAGTACCAGGAGCTATTACAGAGGGTCACAAATGATCTACAGATCCCACTAAAGGAGGTCCAAGATCCTCAACACCAGCTCTGGAACATCTTGCAACTGCAGGAACTGAGTGAATTGGCCCTTCCAATTAACAAGGCTATACTAGAGCCAGCCAAAGCAGTATGGTGCACACCAGCACCATGTTCCTCTACGCCTAAAAGGGCTGAGAGATGTTATTTTATTCCTGTCAAAGAAGCTGACTTTCTTTTTTTTTTTGTTTTGTTTTCCCGTCCTGGCCCCAAGTTGGTGATGGTACAGGCGGCTATGGAAAGAGCTTGGTCACACTACCAGTAATCCACCCCAGCAGATAAGGGATTAAAGAGGCTGAACCTCTTAGGAAAGAAGGTTGTCTCCTCTGCAATTTTCAATAGCTAACTACCATACTTTGTTAGTGAAATATGATCTTAACAGCCACTCCAGTCTTGCGGACTTAAAGAAATGTTTCCCATGGAAGTCAGAATCCAGTTCCACTCTTTCTTTTTAGATGAAGGGAAGTTAGTGGCAAAGGTGGCTCTCCAGGCTGTGGTAGATGCTCCAGATACAGCATCCAGAACTATGGCCGCAGGACTTGTCCTGCGGAGGAACTTGTGGCTACAGTCTTCAGGGTTTCCTAGAGAGGTTCGAAACCATCCAGGACCTCCCCTTTGAGTCCAACCTTTTTAATTAGAAGACAGACGAGTCCCTGTATTCACTGAAGGACTTGAGATCTACTCTGTGGGCCCTGGAGATGTACGTTCCAGCCCCCAGGAGGAAACACAAGAGACAGCCATGTGGACCAAGGCCGCCACCTCTGCACGCTTCCTATTACCAGAGTCCAGCTGAGCCTCTGCACAAATGCCAGAAGATTCAGAGGTCCCATTTCTCATCTCTTTCTACTGCCACAGCCTCCATGCATGCCCACAACTGGAACAAGATCACCATGAACACTTGGGTTCTGGCGATTATCCATCAGGGATACTCCATAGAGTTTCTCTCCTTCCCTCCTCACAAACCCCCTTCGGGGACCATTCTCACCAACTGATTCTTCAACAGGAGGCAGAATGCTTTTGACACCAAAGAGCGATAGAGCGTGTCCTGCCTCAATATCAAGGAGTAGGGTTTTAGCCCCCATATTTCTAATTCCCCAAAAAGTTGGAGGGTGGAGACCCATCCTGAATCTTCAGTAACTGAACACCTTTATTTGAAAACTGAAATTCAGGAGGGTTACATTGGCATCTATAATCCCCTCCCTTCAGCAGGGGGGATATGGTTCTTGGCCGTCGCATGAATTATGCATATTTCTACGTGTATATTCACCTATCACACAGGAAGTCCCTGCATTTCATGGTTGGCCAGGAACATTACCAGGTTTGGGTCCTCCCCTTTTGGCTTGCTACAGCGCTCAGGGCATTCATGAAAGTTTTCTCTGTGATAGCAGTCCAGATAAGATGCCAGGACAACTGGTGTTTGAGTATTTGGACAGCTGGCTCTTGGTAAGCCGATCTTGTCAGGAAGTCCGTGCCAGCAACAGGATCTCTTCTGCAACTTCTTGTTACCTTAGGTGTTTTCATATATGAAGAAAAGTCAATTTCATCACCCAGAAGGACAATAAACTTTGTAGGAGCCCAGTTGAACGCAGTCTTTGCAAGAGCATTCTTCCCCACTGACAGATTTTATTCAATGAGCAACCTGATTTCCCATATCACATGCAGACTACAAACTATGGTTCACAGGTATCTCTCTCTGTTAGGCCACATGGCTGTATGGATCTACATGATGTCGTTTGCCAAACTCCACTGGCAGTGTCTGCAAGGTTGGCTCCATTTCATTTACCAGCCAAACAGGGACCGTATCAACTCCAAGGTGACTCTTCCCATCAGAGCTCTCACCTCCCTTGCTTGGTGGTCAAACCCAAACAAAGTCATGATGGGGATTTCTGTCAGCCCTCCCACATGCAGGACTATCATTATGACAGGTGCCTCATGGGGTGGGGAGCTCACCTGGACTACTACAATACTTAGGGTACATGGATCCCGGGATAGGCCACGCTCCACATAAACTTACTGGAACTGAGGGGGGTCTGCCTGGTGTGCAAGGCTTTCCTTCCTCTCATACGCTGGCTCTGTGTACAGACAACCTCAGACTATATCTCTGCAGTGGTGTATATAAACAAACAAAGAGGAGCGAGATCTCATTTCTTCTGCCTGGAAACTGTCATACTTTGGTATACCAGGAACCACATCACGATACAGGCTGTGTACCTCCCAGGTTTACACAACTTCCTGGCAGACAAACTAACCAGAAGTTTCTCTGCAGATCACAAATGGGAGATTCATTTCACAGTCCTAACCAAGATATTTATGCAATGGGGTACTCCGCTATAGGACCTCTTTGCATCCCAGACGAATAGGAAGCATACCCTGTATTCTTTCTGGGGAGCCATGGGTCATGACTCCAAGGTGATGCTCTCCTGCTTTCCTGGACAGACAGCCTCAGAAACATCTTTCCTCTCATTCACCTATTCTTGCAAGTGATAGGGAATGTACGTCGCAACTGAACCAGCATCATTCTCTTAGCACCCTACCGGCTCAGACAATTCTGGTTCATAGAACTTCTAACACTGTCTGTCCGTCCACTTATCAGGATCTTGCTATTTCTGGATCTCCTAACCCAGGACCAAGGGAAAATCAAGCACCCCAATCTGGGCTCAGAGAAGATTTCCGATTGGTTACATCCCAGATTTCTCCCCAAGATTGTTCCTGAGTTCCACATCAATCAAGCAATACGCTTACCTGTATTTTTTCCCAAAAGCCTACATTTCTTCTGAAAATAAGAGACTTCATTCCCTCGATGTCAGGTGCACCCTGGCATTCTACCTGCAAAGAATGAAACCCATTAGAAAATCTCTAAGACTTTATTGCTGTAGCAGAAAAATTGCAAGGACATGCCATTTCCTTCCAGAGGATTTCTAAGTGGGTTTCAGGTTGCCTCTTGGATCGCTACAAAATAGCGAGAATTTCTCCCCTGGGGGATATTACATCTCACTCCATGTGAGCACATGCTGCCTGCGCATCATACCTTACTGATGTCCTGCTACTGAACATTTGCAAGGTAGCAACTTGGAGTTCTGTCCACCTGTTCATGACACACTACTCTCTAGTTCAAGCATCGACTGCAGATGCATCGATAGGAATGGTGGTACTACAAGCATCTCTGCTGGCAGCTTCCTCACACTTTCCTCCAGTTTGAACACTGCTTGCCAGTCATCACATGTGGAATTTACATAGGGTCCATCTCTCAGAAAAGAAGTGGACGTGACTTGCAGTAACTGAAGGGTCTTCGAGATGTGTGGTCCCTATCTGTATTCCACTACCAGCCCTCAGTCCCCTTTGTTTTGAATATTCTTGGATTTGCAGTAAGAGAAGGAACTAGAGAGGTGTCAACATACACTGCCTCTTATACCCTTGCTCAGGAACACAAGTGTGGTCAACGGACACTGCTTTGAAGATATTCTGGACTTGGGTGCACGGTGCACATGCCTACTCATGCTTACAGTGTGGAATACAGCTAAGGACCATGCGTCTGGAAGAACTTTTTACTTCTGTGGTAGGTCTTTTCAGGTGTCCGTGTATGGGTTCTTCTTTCAGCAGTGTCACCGAGGCTGGTATGGATCACAGCTGAGAGGGCCAGTCTCGGGTCAGACTATCAAAAAAACTGGGCAGACAGTCCCACACTGGTGGTATATTCTCTAATTAGATTTAACCAAACCAGCAACAAATGTGAAAGCCTAGGTTGCTATACTAGCTTAACATGGAGCCACAGACAGTCCCCTGAGACACTTCAGCCTTTATTACCACCCAGACAAACTGGACATCTGTGATGACAGTTTATTAATAGCAAAAATCACCACACATTAGATTCTTCCAGCCCCAGGAGGCCAATCACTTGCCCAGATCAGTGGATACTCAGGACGTTACACTAAGGGTAATGCTGTAGCCAATCCTTTAGAAAAGCTAACTAAATATTTTTATTAACTAAGAAAAAGGAGTTAATAAAAGGTTAAAGCAGATAAAATACATTGCAGTTGGAAGTGAATTTATAGTCCAAATGATAGCAGGGATGTTAAGTCTGCTAGCTTTCTATAAGTCTCTCTGGGTTGCACAAATAATTTGTTGGGACCTCAATCCTTTTGTTCAAAATTTCCCCTGTCAGAATTCACCAGTCCAGAGATGTGGTAGGAAAGACGTTGTCAGGGTCTTGGTTCTCCCTTTTTTTCTTGACCCATTTCACTGGAAAAATCCTTGCTATGTCTTGGGGTCAAGCAGTCCTTCATATGCATTGCAAATTTTTGCTTGCACCTGCGTACATGCCGTTTGAGGTGTCTTCGGAAATGACGTGTAAACTCTTGTTTACAGTTCCCTGTTGTTCCTGAAGAGAGAACCTGTGGGCATTTCTCAATCTCACAACATGTTCGAGTTACAAACATATAGCAAACCACAATGTTGATATATACATTATTACCAGATAATAATAATCTGCAGATTACAACACTTTGTAGAAGATTATCACAATCTTGTAAGAGTGGTGACTCTATTAGTGTATATGGTCACCATTCCCATTTAGACAGCGTCATAAGCAGCTCTGTATATACCCATTTATGGGTATTGTGCCACCTGGTGGTGCCTAACTGTAGAACCTTCTCCAGGCAGTTAGCATGCATGTGTGTCCCCGGCTATCCCTCCCCTCACTGTTTACGACTGTTATGAGGATGAGGCTATAAAAGGCATAGCGCCTCCTGCCACCTCAGTTCCTTCCCAACCACTGGGCAGACAGAAGTGAACCACTCTGGTCCATCCTGAATCTGGGGTTTTATCCATTTTAGAGTCAGATAGATTTTAGCTTTATTTGTCCTTTATTGAGTTAAGAACATAGGAACAGCCATGTTGGGGCAGACCAAAGGTCCATCTAGCCCAGTATCCTGTCGTCCGACAGTGGCCAATGCCGGGTACCTCAGAGGGAATGAACAGAACAGGTAATCATCAGGTGATCTGTCCCCAATCGTCCATTCCCAGCTTCTGGCAAACAGAGACTGGGGACACCATCTTTGCCCATCCTGGCTAATAGCCATAGATGGACCATGAACTTATCTAGTTCTTTTTTGAACCCTGTTATAGTCTTGGCCTTCACAGCATCCTCTGGCAAAAAGTTTCACAGGTTAACTGCACTGTGTGAAGATACACTTCCTTGTGTTTGTTTTGAACCTGCTGCCCATTAATTTCATTTGATGATTCCTAGTTCTTGAGTTATGAGGAGTAATAACACTTCCTTATTTACTTTCTCCACACCAATCATGATTTTATAGGCCTCTATCATGTCTCCCCTTCTTTTCCAAGATGAGAAATCCCAGTTTCTTAATCTCTTCTCATACGGCAGCCATTCCATACCCCTAATAATTTTTGTTGCCCTTTTCTGAACCTTTTCCAATTCCAATATAACTTTTTTGAGATGGGGGACTACATCTGCATGCAATATTCAAGATGTGGGTATACCATGTATTTATAAGAGGCAATATGATATTTTCTGTATCATCTATCCGTTTCCTAATGATTTCCAACATTGTTAGCTTTTATGACTGCTGCTGCACATTGAGTGGATGTTTTCAGAGAACTATCCACAATGACTCCAAGATCTTTCTTGTATAGTAACAGCTAATTTAGACCCCATCATTTTATATGTATAGTTGGTATCATGTTTTTGAGTGTGCATTACTTTGCATTTATGAACATTGATTCATCTGCCATTTTGTTCCCCAGTCACCCAGTTTTGTGAAATTTCTTTTAACTCTTCACAGTCTGCTTTGGATTCAGCTATCATGAGTAGTTTTGTATCCTCTGAAAATTTTGCCCCCTCACTGTTTACCCCATTTTTCAGATCATTTATGAATATGTTGAACAGTACTAGTCCCAGTACAAACCACTGGGGGACACCACTATTTACCTCTCTCTAGTCTGAAAACTGACCTTTTGTTTCCTATATTTTAACCAGTTACTGATCTATGAGAGGACCTTCCCTCTTATCCCATGACAACTTACTTTGCTTAAGAGGCTTTGGTGAGGGACGTCGTCAAAGGATTTCTGAAAATCTAAGTACACTAAATTCACTGGATCACCCTTGTCCAGTTGCTTTTTGACCCCCCGCAAAGAATTCTAGTAGATTGGTGAGGCATGATTTCCCTTTACAAAAACCATATTGACTCTTTCCCAACAAACTGTATGCATCTATGTGTCTGATCATTCTGTTCTTTACTGTAGTTTCAACCAATTTGCCAAGTACTGAAGTTAGGCTTACCAGCATGTAATTGCTGGGATCACCTCTGGAGCCTTTTAAAAAAAATCAGCGTCACATTAGCTATTCAGCAGTCATCTGGTACAAAAGCTGATTTAAATAATAGGTTACATACCACAGTTAGTAGTTCTGCAGTTTCACAATTGAGTTCCTTCAGAACTCTTGGGTGAATACCATCTGGTCCTGGTGACTTACTACTGTTTAATTTCTCAGTTTGTTCCAAAACCTCTTCTAATGACACCTCAGTCTTGAAAAGTTCCTCAGATTTGTCACCTAAAAAGAATGGCTTAGGTTTGGAAATCTCCTTCACATCCTCAGCCATGAAAACCAATGCAAAGAATTGGTTTACTTTCTCCGCAATGGCCTTATCATCCTTGAGTGCTCCTTTAGCATCTTGATTGTCCAGTGGCCCCACTGGTTGTTTAGCAGGCTCCCTGCGTCTGATGTACTTACAAAAATTTTTTGCTGTTACTTTTAGTCTTTGGCTAGCTCCTTCTTCAAATTCTTTTTTGGTCTTCCTTATTGTTTTTTACACTTCACTTGCCAGAGTTTATGCTCCTTTCTGTTTTCTTCAATAGGATTTCACTTTCACTTTTTAAGGGATGCCTTTTTGCCTCTAACTGCTTCTTTTACTTTGTTGTTTAGCCACGATGGCATTTTTTTGGTCCTCTTAAAAAAACTGTGTTTTTTAATTTGGGCCTCCAATTTAATTTAATTTAATTTAATTTGAGCCTCTATTGTGTCTAAAAAATTTCCATGCAGCTTGCAGGAATTTCACTTTTGGCACCGTATCTTTTAATTTCTGTTTAACATCTTTTTTGTGTAGTTCCCCTTTCTGAAATTAAATGCAACCCTGGTGGGCTGCTGTAGTGTGTGTCCCATCCCAGCCCCACTCAGGGATGTTAAATTTTATTATGTTGCGATCACTATTGCCGAGAGGTTCACTATATTCACCTCTTGGACCAGATCCTGTGCTCCATTTAGGACTAAATCAAGAATTGCCTTTCCTCTTGTGAGTTCCACGACTACCTGCTCCAAAAAGCTGTAATTTAAGGTGTCAAGAAACTTCGTCACCTGTCCTGAGGTGACATGTACTCAGTCAATATGGGCATAATTGAAATCCCCCATTATTGAGGTTTTTTTATTTTTATAGCTTCTCTAATCTCTCTGGGTATTTCACAGTCACTATCACCATCACATATCCCTACTGCTATATTCTTGTTATTCAATCATGGAATTACTAGCCATACATAGGTTTCAGAGTAACAGCCGTGTTAGTCTGTATTCGCAAAAAGAAAAGGAGTACTTGTGGCACCTTAGAGACTAACCAATTTATTTGAGCATAAGCTTTCGTGAGCTACAGCTAGCTTATGCTCAAATAAATTGGTTAGCCACACATATTCTTTGGTAAAATTTGGTTCATTTAAGACGTTTACTTCATCTGACATTTTCTTTCACAAATAGTGCCACACCAGTATGACCTATTCTGTCCTTCCAATATATTTTGTTACCTGGTATTATTGTGTCCCATTGCTTATCCTCATTCTACCACGTTTCTTTGATGCCTATTATATCAATATCCTCATTTAATACAAGGCACTCTAGTTCACCCATCTTATTATTTAGACTTATAGCATTGAAGCACTTAAAATTTTTTTAGCTGTCTGCCATCATGTGATGTAATGGAATGGGACTCTTTTTCATTTGACTGTTTCTCATTAGATCCTACCCATATTTTATCATCTTCCATCCTCTCCTCTGTACTAAGATATAGAGAAACTCCATCAATAGATCCTCCCCTAAGGATCCTCCCCTAGTCCAAACCACGTGCTCCTCCGCAGCTGACTGACTTTCCCCCAGCCCTTAGTTTAATTCATTGAATGAGTTTCTCTGCAATGGCCTTATCAATTAATTGAATTGGCCTCATTAGCACTGACCCCCCCCACTTGGTAAGGCAACTCCCATATTTTCATA
This sequence comes from Eretmochelys imbricata, assembly GCF_965152235.1. Lineage (NCBI taxonomy): Eukaryota > Metazoa > Chordata > Testudines > Cheloniidae > Eretmochelys > Eretmochelys imbricata. Next base: position 59,582,328 of record NC_135581.1, read on the forward strand.
TATCTGCTGCTTACTGTATTTTTCACTCCATGCATCTGATGAAGTGGGTTTTAGCCCATGAAAGCTTATGCTCAAATAAATTTCTTAGTCTCTAAGGTGCCACAAGGACTCCTCATTGTTTTTGATTTAGGTGGAGTCCATCCTTCCTGTATAGACTCCACCTTTCCCAAAAGGTTCCCCAGTTCATAGTAAATCTAAACTCCTCCTCCCTACACCATCACCTCATCCATGCATTGAGACCCTGTATTTCTCCCTATCTAACTGGCTCTGCGTGTGGAACTGGAAGCATTTCAGAGAATGCTACCATGGAGGTCCTGGATTTCAATCTCTTACCAAGCAGCCTAAATTTTGCCTCCAGGACCTGCCTCCTATCCTTTCCTGTGCCATTTGTACCTACATGTTAGGAAGTTAAGAATAGGTTAGTTTTTAGTATAAGTAGTATAGATAGAAACAAATCTCATCAGCTATACTAAACTATGTAATGGTGGAACCAAAGAAAAAGCTGGGATTTAAGAGGTGTGCTTTTTGCTCAGCTGTCTTCCCAGCATCCGATTTTATAGGCCCCAGGAACTCAACCCCTGCAAAATTCACCACCACATCTAACTAACCCTCACTCAAACAGTTTCTTTTCCTGGGACTGTTGAGACTCGCATCCCTTTATTGATGCCACATCATTCGCTTCCTCAGGTTTTTGGAAACCGCCATACCCAATTTGCCTTCAGCTGAAGGGGGGCGGGGGAGGTTTAGAATGGATTGGATATTAGGAAAAACTTTTTCACTATGAGGGTGGTGAAACACTGGAATGCGTTACCTAGGGAGGTGGTAGAATCTCCTTCCTTAGAGGTTTTTAAGGTCAGGCTTGACAAAGCCCTGTCTGGGATGATTTAACTGGGAATTGGTCCTGCTTCGAGCAGGGGGTTGGACTAGATGACCTTCTGGGGTCCCTTCCAACCCTGATATTCTATGATTCTATGAAGGGACCTAACCACTGAAAAATGGGTATTGGAAGTTATTCATAGCATAGAATTTCTGGCAACTCTTACCCACAAACCCTCTTTCTGGTTCCTTTTGCAGGGACCACTCTCATAAAGAGATTCTCTGCTGGGAAGTGGACTCTTTTCTCCTATGCGGAGCCATAGAAATGTTTCCACCTTAACAACAAGGGAAGGGGTTCTACTCCCTGCACTACTTCAACCCCCAAAAGAAGGGGGATGATGCTTGATTCTCGACCTACATCAACTGCATATATTCATTTCAAAGGTAAAATTCCATGTGATCTCTTTTTGGCATCAATAATTCTCTCCTGAGAGGAGGGACATGGTTTGCAGTTCTCAACATGAAAGATGCATATTTTTCATAGACATTCATCCATCCCATAGGAGGTTCCTCAGATTCCTTTTCAGACAAGACTATTACCAATTCAGAGTCGTCCCCTTTGGACTAGCCACAGCACCCAGGGTCTTTAGAAATGCTTTTTTCAGTGGTGGCAGATGAGAAGAAAGGGATTCACTGTTTTCCCATACCTTGACAATTGGCATCTGATGACAGATCCTACGAAGAAGTACAGAGGGCAGTGTGATTCCTGCTCAGTCTACTGCCTTCTCTAGATATTTATTTCAACCACAGGTAATCCATGTTGATCCCCATAAGTTCCATAAATTTCATGGGGCAGTGTTGGACTCATCCACAGCAAGAGCTTATTTACCTCTCAAGAGGTTCCAGAACATGGGTGTTCTCATACACCAGGTCACCAGACTTCAGTCAGAATTTGCCTTTTCCTCCTTGGCCACATGGCCTCAGGCACATGTAATGCAACTCGCCAGGCTCCATCATCGTTGTCTGGAAGATTGGCTTTTGTCTGTTTTACTCACCAGAGAGGGCCGGCAACAATAACAAAGTGATAATCCCATCCAAAGTTTTGGACTCTCCTCTGGTTCACAAAGTCAAAAGGTTTGGGTGGGGATCCCTTTCCTCACACTGACTCCTGAGGCAACCATCATTACTGATGCCTCTCTGTTAAATTGTGGAGGGCATATGGGCAATCGTACAGCACAAGGTATATGAACCCCTTGGAAGACCAGAATCTGTATCAATTTACTAGAACTCAGGACGGTCCATCGAGGCTGCAGTGCCTTCTTCCCACTCATCTGATCCTGACCTGTCCAAATAATGTCAAGCAATATGATAATATCTTCTGTGTAAGCAAGCAGGGGGGGATTTAGATCCAGTCCTCTTTGTGTAGAGTCAGTCAACCTCTGGAATTGGTGCTCCAGCCATCATATAACTTTTTCAGCAGCATACTTAGCAGGTGTGCAGAACTCCCTAGTGGACAATCTCAGCCGACATTTTTCCACAAATCATGAATGGAGGGAGTGAGAGCTCATTCCACTAGAGCACAAGCAACCTCTGCTGCATCTCTGAGAGATGCAACTGTAGTAGAGAGATGTAGGGCAGCTACCCTGGAGCTTCTTGCACACTTTCACAAGACATTATGCTTTGTTCCAATCTTCTGTTGCAGATACAGCTGTGGGCACAGCAGTATTACAGTCAGCTATTACTTCTGCATCCTTACACCCACCTCCTGTTTGACCACTGCTTGTTAATTCCCCATGTGTGGAATAAACATAGGGACCATCCCTCAAAAAAGAAATGGAGGTTGCTTACCTAAACTGGAGATTCTTAGAGATGCATGGTCCCTATCTGTATTCCACTACCTGCCCTCCATTTCCTCTGCTGCAGATTATTGGGGTTTGCAGTAAGAATAGGAACTAGAGAGGCATCTCAGTCTGCACTTCCCTTTATGCCTTTGGTTCAGAGCAAAAGAGTTACAGCACATGTGTGGACCAATAGATGCTGCTTGCAAGAAAATTCCAGACTCAGGCACATGGTGTGCATGTGTCCACTACATGTAGAATACAGATAGAGACCGTACATCTCATAGAACCTCCAGTTACAGGTAAGTAATCTCCATTTTCTGATCCTGTCTCTGACCCGTGGTGTAGCTACTGGCTCTGATCATTAGCTTGGAGATTAGTTCCTGGTTCTGGCTTTTACTCCTGGCATGGCTACTGGTACCACAGGCACTGGCTTCCTCCAGGCCCTGAGGGTGCTCAGCCCCCTCCTGCGCACCAGGCCCCGCCCCCACCCTTCTCCCAAGCCCACAACCCCGCCCCGCCTCTTTCTGCCCCCGCCCCACCTCTTCCTGCCAAGTTCCACCCCCTGTCCCTGCTCCTCTCTCTCCCTCCCAGCGCCTTCTGCGTGCTGCGGAACAGCTGATCACGGTGAGGGGGAGGAGTTGATTGGCGGGCCCACTGGCAGACAGGAGGTGCCGGGGGAGGGGGACCTGGCTGCCCATGGGTGCTAAGCACCCACTAATTTTTTCCATGGGTGCTCTACCCCTGGAGCACCCACAGAGTCAGTGCCTATGAGTGGTACCCAACTCCAGCCCTGGCCCTTGGTTTGAATATGCTTTCCAGCTTTTGCTTGACCCACTAGGCCTGATTCTTGCCTTTGCCCACTAGGCCTGACCACCCATGGTCCGGTCTCTAACAGTTCGAGCAACCCATAAAAAACAACCAGGCTTGGGGTCCACTTTTCCAGCATGGGATCTCACCCAGGCCAATTTCTCTGTGGCATGGATGGAAGGGGCCATACAGAATTTGCAGGTGCAGGTGTCCACCCTACTGATGTAGGTGGCATTGCTGGCTGCCCTGGTTCCAGTCCCCTGGGAACCAAAGACCCCTTCGCTAAAAAAAAATTTGATGATCATGGCCACTTCAATGGGATTCCTGAACTGGTGCCAGCTCCTGTTCTTATTATGGCCCCAACTCGTTCCCTACTGACTATGCCTGGGTTGGGCTTGTTATTTATTGACTGGGGAAGACTTGGCTTGCGCATCTCCACTCTTGGAACAGTCCAGTGCCCTCCTAGGTCAGTTGGAGAAGTGTATTCAAGCAGTATCCAGGATCTTTGATGGCCTTCACCATGCCTGAACCAAGAGGGCCCATGCTTCAAGCACTATGGCAGGGGCGTCAAACCATGGCCAAATACACAGATGAATTCCACCTCCTATCTGTGGACACTGACTGGAACAAGGCAGTACAGTGTCACCATTTCTGACTAGGATTGAACAAAGACACTAAAGATGAGCTGGTACAGGTTGAACCTCCATCCAGTCTGGGTGACCTAATGGATTTATGCATTTGACTTGACAACAGTGTGGCCAAATAGCACCATAACTGTGGCTCAGCTCAGCCCCCTAAAACCTGCCGAATCTCAGGCTGTGATTCCTCAGTGGTGCAGTTTACTCCAGGACCTGGAACCCAGGCCACTGGGCCAGGTCCACCCACGTCTACCTGATGCAGAGAAGCACAGACAACAAGTGTTGGGGCTTTGCTTATATTGTGGGAGACCCAGATGCTTTGCAGTATTATGTCTGGCAAAGACTGGGCTGGCCATTGTGTTGGAAAGATGCCAGATCTCAACATCAATACAGGAAGCTGTGTTGGACAGGACTCCTTCCTCCTTTTGAAATTATCTGACCCCACATGTCTTTGTTAGAACAATTGCAACTGCGAGCTAGCATCTGATGCCCCTCCCAACTGCCACTGCAGATTTTTCTGTGTGCCCCAAAATCCACCTGGAAACTCTAATTGACTTGGGGACATTGAGCAATTTTATGGACTGGGACTTTGCTAAGACCCGAGGGATTCTTACTCTGTGCAAGAACTCTCCGAATCTAGTGGAGACCATTGATTGTTCTCTTCTGTCCTCTGGCCCGGTAACCCACCAGGACCTTGCCCCATGCAGTCTCTTCTCTCTAAGGTCATCAGGAAATTCTCCGGTTCAGGTTAATTCAGGCCCACTACTCTGGTTGTCTTTGGTGTGCGATGGCTTGCTGCACATGACTGCTGCATCCGCTGGCAGAAGGAGACAGTATGTTTCTGCTCCCAGTATTGCTGGCAATCATGTCCAGAAGCCAATAAGAGAACAGGTGCTCTCTGCAGCTCATGCCACGACCTGGGTAGTCTCCATCCAAAGGGAAGAAGCCCATGCCAGTTAAAGGTGCCTACACAGTCCTATCTGCTGCTGTCAAGATACTAGTCAACTATCATGACCTCATGGATGTAGTCAACAAAGGAAATGCAGATACCCTGTTCCCCACCCCCAAAGTATGAAGGTCCTATCAATTTCCAGTCCAGAGCTGAGCTTTCCTTTGGCCATGTATACGTCTTCCCAAACCAAAGCTGCAGGCTCAGTATGTCTACACTGCAAATAAATAAATAAATAAATAAAAACACCTCACAGCAGTGACTCTCAGAGCTCAGGCCTACAGACTCAGACTCACTCTGTGGTGCTAAAAATAATAGTGTAGATGTTCCCACTCAGGGAAGTCACTCTTTGAGATGTTCCCACTTTGATGTTCCCACTTTGAGAGTCACCCTCCCCGCTGGGTTTCAGAGCCTGAGCTCCAGCCCAAACAGGAATGTCCACACTGCCCTTTTTAGCACTGTAGCATGAGCTCAAGTCTGTAGGCCTGGGCTCTGAGACTCACTGTTGTGGGATATTTTTATTTTGTTTTTGTTTTTTGCAGGATAGACATATCTTCAGATGCCAGTGAAAGGTATGATATAAGAACCTGAATAGCATTCATGCTTATAAAAGAGCTCTAAGATCCTTGGATGGTAAGTGCTACAGGATGAAGAAGTAGTATTTTTGTTTATTTGCTGGCTGGTAAAAATTAACTGTCTCTCAAGTACCATTGTCAGGCCACAGAATTTATTAGTTTTCTCTCAAAGGCAAAGTTTGTGATGTCAGCCTTTAAGATAGCTATTTGCCACAGTGGAGTTCTGTTGCTGAGTATAAAAGATATAGTAATTTTACTTTGGCAGTCTTAAGCCTGGTTACATTTGTGGTTGGGTTTGTCCTACAGTCTTTAACTGTTGGGTTTTGTGAGCTGATTTTCTCTACATGTATCCATCCCACACTATTTAACTTCAGGATGTACACTTGATATTCAATAGTCTGCCAGAGAAAATAGGTCAGTACTTTATGATCACTGGGTAACCCGAGAGTGTGTTGTAAGTGTTAGGGCATGTCTACACTACAAAATTAAGTCAATTTTATAGAAGTCGATCTTTAGTAAGCGATTTTATACAGTCGATTGTGCGTGTCCCCACTAAGTGCATTAGGTCGGTGGAGTGCATCCTCAATACCGTGGCTAGCATCGACTCACGGAGTGGTGCACTGTGGGTAGCTATCCCATGGTCCCTGCTGCCCATTGGAATTCTGGGTTAAGCTCCCAATGCCTGATGGGGCAAAAACATTGTCACAGGGTGGTTTTGGGTACAAATCGTGTGTCTCCCCGCCCTCCCTCCTTGAAAGCAAATGCAAACAATCATTTCGCGCCTTTTTCCTGGGTTATCCATGCAGGCACCATAGCACGGCAAGCATGGAGCCTACTCAGCTGTGCACTGCTTTTGTGAGCATTGTAAACACCTCAAACATTATCCTGCAGTATGTGCAGAGCCTAGCTAGGAGCTGCCAGCACAAGGAAGATTGTGAGGAGGACATGGACACAGACGTTCCTGAAAGCACAGGATGTGGTGATTGGGATATCATGGCGGCATTTGGACAGGTTGATACAGTGGAATGCTGATTCTGGACCCGGCAAGCAAGCACAGACTGGTGGGACCGCATAGTGTTGCAGGTATGGAATGATTCCCAGTGGCTGCGAAACTTTCACATGTATAAGACCACTTTCATGAAACTTTGTGAGTTGCTTTCCCCCACCCTGAAGCGCAGGAATACCAAGATGAGACCTGCCCTGACAGTTGAGAAGCTATTGGTGATAGCCCTGTGGAAGCTTGCAATGGTCAGTCGGGAATCAATTTGGAGTGGGCAAATGTACCGTGGGCGCTGCTGTGATCCAAGTAGCCAAGGCAATCAATAACTTTCTGCTAACAAGGGTAGTGACTCTGGGAAATGTTCAGGTCACAGTGGATGGCTTTGCTGCAATGGGGTTCCCAAAGTGTGGTGGGGCGATAGATGGAACACATATCCCTATCTTGGCACCGGACCACCTTGCCAAACAATACATAAACCACAAGGGGTTGTTCTCAATGGTGTTGCAAGCACTGGTGGATCACAAGGGCCATTTCACTGACATCAACGTGGGATGGTTGGGACAGATGCATGACACTCACATCTTTTGGAACTCTGGGCTGTTCGAAAAGCTGCAAGAAGGGACTTTCTTCCCAGACCAGAAAATTACCATTGGGGATGTTGAAATGCCAATAGTTATCCTTGGGGACCCAGCCTACCCCTTCCTCCCATGGCTCATGAAGCCGTACACAGGCAGCCTGGACAGCAGTAAGGAGCAGTTCAATTATAGGTTGAGAAATGCAGAATGGTGGTAGAATGTGCCTTTGGACATCTAAAAGGGCACTGGCACTGTTTGCTGAGTAGGTTAGACCTCAGTGAAACCAATATTCCCATTGTTGTTGCTGCTTGCTGTGTGCTCCATAATATCTGTGAGAGTAAGGGGGAGACGTTTATGGTGGGATGGGAGATTGAGGCAAATCACCTGGTGGACAATTTTGAACAGCCAGACACCAGGGCAATTGGAAGAGCACAGCGAGGAGTTCTGCGCATCAGAGACACTTTGAAAAACAGTTTCATGACTGACCAGGCTATGATGTGACAGTTGTGTGTGTTTGTCGTGGATGCAAAGCTGCCCACTTTGGTGAATGTACTTCCCTGTAAGCCAATCCCTTCCCCCCTTCAACCACAGGTAGCACAGGAAATAAAGTCTGTATAGTTCTGAATCCATTCATTCTTCATTTATTAAAAAAAAAAATTGAGATCACTGACAATACAGACTAGTAAAAGGTTGCCTGGGGGGGGGGGCGGGGAGGAGGGAAGGACAAGGCCACTTTGCTTATTGTAGCCACACTACAAATCAAAACTGTTTGAATGACAGCCTTCTGTTGCTTGGGCCATCCTCTGGAGTTGAGTGGCAGGGTGCCCAGAACTCCTCCACCACCACCACCACCAACCCGTGTTCATGGGCATCTTGGTGAGGAGGATATGGAACTTGGCAAGGAGGGCAGGTGGTTACACAGTGGATGCAGCGGGTGTCTGTACTCTAGTTGCCTTTCCTGCAGCTCCACCAGACGCCTCACCATGTCCGTTTGCTCCCCCATTAGCCTCAGCATCTCCTTCTGCGTGTTCTGATCACACTCACTGTATGCTTTCCTGGCCTCTGCCACCGAATGCCTCCATGCATTCAGCTGTGTCCTATCAGTGTGGGAGGACTGCATGAGCTCTGAAAACTTGTCATCACAAGTGTGTTTTTTTCGCCTTCTAATCTGCGATAACCTCAGGACGGAGTTGATATGGGGAGCACAGAAATATTTGCAGCTGCAGGGGGGGAAGGGAAAGTAGAATTTAAGAAGGTAAATTTGAGAACAAATGGGAGACTCTTTCACCGTGAATCAAGCGATTCACAGCAGACAGCACATGTGCTTTAGGTACAAGGTTGCATTTTGCCTTTTATATTGAGCGCCTGCTGGTATGGTGGCACACCACACACGACTGGGCAACAGAATTTGGTTTCCAGATAGCCATTGTAAGCCAAAAGGTATGCGGGGTTGGCTTCTTCCGCTTTCATAACATGTGGGAATGGTTTCAAACTGCAGTGCCCTCCTTTCCCATAGCAACCAATGCTGGTTGGTTTTGCCATTGAAAAGGAGAGCCTGCAGTTGCCGATTAAAAGGAGGGGCTGTAGGTTTTGGGGTGGATGTGCAGCACACCCCTCCCAGTGGGGCTATTCTCCAGGATGATCCCCAAGCACAAACAGCCCAGCATGACTGGGGTCTAATGTGCTGGGGATGATCAAACTGAGGGTATCATAAATATAAAAGGAAGGGTAACAACCTTTATGTATGCAGTAATATAAAATTCCTCTTGGCCAGAGGTACAGAGTCCCCTTACCTGTAAGGGATTAATCAGTTCAATTAACCTAGCTGGCACCTGACCAGAAGGACCAATGGGGAAAGAAGATACTTTCAAATTGGGGGTGGCTGGGGGAAAGGCTTTGTTTTTGTGCTCTGTGTGTGTTCTCTCCAAGACAAAGAGAGAGACCAAGCAAGTAATCCAACTCCTACTGAATGATGCATCTAAATTACAGGAATAGTAAGTAATAGCAAGGAAATGCGTTAAATTGTTAAATGCTACTTTTGTTTTAGCTTGTGAATTTTCCCTATGCTTAGAGGGAGGGTTTATCCCTGTTTTTTGTAACTTTAAAGTTTTGCCTAGAGGGGAATCCTCTGTGTTTTGAATCTGATTACCCTGTAAAATTACCGTCCATCCTGATTTTACAGAGGTGCTTCTTTTTACTTTTTTTTCTTTATAATAAAGTTCTGGGTTTTTTAAGAATCTGATTGGATTTAGTGTCCTAAAAACCCAGGGATTTAGTCTGTGCTCACCTGTACCAATTGGTGAGGATATTATTCTCAAGCCTCCCCAGGAAAGGGGGTGTAAGGGCTTGGGGGGATATTTTGGGGGAATAGGAACTCCAAGTGATCCTTTCCCTGAATCTTTGTCTCAATCACTTGGTGGTGGCAGCATACCATCTGTCCAAGGACAAGGCATTTGTGCCTTGGGGAAGTTTTAACCTAAGCTGGTAAAAATAAGCTTAGGGGGTCTTTCATGTGGGTCCTCACATCTGTACCCCAGAGTTTAGAGTGGGGAGGGAACCCTGACAGAAGGGATTGCTATTCCCTTACAAAAATTCCCCTATTTCAACCAGGTGACCATGAATGATATCACTTTCTCCTGAGGCTAACACAGAAAGATAAAGACCGAATTTTGCATGAATGTGACCAAAACCCAGGACCATTTGCTGCCATGCTTTGTGTTGCAGTGATTCCAGACTACTTGCTACTGGCTTGGCATGGTAAAGTGTCCTACTGTGGAGGATGAAATAAGGCAGCCCTCCCAGAAACCTTCTGCAAAGGCTTTCAGAGTACCTCCAGGAGAGCTTCATGGAAATCCAAAAGTTCCTGGGGCTTTTCCTGTGTACCTGACTAGTGCATCGGAGTTCAAAGCACTGTCCAGAGCAGTCACATTGGAGCACTCTGGGTTAGCTCCCAGAAGCTAATACCATTGAATTGCACTGCATCTGCACTACCCCAAATTCAACCCAGGAAGGTCGATTTTAGCACTACTCCCCTCGGGGAGGAATACAGCAGTCGATTTTAAGAGCCCTTTAGGTCGGCGGAACGGGGTTGGTTGTGTATGCTCCTTGCTTATAAAACCGACCTAACGCGGCTAAATTTGACCTAACCTTGTAGTGCAGACCAGGCCTTATAGTAGAGGCAGAGTGGATGAAAATTATAAATTTATGGTAAGTTCCAATATGTTGTTCTGATTTGAGTTTCAGATAAAACTGTGACTGAAATTTTTCCCTTTTATTCATTTCTGGAAGAAATTAAGTTGGTGGGTGCATTGCAGGAGGTTGTATGTTGTATTGTTCTTGCCTGTTGGGTTCCAACACCAATTCTGAAACTCTAAATTTTAAAAAAATTATTCATAGTTTTTATTGGCTAAAACTAGCCACATTAAATTGATGTTTACTATATATGCCAGATGAAAGCAACGGTGGAAAACCATTAATTGTGAAACATTTCATCCTCTGGAGTTTTATCTAATTGTTTGTGTCTGCAAGCTACCATAAAGCTAAATGCATCTACTTACATAAAATAGTGCACTGTTTTGATGAGGTGCATTTACTATTCTAATGGTTATTTTAGAGGTCGAAGCTTTAAATGACCTCCACATGGATAACCCCCTGATACTTGCAAAGTAATATGTTTGCTTTTCAATTTAGTCAAGTTTAATTCCATATCCACTTAGAGAACTACTGGGTAGTTTACAAAGGTGCTAGCTATATCACACAATATCAGACCAGTTCTATGAGCAAAACCTGTCAACATGGATTTGTCAAATAAGAACCAACCCTTCATTCTTTTAAGCACTTTTTAGTAGTATTGATAGTTACATATGGAAAGTTGTTAATTTCCCATGAGAGTGAATTTAATTTTTTTTAATTCACTTAATTTTCATAGGGTTGGGCATTTAATTTAAAAGGTATTGCAGAAACACTCTTCTTCAAGGTTGTTTCTATATTATTGATGCAAAATTACATAGGTGTGGTACACGTTATGGGCACATTCTGAGGCTGCAAATCAAAACAGAGTGCACCTAGCAATCAGAAAGTGCTATGTGACATTGAAACCTCACACTGATTGTGTATTATGGTTTAGAAAATGGTTATTTTCAGTTTGGCAAACAAGTTCCACTCAGATAGAGTTATGGAGAATTAATATTCTCTTCTCCTCCTTCAGTTGCAGGAAGGAGGAAAGTGGCAACTTAGATTACTGCCTTGTTTTACTATGGTTACAAAATAAGCAGAAAAAAGAGTTTTAAAAATAGAGAACTTAAATAATAATTTTATTTTTCAGGTTACCCTGGCTTTCCCCTAGCAGAACTGAAGATGTAAGATAGAGTGGCTATAATTTACATAAATGTTTGTCTTAGGTTTTCAGTAGGAACTTCAAGGAAGCATACTGACCTGCAGTTCAGTGGAGAAAACTGAAGGAGAGTTAGAAGGGAGTTTATTTCTTGCTCCCTGACATTTGTTATTGTGGATGAGTTAAGTAGAAGATTCTTCAAGGTGGGCCCAAGCATTACCAATGCAAGATGCTCCATTTGGACACTCTACGGCACTATGAGTATTCACAAAATTCATCTAATGCAGGCTGCTATAGATAGTGTAGGTGTACAAAAGGGGTATCTAAGTTTCAGGTCTGAACTGGTTTTGAGGTCATAGGTTCCTTTAGTATAAACTTCAGTTTTGTCCCTTGCAGATATTCATAGTGATTGTTGCTGCTCCTGTGTTGATATGTCTATAGCCTGGTGGCTTCCTGGCAGAGGTGATTTCTCATAGTTCGCAAGAAGACCTAGTTGGGAGAACATGGAGAGGATGTACTCTAGGGCTGTTGCAAGTCTCCTGCTGGGAACTGCCTCTGAACAGCCAATTGTCTAGATATGGGTAGACATGAATGTCCTTTCTCCTTAAATGTGCTACCACCACTGCCAAGCGTTTTGTGTTTATTTATGGGAAAACAGGAAGTTTTACAAGACAAAGAAAATTCACTTTTTTTTCATTCTCCAGCTCTAAAAAGTCCTAAACTTAAGTCTCCTAGAAGCAAAAGAATGCTGACTTCACTAGTGAATTTACAAAATTCTGAATTCCGTCAAAAAAATTTCATGCAATCCTTGCTTTAAAATTGGGGAAGAAATACTTGACATAGAATGAATGGGTATGCAAAGGTGTAATCTGTGGATATTATTTAATCTCTCATGCATACTTCAAAGATTTTAAAATTAAATTAAGTATTTATTAAAAGAAAGTTTTCAAAAACCTGTGGATTAGAAATATTATTTTCTCAAAAAATAATAATTTGGCTGCTGTTCCTGAGATCTGTCTAAATTTTTAGTAACTCGTGTGTTTTAGATATTAAGTCACAATGTAACTTTTTTCATTATGATTAGGTGTACAAATGTCTTCAGGAAATGAAGAGGAATACAATTCAGTGTCTCAAAAAATGGACGCAGACTTCTGGGTTATTTTCCATCATTCACTTCTTATCTACAGCAATGTATATTTCTTTCAAAATGTTCAATTTTGAACTACTGGACTCTGAATGGTGCTGATCACTTAAAGCAGATCAGGTGATTCTTGTTCCTATTCCTTTAAACTGTCCATGTGTTAGCCAATACATATTTGTTAGACGTAGTATAGGTGCCCGGTATTAATATAATATACATTTTACTTTGATATATATAAGTGTTGTGTGTTGGGAATTTATGCTCTCCCCACAATTCTGTTCACCCTTGTCAAGTATCCTACAACACTGAAAAGCTGACGTCAGCTTTGGAATTAGAAAATAAGAAACTTTTCAAAGCAAAGATGCATGAATATTTTGTACCAAGTATAGTTAGGGAATACTTTCATATCTCATCAACACTTGGAATGTAGTATTCAAAATGAGATATGGAAAAGCAGAAGGCGGTGCCACAAACAACCTGGCACATACAAGCAGGTTAAACTTACACTTCAAGTGATGTTTAAAGAATTTTGCAACTTGTAAAATCATACTATAAATATTACTAACTGAAATGTGTATCTTTGAAGCACACCTTCTTCTCTGTAAGATGAACATGCTGTGAGATAAAAATTGCTTCACGGAAGGAGGGTATGTTTGTCTCCTTTTCATACTGTATTGCTTTGGCTTTAGACAATATATTTGGCTTTGTTCAGTTAATTGGTCTCTTGGACATTTTTAAGAATGAATCACTAGTGTATTTGAACAATAGTCTACAACTTTTAGTGAATACATGTATATATTCATTGTGGAGGTCAAGTAGAAATGATCTTGGTTCTATTTTATTTTGTATGGAGTTTAACAATAATTGCAATAATTATTTTGGATTTACACCAGTAGAAATTATGACAGAATCCATCCAGGAATGTTCTAATCACATTATTTTTGGAAAATCAGCACATAAAAGTATTGATTGTATCCATTGATCACTATTTAATTGGGACTTTTTCTATTACTTCAGGATTTTTTTTGAATTATTGCTATGATCTAGGTTTCTTTTGTTATCATCTACTTGTTCTGCAGTGCTTGTTACTTCAAAAATTAAAGCATCAGAGTTACTTTGGATTTGCATTGGTGTAACTGACAGCAGAACTTATCTGTCGGAGTCTTGTTAATATTTGGATCTAAAACAGCTAACACTAAGGTAATACTTTGTGACTACAAATGTGAGTTGAAATTTATATAAATTAGGCTTCTTGTATAGTATGAAAATAAAGTTTTTCCCAGTTTGTGTATACTCCAGCCTCTTTAAATGTGGTAAAATGGGCTTTAACAGCCCTAGTTCTAGCTGGAGGAGGATTTTCCTCTGGCATAGAAACTGATGAAGACAGCCATAAGGCTGCCGTCAGGGAACCCTGGCATAGGAGGTGAGGCTGGGGGCAGGAAGGGTGTATTGGGGATAGAGCTGCTGCATACAGCACTGAAGAGATTCTCCACTATGGGCAACTCTGGGAGGCTGCTGTAATTTAGACACTCCATTGAGGCAGGGGTGCATTTCAACCCCCTGGAGCAGCCCAAGATTGGAAGGCTGCAAAGGAAGGCTGTCTAACTTACCTCTTTTCCCTGGGCTGCAAGTTATATGCTGCAGCTCTGAGAGGCATAGCACATAATCTCACCCTGGGCCTTTAATATGTCTGTAAATATATTTGTTAGATGTTCTTTCTTCTGCTGGCTTTTCTCCTCTGCATATGCCTATAATCTCAGAATGTATTTAAATGCATACATCATACCTTCGCTGTGGGTGTATAATCAATTTAAGTTGTTGGCTTGGGAGTTAGTGGTAAAGCAAACAGAGAAACAGACAGCAAATCCGTGCTTTCTAACACATTTTGTAACAGAAGCAATGGAATCATGCGAATGGAGAAGGTTTTGATAACATTTGGTGTACGGTATGCGGTAGAGTGATCCTGTACTTCTAGTTCATGCACTTAATGTAGCCTCTGGAATAGAGCAATTTTTGCATTTTTATAGATCTGGCTTGGGAATATCAGAAGCTGAAGGGAGGTTGGTGCCTAAAGAGCTCCAACTGCCCTAGGATCCTCTGAAAATCCCTAGGTGCTTATGCTGGAGGGAAAGTATTCCCTTTCCATTCAGGTGACTTTCACTCTATTTCCTTTCTGAGATGAGACATACTGTGCACTCTCTCAAGATGATAAAGGCCAGTCCTTCTGGGCAGGCTTGGGTGGTGGAATCAAAGAGAAGCTCTTTGATATCTGCGTCTTTGCTCTTTTATGATAATAAAGTGAGATGAACTTTAACTGCCAACTACTGGGTTATTTGGCACTGTACCAACCCACCTCAGAGGTAATGAATTACTATTATTCATTTTCCTTGAATAACACTGCTAAATTTAAATACTATTTAAACTGGTGTTCAAAAGTTCAAATCTTTTCAATGGTCTTTAATCCACTAAGGTCAGTGGGCTAATATTTGGCACAACAGCAGAGTTTAAAGGTGAGCTATTTTTTCTTAGCGTCTAGACCTGGAGAATTCAAAAGTAGCGTCCGTTGGTCCACACATATGTCCTGACTTGCCTCATGGTTTTGTCCAAGGTGAAAAAGGGCAGGGTGGAATGACCATCTCTTCAGTTCCTTCTCCCCCTCTGCTACAGATCTGTTGGATTTACAGTGAAGGAAGTTGGGAGATGGAATACAAATAAGGACCACACATCTCAAAGAACCTCCAGTTATAGGTAGGTAACCTCTTCTTCTTTGAGTGATGGGTCCCTTTTGTATTCCACTGAGGGTGATTAACAAGCAGGACCTAAGTTGTGGGAGAGTGTGCGGATGAAAATAGAAGGGTTGAGCGAGGGTGGAAATGGAAGGACAGACACACCAAAGGAGGCATCCACCACCAAGCCTTGCACCAAGGCGTAATACATAGCAAAGGTGTATACTGAACTCCATATGGCCGCTTTACAGATATCTCAAAGCAGTAAATCCATGGAGGAAGGCCATGGTTGAAGCTTGGGCTCTTGTGGAATGGGCCTGTACCCCAGAGGTTGGCAAGAGGCCAGATAATTGATAGCAGAGTGTAATGCACCCCAGAATTCACTTGTAGATCCGTTATGTAGAAATGATCTGTCCCTTAACTCTTTCAGCTATTGCAACAAACCATCTAGGAGATCTCCTGATCAGTCGTGTCCTCTGCAGGTAGAAGGCCAACACCTGATGGACATCAAGAGAGTGGAGTCGCCATTCCTCTTCAGAGCCGGGGGCTTTTGGGAAGAAAGCAGGCAAGTGAATGGATTAATGTTAAAATGGGAGATGGCCTTTGGCAAAAATTTGGGATGCAAGCATAGGAAGACTTTATCTTTATGGAAAGTCATGAAAGGAGGGTCAGCCATCATAGCCCCAAGTTCACTATCTCATTGAAGTGATAGCAGCAAGGAAGGCAACCTTCATGGAAAGGAGGGACATAAAACAGGATGCCAGTGGTTTGAATGGTGGCTTTGTAAGTACAGATAGAACCACATTGAGGTCCCACTGAGGAGCGATGGGTTGTACAGGTGGGAAGGTTCTGATGAGGCCCTTCAGTGGATGGGTAAAGACAAAGTGAAAGGTGCTAATTACTGTAGGTGGACCTTGAGAGAGCTGAGGGCAAGACCTGATGACTTCAAGAACAGGAAGTAATCCAGAAGGAGGGGAATCCCCTGCTGCTTCTGGGGAAGGTCCCTTGCGCTCTTCCCAGGAGGTGAAGTGTTTCTACTTGGCTTGGTAACAATGCATAGTGGATTCCTTCCTGCTGATGGAGAAGATGTTTTGCACACCTGATGAACATGCCCGTTCTAGAGAAGATGCCCATCCAAATACCACACTCTGAGGTGATGCACCTATGGTTTTGGATGGCCATTGTGCTGCGTCAGGAGGTCAGGGAGAGTGGGAATGGGCAGAAATACAAAGCAGGTTGGGAAATCAAAACTGTCTGGGCCAGTAGGGGGTGATCAGAATGACTGTCGCTTTGTTTCATCTGATCTTGTGAAGTACTCGTGGTAGTAGCGGTAGAGGAGGAAAGGCATAGTTGAGTTATTCCGACCAGGGAAGGAGAGCATTCCCCTGACACCGGTGCCCTAGACCTCCTCTGGACCAATATGTGATGCGTTTTCTGTTCACTGGAGATACAAAGAGGTCTCTGGTCGGAATTCCCCATTTGTCAAAGATGTCCTGTACTACAGTGCTGTGGAGTTCCCACTCGTGGTCAATCACAAACTGCGTTCTGAGTGGGTCTGCAATCATGTTCAATGTCCCTGGGAGACAGGCTGCAGATAAGATGATTTGGTGGGAATGCACCAATTCTAAAGAGTGACTGCTTCTGAGCACAGAGCTGTTGACTTTGTGCCCCCCTGTTTGTTGATGTAGCAAACAGTCGTGGTGTTGTTTGAAACAATGACAATATGATGGGTGTGGATGAGTGGGAGAAAGGCCTGACATGCCTTCCTTACAGCTCAGAGCTCCAGCATGTTTATGTGCATTCTGGACTCTTGAAGAATCCATGTTTCCTGTGCCATGTTTGCCCATATGTGCTGCCCAACCCAGGAGGAAGGTGTTGGTGATAATAGTCTTTTCTGGGGAGCAGACCTTACATGGGGATGAGAGATGAGATTATCTTGGTGGGGACTGTCAGCATGAGGTCCGTGATGTGATGAGTGGGTGAGTAAACCATCTATAACCACATCTGGAGGCAGCGAAGCCATAAAGCCATGTGGCCCAGGAGGGATAGGCAAGTCCTGGCCAGGACCAATGGATTGTTGACTCTGCGAGTTATGAGTTCTTGCAGAGTCTAGAACCTGTCCCGTAGTAGGTAGGCTCATGCTGTGACTGAGTTGATGGTGGCCCTTATAAAATCTCAGGCATTGTGTGGGGTTTAGAGTTGATTTTTTGACATTGATGCTGACTCCAAGGGAAGAAAGGAGGACAAGCAACATGGAGGTTGAAACTTGGGCCTTGCATCTGGATCATGCCGCCAGGAAACAGTCATCGAGATATGGGACAATGAGGAGCCGATAATGCATGATGTAGGCTGCCACAATGGCAAAAACCATGGTAAAAACTCAGGGAGCCGTGGTGAGTCCAAAGGAAAGAACTCTATATTCGAAATGGTGTGAGCCAACCATAAACCTCAGAAATTTGTGGGCTAGATGAAAATAGGCATCCTGCAAATGAAGAGACATAAACTACAAGCCTTTTTCTAATGAGGGGATGATCGATGCTAGTGTGACCATATAAAACTTGGCATTGTGTATGAATTGATTTGAGAAGATGGAGGTCCAGGATCGGTCTCCCCCGCCCTTCTCCTTGGTTATCAGGAAATAGGTTAAATAGATCCCTTGATATTCTGAAGGAAAACGCTGTATACCTCCTCTTTGCAGCAAGGAGCTCACCTTTTCAGAGAGGATGCTGTCATGAGAGTGGTCCCTGAAGAGGAATCGCAGGCGAGTCTGCGGCTGAGGTAGTGTACTGAATTCGGTCATACAGCTAAAGTAGATGACATTTAGAACTCATTTGTCCATTGTTATTGCACTCTGAGTGCTAGATGACCCCTAAAAGGAGGTGGTCGTATGGCAGAAGGCAATGTGGTCGACAGCTCCCTAGAGTTCTTCAGAAATATCTTTTCTGTGGGGGTTGCATCTGGAAGGAGGAAAGCTGGGAAGGCAGTCCCGGAGTGTGTGATCTGTGAGTCCTCTGTCTCTTCCACAGCAGTTTGTAGGGCCTCTGATGGAAGAACTGGGTGGTCCTGTAACGTTGTGCACTGTGTGGTGGAATCTACACTTCGGTGCAGGTGTGTAAATTTCCTCCACATACTCAAGGATTCCAGAACTACTCTGCATTCCTTGAGTATTGTCTGTTTTCTGGTTAAAGACATGGGATTCATTGAAAGGGAGGTCTTCGTTGGTATTTTGTACCTCCCTGGGGAAACCAGAGGAGTGGAGCCACGATTCCTTCCACATGACTATGCCCATAGCCATGGATTGTGAGGAATTATCTGCTGCAGCCACAGCTGATCAAAGCGTTGTCCTCGCCACTAGTTTACCTTTGTCTATGATTGCCTGAAAACAGGTCCTGTTTTACTGTGGTAGTTTCTCAGCAAATTTAGAGTAATTCAGGAAATCGTACTTAGCAAGCAGTGCCTGGTAGGTCAAGATCCTCAACTGAAGTCCCGCAGAAGAGAAGACCTTGTGTCCCAAAAGAGACAATCTTTTGCCTTCCTTATTGGATGGAGTAGAGCATGGATGTTGCTGCCTGGACCACAAGAAAGTTGGAGGGAGTGAGAAAAAAGAAACTCAGACCCCTTAACAGGTACATAATAGCGCTTCTCTGCCCCTCACACACACTGTGTATGTCTGTCTCTCTCTCACATACACTGTCTTTCACACGCACCTCCCTACACATACTTGTGGTGTTGTTGTTGTTGTTGTTGTTTGTTGTTAGTTCTTGATACTTCCTGCAATGCACATATATTCTCTGTAATATTATTCTTTCAAAGTGCTATTACTTTAATTTTTTGTGTGATCTATGCATTTCATAATTTTTATTTCTCTCTTATGCTTAAATTTAATTCTTTGAATAGTGAGTTCTGAAATGCCTAACCTGTCCTGTCCGGAGTAATTAATTATCCCCATGTTAACTTTTTAAAAATATGTATTATATCTAGGTTTTGTTTCTACTGGTGGTGCACATTCACCCATTACCTGGATATTGGTGCACATGACAAAATTAATTCCACACATGGATAAAAAAATTAGAGGGAACATTGGTTGCAAGTAACTTAAAGTTCAGTTGCACCCAAATACTTTGCAATGAGTATTTACCTAGCTGGGTAGGGACAATCTACAAGGAGGGGATTGTTACCCCGGAATTAGACATTCCTGTGTAATACCCCAGAACTTGACAGTACTGCAGTCAGCTATTTTGTATGTTCAGCCACTGCCAGCTGAAAACCAAACATCACATAGCTAGGAATAATCTTAGGCCTTTGTCAGACAAGGTCAGACAACTGCATACTTGCATACTTGGTTAGTCTCTAAGGTGCCACAAGTACTCCTTTTCTTTTTGCATACTTGCAGTTTGTTAATCAGAATGGGAGGACGGGGACAGAACATTATGGAAGAAAGTGAGTGAATAGTGACCTTAGTTTTAGGTGCCCCGACGTACTGTTGTTATGGCTAAGAATACTAGTAATGTTTTAAAATAATGAGTAGTTTGTTGAAATTAGAAAAATTGGTGATTCAGTAGAGGTTATGTGCTTTGTTAAAGTTAGCTATAAAAAATTAGGTCAAAGTAAATACCGCGGAGCAGTCCGAGGGAGCTTTTTTTTGGGCAAGGAGCTGACTTCTAAACTCCACATTAGCTGGAAGGGAAAGGGGGCCTCTGGAAGCCTGGCTGGTGATCACTCTAAACTATCTCAGACTGCGGGTAACTATATCTGGGATGTCCTAAACCTATTGCTCGCGTGTGTGTGTGTGTTTAATATCTAATAAACAGTAGTTTTAGTAAAGAGGACACTTGCTTGTATCAATCATTTATAGATGGACGTGCTGTGTTTCCATTGATTTATTCCAATAACCACCCGGAGTGAAACAGCTAAGTTACCACTGTGTTGGGTTCTGAAAAGCCTGGGTAACAGTTTTCCTGTATGGGAATGAAATATACAGAGGAAAGATTCTGCATCTTTTGCCTTCTTTTTGGGCTGCACAAGGATGGCAGCAGCATCTGGCCAGTTAATGGAAGGAACAACTGAGAACGCTGAATAACTTTTTCATAATATCTTCCATGTTAAGGCAAAATTTTAATTTTCTGAGCAACTTGGAAATGTTATATGACATGAGGTTGTGGACTTCTTAATGTGCACATTGATTGCTCTATTTCCAAATCTGCCAGTGATGCAGTACAGGTAGGAGACTTGGCATTGCCATTGATTCGATACAGAGATGTATTGTAGGCAAAGACAAGAAGATGAAGAAGGAGAGCTTGCATTTAGTGTGTGGAAAAAAGAGGGGATGCCAGTGTGGAGACCGAATAAGGGAGATGTGGTCAGAGCAGCAGGGAAGGAAGATGAGCATAGTAGCTGCATTTCTGAATGGACTGAAGAGGGGAACGATGGAGAAAGCTATTGAAGTTTCAGGCTGAGGTTGCAGAAGTTGAGATGGGGAAAATAAGTGAATGGACTAATATGTTGGAAGTAAGGATAGAGAAGAAAAAATGAATGTTTGAAATGTTGTAAAGAGAGAAATGGGAAGCAGCAAGCAGGGAATCATAGAGGTAGAGAGGAAAAGGTTATTCTTATAGCTCCAAAAACCTTTCTGTTCAGGTTAAGTTGTTCTTTCCACAGTTTCTAGGAAATGGTTCTCTCATTGTTTTGTATTACACTTTAGCAACCCATTGGAAGGTTGCAGCATAAATGGCCATTCCTAGAGTTCTAAAGATATGTCTCAAGCATATGGAGTACAAACACCAATTGTACCCCATTCCTCTCAATCCATCCGAAAGGCCAGGGACTTAAGGGCCTCAAAGTTGCTGCAGGCAAGATTTCAAAATCCTGTACCGATTGGTATGGTAGGCATCTGGAAAACTATTTATGAAGAAGGAGTCAAATGTCCCTCTACAGTCTTCCTAGTTGCATTGTGGGGGTAAGTGTACGAGACTCATCTGAGGAAGATTTGCAAAGGAAGTTTCCATTCCTGTGGAGAGGCAGCTATTGGTAGGATGGTGCTGCTGGGTTGGTTCCCAAATAATTCCTTAAATTACAAAGCTCTTTTGCTATATAGGGGAACTTCTATTTTGCCTATCATTCTGTTTTAATAATACTTAAAATTCTGCTTATGCTTTTCCTCTCTACGTCTATGATTCCCTGCTTGCTGTTTCCCATTAGTGATGAATGAGGAAAGAAGCTGTGCAGCAGAATAGGAAATTTCTTACCTGATCATTTTCTTTCTGTTAGCAGGTTCTTTCATCATTTAACCTAGCCTGGTAAATGACTGGAATGCAACTTGTTAACAAATTGAAATGTTCCTTTGAGGGAAGACTTGGATGCACAGTTGCTTAAAGGGTACTTATATAGTCTATCAAGTTGTTGTCTTAATGCTAATAATTGGTTGCTGGAGTATTTTTTTAGATTTGGAAGAACTCTTCTAGCACCCTGAGCAGAAAAGCTGGTCTTAGTCCTGGAGCCTCCAGCAACAATCTTGGACTGCCGCTGAAGTCCACAGGTGGGAGGGTATAACCCATTAGTAGTGATAGAAAATTATTAGGTCAGAA
This sequence comes from Eretmochelys imbricata, assembly GCF_965152235.1. Taxonomy (NCBI): domain Eukaryota; kingdom Metazoa; phylum Chordata; order Testudines; family Cheloniidae; genus Eretmochelys; species Eretmochelys imbricata. The sequence continues at coordinate 59,604,313 of NC_135581.1, forward strand.
ATTTCTCATTCTCTCAAATATAAGACGACCTATTTGATGTACATGTTAGTACTCCTTTTTCCCAGGGCCTAGATGTCAGGGGTGAGCATCTGCAGTCCAGCTCAATGGTTAGAATTGGTCTGAGAGCTTTCCAGAAACGGGGGCCAAAGGTCAGAGTCAAAGTCAGGAGCCAGAAACCAGAGCCAAGTTTCGATGCCAGGAGCTGGAAACGGGGGTTAAAACCAGGAGCCAGGAATAAAGAAGGGAACATGGGGCTGGAGCAGGACAGTCACAAGGCGGGGGCAAGAGCAATCACAACTGCAAGCAGAATTGTTGAGCAGTCGGCATCTGGCTGTTGCTGCTGAGCTCAAAGGCAGGCCTACTGGCTCTCTTCAGCCAATCGGGCAGGTCAGGTAATCAAACAGTCCTATCGGCACAACCCATCTATGTTCATTAATCAGCCTGGAGGCTGGCTTGGCTAGTCCTCAGGCTCAGCTGAAGGTGCTCAGTCCTGACACTAGACAGCATAGCATTTGAAGTGTGCACATCATTTGCCCCTGAGGTCATGGTACATCTGGTATGCTGCCAAAGCTGTAGGAAAGTTTCTAATGTACCATTATGCTGAGACCAATGCACAAGTGGAGGAGTTGGTCTGTCACACCCTAAATCCAGATTTAGGGGGATAGTCCTACAGTGTAAAGCTGAGAAGAGCACTCAGTATAGTAACATTTTAAGTCTGCTTTTCACTAACCGATCAGAAAATTGAATTTGCTTGGATATTGATATAATCAAGAATCTGTTGGGAGTTTCTCTCTCATTTGCAGTCTATGTATACAGCCTGGGTTCTCCCTTTCTTTGATATTACAGGAAACTATTCAAGGGTGGTTTGTACAGCAAAAGCTAGCTTGTCCAGTGATACATCAGGATAAGCCAGCTATTAAGATCAACCATTGTATGATTGAATCCTGAACTCCTGATACTAAACCCTTGTCTTACGTGTACAATCCTCCTAGTGGGTGCAGTTAAAAGGGTATAAAAGTGTTCACAGTGGCATCGTCTATTTTCCTTCCCATATGGGTATAAGCTATACCAGTATGAGCATTTTTATACTGGTATAACTATCCTCATGCTAGGGGTTGTGTGTGTATAACTATTTTGGTAAAAAAATCACACCTCTAGCTGACATAGTGATACTGATACAAAGTCTTTGTGTAGACAAGGCCTTATTCATTTGACTCCTCTAAACAGTTGTCTGGGGAGCCACTTACCAACCCTCTTCAATTGCACTTCATTTACTGTGACTGAGGTAACATTTGTAAAGACAGCAGTGAATCTCATAGGTTATGTTAGGAGAAACCTGCAAGGAATCCCATAGCACAGAGCAGCAAAATTCTAGCCTCCTGCTGACTTCTGAAGGACTGGCAGACTTGTTTTTATTCTTCTGCACTGTTGTAAAAAAACAACAACAAAATGCAACCCCCCAAGAACAGGTGCAAGATCAGTTGGTGCTAGCCAGGATATACTTAATCACAAAACAACCCCCACATAGGTAGAAACCTTCATGTTGATTTTTACTGTTGTGAAGAGACAAAAAGAAACAATCCCTTTGGCCTTAAAAGTTTTTCTCTTTCACCATGTTTTCAACTCTGTTGTGTATGTACCCAGATATTATAAAACAGGATTTGGAATTCTATATGCTTTATATTGGTACAACCTGTAATACCTATATTATTTGGTATTCGTCTAATGTGCTTTAATTCCACTAATGTCATAAAATATCCTGAGAGACAAGATGGGTGAGGTAATATCTTTTATTGGACCAACTTCTGTTGGTGAGAGAGACAAGCTTTCAAGCTTACACAGAGCTCTTCTTCAACCCTGGGCTCTCAAAAGCTTGTGACTCTCACCAACAGATGTTGGTCCATAAGAAATATTATCTCACCCACTTTGTCTCTCTAATATCCTGAGATCAATAAGGCTATAACAGCACTGAATAAAATAGCCTGAAATATCACCACTATTGTGGCTTGCATTGAGACTAAATAAAGACCAGAATAGCACACAGCCTCAATTTCCCAATACAAATAAATTCATCAAAAATAAAAAGATGATTAAAGCTTTGCAACTTCAGTAATTGTTACTCTCAGTCCCTTCCTTCTTGCTCAGGATTAATATATTTAATGTGACTAGTTCAAACAGATAAAGATGCAGATTCACAGCCCCTCTCTGTGGCTGAATACAGTGGACCAAATGCATGTCTGGTGTAACTCCATTGACTTGAAATGGAGTTCAACCAAGAATGAATCTGATCCATTCTGTCAGCTTTATAGAACAAAGAATATAGAACCATGCTTAAGAATCGTCGTGAATTATAAACAGTGTACAAGTAGATAAATTGTACAAAGGTCAGTTTTTAGATTCAGGCATGCTGTGCACATGAGCTTAATAATAATACCACTATTTGTATGTCTATAGCACCTTTGATCCAAAGGCATTTGATAACCATTAATGAGCTCAGGCTCACAACGTCCCTGAAGTAGATTAGTAGTTTGCAGAAGGGGGAACTGAGACACACACAGACTGAGGATTTTAGGTCAAGAGTACACAGGAAGTCTGGGTCAAAGCCAGGTATAGAACACTGACATCTGCCACTCCTGTGTGTTAGCCATAGAATACTGACCAAAACTTATGTTCGCCTTATTCCTTGTACTTTGGTTTGGCAGGGGTGAAGGTATTTACCTTTTGACAGGGAAACTTGTTCAGAAGAAACGCAGTCCTGTTATGTTGCTTTTATTTTTTGTCTCCTCCAGTGAGCTTCTCTCTACTTTGTCTCACTTTTTGTCAACTATGGCTATATTTTTAGAAGATGACAAAAGGTGAAACTTTTCTGGATCCTGGCTTCTTTCCCCTGCTGTGGCCAGAACCTTCCAGCAGTTATCAGAGGCAGTCTAGACCCATGACTCAGGCTTCAGGGCTTTATTAATCCTTTCTACTGCTGCTCAGATGAGCACTTCCAAAGCTGTAGAGATACTAAAATTCTACTAGAAACTCTCAGTGAATCTCAAGGTTCCTGACGTTGTCCAGGCTCCTTGCACTAGCCAAAGCACTGAAATCCTAGAAATATCTATCCAGGGTGGGTTTGTTTGGGTGGGAGGTCAGTCCCAGAAAGGAAGTCATCAGCCAGCAAATTTGCCAGCAAATTTTCCATTTCTGCCTGTACCATTAAACTGCACTAGTATGGTTGAATTTGTAACTTCTGTGCCTAAACACAAAATATCCTTTAGTCTGCTTGACTTAGATGGTCTCCACCGACACAAGCTGAAGGGAGAAAAATTAGCCCAGAATTGGGCAGTGCACGTGGAAGGGTCAGCAGCAGTTCTTCCATGCCCCCCCCTACCCTTGGAATCTGCTGCTTGGGACTGATGAAAAGTTGGGACTCTGGAGATTGTGATGAGGTGTTAGGGTGGGCAGGAGACTGAACCGGGTGGAGCCAACATAGGCAGCATGTTCCCAGTGGACAAATTAAAATACCAGTGCAAACTGTCTGTCCATTGTTGACTCCCCCTCAAAGTCACTAACTTCCTGCAGAGAAAATTGGAACATGCAGCTGAGGAGGAGGAGCCAATGACAACTCACCTGACATTGTGCAGGCAAGAGGATGGGGATGGCCACAGGGCACATGGAAGGACATCTGTTCCATATCTCTAGGCAGTGATCCAGGGGGGAGGTGAGTGTGTTTCTCAGGAGTCCCCAGAAGTTTGCAGGTTTTGCATCTTTGAAAGGATATTGGGAAATGAATATTGACAATCTCATGGTCTTTAATTAGGTGTCATTTTCCTTCTGCAGAAGAAAAAATCCAGCCCCTAGAAAGCAGCTTTCATTACACTTCCCCATCTTTTTCCCTGCATCCCCATATAATTATATTTCTCTCATGCAATATTTAGCTGGGTTCATAGGCTCCTCAGCCCAGGGTCACTGCCTTTTTATATGTTGGGGGGTTTTTTAGAGTGTGGTGCTCATCAAGGATAATATAGAAATAATATTCACTTAGGTATAATGACTTAGTACCTTTACTTGTGCGAGTAGTACCTTACTCTACAAATAGCCTCGCTGAAATCAACATGAGGTTGGTCGATGTGACCCATAGTGATCATCAGTGCCTTTCCAGTAAACTGATGTGTTGCCTTGGTATATACATTTACAGTATAAACAAGTATGAACAATAAAAGTAGTGTAAAATACAATGTAGGTGTAATCTGCATTTGAAATACAGCAAAGTTACTGAAGTAAGTGTTCCTCTTAAACAAGAAAAATGCACTTTCTTAAAAGTAGGAATGTACAGTATTCTTTGTCCAAAAAGCTCTCCCAGTCCAATGTATTTCAGTGGATTTAAATGATTAATCCCTTTTTTTTCCTCTCCAAGTGTTCCACTTCGTAGCATTCAAATGTTCGCAAGTAGAGAGTACTGTGAAAATACCAGCCCCAGTGTTGCTCCTTTGTTGCCTGTGATAGTGGTAATTCATACTCAGCCACTGAGTACCACAGCCTTACTTTGCAGGTGAGGATAATTTAATTTTACAAGTGTGTTGAACATTAATTTTCTTGCAAACATTTCTCGTTATCAAGGTTTAGAAACTACAACTCCCAGAATGATCTGTAGGAAGTTCCACCCTTTATGTGGGGAAAGTGGTTGTATAAAGGGAGCGTGCTCAGTGAATTTTCAGTTTCCAAGGGGCAGCAAAGAATGAAATTGTATTGGGTTAATTCCTTGAGAGCCCTTCCACCAACTGTGGTTGAGTCTGATATTATAGTATCTCACACACAAACTTTAATCAGCTGCTTCTCTTAAAGTTAAAAGAATAAAACAAAACAAAAAAAACTCCTTTGAACAGAATCTATACATTCTTCAATTTAAAAAGAGACACGTTTAAAATAAATATATATTATACAGTGAAGACCACAGTGCAACTGCACCTGTGATGCAAGCATGCAAGTGCCACTGTTCACAGTAGGGACTGAATGATTTGCTGTTACAAAGGAGGCATTTCATACATTAATTCTGCAAAATCAAACATTATTGCATAGGATTTGGGCAAATGCAAAAAGATAAAAAGCCTGGTACCAGGAGGAAGTTTTTCACCAATTCTTTCAGTGCTTGGAATCTTCCAGACAAATAATCTGCCACAGAATGTAAGAATGAATCACCACAAGACCGTGAGCAAGCAAGAAAACTTCAACATAAAAAGGAAAAAAATCTTAGAAAATTGAGCTTGAATTGAAAAATCTTAGAAAATTGAGCTGAGAATCTAAGTGTAAACTTAACCACAATGGCTGCTTTTGGGTGACCACTATTTTGCATTTGTTTATAGTATAGTCATATAGTGTGTGTTAATATAATTAATTGTATATAGTGTGAGTTAATATAATAAAAATGTAAAACATGATAGATGGTACTTTGCCTCCCCGCTTGGGAAAAAAAAAAAGTAGAGAGCAAGGAGGCTGTTGCCCACTTTTGCTCCTGTGGAAAAAGAGGAAGGTTCAGCAGCAATCCTTGTGCTCCCCTGAGAGTAGAGGTTCTATATCTAGATTTTTATAAGGTTGCCAAGAAATCACCATTGTGACACATTTGTTACCAGTCTGCCTGAGGCATCAGGTGATCAGGCTGAGGCCACAGGATCGCTAAGGGAGGAGATGACTGAACACACCAAGTGTCTAAGTTTGAAAGCTCTATTGATAAAATAATAAAATAACAGCGGAGAGTGATGAGTGCTTCCCATGTCGCTCAGAGGAAGGAAGAAAGCGTTAGTGCCCCAAGCCCTAACCCACTTTCATACTCTCATACTCAGTAGCTGAGGCTGGCCAGGCCTGGGTGTAACGTAAGAAGAAGAGGGGGAGGGGTGGATGGGAGTTCTGTCCTGTGCGTACAGGTTGTCCAGGGTCCACTGTGATCTCCGGATTGCTCCAGCTCTCAGGAGGGTTTTGAGTCCTGGGCTCCTCTGGGTGTGTTCCATTCAGGGAACCTCTTTGTACCAGTCAAAATCGGCTCTCTGTGGTCTTCTCGACTTTCCCAAAACACACCAGCTAGACTCTGTTGTCCTCTTTGTTTTCCTCCGTGCTGGCCTTCACTTGCCTCGCTGGTTATAGGCTGGATCTGCAGGTCTGTTGTTCAGTTGAAACTTCCTTTCTCACGGCTGGTCGGTGGATTCCGGGCCCCACTCTTACTTGGCAGGCAGCCCAGAGTCAGATATGTGCTGTGGCCTTGAGCTGGCTGGAGTCAGAGTCTTATCTTTGGGCCTAGCAGGAACGTGGCGTTAACCCGTTCTCTGTGCTCTTCTGTCTTCCCCCTCTGGCCTCTCGCAATCTGCAAAGGAATCCTCCATTTTACACTCACTCACACCTTTGACCCTTCCCAAAATACCCTGCAATGCTTGCAACAGTGTTAGCAATATACAATTCTGATCTGCCTTCTCCAGGGGACCCCTTGAGGGAGGGGTGTGACACCATGATATCCAAGCATTTTGCTAATCAAAGGCCACTGCTGCTAGCAGCACTATCCTCCCCAAAGAGGGTAGGGAGGAACAAGGAGGTGGCAGGGCCCCATCTCTATAGCTTGCAGGCTCAGAGAGCATGTGCTGCAACCTGTGTTTGTGGCAAAGAATCTGTGCTCCCCGGGAGACACTTTACCTGCCTGAAACACAATGTATCACAAACCTCCAGTTGGGGCAGTACAGTTCCCCCGATGCTGAGCTGGGCCTTCATGGTACAGCTGATCCCATACAGTATATAGACTCAATTCCTTGTATGGGAAAGGTTATTCTTTGCTATAATGAAAACAAAATAGGCTATATGAAAATGGGAGTCTCCTCTTGTTTCTGACTGCAGGTGACCAAAGCTGATGAGTTATTTAGCTGCAGAAAATCACTATTCAATAATGTTACCCTGGAAGCATTCAGTAAGGTATGGCTTTTTTATTGCTATTTGTATTAAAAATGATATAGTAGCTCAATACGAATATAAACATGGTCTTCAGCATAATAGAATTGTATATTTTAGTATATTTTTTACTTTTATTTATTCAGCGTCACATACATGCATTACACTTTACAGACAAATAAAAGGCATGACCCCTGCTCCAAAGAGCTTGCAGTCCAATCACACCTTCATGAGATTTTCTTGATCACACATTTCCTTTCATTTTTTATTTTTGTACATTTGAATGACCCTCCAAAAATTAATTTAAAAAATGGAACAGCTATGACAAACCTCTTCAACAAAATTGTAACTCATGCTTATCACTACTAAAAAAAAATAGAGACACCGCATATTCACTAAACGTTCTAATCACACACTAACAATCCGACACTATTTCTCTAAAATGGTGCTGGGATTGGTTGGACTTCTGCCTCAGGGGAAAGTATAGAGAGACAAAGAAAACTGTAAAAGTGCCATTGGATTGTCAAGCTGCCTCATTGCAATAAAAGATCAATACCCAGCAACAGCAAATGGGTTTTACCGTGAGTGGAATACAGAACCAGTACAGTGAAAATACTGCTGCTTTTTAGTATATTTTTGCTGTCTGGGACTGGAACTCTCCTACTAAAAGCATTAGGTCCTACACAATATCTACGCATCCTGACTGTTTTCAGCAATGAAAGCTGCAGGTGATATTTGATCTGAGAGAGTGTAGCCAAGACCTGCTCAGAGCTAATCTATAGCAGCGGGAAAAGATCACTCTTAAAATCTAGTTCGCAAAGCCTATTCTGCCTAGATGGAGGAGACTCTGCAGTCCCTCATGCGATTACTGCCACCCGCAGGCCAGGGAGGATGAGATGCCTGGGTGTGGAGTCCACTGTATGCCTCTCCCCTATGCTCCACTGGTGTGTCTTCCTTTCAATTAATCTGTTAGCAGAGGGTGTGTCTGCAGCAAGAACTTGCATCCTTACCACAGCATATGTAGGCTTTTCAGGGCAAAGACGGGACCTTTTTTTGCAGACAGAGAAATGCTGTAGAGCTGAGTTTTAGGCCTCATTTTGCTGAGCCAGTTACATCAAGTTCTATTCTGGCTACTTATACCTAAGTAAATACAGAAGTGTTTTCTTAAACCTGCTGACTTTTCTCTTCCAGCTTCACTCACTTTACCATGCAAAATTAGAACCTACTATGGGCACACTGAGGGCATGCCAGTAATGTAAAAGCTTCTGTTCAGAAGATGAGAGAAATCAAGACCTCCTTTCGCTAGGCTGGTGGAGAGAATGTAAGACACACACTTTACAGCACCTACAACACTCTCTAAGTGCTGTACAAACAAAAGAAGGCACAGTTCCCATCCTGAAAAGCCTGCACACTCTGTGGGAAGGATGCAGATCCTCACTTTGTGCACACAAATCAGTTGGAAGGCAGAAAACTAGTGGACAATATGGATGAGGCATATAGTGTACTCCCCATTCAGACATTTCACCCTCCCAGACCTGGGGGTAGCAGTAATAAAAAATAAATTTGGCATGAGGAACAGCAGAGTGTCCTGAATTTGGGCAGAGTAGGATTTGCCAACTATATTTTAAGAATGACCTTTACCCATTGCTGCAGATTAGCTCTGAGCAGCTCTTCATTAATCTTCGCCCAGTCAAAACAGTGTTAGTTCTCTAAACAGAGCCCAATTGGGGCTGTAGGGAGAGATCTTCTTCTACCTGCAGCACCAAATGGGCACTGCCAAGGGGAGAGATGATCAAGGCAAGCAGCAGAGCTAGGGTTTAAGGTTAGTGAGTTACCTCTGATGATACAATGCTGCTGCTCAGACCCCTTTGCCTCCAGCATCATTTTTGTTTATATGAAACTGATAAAACAATTTAGAGAAAAAGAGAAGTGGCTTAGACAAGTTACCAATCACATAAAGGTTTAATGGCAGTATCCTGTAAAATGTCTATAGGTTCAGGGATAGAGGGTGTGTTCCTGACCCTCCTGCCAGCCCAGTCCACCTAAGCAACAAAGTTGTGAGACCCTCTAGTTTATAGGTAATTGAAAGAAGGCAAAGGGTAAAGATAGTCAAAAAAGATTAAAATAAAACATTGTTCTGAACACAATTGTGCTGATAGATTTACCTGGCTAGTAATTAGAAATATATATGTATATTTATTAATATTCTTTAAAGCAGGATTCCAAATCCGCACACTAAACTTGAGCGAAGTATTAAGCTGCCCTGCTAGTGATTGCAATAAACTCCTTTCTCTACAGCATGCTGTGGAGGTGAAACAGACAAACCATTACTATACAGCAAGATGAATACAGAAGACACCTATGAAAGCTTGATTGACTAATCCTGCCACGTTTTATGGTCTGCTTGAGTGTGTGGTGGGGCGAATGTATTGCAGCATGTATTGCTGCAGTTATCAAATGAAGAGATACTTTTAACAAAATGGGATTCAAGACACCAGTAGTGCAATTAGTTACAGTATTGGCAATGATTCCAAATTATTAGTACAGAGGTATATGACCAGCAAGAGAGTTTTTTATGAAAACGGTGTAATTTTCAAAGTGTTAGATGAAATCTGGATCAGGCTTCCTAAGGTCCAACTAATTCAGTAATAAGCTAAGACAGCTTGGTACGCAGTAGCTATACTGATGTCTGAGACTGTAACTATTCCAGCAAAATACTGCAAAATTTTGCAACATTGAAAATGGGATAGATGTAACTGGGCCATCTTCAGACTTCATAAAGCGCTCTGCAAAATCAGCAATAAATGAGTTAAACCAGTGACTGTTTAAAATATTCAGGTCTCTCTCTAAAATTAAATTCAAGAGTCTTATTGTCAGTGAAACATGATAGGTTTATTAAATACTCTGTAGAATACTGTACTAGAAGTGTCGGTTTTATCTGATGCAATTTTTCTCCTTAATCTGAGCTGTATGGATGCTACTGCAGCTTCAAAACATCTGGGCACAGCAATTTTTTTCTTTCCTGCACCTGCAAGTGTAAGTACACACATAAACAAAAAAGAAATTAAATCTTTCACAGAGCCAGAGGTGTGGGGGGGAACCCAACCAGCCATGAAGCTCAAGGGAGCAGTATGACAAGCACTGAGCTGTAAACAAGCTTGAGAGGGATTTAATTCTTATGACAAGTGCATGGACTCAGCATATGCACACATTTCAGTGGAGGAATCACAGAGGACTTAATGCAAATATAAAAAAATTCAGAGCACATCAGGCGCTTCTCTTCTAAAAATAGCCCCACAAATCAGGATGAGCTAGTGCTGTAATTATCTTGATTTTCAGAGTTTTGCCACTCGTAATAGAGTTTAAAAAAATTCCACTCTTAACTATAATTACAGATTATAATTTATATATTGTAAACACTTTGGGGCAAGGAATGGGTCATTGTGCATGTTGGTACAATACCAAGCACAATGGGTGTCCTATTCCTGGTTGGGTTCTCTGGGGGATGCTGCAGAATAAGGATTGAATACTGCATCATGTTCTACAGAGGTTTAGTCAGTGTCTTGGTCAGCAGGAGAGCTGTTTTAAGGAAAGAATTTAGATGTTTGCTTGGTTTATCTGCTTTGTACTTTGGTATCTAAATTATTTCCACTGCACACTCGTTTCCTAATTAGAGCCACGTCCTTTCCCTTTTAAGTATGATTAGAAGTATCCTCATTCCAACAGCAGCCTTCTAAAATGTATACTATGAACCAGAGTCTGCAGACGTAGGCAAATCTCCTGCAGCCTTTAGTGGGAGTCTTCCTTTAGTTAAGGCTGCAGGATTTAGCCAGACTTTAGAAAACCTATGTAGACCAGAGTTGTGAGGGGAGGAGTATGGGCACACTTCCAAGCTCTACCCACAAAACAGACTATCTGCTTAAGATACAAAACAAGATTCCATTCACGTTAGATCTTCATAATCTGATCAGCCTCCTTCTTTTTGTCTTGGCTAATAAGCTTCTCTTTTCCTCATCCAGGTTGACTGTTAACTTGCAACACTCACTAGTTTATGAAAGTTGCATTTATTTTAAATATTTATATTTTAATACAATTTTGTGGTTATGAGATTCCAGGATACCAGTTTTCAAACATGATATCTTCATAGGGATACTGAAATACTATATCATCAACATGCCTAGTCTACTAATGATCGTTACACCACACAGGGTGACCACAGGTCACACCAAATGTTGTGCAGTGAAGTGCCCAGATCTGGCTGAATCCTGCAAATCCACAAATCTCTTGGGCAGCCCTGCAAGCAGTGCCAGGTAGGGTCAGGGCATACACCCCTTCATGGGTTGTCGGAGAGTTTGAGAACATGGCATGCTGGGGTGTTTTTGTCGATCCTGGCAACATGGCCGAAGAGCGTGCAACGCTGGGTTTGAATAAAATGAGCAACCAAAGCAAGGCCAAACACTTTATGTTCAGGATTTGGTGCTGACAGTACATATGGAAAGTGTCTAGCCTCTCCAAGTCTATCTGTAAGAGGGTTCAGGTTTCTGACCCATCTAGCTGTACAGATAGTACACAGATTTGATAGATCCTGAACTTTGTCTTAGAGCAAAAATATTTTTGCATCCATAAGCAAGACTTGGACCTCATGCAGGAGGTGACAAGACCTATTCATCGAAGAATGTTTGAATTCTTCAACTCTTTGAATTCTGCTGGCAGCCTACACAGATGAACTCCTCAGTGCTTGCCACGGTACTCTAACCCACCTGCACTGGGAGTTCTGGTGGCTCATTTCTGAGTTCTAGAATGAGTTGTTCTGCCATGAGATGTTCAACCCCTTAGTGTAGGCAGCATCTTGGAGGCTCATGGAGGGTTCTAGGATTTCTCCATCAACAAGGCAGCATTGTTGGTGTGTCTGAGTCCTAGACTTTGGTATTCTGCCATGAGATGGGCAACCTTGTAATGGGGTGCGGCCCTCATTGCCAGGCTGCTGCCTCCTTCTGGTCATCCTGGGAATTAGTTCAAGGCCACGTTCATGGTCTGCACACTGGCACTCTGTCTCTGCTCCCACTTATGGCTCCTCTCTCAGCTCCCAGAACCGCAGAATTATTTTCTCAACTCAGCCCTCTGGCTAAGTCATTATCTGTGTTTTCCCCTTCCAGGGCAGAGCTGGGAAATCTCTGTCCAACAGTCTTGCCACTTCCTTAAGGTGAGGGGTGGGACCCAGGCCCGCCCACTACTCCAGGCCCCAACCCAGGGACCCTGTAAATAGCAATCTCCTGCTGCTTCTCTGTAACCTCAGTCAATGCTGCTCTATTTCCCTGGGCCACTTCCCCAGAGCCCCAGCACTTTCTTCACCCTTATCTCAGGGTCTCAGCTGCTCAGTCCCAGGAGCCAGCCACTGTTCTTCCAAGGTGCTTACAGTTCTTTCAGCCCTCCTGGAATGCAGTCTTGACTGCTTGGGCTCCCATCAGCAACTGACCTACACTGCCCTGCAGCTCCCTTTTATGTGGAGCTGCTGTGCCCTGACTGGCTGCTACTTGCAGCCCCTCTCCTATTGGCTGCTCCCCACGCAGCCTCCCTGGTGCTCTATTAACCCCTTCTCTGCCAGTGTGGGGCAGAAGCCATATCACAAACCCCATAGTGCAGGCAGCATCTTGGAGACTTATTAGAGCAGGGCTGAAATATTATGACTTCTCCACAAACAAGGCAGCACTGTTGGCGTAGTCTTGGTCTGTGGATGATGATGTCTGTAAAGAAGAAGCTGCATACTACCAAGCAGAATGTGAGCAAAGACCTTTTTGGGGACTGGTAACAATGAGATTGGCCTGTAGTTGTCACATTTGGTGTGAGAGCCTTTGCCCTCGAACAGTGACACTATGATGCTATCTTTCCCTTTTGCTGATAGTTTGCCTGATGTTCACATTTTTAAAAACAGTCACTGGTTCTAAGGCACTTTGAGTAGCACAGGTGCAATACCATCAGCACATCCATTCCATAACTTTGGGATGGCTTTTCGTGCTTCCTCGCGTGATGGAGGATCAGTGTTCATCTCTGGATCTGCAGCTGTGTGGTTTGCTAGGTCATGTGGCTCTAGACAATCATCTGCAGGTCTATGGTTCAGTACACTTTCACAATGTGTTTTCCATCTGTCCAAGACTTCATACGTCAATGAGCAGGGAGAACCTTTTGGTTTCATAATGAGGATGTTAGAAGTCTGTTTATAGTTACCAGCCAGACACATGATAGCTCTGTAGGCAGGATGCAGATTATTGTTCTTTAGGCCATCTTCTGCTTTGTCAGCCAGGGAGTTGACATAGAACTTATGGTCACATTTTGCTATGGCATGGAAAATGCCTTTCAGCCATTTATGTTCAGCCAAAATGCTTTTCAGCCATTTCTTGGATATTTCCATGCTTATGTGCTTCTACTTTTTTCACTAATGTATCAAAGGTCTCTTCAGAAAGCTGAGGTTTCTTGCCCAACCATCTGAAGCCAATTGTTCGAGCAGTAGTATGTGTTATAGTATTATGTATACCACTCCAGGTGATCTGTGCTTCATCCGAGAGGGTACCGAGGTTACGTGTATGATTCTCGATGGTCGGCGTGTATTTCATGGCTTCAGTAGGATCCTTGATTAGATGCTGGGCATATGTACTGTTGGTGGAGGTCTGGTTTGTGAGGAGTTGGAAAATGCAATGAGAGCTAAGCAACAACTATTCAGAGTTTGGTGGTGCTTCTTCACTGCCAGAGACCAAGTGAGATTTCACTATGAAGTGATTTCTGATCATGCCCAAACTGGGTGTTCAAGTTAGTATTTAGGTGCCTGTTTTATTAACCTAAGTAGTTTCCAAATATGGGATTTGAACATCCCATTATGGTGTGACTATTTGACAAATGAGCCTTGTATCTTAGGTGAATAATTAGAACTTATTTTAATCGATCTCTCTAAGAGAGAACTTAACAAAGTATTCATTCAATTTTTTTTCATTTCTATCCATTTTCATTTAAGGGCAAATTAATATGAAATACTCTCCTTTAGATTTCAAAGCTAATACTCCAAAGGTCAGTAAAATTGTAAATAAGAGATACTTCTTCCCAGTGAGGACCTATATCCATTCTCTTTTATAGACTAGAACGTCCCTGCATAGATCTCTGTGTGTGGGGAGGGCAAAGTCTGAAAGTAAAGCGCTCTTGTGTGATTGTACAGGACAAGGTTGTCTTTAATGCTGTCTTAACCCCTATAATTAGAGATGAGCCTGAATCAAACTCCCAGATCTGAACATCCGCAACCTTTGTGGGAGATTGAAATTCAAATCCAGATCTGGATTCTAATGTTGCAGGTGGCTCATCTACCACAGACTGAACAAGACTTCTAATCTAAATACCCCTGAACTTTAGAAGTTTGAACATTCAGATCTCAATGTAGCAGTTCAGGTCCTGCAATCCTTTTATTCCCCAAAATTGTACAATGCAACACAGTGCACCCTACAGAGAGGCACATAGATGACACTTGTCTGCCCCACTGTTTCTTTTGCAGCTCTAAAATGAAAATGAGCCATAGCTCTGTACTTTAAAAGAATCCTGGTATGAAAGGTGTTAAGTATTTTTCCCTTCAGAGTAATCACTTATGCAGATCAAGAACTAATGTTCTGTGGGCCCAGTTTACTAAATTAAACAGGCTACATTGGTTTTCTTCAGGTCTTACATCCAATAATCAAGACATTGGTCTCCTTTGAGAGATACATGGTACCTCTGCAGTTACTTAGCTAAAAAAGATGTTGCTAAAATTGGTAACTAAGCAATATAAAGCCAGGCAACTCTACAGATATCTTGGGACAACATTTTTATTTATTACTTACACAGTAAGTACATTGAACTATATGGACAAACACCACAGTCCCTAGCTCAAGAAGTATAAAATCAAAGGGCCTGGGTCTGTAGATCATTTCTTCAGCAAGTGGCTTTAGTCATATGAGTAGTTCCAATTACATCAATATATGTCAAATGGAGTTTACATTCAAAGCTATTTGAATTATTTTGTATAAATCAGCACCTTGTTCTTTACTTGTTACTACATACAGTGTGCCTGATTCTTCTAAGGTAACTTTCTAAAGAAGGGGAGCTAAAAGATGTTGTTTTGTCATTGTGAGGAATGGCTGAACTATTTCAGTGCATGCTTTAAGGGTCCCCTCTTCAAAATGTCATTAATAATCCCCATCAGAAGAAGATGCAGATGATCATAGGCAGCTCTTACCAACCTTGAAGGGCATCTGGTAGCTTGGATTCCTTGTAGTGCTTTAAGTGGCTTTTGTTGTGTGAATGGGCTGAAGACAGGGAAAAACCAAGGGATGTTTCCAGCCCTGATTGACTTGAGGGAGACCATGTGGGTCAGCACAGTGCCCAGAGTGTCATCTAACTAGGTCCGTGTGATGCAGGTAAAGGAGGAATGTCTCATCACTTATGAGGTTGTTAATAGTGAATGAATGGCTTCTTGACCTCTGATGTATCAGTGATCAGCATCATTTTGAGGACTGGGTCTGCAGCTGTGTTCCCATCATGGTTTGTGCAGGTGGGTATCGAAGGAGTACACTGGATTAGTAGTAAATATCTGGTTTGCTTGGTTTATTTGTTCGTTACTGTTTCCAGGGCTTGCTCTTTCCACTGCAAACTGGTTTGTGGAGGAGGTGTGATGGTGTCCTGCGGTGAGGGTGGAGGTTGTGGGGGATGCAATGAATACAGAGGGAGCAGCAGAACTTCTTGGCCGTATGGACTGAGTAGTAGTAGGGAATAGAGGAGCTGATGCAAATGAGCTTGGAACAATTTAAAGGCAGACTGCTGAGGGTTTTGATTTGATTTTTTTTTTTTTTTTTTTTACTGCTCATGGGTCTTTACCCAAGCAGTGATGCTAGGCTGTGATCTTTGTAGGGTTTAGGCTTCCTATTGTCAGACTGTTCTGGGGGGGGAGTAAAAGAGAGTTCCCTGCTCACCTGGGGCCTTTAAAGACTCCCAGACCCTGGGACAACTTGCATGAGTAAAGACCACTTAAATGAGTAAAAATGTATGCGATCGGGCCCTTCGACAGACCTAGGGAAAGATAATAACATACAGTGGAATAGGCTGAGGAGAGCGGATGCTTACACACATTAAGGTCAGGTGACTTGTTTTTATAGCATCCGCATAGTATTAGTATTTATTTTTAGTTGTTCAACTTTAGTGACTTGCTGCAGCTATGAGAGTCACCATTGGAGAGGAACTCGAAAGCAGGGGGCTTGGAGGCGAAATCCTGAAGGAGGGTCATTATAATAGTTAACTTTTTATCTTATTCCACGCTTCTAAATTCCTGCTTGCTGTGCAGCATGCATGAGACTCAGTCATGGCTACCACCCATCACTTCCAGAGCAGTCTTTCTACTTTTCTGGCTGCCAGGGTGGCTTGTGGTGGTTTGCGGTGTTTTAAAGCAGAAAAAGGCCACTCTTTGAGCTGACTGTGCTGTAACTGCCATTGTCCAGTGGAAAATCTGCCATCTTCACAACAGCAAAGAGGGTTTCTGTGGATAAGTCAGTGGTCTGATTTACTCTTTTGGGGAGGGTTTTTTCCTTCATTTTTGGGTGGGGGGGCATGTTTGTAAAGTAAATAAACCCCACAGTGTTGAGTACTTTATTAATGAACCTGGCTCCTATTCAGATACTCTATCTAATGACAAGTAAAGAAAATGCCAATTTATATAAATTATTCAAAAAGCTTTGAATGTTAATCCCATTTATGCTACATTGAACAGTGTGAAGCTGTACTTTTATCCTTGCATTCACATATGCTGTTTGGAATATTCTTGAAAAACAGCTCTGAGAGTTTAAAACAGCATGTCTTACCCTGCCTCTAAGAAAAGAGAGAGAGATTTGTACAGGTATTGTTAAAAGTAAGAAACAAAAACTGTCAGATTAGGAAGATAATTGCCAGAAGACAAAATTAGCCTAAACATGTTAGATGAATTTAAGCCTCGTTCCATTAATTTCAACTCGCTGTGGAATCACAGGCTGAACATCAGTAACCTGCAAGATTTGTTAAAGGCTTTAGTCTTCTAATTCCCACTTGGGTATTTTAATGTTGACAGATGTTGAAATTCTCAGACTGCAGCTTTGCATCCATATTCCTTTCCTCACAGACACCTGTAATGTGATTCGTCTGTTTTCTCTGTTATTCCCTGTGCTCACTTAAATGTAATGTACGTTTCTCACCACACCACTAGTTTAACTTTATATCCTCTCCTACACACACACACCCCCCCGCCAAAAGTGCAGAGTACTAGATTCCACCCTTAAATATGTGGCTAGAAAAATGGCATATGTAGCACTGCAATATGAAACCATTGGTTTTATAGTGATCTAACACAGTTACATTATAATAATACTGTTCCTTTAAAAAACATGACTGCCTATGTTTGTGTGCAGACCCTTAAGGCCTCTCCTTTGTCCTTCAGATTCCCTGCCTCTAGATGAATGAAAAATATGTCTGAATAGTGAGGAAGCTCACCCAACCCCTACCTCTAATCAAAGTGGCAATCTGTTATTCCACAGGAATTTGAGCATGAGTGGAAAATTTAAAACATTGCATCAAAAGATAAGTTGGACTCATTCCTTGGCATTGTCTAGTGAATCCTGTGAACAGTTTCCTAAAAAGGTTAAGAAAACGTTATGTTAGTTATAACTGCAAACTTATAACATATTGTCTCTTCTGCCATGTATGATGTTCCTTTATGGAATAGAAGAAGGCCTTAGCCATTTTAAGGTTTCTTTTCCCTTACTTGTTTTTTTACATTCGAAGAATCAAGCCATGACTTCTCTTTTTGGTTACCATTTCTTCAAAGAACTTGGGTAGTGGCATCTCCTGCAATCACTGCTGTCCATGAGCTCCGTGAACTTGTCTGCCTGATAACTAACAAATCTGGAGATTTGAAGAAGAGTCCCATTACAGTAAACTGACCTTGGGGACACACCAGGGGCTGGACAAGGGCCCCATTGTCAAACCAAATTGTTGGTTATGAGCAAAAAATAATAATATATCTATATATATATAGATAATTCTATCCCTGCCTTTTAGTACTTTGAAGGGAATTAAATAAAAATCAGGCAGACCAATGGATTAACGTAGCGAAAACACACGTGAGAGAATAAAGCAAACCAGCCACTCTATAACAAGACTACATTGAAGAGCTCCCGATAAACCATCGCCCTGTCCCCCGCAAAATAACATGTAAATTTGGGGACTGGGGGAAACTATTAATATTTTTATGCTTACCTGTAGGTCCTAACCAGGCAAAATGATCCTGCCATCATAGGCCTTGTGCAGACTAGGATTTAACATGTGAGGTTAGCTAACACATGCTAACTAAAAGTCTAATCTAGGGAAGGTACATGTGTAAGGTTGCCATCTTTCTAACTGCTGATAACCTGATGTCCTGAAGCCCTACCCCACCTCTTTCCCCAAGGCTCTGGCCCCTCCTCCAGCCCTTCCCCTCAAGGCCTCACCCCCTTCTCGGCCTCTTCGCTTGAGGCTCCGCCCCATCACTTGTTCCACTGCGTCCCTCACCCCCATCACTCACTGGATAGTTTCAGTGATGCAGGTAGAAGGTGGCCCCAGCTAAGCAGAGGACACAATGACACAATGCCTCCCCCCACTCCACAGTAATCGGACTTTTGATTCGAGTGCCATTCAGGTTTGCCATGTCTCCTTTTTGACCAGCCTTTCGAGTCAAAAACTGGGTACCTGGCAACCCTAAATGGCACCCAGACACAGAAGCCAAAAACTGTATTGTATGGGTAAAACCCAGACAGGTGACAGCCTTATGCATGTGCTTTGAAAATATACTGTGCTGGTCAAGTTAAAGTCTAGTGCGGAGCAAGGTATTGCCTTATTTTTATTTATTTCCTCTCATAGTACTTAAGGGTGGGGGAAAGTTTTAGTTTTAATACTAATCTAGAAAAAGCTATTCAAGCCACCACTCCATAAAAAAAACTACCCTGATGGCATCACTTATCACCTAGTGCTGTATACGTGGCTGAAAGGAAGGACTAGGTGCCTAATGTTCCCATCCAATATCTTTGGTTTATGCAGGCTCACTCCTCACTCCAGTACCTAGAGGCAGGCCAGCAAGCAGAGTCATGGCTTCCTCATCTAGGATGATCTGTGGGTCAGGGCAATCAGTAGCCCTTTACCACTATCGTAGAGCTGTGCTGGCTGCTGCTGTCCCTAGGGGACAGAGGCTAGAGAATACCACGGAAGACTTTGGGAACAGCCAGAATAAGAACCACTCAGGTAAAAAAAAAAAAAAAAAGAGTGCAAAAGAAGATGCAAAATGCATCGATTCCACCTGAGCAAATGTGTTCAGGTGGTTTGCGCTGACCCTTCTGGTCATACTGGATACTCTCAGCCAATTAGAGGACCAGAAGAAATAGCATGAGACTTCAACCCTTTGCCTCCCACCATTATTGTTAGTTGTTTGCATTACAGCATCACCTAGAGATCCCAACCCAGATCTGTGCTATGTATCTTATGTACATAGGAGACAGTTCTAAATAAATGAGACAGAAAAACAGTGGAAGGTTAGAAAGGAAGTATTATTACAGATAGGGATCTAATATCTTTTTCTTCTATGTTTATACAGCACCTAGCACAAAAGCGACCTGGTCCATGATATGGGCTCCTAAGCAGTACTGCAATACAAATAATAGAAAAGGCACAAAGGTTTGTAGCAGAACTGGGAACTAAGTCTTTCCCAAGCCCTACTCTAGTGCCTTCCACTCCAACCATCTAACCAATCTCAGTTTAAAATTCAAAAGACACAGAGAAAAGCTGTCTCAGCATTTCCATAGACATCCAGATAGAGCAAAACACGTGATGAACTTCAATACCAATTTCACTGATGTGACAAGATCATACAACTTACTGTGTGCGAAACCCTGCAAAATTGGAGGTAAATTTTGTGTGTTTTAATTTTGCACTGAATATTTTGCACAGATCTGAAATTCTGAAGGCTCACCAAATGTGCATTTTGTTATGAGAAAAATTGCATGTGACCTTTTCAAAGTCTTTTTCTGCTATACCTTAAAAGCAAACGAGTGAATGTACTGTATCTAACAGTCAAAACCTTTGCTGTCTTTCAGCAGATACACGCTAGTATAAAGAAGTTACTTGGGATCAAACATAAAGAATATGTTGTCTTGTTCTGAGGCTTCAAAGCTTTTTTTAAATAAAAAAAAGTATGTAAAATGTACAAAGCAGAGTAAAACAGCAGTTAATATCTTCATTATTATCTGTCAAAAAATGACAGTCATATAAGAAAGTCAAAGAGACCAAGTGAATGAGTGGACAGCTTATACAAATTACTTTTACAGTGATTTCCAAAGAGGTAAGATACAGCTTAAGCCTTCAAATTCCAACTTGAACTTCTTGGCAATGGCAACATTAATATTGGCACTGCAAAATCTTTTACCTTTTTATATTCTGTCATTAATGTTTTTGAGTTTTAATTACCTTGGCAAATGTTTGGGTACATACTGTCCACAATTATACCTACTGAGAACTGTTAGCCAATAGTATTATCCTGGCCTGTAGAATTCAGCTTTATCTATGCTTTTTCAAATACAGTATATGTTTTCTAGGAACTTCAAAAATTAATGGACTTCTTTTTTCCTGCCCCAGGCATATCACAATTTAAAACCAGAAACAAAATGCTGACCCAATCACTGGTTCCAAGACATGATCCTGGGGCCTCAGCATAACATTTTCCCAGGCTCATCCCCATAATAAATTACCATTTTAATGATAGTTCTAGTAACATATGGTGAATGAAAAACACTTTTTGTAGATTAAGCAATATAGTTTCCATTAACAATTTATAATACTTCAGGCCTTATAGAGATTCAACTGTCTAAATGTTTGTTTGATACAGTTTTGGCTGAATTATTTAAAATATTCTGCTCCTTTCTGTTTTAAGCTATAAATTTGCAATAAAAATACTATTCCTGGTGAGAGTGTCATATCTTAAATGAAATGTACTAAATATAAATTAAAGAAACAGCAACAGCATTATACTTGAGAAGCCATAGGATACCAAATACATTTCTGCTGTTAAAATTAATTAATGAATATGTACATACCAGGTAACTATTCCTGTTCTAGCCAATTGTCTGTGTTTAATCCAAGGAGATGAACAAAGATAAAGCAAAAAGCTCATTAAATCACCTATTAGGGCTTATTGGGGGGAAATTATTTTTAAAAGTGTTAATAGCTGGCATTGTATTTGTTCAAGAATACAGCTAATGAGTAGTTGATAGGGTCTCAATATAGCCATATTCAATCTGTCTGCAGCCTTGACCCTGCAATGAGTTACATGTGAGAGGACCCTTGCTCTGCACACAGCTCGTTACAGGACTCGAGCCTTAGTGGCAACAATTGGAAGCTTGATGACTCAGGGGTGTAAAATGTAAATCTGTATCTACAGCAGCTATCACAGTAAGTTCTAGATCAAGGATCTGTCATTTTGCTGCGCACACTCTTTGAATTAAAAAGTAATTGTTTTAACATAATTAAGAATTTGGGCCCAAGGCATGAAAAAATGAGGTGATAGGTTATTTAACAGAGAACGTCCTGACCTTTACCTAATGTATTGTGTATTTTGTACAGAATTAAATAGAATAAATCTCAGGACATCTGCTTATATGTGCTTACTCAAGCACTGTCTCTGTTATCGCAAGGTATGCATAGTAAATTGGAAGTATTCACTCTCAGATTGAATTCTGGTGCCATCCACTGTTGAGAATGCAGAATTGCAACACAAGCCCCTGGTTTCCAGATCTTAGCATGAAAAAGATCCCACTCTTTATGATGATTCCTGCCTGCTTAATATATAACTTCCCCTTCCCCTTATTATTAATTTGTATTACCATAGTTTCTGTGAGCTCCAGTCATACTCCAAGGCCACATTGTGCCTAGGCACTGTACAGATACAGAACAAAAAGGCAGCTCCTGCCTCAAAGAACTTTCAATATAAATATAGGACAAGAGACAACATATATAGATAAAGAAAGACCAGTGGAAAAACACAAGGCAACAATGAGACAGTATTGGTCAGCATGACAGACTGGTGGTTTCAGCATACCAGTAGCCTAACTGTTACATTTTTTTTGTTGTTTGGGGTTTTTGTTTGTTTGGTAGGTAGGCTTCAAGGCATAGGAGAGTTGTAAGGAGATATTTGAAGGAGAATAATGAGTTAGTTTGTGGATATTTACAGGAGTACCCCCAAGTGCAATGGGCAGTCTGGGAGAAAACACAAGGTGTTTGTTTGAAAATACCATACGTAGGTAATGAAGGCTGGCATTGTGGCCTAATCATAGGCAGGAGTTGACATCTGGATAGCAAATGAGAGATAACATGGGGATAGGTTGTGAAGAAAAGTAGCTTATGTTTGATATACTAGAGAAGGGGGAGCCAGTGGAGGGATGCAAAGAAAGGAGTGACATGGTCAAAATGACAGGCTAGGAAAATACCTTTGCCGCAGCATTCTGAATGGGTATTGGGGGGCAAGATTGCATTTGTCAAGGCTAGAGAAGAGGCTGTTGTAGTAATCAAGGCATGAGATAATGAGAGTGACATCATGGTCTCCTTTGAGAACAGGACCCCGGCCTTCCGCGAAGTCCGAGCTCGTAAGCTGGAAAAATACGCCCCCCTGGCCGACACCCTGAGAGCAAAGGGCTACGAGGTGCAGATGGATGCCCTGATCGTCGGAGCCCTGGGCGCTTGGGACCCCTGCAACGAGTGTGTGCTGCGGACCTGTGGGATCGGTCGACGCTACGTACGGCTCATGCGGCGCCTCATGGTCTCAGACACCATCTGATGGTCCAGGGACATCTACATCGAACACATCACCGGATACCGACAGTACCAGGAGGTGTGAGCCGGTACGACATCATGCATCAACTATGGGAAAGGGACTGAGAGACTTTTTCCATTGGACCATATGAACTGAAATCATAAACTCACTGAACATTAAATCCCACCAAATGAGGGTAAATCCATCCTCATCATCGTATCCATTCATTATACTCCACACCTGAACATAGCCATTATATGAACAACATACCCCCATATCTCAATGTCTGTACTTTGACCCGTTAAACTTTTACCCCCAATCGGGGAGATTGTAGATTATGTATTCCTTACACCACCCATTCCTAAAGCGAATTTTGCACCCCTTGGTAAATCTGTACCTTATTCCCTGATAACCAGAAACTTCTATGCTTAAACTGTGTACTGTTTTCTTTTTACTTCAACATCATCTTAATAAAATTATTAAATCAAGGCATGAGATAATGAGAGCGTGGATGAGAATTTTAGCTGTGTGGATGGAGAAAGGCCATATCTTAGAGATGTTATTCAGAAGAATCTGCAAAACTTAGATATAGCCTAGCTGTGAGGACGTAAAGAAAGGTCCGAGTTGAAGATGGCCCTCAGGTTACTGGCCTCAGACATAGGCACGGTGATGGTGGTGTTCACAATGTTTGGAAAAGGAGAAAGCAAGGGAGGGCTTGTGGAGCAAAGATTAGGAGCTCTGTTCTATCCATAGTGGGCTTGAGCCAATGACTAGATGAGGAGATGTCAAAGAGCCAGGCTGAGTTTTTAATTTGGCAGAAGGAGAGAGGTCCAGAGTAGAGAAGTAGATTTCTGATTCATTGGCATAGATATAATAGTTGACTTTGTATTTCTGGATGATATTACCCAAAGATAAGATCTAGAGAGAGAGAAGAGAAGAATACCAAGGATAGAGCCCTGAGGAACCCTCCCAGAAAGCTGGAAGAAGGATGAGGAGGATCCTCTAAAGGACACTCTGAAGGAATGATTAGAGAGGTAGGAGAAGAACCAGAAGAGGATAGAGTCACAGAAGCCAAGAGTGGATAAGATTTCAAGAAGAACTCTGTCAAAGGAGGCTGACAGATCAAGGAGGATGAGGATGGAATACTGGTTCAGAGATTTCGCAAAGAAGAGGTCATTAGAGACTTCAGTGTGAGTGGTTTCAATTGCATGTAAGGGGCAGAAGCTAGTGTGGAGAGGTTTTAGGATGGAATTGGAGGAGAGCAATTCCAGACAGCAATTGTAGGCAGTGAATTAACTGAGTTTAGAGCTGGAGGTCAATAGTTGGAGAGGCAAGTGGGGGTCAAGAGTGTTTTTTGCTTTTTTTAAGATGGGAGAGACTAAAGCATGCTTGTTTTGTGAGGGGAAAGTCAGAGAAGAGTGAGAGGTTTAAGGAAAACAGTAAAGGAGGAGATGATAGTGGGCACCAGGGAGATCAGGAGATGGAATGGGATGAAGTCATGAGGCAAGGGGAAGGAATAGAAGAGGAGAACAGATGAAAAACTGCTTGTGTGATTGGGGGGAAAGGGAGGTGAGCAGAGGCGTGAGACAAGGTGTCAGGGTATTTTGTCAATTCTCTCTGAGAAGAAATTCACAAGATCCTGTGCTGAGAGAGAAATGGAGGCAGGAGGAGAGGAGGTTTTGAGGAATGAGTCAAAGATGTAGGAAAGACAACTGGAATTGCAGGTGTGAGATTTAAATTAAGTTTGAAGAAATACAAACAAATATAGTTGTTTAGCAGATGGCAGAAGTGGAGAAGGAAAGAACAATTTGTGGTGGAGAAAGTCAGACTGGTCATGGGATTTCTGCCAAAGAGACACTCTAACATGAGAGCAGGGTCAAAGGAAGCAAATATTGGGGATGAGCCAAGGGCTAGGAGTTGGCAGGACAGACCTTGTGATGGGGAAGAGGAGCAAAAGAGTCAAGGGTGGAGGAGAATGAAACATGTTGAGCATCAACAACCATGTCAATGGAAGAAAGGGATGATAGGCACCAGAGAGGACAGGACAGAGAAGATGAAAGATCATAAACACGGATGGATTGGAAGACATGGAAAGGTCAAGTGACTGGGCATGAGATGAGGGGCTGATGGGTGATGCTGAGGGAGACCAAATCATAGAGAAGTGGGAACTCTCTTGGAGATGAGAGATCAGTTGTTGAAGATCAAGTCAAGTAAACAACCATTGCGATGAGTGGGAAAGTGGAACAAGAGCTGCAGGTCAAATGAAGGGGTGAGGGCAAGAAACATGGAGCTAAGGGGTCAGATATGTTGTCAACATGGAAGAAGTCATCACTGCGGGTAACTATGGGAAATTGTGAGGAGACGAAGAGAGCGAGCCAGGAGTTGAAAGGAGAGAGGAAGGCTGATGGGGAGAAATTTGGTGGATGGTAAATTACATCAACATTGAGGAGGAGGGGAGAGGAGAGAAGAGTTGGAAGCAGTGCTGTTCAAATAGGAGAGAGAGTGGGAAGGAGGAGACAGGAGGGCTTGGAAGTGGCAGGAATGGGAGGGGAGATGCCTAACTCCCCCACCATGGTCTGATCCACAGCAGGGAGTATAAGAGAAAGAAAGGCCTCTCTAAGAGAGAGCAGCTGTAGAAGAAGGATCCAGGTCTCTATGAGGGACAGGAACTGAAGGGAGTGATATGAAGAAGTCATGGATGACTGAGATATTTAGAGATGGAGTGGGTGTTTCAGAGACAGCAGGAGAAGGGGGAAAGGGATGGATGTGAGGTTAGGAATGAAGAAGGGTGAATGTGGCAGTGTGAATGGTTGTGGGGGGTGAGGATGGAGAGAGGGATAGGGTTGTATCAAAAGTCAACAAAGCTGAGGAGGAGAGGAGAGGAAGAAACAGGATGGTTTGGTTGTGGGATCTAGATTTGTATTGGTGAGAGATTTTGGGACTGAGGCGGGGGAGAGGAGCTGTAGATGGGTAAGAATAATAGGGATGGGGAAAAGGAGCAAATGGGAGTCAGTGGAGTGAGGAAGGAGGAGGACAGATGCTAAAATACAGAAGAGGGGTGTAGGGGGTCTGTGTGGTTAGAATCATGGTGGTAGATGGCCAAAGGGGGGGGGTGGATGTATTGGATTGAATTGCCTCACCTTAACCAATCTCTCTCTAAATCTTCACTGCTATAAATAAAAAGGTGGGTTTTTTTTACTATGGGTTAACATACATTAGCTATTCTGCTACAAAATTCTTGTGGAGACAAGGCACTGTAGTTTTACAATATCAACCACAGGCAAGAGGTATAATGCTGGCCTCGTCTAACTATAGTTGTCTTGTCTCTGCTAGGATTTTACAGCAAGAGAGCTGTAATGTTAGTTATCTTGATGTAAATCTCTCCTTCGCTCGCCTCCCCCCTGTATTTTGGCAGTGAAGACATAGCTTGACACTCATGTATACAGGTTTTCAAAAGCACTGACCTAATTCTGCTGTCATGGAAATTGATGGTAAAACACCAAGTGACTTAAACAGGACCAGACAGAATCTGATACTGACCACTTTTGGAATCCTATCCTGTATACTCTCTAAGTTTTGCTCAAGTATCTATATCTACAATAGGAAATACTGCATGAGTTTCTTTAATGCCTTGCCAGCAAAGTATATTTTAACAAGCGAAAGAAAGAGGCAAGGAAGAAGAATCTAATATTAATCTTAGTTCTATACTCCCACAGTCCTTGTGTCGTGTGATGGGGTGTACTAGCCTCACACTGGGCTGGAAGGGATTAAAGGACAGTACTGGGCCCAGGGAGCCCAGCCCCTCCAGCCCTGTAGAGCATGTGCCATCTGGAGAAAAGATTGAAAAGGGAGCAACCCTGCTCAGAAATGGGGAGGCTGGGGAGAAGGACAGATCTAACCCAAAGGCTCTGGATAAGGGCATCAGAGAAAACTCCCTGAGGGACTAAGGCTATACGCTGAGCCCAGTTGGGGCTGATGGTTTAATTGCCTTTTCTTTTACTTTTCACCTTATATTTGGCCTGAAAGCTGTGGGAGAATGGGGTAGACACTGTTGACTCTGTTAGGATTGTTGGTCAGGGCCCAGGCTTCCCCTGTCACTGCCTACCTCACTGCATCTCTGATTAAAAGAAAGTCTGGACTGCAAGACCTGCCCACAGGGCAGTGGCACTAGGGAGGCCAGCCACCTAACCCCACTGAGAACTCTATCACAGTCTGGCAAATTGTACCAGATTCTGCCAGGTCACGGGAGGTGGTTTGGTAATAAAACTTCTTTCTGCTAATTTGGCTCATTTCATATGTAGGGCAAACTTCTCTCCAAACACTCTTATCTTACTGAAGGGATTCTTCCTCTAAATCAACTGGTACTGGTTGGTTAGAGATGGGATATTGTACTAGATGGACAACTGATCTGATCCAGTATAATAATTCCTAGGTTTCAGTACTCATCTGGATGATATCTGAAACCTAAATAAATACATAAATAAATAAAGTGACTTGATATGGAGAGAATATTGGCTTCCCCGACCACTCTTTTTGTACATAGAACTCTTATTGATATGGGCAGAAATCTTGCATGTGAAACAGACACAGAACATACTGTAGAGACACTCTGTAGGTAAATGAGTGATGATGTAAGTTTGAGAGGTAAAGTTTACCAGCAGCAGGGAAGTCCTAGGCCAAGCTTCAGAGCTAAGTGTCATGAATTTTGTATGTCTAGATAATTACCCTGATGTTTCATTGTTTAAGAGGGAAGCAACTCTGTAGTGAATTTAAAGACTTCTCTTTTCCTGAAAAGTCCACAAAGATCATGTTCTTGAAATGAATTACTTGGATGAAAAATATTTGTGTTCCTGGGATTAAAGTAATGTACAAAGTGATGATCATGTGGCCATTCAAGTGTCCGAATCATGGAGTAAATTTTCTCTTGTAATGTTTATTTATATTGTAGGTGATCATTAACAACAAAACAGACATAGCATTTATAATCCCAAAATAGATCTAAACTACACAGTGAGTCACCCGTTTCTTACAGTGAGGTGAACCTAAAACTTGTCACTGATTTTTGCCCCCTCTTAATCTTCCTTTTTATTCTATGCTTCATTAAAGTCAATCTCTGCTGGACAAACTGTCACTCAGGCTTGGGTTGTCCTGCTGTCTGCTCTCTCCAGAGAGCTCCCTTCATCCTGATAAATGGTCTATTAGCAGAGCCACATGACTGAGAGAGACATGCTCCTGAAACTAAATAGATTACAGGCCTGTTTGTTCCAAACTGTCTCAATAGAAGGTAATAAGCATGATCATTAAAGTGGGCTTTAGAACTAGAGGAGGCTTTTTCCTAATGACAGGATTAAAACATACTGTTCATTTATAATGTGCCACGTAAGAGTAATACAGATTAGTTTTAATAACTGCATGAAGAAAATACATTGAGTTAATTACTATAATGGCACTTAATAATGCAATGGATGCTACAAGATAGTTCAGGTCAGAGACCCTCAATTTTTTTCACAGTGTGTACCACACATGAGCACAGAAATTGTCTTGTGCACATATCCCCTCCCATTCAGGACACCTTAATATCCTTGAGCAACTACATCAATTATAGGCATGGAAAAGTGGTAGTTGAAAAATACAGAATTTATTTTTAATGTATTTTTGCCTCTGCAAATAAGGTGGTGGAGCCAGTGGGATTTGAACAACAAACTCACTGCAGACCATCTGCAAACACTCTGTGGCTCACAATTTGGGAACATCCTGATTTAGCTGGCACTCTAGTGGTGTACAGCCTGTGGTCCACAGGTCATTTGTGGCACTTAAGGGCCATTAAGTTAAAAAGAAAATTTGTATTTATTAATTGAAAATGTGCTCCCTGGGCCATGCTCTGTGGGAACTAAACGAAGTGTTTCAGGCAGCCCTGTTGCTCTAGGGAGGAGAGCTGGGGTACTGCCTCGTACCATTTTACCCAGAGCAGCTCTGGTGTCAGCGAAGAGTGCTCTAAGCAGCTGCTGTCCCTTCCCTGCTGCAGCTGCTCTGTAGTTACCATGCTACCTGCCTGCTGCATTACAGAGGAGGGATGAGAGCAGCAGCTCTGGCTGCTCTATTTCCTTCTTCCCTGCTGGGATGTGGGAGCCCCCCAGGAGTGCAGGATAGGCACTGAACTGGCTCTGCCTGACTTTAGGGGAGCATCTAGCAAGGAATAGGTCTCCTCCCAAGCCACACACGCCGCCCAAGCTATGCCAAGAGATGAGGAAAAAGAGGAGAATCTGGGAACCAACAACCAGGTACAGCTCCCTGATTCTCTACTCCAGCCCCATAGCTGATTAGAGCCACCTAGGGTGCTGCCTTAGTGGTGCAAGAACAGAGAGAGAGGCCATTCTGGGTTAGACCAATGGTCCATCTAGCCCAGTATCCTGTCTTCCAACAATGGCCAGTGCCAGATGCTTCAGAGGGAAAGAACAGAACAAGGCAGTTAGCAAGAGATCCATCTCCTGTTGTCCAGTCCCAGCTTTTGGCAGTTAGAAGTTTAGGGACACCAGAGCATGGGGTTGCATCCTCAATGATCTTGGCTAATAGCCATTGATGAACCTATCCTCCATGAACTTAGATAATTCTTTTTAAAACCCTCTTATACAACATCCTCTAGCTTTCACAACATCCACTGGGAATGAGTTCCAAAGGTTGACTGTGCATTATGTGAAGAAGTACTTCCTGATGGTTGTTTTAAACCTGTTGTTATTAATTTAATTTGGTGACCCCTAGTTCTTGTGTTATGTGAAGAGGTAAATAAGACTTTATTTACTTTTTCCACATCGCTCATGATTTTATAGATCTCTATCATATCTCCTTTTAGCTGTCTCTTTTCTAAGATGAACAGTGCCGGTCTTTATAATTTCTCATCATATGGAAGCTGTTCCATACCTCTAATCATTTTCCTTGCCCTTCTCTGTACCTTTTCCAATTCTATATATCTTTTATGAAATGGGTTGTCCAAAACTGCACACAGTATTCAAAGTATGGGCATATAATGGATTTATATAGTGACATTATGATATGTTTTGTCTTATTATCTATCCCTTTCCTAACATTGTTAGCTTTTTTAACTGTTACTGCACATTGAGCAGGTGTCAGAGAACTATCCACAATGACCCTTTCTTGAGTGATAACAGCTAATTTAGAACCCATCATTTTGTATGTATAGTTGGGATTATTTTTTCCATTGTGCATTAGTTTTACTTCAGGGGGGATTCTGTGCCACTATGCATGCACAGAATTCATGTCCCCCACAGATTTCTTTGCTTCCCCTGCAGAAAAATGACTTCTCACTGGGAAGTAAAGGGAAGCTGTAAGAGCAGTCATGTGTTCCTTCCCAGCAGCTTGGGCGAGTCCTTTCACATGCCCATAGCAGCTGGCAGATAGGTAAATCACAATGGGGGGAGGCGTTAGGGACACCCCAGCCATTGGCTCTTACTCTTTGCCAGGCTCAGCTGCTAGTCCCAGCTGGTCTGGGGGTATGGAGGACTGCTCTTCCTCTTTTCCTACAAGGAGCATCCAGGGCCAGGTCAGACCCACCCCCAGAAACCTCCCCCAGCTGCCGGAAGCTCCACCCCCCCCCCCCCCGCGCTCCCTGCCCCCGTCACTCCTCAGCTGTGGGGGGAAGGGTCATTGTATAAGGAGCTGCTCCCCTGTCAGCCCAATCCCCATACATCTTGGCCCTCCCAGACCCTTCCCCCAAGAAAAACCCAACCCCACCAAGCTTCACACCCTGCACCTGGATCTTCCCTACATCCAGACTTCCCCCACTGAGTCCCACCTCCTGCACCCAGACACGCCCCCCTCACTGAGCCCCAACCCCCTGCACCCAGACCATCCCCTACTCAAACCCCCATGCCAATAAGCTCCATCCCTCTTCACCTGGACCACCCTGATGAGCCCCCAGACTTCCACACCACTGAGCCCCAACCAGCTGCACCCAAACCCCAACCCTACCAAGCCCCACTCCCCCAGCACCCAGAGGCCTACCTGCTGAGCCCCAACCAACTTCACATGGAGCCCACACAGAACCCTCTCACCCCACACCTGGATCCCCCCCCACACTAAGCCCCTCCACATTTGGATCCTGCTGGGCTGAGCCTGCCTGCCTACACTTGATGGCTGACACGGAGAGGCAAGGCCTAGGATGTTTCTGGGGCAGGCCCATCCCTTGTGCTGTGTCAGGGTCAGGAGCAGCCTCACTGTGACGTCTGTGTCCAGAGGTGAGAGACTGCAGGATGGTCTCTCACCTCCATCCAGCCAGTGGCCTGCACTCCCCGCTGCCATGCTGGAGCCTCCACATTTATTCATTGACAAAATTTGCAGAATTTTGAAGAATTTTAAAATATTATGCACAGAATTTTAATTTTCTTAACACAGTTTCTTCAGCAGTATACTTGGGGGTATACATTTACTTTGAGTCTCTGTTATGGTGCTTTTAAAAAGTTTCCATTCAGCTTGCGAGCATTTCACCCTTGTGACTCTTCTCGCCTTTTATGAAATAAGTTCAGTTCTCATGCTGAAAGGCTGGACACTAGAGATCTAAATTCAGCACTTCTGAAGCTCTATAGTAGGCATTATTTACCAGAACTAGAGCACTTTGGCCCAGTCCTGTGACTGGGCATGTAGTGGGCATAGTGTTTTCTGCTGTGAACAGTCACGTTGAACTCAAGGGGATTGTTCAGGACAGTTAGTACTGTGCCCTGCATTACAGATTCAGGATCAAGTCCTAAATGTCAAGGCGTTAGAGAAATCCTATTATTTAAATAAAAAGAAAAGGAGTACTTGTGGCACCTTAGAGACTAACAAATTTATTTGAGCATAAGCATGCAATGCATGCATCCGATGAAGTGAGCTGTAGCTCATGAAAGCTTATTCTCAAATAAATTTGTTAGTCTCTAAGGTGCCACAAGTACTCCTTTTCTTTTTGTGGATACAGACTAACACGGCTGCTACTCTGAAAACTGTTGTTATTTAAATAGAGATTCATTCACACTCTAGAATCCAGAGTACTGTATACTTTCCAAACTCCATGATCAACGCATTTAAAAATCTTGTAAACAAAAGGCTGGCTGTAGTGTTGGCTGTACATTTCCAGAAAATTAAAAATCGTGGCTCCCTCTAGTGTTGTAAATGTTGTTTTGGTTTTTGTTGAGGAGAACAAATCTTTCCTTTAGCGGTCTTGATTAGCCCTGGGTTTCGGGGAGAGAAGCGTTCTTCAGTGCAGCCAAGACTTGTGCTTTACAGCAAACTGACCTAGCCACTAACTAATTTGCCAAGCTAGGTCCCACCGCAGCTATATGTAAAGTATGGACAGCTAAGAAGTGCTTTTATGCTATTATCTCCTTTCACCATGAGGGCCTCTTCCCAAAGCTTGTCTTTGAGAAATGTTAAAAGAAAAACATAATGCATGTTTATGTTGATTTATTTTTTCTGTCAGCCTCTTTGGTATTGCTTTTCTCTTTATACCTTGGAAGAGTTGGGCACTAGCTGAGCACCTCCTCAATCCCAGTGGAGCTAGAACTGTGGGTCACATGGCCTGAGCAGCCTTCTCTTCCAGCAGCCCCATGGCCTTCATGGTCTGAGGAACCCTGACATTGGCAGCAGTTCCCGTCTGTGAGCTTTTTTGGGGGGATGAAAATGTAACTTGTGAGCATGGGAGATTTGGGTTGGATAATGAAGTAGGGAGTTGGGTGAGGGGCAGGCACCTGGTGGCACCTTCTACTTTGTTGGCTGATTAATGTCCTTTCAAACCTAACACCCACAGTGACCTCACCTGATGTCTTGGGCAGCAGAAGAGAGATTGGAAGAAGCCATATGGTCCTGGCTGCTGGCCTCTTAACCCCATGTGGGACAGAAACCCTGGGAGGGAGGTGCCTTATGTAAAGAGGGGTCCATCACCTGAGGGGAACATGGGGGGTAGTTTACACTGATATACATTTTTAAAGGAATGAATAAAGGTAAGTTGTGGGCTGCTTGGGGAGTCTTTATGGAAGGGAGAAACAAATTAAATAAAATAACTAAAAAGTAATGGGCTGAAAATTCATGGTCACTTTTTCCCGGGAATTGGGCGAATGCTAAGGGAGCCCAGGGAATATGGTGTGATAGGGAATTTTTTTAATTAATAATTAAAGTAAAACATTTTAATGATTCAAAACCTCAAGCTGTGCACATTGCAAACCCATGTAACCATGTGATACTGTCATCCTTGTTATAATAGAAATGTAGGTCCTGTCTGCTTTGGAAGACTGTGATGAGTGGACAACTGGTGAAATGACAGTACAAAAGTAAAGAGAGTGAAAGATGAACTATTGAGAGGGGAAAAGGTTTTTACTCAGATTGTTTAAAACTCTTTGCTAATGTCTGTTTGGCTTCAAGGACAGACAAACATTGTGGAGAAAAGACATTTTTGAGATTTACTGCAACATCCCTGTCCTTTTCGTGAAGGTGAGACCTCACGCTACAGAAATCCTGAGCCATCCAGGAAGTCATCCAACAAAACGAGAGAAGATCAGACTTAACGTTCTTGATACTTTTAAGGTAAGCTATTCAGAGAGCATTCACTTTTCTTTCTGTGTTGGGCACTTTCAACCAGCAATGGGCTTGCCACATTGAATTATAGTACTTCTATGTGCTTGGAGATCTATGGATGAAAAGTGAAGGGGGAACGAATGATTATGTTGTTAGAAAAGGGGCTTGATACGAGATGGGAGGATGCCTGATCCCTTGTAGATCTGTATTGTGTACATTAAAATGGTGTAACCAAGTTAGCCAGCATCGATGCAGGATAGCCAATCCCAGTTTAAAATGGAGATTTCACTCTCCTGATAAAGCCTGGTAATATTAGTATATTAAAACAAACTGAGTGGTAAATGGATTCCCCCACTGTCCTTTAGTTTTCTCATTTTGTGTATTGATTATTAGTTTTCCATAATTTTTGCTCTTAGTTTTGAAGGAGATAAGATTCATCTGTTTCATCCACAAAAATTATATTACAGATTTGTTTGTTTCATTAAGTTTATTCAGTATATATGACCAATGTCATCATTTACACTCAGGCCATTAGAAAATATCTCACTGGAAAACTCTATATTGTATAGATTCTTACTGAAAATGTCATTAATTGCATGTTATCCCACTTCTATATGTTTAAGCACCCTAATTACTGCAGTCATTTACATTTAGAAGGTTACCTTCAAAACCAAAAAGCTGGAAACTTTGTTTTTCTTTAAAAGAAAACTTAAATTTGAAGTGCTCAGAAAACCCCTTTGTGACCCTCACTGGGTGTGTGATTAGAGCTGTTCAAAAATGTAAATAATTTGCCATGATTTGTGTTGAAATTTATTAAAATTTCAACCATCTCTAGTTATAACTCCAGGCTGAGAACGCTGGCTCTACAATGTGACAAGAATTAGCTTGCCAGTGGGTGTCACTGTTTTACTGAGGAGTACTTGTGGCACCTTAGAGACTAACAAATTTATTTGAGCATAAGCTTTCATGGACTAAAACCTGCTTCATCGGATGCATGCAGTGGAAAATACAGTAGGAAGATAGATATAGATAGATAGATGAGAGAACATGAAAAAATGGGTGTTGCCATACACACTATAACGAGAGTGATCAACTAAGGTGAGCTATTATCAGCAGGAGAAAAAAACCTTTTGTAGTGATAATCAGGATGGCCCATTTCCAACAGTTGACAAGAAACTGGTATCTCCCTTGCCTGGAAACTCATGGCCTATTTTATGGCTGCGTTATAAATTCCTAAAAATATTAGTTACGAAAGAAATGTCAACATATTTCTGTTTTATCCAGTTTTACTCTCACTGGCTGAAGTTAAATGTTTCAGTTTTCAGCCAAAACACAATCTGGTATATTCTGTGTATTGCCTTAACAGTCACTCTGTCCTGACATACTGCTGCTCTGCTATGAAATTCAGAAATACAAATTTTTAGGCCTTCAAGAAGATTGGTGCAGGACAGAGCAGCTCTGTTTTGTCAGGGGTTAGGGAAGAGCCTTTTCTATTAAGTCATTCTTTAGAAATCAGCTGTAATATTAAAAAGAAAAAAAGGGTGAATCTTGCAGTCTAGAGAGTAGTAATTTGTTTTTGTGTAACTGGCAGTGAACAGTCAGGTGTCAAAAGTAAAATAATATAAGAATTAATATCCAGAGTATGACTTCATTAGAAGCGTCAGGATAAAAGGATTTGGACATTAAGAACAGCCACAATTCACTCTGTAAATGATAAGCAACGAATATTAATTTTTAGCCAATACACATTTGACATACTGGTTTATGTGCATTTTTAAAAAAAACAAAAGGTATCAATGAGTATATCTTTATCAAAATATTATGCAAATAATATATAAACTGTTGCTAAGCTAACATCACATTATCTATGTTGAGTGTGAAAGGTTAATGCCAGGGCAACACAGAATGAAAACCTGCAGCATAGTGAAAGCACATAGAACTGACCAGATGGTGTGACTGGAAGTCCACATAAAGAATGAATAAGAAGGGATTGCATGTCAAGGAAATGAAGCTTCTAGAAGCTGTGCTAGATCATGAAGGGTACAGAGAGCTGCACATCCAGGCATGTGGCTAGCTGCTGCATTTTCAGTTTCAGCTTGGAAAGAAGAAAGGAGGCTATTTAGTTTTCTTTATCTTCATATACACAGTGGAATAAGGTCTGTAATTCTACTCTGAGAGAAATGGTGCAAGGAGGACTAGAGACTGAAGCTGATCCAGGCTGCCTGGACAGAGCTGGAGCCCAAATTCTGATTAAAGTAGGATGACTTATCACCCCAAAGATGAACTCAAGCCAAACACCAACGCCAAAACATAACCAACTGGAGAGAGGTACCCCTTGTGACATAAGGGTAAAAGAGGGTTGGAGTCACAATTAAATAGAGACAAGCTGCTTCTAGAACGGTATTCTACAGGGGACACTAGGATACTTTCCAGTAACCAAGGGAACTACAATGTTCAGAATGAGTGAAAAATGAAAGTATTCACAAGAGTGAAGAAGACCCCAGAGGGATCTCAGAACAAGAAGGAACCTGATGGGTGTCCTTTATCTGAACCACAAGGATATTTTATTTTATTTATTATATTATTGTAGTACAGTGGTTCTCAAAGTTTTGTACTGGTGACCCTTTTCACATAGCAAGCCTCTGAGTGCGACCCCCATTATAAATTAAAAACACTTTTTAATATATTTAACACCATTATAAATGCTGGAGGCAAAGCCGGGTTTGGGGTGGAGGCTGACAGCTCGTGACCCCCCACGTAATAACCTCGTGACCCCCTGAGGGTCCTGACCCCCAGTTTGAGAACCTCTGTTGTAGCACTTAGGAACCCCAGTCATGGACCCCAACCCCATTGTGCTAGGTGTTGTGCAGACACAGAGACCAAATCAGTCAGCACACAGCAAGGAACAGGCAGAAGAGTCCTCAGGTGTAAATGAAGTGAAGCAGTGCGGAAGGAATCTTCAGACCAAGAAAAAAACTTGGCCAGGAACCAAGGATACCAGATTAGGAACTTGGGAAAACAGGAGGAAACATAAGACTGGTAAACTGGAGAAGAAAAGAGAAAATGGATTTAAATCCTCCTGTTTGTGAAAAGCCAGGTATACTGAGTTATTGTGATCTACAATGGTATCTGCATTCTGCAACGTATAGCTGTGTAGATTTGAGGAGTATAAAATACTGTGGAGAAATTAAAGGAGCAGGCAATATTTTGAGAACAACAGTACCAAAGAGGTATACTAATTAAAGGTAAGTTTAGGGGGTGAAAAGATGGCTCCATTAAAGTCAATGACAACCCACTGGGGCCAGGATTTCACCCAGGGTGCACAGGCACTCATTGTTGTGTTAAATATGATTTATCTGAATGCAAGAAACAAGGAATGAATCTTAAGATATCTATGAAGTTTATTCAGTGTAAAAAATAACAGGTTATATATAAAAGTTGTTATTATTATGCATCCGATGAAGTGAGCTGTAGCTCACAAAAGCTTATGCTCAAATAAATTTGTTAGTCTCTAAGGTGCCACAAATACTCCTTTTCTTTTTGCGAATACAGACTAACACAGCTGCTACTCTGAAACATATAAAAAGTTCTCTCTCTTACACACACCCACACACACAGCACTTTTCACCAGTAGATTCAAAAGCACTGAACAAAGGTGAGTACGCGTTACTATCCCCATTTTACAGATAGGGAAACTGAGACATGGAGCGGTGAAGTGACTTTCTTGAGGTAACATACAGAGAGCCATTGGAAGAGCCAGGAATAGCTCTCCTCATTTAGTCCAGTGCCCTAACCACGCCACCTCCTTATTGTCTGAGTACCTAGAAATTTGCTAGGTGTCTCACAAAAACAAGTGATGGACTGCCTGTGCCCCATAGAAGCTTACATCTAAACTAGACATGATGCCACAAGTGAAGGCCATAGAGAGACAATAAGGGGAGGATAGAAGGGGAATGCTGATGTGCATGTCTTGACAGGTCCATTAAGTGTATGCAAGATGGCAGACACTTAACATTTAATATATAGCAATTTATATGTTCAAAGTGCTGTACAGACATTAACTGACTAATCTGTACAATACTCCTCTGAGGTAGGTATGGCAAGTATCACTATCCATACTGAACAAATGAGGAAACTGAGGCAGTAAGCTGAAATGACTTGCCGAAGGCCACACAGTGAGTGTTAGAATGTAGTCAGAATTAGAATGTAGAAGTGCCTAACTCTCACCCCTTTGGTCATCCCTCTAGTTGCACAGTGCCTATGCACCACACACTGTACAAAATGTAATTATGTCTCTAAAAGGGTTCACTGATTAGTTGCTTGGCGATTTATTGAAAGTAGAGTCCTGAAGATCTGCAGATATCTGTGGGCCATGTTTGGGGATCGGATATGGATACAAATTTTGTATTTGCGCAGGGCTTTAATTGAAAGAATAGAAATTGAAGGGGAGAAGAGAATAGAGACTTATAAATTGTTTTGCTTCTAAGGAAATCCAGGACAAGGAAACTCACCTGTGGTATGCTGAACTGAAACATCTGAATCTGAAAAGAATTCAACAGCAAAGCTTTAAAGTTCCAGTGTGTTAAAGTAAAGATCACAAATCATATAATTGTCAGCCCATGGAATTTAAATAACTCCCAATCCTGTAGTCAGTCCATGTACAGAATTCCCAGTGTCTTCAGGATCTGCAAGATCAGACCCATTGTTTGTAAAGGAAAAGTGACTTATCTGAGATGCTTCCAGGGAACGTTCAATTTTGCAGAAAGAATCTAGAAATCAAATCAA
This sequence comes from Eretmochelys imbricata, assembly GCF_965152235.1. Taxonomy (NCBI): domain Eukaryota; kingdom Metazoa; phylum Chordata; order Testudines; family Cheloniidae; genus Eretmochelys; species Eretmochelys imbricata. Next base: position 59,642,435 of record NC_135581.1, read on the forward strand.
TTTATAACTTTATCAGAAAACTACAGCTCAGTGCTTAGGCTGTTCATATTGGGGTGCAGGCACAGCCAGCTGTCTTGGTTATAGCCACTTTCCTGGGATTGGCTTGTAAGGCAAACTTTTAAGTATAATGTCATGATGTTTCAGCAGAATTTCATGATGCAACATGATCAATGTTTATCAAAATCTCCTCAAGCCATTTCTGAGTCAAAACACCATCCCACTATGGATACAACATTACAAAGTGATGCTGTTTCATAAGAGCTGGTTGAAATTTGGAAAACATATTTCCATGGAAAATTATTCATTTTTTCCTCAAAATGTTGAGCTTTTTGAAAAGCATCTGACCAGCTCTAAGAACTGCGACATCCCAGAAGTACCAGGATGGATGAAAATACCATCAAGTTAGTGGTCACTTTAACAAACTATTTAGTGCCTCAAAAGCAAAAACATATGTTGTGGCCTACATTCTGCAGTTGTCCACTGTCACTGGATTTCAGAATTAAGAGAGGAATTCAGCCCTCTGTAGCTGACTGGGGCAGCCATTTGTTATATGATTAGAGAAAAGCACATTTATTCATGTGATAGAATCTCCCTTGGCAACTTGATCTTGGCCCTGATTTAGCCAAGAGCTTAAGCATGGGCATAAGCACTTTGCTGAATTTGGACAGACTGAAGCACATGTTTAAGTCCCATCTCTCTCCAGCTCTACTCTGGTTAGAGATGCATGACCTTAAAGTTTATCTTGTGACTAAACTTAGATGTGTTTCTCCTCAACTGTCTCCCCATAGAAACTGGCCATGTGACCTCTGTACTGCCCTGGGGAGCAAAAGTACCATGCTGATATTGGATTCTTACTACCTACAACATGAAGCCATCAACTGTATGAAAGGGAATTTTCTGAGCAAACCTGGTTAGAATTTTGCATGTCTAAACAGAGTGGTGTCATTCTCCAATATATCAGAAAGGAGTAGAAACTGACCTAGTCCACCTGTATATAAACTGTAAAAATCCCTGAGCCATCAAACTACAAATATTTTACTTTGGTAAAAGCACCAAAAGTTCCTCTAGACACATGGCTTGGAACACCATTGTTGACAGCAATGCACCTGTTCACCCAGTAAAACAGTGAAGAAAACTATGCTTCAGTTCACTGATTTCTTACCTAGATCACACACGAGCGATTAGGGCATTGTTGATGGCTCTCAGAATCTCAGGAACACAAACGGAAAGAAGGGTTTAAAAAAGGAATTTTGACTTTTTTTTAGCCACAGGGGTTATAAAGAGGGAAATAAAAGGACTGAAGAAAAATTATATACAAAGAAACCATTTCATGCAGATTTGCCATAAGGCAAGATGATAATGCCTGAACATTATGAACTGCAGAAACTCCGTGAACACATTATATTTTAAACACTTAATCTGTTTAACAAACTATGTACATTCTTCTGCTAAATAAGATGAATTGGGATTCAAGAAGCAGCACATCCTGACAAATCTCCTCCTAAAGGCACCCATTAATATAAATCAACAGTAGCAATTTTGTTTGATCATTTATTTGCAAGAATCATTAAGGCTTATTAGCATAATTATTCCCTGTGGGACTTCGTGTCACATTAATGAAAAATGGCATTATCAATATTTAAAAGATAAGTGTGTAATGTTCAGAGTACTTAAACAGTACTCTGCAGGTGGTGTCCAGCTGCAGCAAATTAGATTAGGTTTGGTTTAATGTCTAAATCATAGAAATATCATTTCAGTGTAATTATTTATTTTACAAAGTATTAACATTTTACTTCTTGTACAAGCAATAAGCACAAATTTTATAGTTACCAATTATAATAAATACATGTATGTGGCTTTCCTTAGTTCATGTAGGCAACATGTCTTAACACATCAGTCAGTTGGGGAATGAATGATTTCTTATTGGAGAAAGCCCCTTTACTGCTCTACTATCATGCCTTTTTACTTTTTAAAGTTCTGCATGATAACATGAAATCTACAGTGAAACATAAGACGGGATTTCTGTCCGTTCCTAGGCAACAGTTCCCTCCCCTGCACACACAAATTAGTCATTGTTTACTATAGTAAGGCCTTGAGTGTAGTCATAGGAACAAATTCAGCTGGATATATGTGCAATTCTGTAACGGAGTTGCACCATCTTATACCAGGTTTGAATTTGGCTCATATTCTGGAAGATGAGTGACATTTGGAGGGAAAAGCAGGACAGATGAAATGATGAAGGCATTTGATTAAGATTATCTTGGTCTTGCACATCTTCGGGCCTCAGTTCTGTTCTTGACATATAAGGGTTGTATTGTTGCTGCCTTGTAAAATCAGCAACTATGTGAGCACAGCAAAAAAAATAAAATAAAATTCCAACATACAGACTGAAAAAATTCCAACTGATAGACTGTGCCACGTAACTAAATAAGAAATAATGCAGAGTAGATAGGTCAAATATAGGAAGAGATGTTGTATGTGGGAATATTTTCACAAATGCACCCCATTCTTAACCATTTGAGAGATGTTGGTCAAACCAGTTATTCATCTGTTTTTAAAATTTCAGGACTAAATGTTATATATACAGGCCCCACTCCCCTTTGGAGGCAGGTGTAGATTCAGTGAGACAAACTTCCACAAATGGTTGCTGTGCCCTAGTAGAGGTATAAGTACTTATTTTAGAAAAGCTGACACACTGCCTCAAAGATCCCTACATGGACTATTTGTAGCCTGGTACCCATTCTTTATACAGAATGTAAAAGGAAACCTGCAGAAGCTAGATTCAGCAGGTTAGGTCATTTTGACTGTAGAATGTGGCCCTGAATACATAGTTTGGTGTATGTCTTTGGGGCAGGGACCGGGTCTTTAAATGTGTTTGCATTCAGTACAACAGAACCCTGATCCTGACTGAGGCCTGTAGGCACTATCGTAGTATGAATATTAAATAATATCAATATTTTATTTCTCCACTCATCTGTGAATGGGGATGCATGAGTATAGTTTTTGGGAAGAATTAATCAGGTAAATAATGTCTCTGATAAGGCTAAGATTCTTCATCAGTCAGGCCTAGCTGTGGGCTTGATCCAGTCAAAATTGGTCAGCAGTTGCAGAGGCAATTCACAATACTTCAGGTTAAAGACTCTTAGAAGTCATGGAATGATGTATCATTAAACATTCTGCATTGTTGCCAGAGGCTCTTGCATAAAACATCAAGGGACAGTTCTAAGCCTGCTTGGGGAATTCTCCGGAGGTCCTAATGCTGAGCGGAGTAACACGTCATTTACCAGACCAGGGTTTTGCTGCTGAGCTGTCCCATGGCTGACTGGCAGGTCCATGCTGAGATCTGTAAGGGAAGGACTTAGCTAATAGCTTTACTTCCACGTCACTCTCAGCCTTTGCTGGGAGTGAGGGATTTATATGCTTTTTTAATACGGCCTTTGAATTACCTCTTCCTTCAGTTTAGTGGGAAAACCTACTTTGTAGCTTGGGGATACAATTACAGATTTGTTTATTAAACATCCTGTAGCTACACTCTCAAATTTTATAGGTTTTTCTTCCACTCATTTCTAAGCAATTTTCTTGCTACAACTTGTGCACTTCAATTAAAGTTTCAAGATCTGTACATTCTACACCTGACTCTGGTAAACTAGTATTACCCATGGTTTCCCATTTTATGGTTATTAAACAGCTGTAATGTGCCCTTTTCCACCTAGTCATGAATAAAATAGAAAAAAAAGGCAGACAGGAAACATCTGCATGTGACACACTCACATTTAAGACTGAAGTTAATTCTATGAGCACAAATTAAACATACCAGGCAACCAGACACCTGAAAATTAAAGTTTTCAGAATTCTGCAATAGTCCATGGCTCTAAGTGCTGTGTTCACTGTGTTGTGGAGCAGGAACGAATACAGGAAGCTGAAATGGGCAGCTTTCCTGACTTCAGGTGATTAGTGCAATACTGTGGGATTTTCAGAAGTGCTCAGCATTGGGTTAACTCGGCTTCTGATGAAGTTTTACCAAGATACAAAGAGAATCCTGAGGCACAAAGTTTGGATATAGATCTGAACTTTGTCAAAATTCTGAGAAGACTGGGTTCGGTGTTCTGGTTTGGGCTCATCTCAAATTTAGGGCAAGATTCTGCCATCCTCGCTCATGCTGAGTAGACCCTTACTTTGTGAGTAGTCATGCAATAAAGTACCACTCACTTTAATGGTGTTATAAACATAAGGCAGTCGAGGACCAAGTTTCACAAGTTTCTAGTGAAAGCCTCTCTCCTAGTTTGGGAAATGGGGGTTCACCAAGCTGATGGGGCAAAGTTTGTAGGTACAAGGATGAGCCCCACTGGGCACTGTTCACCTGACCAAAAATTAGGAAAACTGGGTTTGAAAATTGGACCTCTGGAATTTGATCACAAAGTCTGGATAGCCAAGATAAAAGATGATCTAATAATTGGTTTGGATTTCTTTGACTAATAACTGTGTGATAAATGCCAGAAAGGGAGACTTACAAATTTAGCCTGTAGAAATTCTCTTTAAAAACATGGCCAAGTGTAGCAAATGATTTGTAGACAATTGGTTTGCAGGCAACAAGTTGTCCTGCCTCCATGGGGAGAAAGCACAACAACAGCCACATGCTGTGGTAGCTTTCCAGCAAAGGAAAGTTGGGGAGTGGTTTGAAATCTGTTTTGACACCCATAGTCTTAGGAGAACCTTAGCTGCAAAAGCTCTTGTGGATCTGAAGTACGAATGGATTCTTGTTTATTTGCTGAATGTTTCTGACAAGGATTAAATAGTAACACAGGGAAATACAGCTGAAAAATGTAAACCAGTGGATTTAGTAAATGCTGTATAGAAGAAAACTAGAAGAGGAAAGAGGTCAAGGTGAACTCCAGAGTTTTAACTGGATTTGTTTCAGTACAGTGCTATTGTACACTTACAGAGGAGCAGCAGAATGGTCTAACAGACTTTCTGGTTAGGAATTAGGACTTGTCCTTCTGATCCAGCAAATATATAGGTTGTACTGCACTAATCCAGCACAAGATTGATACTGGAGGAAACTGATCTGTTGACCACCCACCTCACTGTTTACTCCTACCAAAGAGGGAAGAGGCCTTGCAGGTCATTGAGGAAAAGTATCAGGAAGGCATAATTGATCCTTCAGCTAGTCCTTGAGCCTTGCCCATAGTTCTGGTTAAGAAAAAAGATGTCAGCACCAGATTCTGGATAGACTCTAAAAACTAAATGAAGTAACTTTAAAGGTTTCTTATCCATTACCATGATTAAATTATATCCTGGATATTGTAACAGATGCAATCTGGTTTTCTATGTTGGATCTTAAAAGTAGCTATTGGCAGGTGGAAGTGGATCCAAATGACTGGCTAAAGATTGCTTTTGTAATAGGACATGGCTTGTGGCAATTTAAAGTGAAGGCTTCTGGGTTGTGCCATGCACTTGCCACATTTGAGAGGTTTATAGAGATGGTACTGCACAACATGGCCCTCTCGACTTTTATTATACCTAGATAATATCCTGGTGCATGCTAAAACCTTTGACTATGAACCAATACATTTAAAAGTGGTCTGTGATAAGATGAAGGTTGTCAATATGAAACTGAGCCCAAAGTGTGAGTTGTTTCAAAAAGAGGTAATTTACCCTGGGCACCCAATCTGTGAGAGGGGAGTTTTCAATGACAAAAAGGAAATTGAGGCAGTGCAGAACTGGGCAGCTCTTTAGACGTTCACAGAACTGCAGTTTTTTAGGACTCTGCTCCTACTATAAAAGGCTTATTCATGGGTTTGCCAATATTGCAAAACAATTGTGTAGGTTGGGTTGAGAAAGGGATTTAACATTTTCAGAATTGAAAAAGTCTTTTGTGACTGCTGTTGTCTTAATCTCCCTGTGTTTCAAAACCCTGTTCATATTGGACATGGATGCTAGTGCTTACGATTTGGGAGCAGTACTGATACAAGAACACAAAGAATTTGAGAGGGTGGCAGCTTATTACATCAGAAGTCTAAATTTTCTAGAGAAAAATGGTTGTACTACGTGAAAGGAACTCCTGGCAATGGTTAAATCTGTGGAACATTTTCACCACTATTTGTATGTGATCAGACAGACTATGCATCCCTGCAATGGCCTTTAGATTCAGGAATCCTGTGGAGCAATTGGAGATTTTCAGCAAGAAAGTGCTGCAGAAATATTCCTGCCTTCTTTTGAGAGTGATACATCAGATTACACTGAAGACATGTTCTAAACAGATTTTTGTTTTTTACTGATTTCAGGGATATCACCAGCCTTTATTGAAAGCCTGCAAATTCTATATAAGATATAGAAGTAAATGCTCTGCTCTTCCCTTATGCCTTCAATTCTTTCAATTTCCACATGACAAGTAAGGCTGCTTTTAAAGATGTGGGGTTAAATTGAGCAGAAATATTTACATAACCATCTGTAGCTGTTAAAAAAAAAATATGTAATTTTTCCTACTCCATCTTATTTTGTTCCTTGCTCTGTTTCTGTCCAGTGTGGGGAAAAAGCTGGCTTGCAGACGAATTGAAATGATTACTGCAACATCACAAGGGAGCTGGAAAATTCAGTACTGTCACTAGGTATTTATTAAAACCAAATTTTCTCATCAGAAACAGCTGCATTTTTGTTGAACAAATTTGAAATATTCAGTATTTCTGTTCCTTACAATACGTTTGTCTAGAGTCTGTGACTTCATAAGTAAAAAAAAAGAAAACCAAAACATTTCTATATATTGCTATCATGGGATATTATTTTCCCCACTTCCACAGAATAATTAAGGGGTTTTTATTCTGTCTTGGTTCTAAGGATTCTTTTGACAGTGATGTTCCCTTAGCTACTAAATCTGCTGCCCCATCCATCACTGACATCTGGCAAAACAGGCATTAGCTTCTCTGTGACTTATGTAGGTCCTTAGTAGATCAATAACTCTGTTCAGGTGTTTCAGATTCTTCCTTGTTAATTCACATTTATCTTTTCATTCAAAGAAGGTAAATTATCTCATGGAAAAGCCATGTTATCCCCAATAGTGGTTTACAATGTTACAAACTCAGGGTGACCCACATATCTTAGCTAGAATACATTTGTCACTGTCGTGCATTAAGATCCTCTTTTAAAACAGTCTGGAAACAAGGTAAGGCTGCAACATTGTGTCAACCCTTCCATTTGATAATCATTTCTTTCCTATGCTCAGTTGTCACTGTCTTTAACTGCTTGAGTAGATGCTATTTTCCTTTTTAACACTTGTTTCGTCATATTTTGTCATTGGCAAAAATCTTAATTTCCCCAGCAGTCATCATCATTTGCTAGCTAATGTATTATACTCAAGTGAACTCATCAATAGTGGTGTGGAGAGTGAAAACTGAATAACCTAATATGCTAATTTATCTCTGAGAAAGGACTGCTGAGATTTACTTTATTTATAGTTACAGATGTCTCTGCAATTAGCTGTTTGTTACAAAACATTACCATAGTTACATGTTTGTTGTTTTCAGGCTCTGGGAGTGATTAACACTACCTTAGGAAAAAGGAATAAAAAGTAGGTCAGTGACCATGACCCTTAACCAGACAGGCTGCTCCGGGATTTGATGCTAAAAGAAGCCAGAGGTCGCATCTGGTAGTTGCTATGTATTTGGGATTCTTCTTTTAAAATCTATAATAAAGTAGATTCTGCTGTTTAGCTGATATTTCCTTACCTAGTTTTCTAAAAAAATTATGTCCATCTTTTGGACATAAAGAATAGAGTTAGGTCCATTTCCAATTTATGGGAGTTTTGCTCAAATAAGAATCCTGTAACTTTGCACTATACGTTTAAGAAATTGTTTCAATTGGAATTTAAAATATTGTTGGAAACGTGGAAGATAATCTTAGGTAATTAGTGTAAGCTGATTTTTATAAAACCTACATTGGGGCCAAATTTGACCTGATAATGTCTCTTTCAGCCTACCTGACCTTTCCATCGTAACTGGAATATCTCATAACTTACAGATTTTATTAACATTTTATATATAGTGTTGTTTCTAGTAGAAAAAGAGACATTGATAACTACTATTTTGAAAGGACCATGGGCACAATTCTGCAAATACAAATTCTGCAGTGGAACTATTAATGGCAGTAAGCATTACACCTAGTGTTAAGTATTTGTAGAATCAGATGCAAATTTTTATATTTGATATATATACTGGCTGTATATGTGCTGTACACAGTGTCTGGTAGAAACCACGCTAGGACAACAATTTCCAAATAATATATTCAGACATTGTAGGATCAAACAGATCTTGAGCGAAAACTGAGCAAAGTCTTAAAGTAGCCTACAGTAGATTATTTTCTACAGCTATTGGGAATCTTGGCAACCCAAAGTGGCCCTCAGTCAAAGAGGTGTAAGCACTGACACCTGAACTATTTATTCTATCCATCTATTATAAGCATGTCAAAGGTAGCCTTTAGGCACAAAGGAATAACCTCAACACACCAACCTAGAATGAAAACAATTGTTAGGAAAATAATATTCCATTTCTGGGGCTGTTCTCGAACAGAGACAGTGTAGGAGAAATTGTTGTTTTTTGGGGGGTTCTACTATTATGCAGTACTTATGACCTATTAACTAAGAGACGAAAAATAAAATGAAGAAACATTAAGTAAATTATTCTAAATGGGTTGCAGACAGAGAATTATGGAGGAAATATTTTAAATTGTTGAAAAGATAAGTCATCAGATCAACAAACCATGCCTTTGTATAGTTTCTAGTGAAGTTAGTACCCATGAAAGATGCTAGATGGACAGCCCTGGAGACTGATGTTTGTTTATCCACAAAGAAAGTGTAGCATGGGTTTCCTCATGCTGCCCAGCCAATGTACTTTAATCTTAACCTGAAACAACCACCTTTGGTTTGAAATAGTAGCTCAAACTCCAAGCCTATTATGAGCCAAGTTCTGTTAATGGGGACCACACATACATACACAGACTGGGTCAGAAATGACACTAAACCTTGGGCTTTTTGCTGAGACTATCAAAAGGGGATCGAGGAGAAACTAGTGCCAATTGGGAAGATAACTTTTGTACTGTGGATGCCTGTCGTCTGTTGAGTCCTACTTCATTTCGCATAGAGTGAAACATATTTCAAAGATATATCATGCAGTGGCCAACTTCAGAATCAGCCCATCAACAGGGCCACCATTAGGGGTAGGCAGCACAGGTAATTTCTTTGGGCAGCAGAGGTGGGAAGAATAGCAAAAGCAAGTACTACTCTTCAACTGAATGTGGACCATCTAGTAAAGACAAAGCAAGAGAAGAAAGCAAGTGCCCATTGCCCTCATGGATAGAGTACAGACTGTTGGAGGTGGCCCCAAGGATGGTCTCCCCAGGATAGTGTATAGTGACTCTTCTCTGCACTCTGCTCCCTGACTCCCAGAGCTCAGAGTAGGCTGGCCTGCCTGGGCTTTGAAGAAACTTTTCTTCATTTTCCATTAAGTTCCTCTAACATAGAATCCCACATCTTGGAGTATCTTATTTTTGTCCTACAACAGGACAGCACCTGACTCCAATATTGTACTAACAAGGTGATAACTTGTTACTGCTGGTCTGTTGTGACTGTTCTTAGAGACTTGGCCAAATTCATCTCTGGGGTAATGTTGCTCGCTTCAGAGGAGTTATATTAGGGATTAATTTGGAATATTTGAAGAAAGAGGTGATGCTACAGATGGTATTACCTGACTTAGGAAAATTTCTTGTTCCCCTTATTAAATTAAAATATTTAATTCAATGGGTAGAGGGAGACAACAGAAGGGAAGCAGAATTCTCCCTTGATGCATGTTATCCATTCAACTCCTGATTCAAAGGCCTCTTTTTTTAAAAAAAGAAATAATAAATGGGAGAAACTTGACAGATCCATGGGTGAGAATGTGTATGTTTGTTGAATACAGTGCAGAGAGTTTGAAAGACACAGCTCTCATTCATTTCTGAAGTGATCTTTGCTTAACTCTCTCTTTCTCCTTACACAGTATATGGCTAGCACTAATATTATTTCTGGAGATACACTTCACTTTAATCCACACACGAGCTGACTGCATAAGATGAAAGGTTACTTTCCTCTCCTTGTGAATCTGCACGTGTATTATGTTTGCTGAAACATACCTGTGGTTTAATGTATGTTAATAAAACTAGGAGGGCATTAAAAGTTAAAGTTTCTGAACACACAGTGCCAGAAGGTATGGGAATAAAAGAAATCCCTAACTGCAAAATATAAAATAAAAATGTATATTTATTTATTTATTGCATTATAAACTGCTGCAAGTTTGAAATGTATGGGAAATGAGAAAATAATGAGACACCAAGGATTGGCAACCTTGAAAATATTTTCCTTTGGAGGGTGCTGTTGGATGTTTCTCTGATGCGCTGCCCCTCTCCGGAGACTGAGACAACTCAGGTGTACTGTACTTCTGCTCAAATACAGTTCAATTATAAAAATATTTTAACTAAATTATCTATATTTTTCTTCATATGTGTGTGTTTTTCAAAAATAGAAGTGAAACTATCTGAATTTGTTGCTTTACCTCAAGCATACCTCAAGCTTTACCTGGTCTAGCATATGTTTCATATTATTGTTTTCTCTGTGTATTTTTAGGTTGTAGCTGTTGCAAACCAAAGGAGACATTTTCATGATTGTGACAATGCCAGGTTTGAAGGATCACTTCCTGGTTTGGAATTTTATTCTTAGGAGTGAAATCTGACTTCACGGGCAGAGGAGGGAAGGGTGTGTGTGTATGAATGATTTTGTTGTTTCTTCCGATGCAGCGGAAACATCCATTGATTTTTAACAGGATTTGTGCCTGTTTACTGCCAGGAGGGGGAGAGCAAAAGTGGCTTTGTCATCTTTGAGCTCACCCAAGACCTGGGAAAACTGAGGACCAGTAAAGCCCTCAGTGTAGGTTGCAGCAGCCTTCTTTGCAGGATCCTCTGCCATCAGTGATGAGCTGCCAAAATCTTAACAACCGGTTCCCTCCTCACCGCACGAGGGGGTCGTGGCCCACCCCCGCAGGACTCCTGCTCCATCCAACCCCCCACGTTCCTTGATGCCTCCCCCCAGACTCCTGCCCCATCCACCCTTGTCCCCTGACTGCCCCCAGAACTGGGCAGGAGGATCTTGTGGGCCACCGTAGTGGGTTCCCACCCCACCCCTAAGAGCCAGAGGGACCTGCCAGGGAGTGAGGTGGAGAGACCCAGCAGTGGTTACCTGGGGCAGCTCCCAGGAAGCATCCAGTAGGTCCCTCTGTCTCCTAGGGGTGGGGGAGCGTAGCTAGGAGGGGAGCAGGGGGAGCAGCCACTCCCCCCACTGATCACATCAAAAGTGGCGCCTTAGGCGCCGACTCCGTGGGTGCTCCGGGGCTGGAGCACCCACGGGGAAAGCTCCGCGCCCAGCCCCAGCTCACCTCCGCTCCACCTCCTCCCCTGAACACACCCCACTCTGCTTCTCCGCCCCACCCCCACTTCCCCCGAATCAGCTGTTCACGCAGGAAGCTGGGGAGGGCTGAGGAGCAAGCGGCAGCTTTGCACTGAGGCCCAGGGAGGCGGAGGTGAGCTGGGGCGGGGAGCGGTTCCCCTGAGCGCCTCCCTGGGTTACCTGCTGGGGCGTGGGTGGCCCGCCTCGCGCCCCCCGCCCCCCTCCGCTCTGCCTCTGCCTCCCTGGGCCTGAGCGCAAAGCCACCACTTGCTTCTCAGCCCTCCCAGGCTTCCCGTGTGAACAGCTGATTCGGGGGAAGCCGGGGGGGGATGGAGCAGCAGAGTGGGGCGGTGCGTTCAGGGGAGGAAATGGAGTGGAGGTGAGGTGAGGTGAGCTGGGGCCAGGTGTGGGGTGGGGTGGGGCTGGGCGGGGAGCTGCCGGTGGGTGCTCTGCACCCATCAAATTTTCCCCATGGGTGCTCCAGCCCCAGAGCACCCACAAGTCGGTGCCTAAGGCACCACTTTTGGCCAGTTGTTAAATTTAGAAGCCCTTTTAGAAACTAGTTCTAAAAGGGCTTCTAAATTTAACAACCGGTTCTCATGAGCCGGTGTGAACCAGCTCCAGCTCACCACTGCCTGCCACCACTCTCTGAAGACAGAGTATCTGTGGGGAGAGGATTTTGGCTGCCCTCCATTCTCTTGGCCATTGCAGGAGAAATGCTGGAACTCAAAACAGGAGGCCATCCTGGTACTACTGCAGAAGTAACATACTCAAACCCAGGAGAGAAGGATGAGGAAGAGAGAGTGCTCTCTACTGCTCTGCAGTAATTCTTCTTGCTAATTAAAGAGCATCTTATCTCTTTGCACCTACATCATTACAGTCAGAGATATGCTCTCTGCCAGTCCCCAGTTCTTCCAATCATTTTGCAGGAACAGGTCTTTCTCATTGATTTGCAGGAACAAGGGAAAACTGTAGAAAAAAAAACAGCAAAAATTCCACTAATCTTTGGCTGTTTTGGGAATGTACCTCAAATAATGAGTAATTCATTTTGTATTATGGCATTATATAATGTTTAACTTTTAATACACTGTTATAAAATGAACAGAATTTTTCTGGCAAAAATGTTTTTTTCCCTAAACTTCTGCAAGTATTAGCTTTCCATAATGTGTTTTATAAAATAGGCAACTTCTTAATGAGTTTTGTAAGTGCATTTTTAAATGAGATCCTGAGTCTGTGTAGCTTCAGATTGGTTGGTACCCTAAATTTTTAATGTATTTGCTTTTTAGGTTTTGTATTCGATATAGAGCAAACTTTACTGACACAATGAGAAATGAATTATAAGTTCTGATGGATTTCAAGGGTAATGTGTGCTATTGTGAATATTCCTCAACTCTTTCACCTACCTCACCTGAGCATATCCCTTTCACTTGTGTGGAGTTGAGCTCCAGCAAAATTCATCATGAAGGGGGAGAGAAATTCGCAATTAAATGCCCTCAGCTAGACTTTTAAGTTACAATTAAGTGAGGTAAATAGGAACAGTGACCTTGGTGCAACTGAAAACAGCAATAACTTAGGAAATAATCTAAAATCTTTTTTGGTAACTACAGTTTTCCCAAACTCTGTTCAAGGTTTTGCTTATCAGGAAAGGGGTGCTTTCTCTATCCAAGAGAATCTGTGTGAGAGCAGAGCAGGATGGATTTAAGAACATCTGGTGTAGGAAAAATAGTTCTCTCAACTCCACTGTCTCTTACCTTCAAGACAAATTTAATCAGAAGTGTCACTTTCTGCTCCCCCATATCTGTTTTGTTCCAGCCATTTATGGCACAACTACTATCTGTGTGCCTATCTGCCATTCAGCTGTTATATTAGCCCTGGTCTACACTAGGACTTTAGGTCGAATTTAGCAGCGTTAAATCGATGTAAACCTGCACCCGTCCACACGATGAAGCCCTTTATTTCGACTTAAAGGGCTCTTAAAATCGATTTCCTTACTCCTCCCCTGATAAGTGGATTAGCGTTTAAATCGGCCTTGCCGGGTCGAATTTGGGGTACTGTGGACACAATTCGATGGTATTGGCCTCCGGGAGCTATCCGCTCTGGATAGCACTCTCAACTCAGATGCACTGACCAGGTAGACAGGAAAAGAACTGCGAACTTTTGAATCTCATTTCCTGTTTGGCCAGCGTGGCAAGCTGCAGGTGACCATGCAGAGCTCATCAGCAGAGGTGACCATGATGGAGTCCCAGAATCACAAAAGAGCTCCAGCAAGGACTGAACGGGAGGTACGGGATCTGATTGCTGTTTGGGGAGAGGAATCCGTGCTATCAGAACTCTGTTCCAGTTTTCGAAATGCCAAAACCTTCGTCAAAATCTCCCAGGGCATGAAGGACAGAGGTCATAAAGGGACCCGAAGCAGTACCGAGTGAAACTTAAGGAGCTGAGGCAAGCCTACCAGAAAACCAGAGAGGCGAACAGCCGCTCCGGGTCAGAGCCCCAAACATGCCGCTTCTATGATGAGCTGCATGCCATTTTAGGGGGTTCAGCCACCACTAACCCAGCCGTGTTGTTTGACTCCTTCAACGGAGATGGAGGCAACACGGAAGCAGGTTCTGGGGACGAAGAAGATGATGATGATGATGATGAGGTTGTAGATAGCTCACAGCAAGCAAGTGGAGAAACCGCTTTTCCCGACAGCCAGGAACTGTTTCTCACCCTGGACCTGGAGCCAGTACCCCCCGAACCCACCCAAGGCTGCTTCCTGGACCCGGCAGGCGGAGAAGGGATCTCCGGTGAGTGTACCTTTTAAAATACTATACATGGTTTAAAAGCAAGCATGTGAAAGGATTACTTTGCCCTGGCATTCGCAGCTCTCCTGGATGTACTCCCAAAGCCTTTGCAAAAGGTTTCTGGGGAGGGCAGCCTTATTGCGTCCTCCATGGTAGGACACTTTACCACTCCAGGCCAGTAACACGTACTCGGGAATCATTGTACAACAAAGCATTGCAGTGTATGTTTGCAGGCATTCAAAAAACATCCGTTCTTTATCTCTCTGTGTTATCCTCAGGAGAATGAGATGATATTCATGGTCACCTGGTTGAAATAGGGTGCTTTTCTTCAGGGGACACTCAGAGGAGCCCGTTCCTGCTGGGCCGTTTGCCTGTGGCTGAACAGAAATGTTCCCCGCTGTTAGCCACGGGAAGGGGGGAGGGTTGAGGGGGTAACCATGCGGTGGGGGGAGGCAAAATGCGACCTTGTAACAAAAGCACATGTGCTATGTATGTAATGTTAACAGCAAGGTTTACCCTGAAAGAGTGTAGCCACTGTTTTATAAAATGTGTCTTTTTAAATACCGCTGTTCCTTTTTTTTTCTCCACCAGCTGCATGTGTTTCAATGATCACAGGATCTTCTCCTTCCCAGAAGCTAGTGAAGATTAGAAAGAAAAAAAAACGCACTTGTGATGAAATGTTCTCTGAGCTCATGCTGTCCTCTCACACTGACAGAGCACAGACGAATGCGTGGAGGCAAATAATGTCAGAGTGCAGGAAAGCACAAAATGACCGGGAGGAGAGGTGGCGGGCTGAAGAGAGTAAGTGGCGGGCTGAAGACAGGGCTGAAGCTCAAATGTGGCGGCAGCGTGATGAGAGGAGGCAGGATTTAATGCTGAGGCTGCTGGAGGACCAAACCAGTATGCTCCAGTGTATGGTTGAGCTGCAGCAAAGGCAGCTGGAGCACAGACTGCCACTACAGCCCCTGTGTAACCAACCGCCCTCCTCCCCAAGTTCCATAGCCTCCACACCCAGATGCCCAAGAACACGGTGGGGGGGGCCACCGGCCAACCAGCCACTCCGCCACAGAGGATTGCCCCAAAAAAAGAAGGCTGGCATTCAATAAATTTTAAAGTTGTAAACTTTTAAAGTGCTGTGTGGCATTTTCCTTCCCTCCTCCACCACCCCTCCTGGGCTACCTTGGTAGTCATCCACCTATTTGTGTGATGAATGAATAAAGAATGCATGAATGTGAAGCAACAATGACTATATTGCCTCTGCAAGCAATGATCGAAGGGAGGTGGGGAGGGTGGTTAGTTTACAGGGAAGTAGAGTGAACCAAGGGGCGGGGGGTTTCATCAAGGAGAAACAAAGAGAACTTTCACACCGTAGCCTGGCCAGTCATGAAACTGGTTTTCAAAGCTTCTCTGATGCGTGCCACGCCCTCCTGTGCTCTTCTATCCGCCCTGGTGTATGGCTGCGCGTAACCAGCAGCCAGGCGAGTTGCCTCAACCTCCCACCCCGCCATAAACGTCTCCCCCTTACTCTCACAGATATTGCACACAGCAAGCAGTAATAACAGTGGGAATATTGGTTTCGCTGAGGTCTAAGCGAGTCAGTAAACTGCGCCAGCGCGCCTTTAAATGTCCAAATGCACATTCTACCATTCTGCACTTGCTCAGCCTGTAGTTGAACAGCTCCTGACTACTGTCCAGGCTGCCTATGTACGGCTTCATGAGCCATGGCATTAAGGGGTAGGCTGGGTCCCCAAGGATACATATAGGCATTTCAACGTCCCCAACAGTTATTTTCTGGTCTGGGAATAAAGTCCCTTCCTGCAGCTTTTGAAACAGACCAGAGTTCCGAAGATGCGAGCGTCATGTACCTTTCCCGGCCATCCCACATTGATGTTGGTGAAACGTCCCTTGTGATCCACCAGAGCTTGCAGCACTATTGAAAAGTACCCCTTGCGGTTTATGTACTCGGCAGCTTGGTGCTCCGGCGCCAAGATAGGGATATGGGTTCCGTCTATGGCCCCACCACAGTTAGGGAATCCCATTGCAGCAAAGCCATCCACTATGACCTGCACATTTCCCAGGGTCACTACTCTTGATATCAGCAGATCTTTGATTGCATGGGCTACTTGCATCACAGCAGCTCCCACAGTAGATTTGCCCACTCCAAATTGATTCCCAACTGACGGGTAGCTGTCTGGCGTTGCAAGCTTCCACAGGGCTATCGCCACTCGCTTCTCAACTGTGAGGGCTGCTCTCATCTTGGTATTCATGCGCCTCAGGGCAGGGGAAAGCAAGTCACAAAGTTCCATGAAAGTTCCCTTACGCATGCGAAAGTTTCGCAGCCACTAGGAATCATCCCAGACCCGCAACACTATGCGGTCCCACCAGTCTGTGCTTGTTTCCCGAGCCCAGAATCGGCGTTCCACAGCATGAACCTGCCCCATTAGCACCATGATGCATGCATTGGCAGGGCCCATGCTTTCAGAGAAATCTGTGTCCATGTCCTGATCACTCACATGACCGTGCTGACGTCGCCTCCTTGCCCAGTATCACTCTGCCAGGTTCTGGTGCTGCATATACTTTTGGATAATGCGTGTGGTGTTTAATGTGCTCCTAATTGCCAAAGTGAGCTGAGTGGCCTCCATGCTTGCCTTCGTATGGCATCCGCACAGAAAAAAGGGCGGAATGATTGTCTGCTGTTGCTCTGATGGAGGGAGGGGCGACTGACGACACGGCTTACAGGGTTGGCTTCAGGGAGCTAAAATCAACAAAGGGGGTGGCTTTACATCAAGGAGTATTTCAGGCATGACTTCACGGAGGGGTCCAATAAGAAATGGAACAAGGAGGTTAGTCTAGCCTCTGATTGATACATGGCTAGATTTACCTCGCTGCACCTTCTCTGTGAGTGACTGCAGTGTGACCTAGAGGAAAGAGTCTCCTAGACGGGGGGGAAGGGGGGGGAGCAAATGAGTACAAAACAAATCTGGTCTATTTCTTGTTTTGATCCACTCCATCTATCTTTTACATCTTTGGCTGGCAGCAGACGGTGCAGAAGGACTGCATGCCATCCACATCTCATGGCTGCCCGGCAGAAGATGATGCAATAGGACTGCTAGCAATCCATATCGCCTGCCTGCTCACCATAAGATGGTTCAATAGGACTGACTGCAGGACTAAAGAGAATGACCTGGTCAAGTCACTCCAAATTTAGTCCCTGCGCCCATGTCTGTCCAGGCGCTCCCAGCCGACGTGGCCAGGAGCACCTCGGACATGACGATGACGCCTACCAGTTGTATTGCACCATCTGCTGCCACAAGGCAATGGGTTGCTGCTACTGTGTAGCAATGCCATACCGCCTCTGCCAGCACCCAGGAGACATACGGTGACGGTTACCTGAGCGGGCTCCATGCTTGCCATGGTATGGCGTCTGCACAGGTAACTCAGGAAAAAAGGCGCGAAACGACTGTCTGCCCTTGCTTTCACGGAGGGAGGGAGGGAACGGGGGCCTGATGATATGCACCCAGAACCACCCGCGACAATGTTTTAGCCCCATCAGGCATTGGGATCTCAACCCAGAATTCCAATGGGCAGCAGAGACTGAGGGAACTGCGGGATAGCCACCCATAGGCAACGCTCCGGAAGTCCACTCTAGCCTCGGTACTGTGGAAGCACTCCGCCCAGTTAATGCACTTAATGCACTTAGAGCATTTTCTGTGGGGACACACACACTGGAATATATAAAACCGATTTCTAAAAAAACGACTTCTATAAATTCGACCTAATTCCGTAGTGTAGACATACCCCTAGTGGTCCAAAATAGGTTGAAAGAAATGATCTACCTGTTTGTTCTAGTTCTTCTTTGAAGGTTTGGTTACATTTTGAGTATAAATGGGAATATATTGAAGTTCTCTGCCCTTGGGTTGGGTTATTGTGCAAATGTATTAATAGGAATGACCTCTTCTGGTTTTCATTTGCAAATTATTTTGAATATCATTCTCTTTTATAAAATACTGTAGAGAATCTCCAGTTTGTGAACCTACTAAACATTATTATTTAATTAAACTGTTCTATAGCTTAATGTTGAATATCGGATGGGGATATGGAGAAAGTGAGGGTCTAGATAGAGTTGGATGGAGTTTTGTTTTGTTAATTAATTGATTTAAGGCTGGATTTGTCAAGGGATGAAACTGAAGTTTGTGTGATCTGTATATCTAAGTCATTGTTTTTCATTTTGAAAGTCAAGCCCCATTTCAGGAAAATGAAACACATTGCCCCTCCATAGGCCTGTACATCTTCCATGCTCATCCATGCCAACCAGTCCTTTCTATCCCTCAGGGGGGACACACCCTACACTTTTAGAAACGTTGTATTAAGTAGTGACAGGCTACACAGAGCTATTGGATGAGCAGGGCCATCCTTAGGCATAGGCAGAGCTGCGTAGGGAACCAGAAAATTTGGGGCACCCTTGGGTCTTAGTGTCCACCTACCCGCCTCTTCCTATCCCTGTTCTGACCCTTTCTGCAGGCTCCCACAGCTGGCTGCTGCAGCCTGGTGACTCTTACTCTCGAGGGGATCTAGTACCTTAAAAGTGAAAAAGCCTGCCTGCCAGACTTATTAGCCCAACACTGAAACTGTTAAAGAGCCATTCAAGTAGTAATGAAACAGGTATTTGCCAATCCCCAGGTATATACTGTCAGCTTTTGAATTTACTGACAAAAACAGCTGTACATTACTGTAATATTTACTCAGAACATATTAGTCTACAGGACCTTAGTTTAAAATTTGCTTTTAAAATATTTAATTCGTGTGTTGCTGAAGATGATAAAATCATATCTCTGAAAAAATCCTTGCATAGATTTTTAGATGCACAATCTGAGTATTCATCTTTAGCCTTAAATGCTTGGATCTTCAGACTTATAGTTTTTTAAATAAATCCTTCAAAGGACCACCCTTATCTAAAATACACGTTTTAATTGTAATTACTATAGTACAAAAAACTTACTTCCGAAGTCTTCCTTGTCCTTCCTCCCTTTATCCCCTGTTGAAGAGAACCCTTAAAGGGACAATACCCCTTTCCTGCCAGATAGCTGGACAAATGAGTTTCCCTTTCTTTACTTCTGACTATTTGATGATCTAGTTTTAA
Source organism: Eretmochelys imbricata (assembly GCF_965152235.1). Taxonomy (NCBI): domain Eukaryota; kingdom Metazoa; phylum Chordata; order Testudines; family Cheloniidae; genus Eretmochelys; species Eretmochelys imbricata. The sequence goes on from NC_135581.1 coordinate 59,661,825, forward strand.
GAGAACCCTCTCGCAAAATCAGTACCTTAGTAAGATATAAAATCCTTTGTTATGCCTAAAATCTTTGGAAACATATTTTTTAGAAAAAAGAAAAGGAGTACTTGTGGCACCTTAGAGACTAACCAATTTATTTCAGCATGAGCTTTCGTGAGCTACAGCTCACTTCGAGCTGTAGCTCACGAAAGCTTATGCTCAAATAAATTGGTTAGTCTCTAAGGTGCCACAAGTACTCCTTTTCTTTTTGTTCCCTTTTTCTAAAAGCAATGAACATTGTTATGAACACACTAAACCTCTGTGACTGATTAATTTAAAATGGCTTTGTTTCAATGAGTTAATTATGTCGTAATCTGGAATGATTACTTTATGAAGGTTTAAGAGTACATTTAAAATATAAAATCAGCTTAGAAATACTGATTTAAGAAAATGTAAAACAGAGAAGAACTGCAACCTGAATTCCATAATATTTAATGTTGTATTCAGCAGAACAGCTGACTTGCCCTTACTACAAATAAATCTCTGACAAACTTCAGGGTACATCAAAAAACCCGTGACTGACATTTTTTATTCCCAAGTTTAGTGCTTTTAATTAGGTACCTTCAGCATGTCCCGTCTTCACTTTCTGGCATGCAGTGGAAAACATGCTCCATTTTCTTTGGAAAGAAATTGCAGAAGTGTTTTTTTCAAATGTCATTTGCTTCATTTGGGTTCAGGGATTTGGCTGGAAAGGAGTGATCAGGGGGGAAGAGAGGAGGGAGAGGGCAGGGCCTGGGCACAGTGTGGGCGGGGCCTGGGGCAGAGCAGAGGTGGAGTATGGGCAGAGCCACAGGTGGACTGGGGAGCTAGCCTCCACAAGCATCTGCTTCACCCACCACCCATGACAGCAGATAAGAGCAGGTTGGTTCCCGCACACCCAGTGCACACTGCAGTCTCCTTAGGCAGGGGGTCGTATTCACAGAGCCTAATGTGTCAGCACCGCGAATTCTGCATGAGGTAGAGGGTACGGGGGTCTCTTTCAGGAATTATGATTATCCGCTGCCGTGAGGCTCAATATCCTTTGCTGCGTCATCCCTCGTCGTCCCTCCCCCAGTCTGTGAGCCTGGGCTGCCATCGGGCATAGGGGCACCAGTTTAATAATACTGCGTAGGGCCCCATAAATCCTAGGACGGTCCTGTGGATGAGTGCTCTTTTTTAAAGCATTTCTATAAATCTAAATATACTAATAAGACTGAAAAGACAGGAAACTGGGATGAAATATTTTCGTAAATGAGCCTTCCACTTCCTTTTTTTCACCAGAGCTCATTAAAGATAAAGCGGTACAATCCACTTTTGCTCTCCTCCTTGTCCAAACCACTGTCACATGAGCAGCAGGATATTCTGGGAGTATTGTTTCTATGGAAACCATTTCCTTACTATCATGTACTGTATTTAGCCTACATGTTTCTGCTTTGTTGTTGTTTTGGTTCTCAGACACACTGCACTATAGCAATGGAGTGTAAAAATGCTTAAAATACAAATAATAATTTTCCTTAATACAATATGATTTTCGAAGTCCTTTTGAGTTGGTACTGTTGTGTCCTAACTCTGACATCTATTTTCCATCTTACAAACTGTCTTCTTTCTGTACTACTTCTATTCCTTCAACTACACTTCAGCAGATGTAACTAAACTGGATCTGGGTTAAAAATGGGTATGTTCATTTTTGTTTACACTACTGCTTCTATCAGTTTATTTGAATTTTGGAAGACATTTCCTCAGTGTAGTAAAGCCTATGAGCTAAATATCTATAATCTGGAAAAAATTGCAGGAAGGAAATGTCGTCATGATGTATCTAAAACCTACTCCTATCTGTCTCATGAGTCCTGAATGTGATTTTGGGGACTACATGAGAGTTGCATAAATATAGGTTCCATAGATGCTAAATTCTAAAGATGCTAGAAGATAGATATTTGTAGAAAACCACCCTATGTCCTCACTGAAAAGTACTGGGGCAGCTACTTTTGTGAGGACAGAGCTAAAACATTTTTCATTGAAGTTAGGGCCATGCCTTTACTAGACAGAAAGAGCTGACCTCAGTGGGGATCACTCTGGTAATTGTTAAATAGGAGGCAACTGGATATTCATTGTTACACAAATGTTTGTAAAAATGAAGAGGTCCTTAGTAAATCTGATGGTTATTATGAATGCTTATGGCTGTAGTTAGCCACTTTCATGTGCATTAACAGAGCAATGTTCCCTCGCTGTCTAAGACAGTGGTGTGCAAACTTTTCCAGTCGTGCCCCTCCCCCCTGTTTACCATTCACATAATTTGTTGTTGTCCCCCTCGCTTCCATTATTTGTAATCTGAAACTGTTTTGGGTTTTTTTGCATTACCTGTAATCTGAAACTGGAAGGTGGAGTGGAAACACAGAGATGAGATTTCAGAGTAGCAGTGGTGTTAGTCTGTATTCGCAAAAAGAAAAGGCGTACTTGTGGCACCTTAGAGACTAACACATTTATTTGAGCATAAGCATCCAATGAAGTGAGCTGTAGCTCATGAAAGCTTATGCTCAGATAAATTTGTTAGTCTCTAAGGTGCCACAAGTACTCATTAGTCTTATTTCTGCAAAAAGAAAATGAGTACTTGTGGCACCTTAGAGACTAACAAATTTATTTGAGCATAAGCTTTCGTGAGCTACAGCTCATTTCATCGGATGCTTATGCTCAAATAAATTTGTTAGTCTCTAAGGTGCCACAAGTACTCATTTTCTTTTTGCAGAGATAAGACTAATCATTCGGAGCATCTGACTCATTCAAGAGGTCTTGGGCTCTCCGTTATTATTATTATATGTTGCCACTTTGTTTTTTAATATCAATTGTTAATCATTAAGAGTTTTTAAATTAGTGAGTTTCCAAATTAATTTTAAAGGCATAATAGGCCTACTGTACTTATGAAAATTGTTTAAAATAAGCCAGCCTGTTCTTTTATTTGTACGTTTGTTTTTTAAAAGGTTGACAGTCTAAAGTTTCTTCACCCCCCCCTAGTTTGCGCACCACTGGCCGAGGACCTAGAATGGCATCTCCTTTCCCACAGCAACACTCTGCCCCACCTGTCTGCAGGAGGACCTGCGAGAGGGCCCCGCTCCTACGGCCGCCCTGGCGGGGCCAGCCCCCGTTTTCTATTCGGTATTTGTAGTGCGGCCAGGGCTCGAGGCCTCATCAAGGCCCTACTCTGCTACGCCCTGTGGTCAGCCCTTCCCGCATTTTCTATAGAGGCCGGTGCAGCGGGGATCGGGATCAGGCTCCGGCCCGTTGCTGTAGAGAGCTGTGGCGCTGGCCCCTCACTGCGAGGTCCTATTGCCTGATTGCCAACGCCGGAAAGGGCGGTTGCTTAGCGATGGCGCATTCTGTCTCTAGAAGGCTGAGCGTCGTTGGGCCGCCCGCTTGTCCAATCGGAGCGCGGATTTCGAGTAGGTGGTGCCTGCGCCGGCCTGGAAGCTGGAGCCGCCGCTTGTTACCAGGGCAACGGGTTCGGTTCCCAAACGGCGCGCGGGCGCTACAGGTTTGGGGCGGGGAGGGGAGAGGCCGACCAGGGCTCCAGGCCGTAGGGCGCTAAAGTCCGTTAGCGGTTGCTCCTCGCCGGGCGGTCTCTTTGCCTGTGAGAGGATGGTGAGTTAGCAGTGACCCGTGTGGAGGAGCGGCGAGGCTCTGGGCCGAGCGGGATGGGAGGGTAGGGGAGAGCGGCGAGGCCCTGGTCCGAGCGGGATGGGGCGGAAGGCTGCCGCTTCATGCCTGCTGCATTGTGTGCATTGCCTGGTCCTACCTCATTCACTCCTGGCGATGGCATTTGAGGTAATTATGTGTCGTTATAAATATTGCGATAAATCGGACTGTGCGGTAAGTGAAGGAGAATTTGAACCTAGATTATTCTCAAAAAGAAAAGGAGTACTTGTGGCACCTTAGAGACTAACCAATTTACTTGAGCATGAGCTTTCGTGAGCTACAGCTCACTTCATCGGATGCATGTCTTCTGCAGTTTCCACAGTATGCATCCGATGAAGTGAGCTGTAGCTCACGAAAGCTCATGCTCAAGTAAATTGGTTAGTCTCTAAGGTGCCACAAGTCCTCCTTTTCTTTTTGCGAATACAGACTAACAGGGCTGCTACTCTGAAACCTAGATTATTCTGTCATGAGTCTCCAGAGGGCGCCCTTGGCCCAATTCCTGTCACTTTGAGCATCCCTACAGCATTGTATCTGTGCTCCGTTACAAAACTCTTCCTTTTTTCCCCCACGCAGGAGTCGATGAGGCCTCCCCGGCTGAATGCTGCCCAGCTGAATCAGAAAAAGATGAGGGAGTTGTATCACAAAGATCTCCTCCAATTGGCACATGAAAAAAAGGTGGAGAGAATCAGGCAATTGGAGGTGATGCTGGAAGCTGAGGAACGGGTTGATCAGAAGCGACTCTCAAGATTGCTGAAAGATGAAGAGTATGAAAGGCAGATGGAGGAAGCTATTCAAAAAGTGAGTACTTATTTGTGTTCCGGTGGTGTCTATCACATATGCTAGTTGCTGTTCACACATACGCACATGAAGATACTGTTCTGGCTTGGGAAAATTCACAACCTAAGATGACATGCAACATATAAAGGGTTGGAGTGAAGGATAAAACATATGCGTAAAATAATCAATGTCTAAAAGTTCCCAAACCTACTATTATTTAGCTAATGTTACAGGCAACATAGCAGAGTGAGTAATTTGCAGGGCTTCTTATAGTTTTCATTGCGTTTATATGTAAGAGTTTCAAAATGGTAACATGGACAGAATAACAGGCTATATGAATATCATAGTGTAATTTTGTTCACTGAAGACAAAAGATATATATGAACATAGCATTTAGTCTAGAGAAAGGTATTCTTTAAAGCTGTACATTATAAATACATATTGTACACTAGAGCCATCCAAAGCGTGTGTATGTATATATTTACAGTTGTACATTAACACAATATATCATGTTTAACTGTAATAGATGTGATCAGAAGCATTATTTAATCTGTTCCAGAGTAATTGCAGTGATAGATCCCCGAAGAAAGTAAACTATTCCATTTTCAAATGGTTCTTTCTTTTCCAAATGTCCAGATTAATTTGCTTTATTCCTTACCTGTCCTATATTTATAAGAAATTTCTATTATGATTGCATTGTCTACCTTCAAAACAGTAATCTACTGAATGTTACTATAGGTTTTATGGCATGTCCCTCATCCTCAATATATATTAATGCACCCATGCCATGCTTTATAACATGCATTATATTTAAATTCGTATGGATCACATTCTAGCACAGTAACAGCACATAAGGAAAGAACATGGCTTGTTAATTGAAAAACAAGTACAGCTCGATGCAAATTGCTGTGGTGGATCAAACCATGATCCATCATCCTGTCCCAGACATTTTCCAGCCCTAATTATTTCAGAGGAAGAAACCCTGCAAGGAGGCAGTTATGGTGTAACTTGTCCCAAGGGAAAGTTTTCTCCCAGCCTCAACACTTAGAGGTTGGTTTATGCTCCAAAGTGTGAGCATTTATGTCCTTTCCAAATCTTGTTTTTTAATTGACTTTTATAATTGAATATTCTTATTATCAATCTGTTTAAGAGAATGAGTGTATGAAATGTCTGCGGGGGAAACTGTTACAGAAATTATTTGCTCTGGTCAGGCAGAAGAAAACAAAAAACTGAAAGAGCTGCAGCTGGAGCAGGAAGAAAGACTGGCAACTGAGTTGGCAAGATTAAACTATGAAAAACTTAAAGATGAAAAAATGAGGCAGCAAATAAGAGAGAACAGGTATTTTTAAACATAGAATAAATACAGTAATCTCATTTTTAATTCATAAATAAAATTCCAGTACTGTAAAACTGATTCATGCTGAATTTTGAAAATTGTATTTCAAAACCTATTTATTTATATTGAAGTAATGGAATAATTTCCATTTATTATTTTGTTTTGTTTTACAACTGGGGTTGAGCCCTAATTCAGATGCCACAGGATAGGATGCAGTGAAAGGTGCCCTCAGGCAAGGGAGGGAAGTTTAAATAAACTAAGGGCTTGTCTACACTGGCACCTTACAGCGCTGCAACTTTCTAACTCAGGGGTGTGAAAAAACACTGCCCCTTCCCCCCCCCCCCCCCCCCCCAGTCCCCAAGCGCTGCAAGTTTCAGTGCTGTAATTTGCCAGTGTAAACAGTGCATCTTTGTGGAGGTGGGCTTTTTAGAGCGCTTGGGAGAGCTCTCTCCGAGTGCTGTGCCATGACTACACAAGCCATGTTAAAGCACTGCCCCGGCAGCACTTTAACGTTGCCAGTGAAGACATGCTCTAAGATTATGAGCCTGTTAGTTTTTGAAGGGGACATCATGCCTGGTTTCTTTTTTTTAAGACTAATGTATGTATGTTAGATTGGTAAGGGAAGGTGGTTCATTTTTGGAGAAACTGTGGAGAGGAGGTGGGTTTTGAGGAGGGATTAAAAGAATAGGAAGATTGCAAAGCATACAAAATTGGGGAGGACATTTCAGACACAGGTGGAAGGGAGAGAAAACAGTTGTGTGTGGGGAGGATACAAAGAGGACAAAGAAGGAAGCAGAATCAGGGACCCCAAGCAACACAGTGGCAAGAGACGAGATGGAGGCAAGATAGAATTTGGTGGATTCTAGCAGGCAAGGAGTTTAAATCTAATCTGGAATGAGAAGTCAGTCGGGACAGCAGAGTGACAGACTTTCATTATTTACAATTCTGGTCAATTTCAATGAAGTTTCTATTTCTTTCCCTCTCACTCTCTCTTGTCTCTTTTTTCTGACTCTTTCATGGCTGCTACTCTTTGGCCCATTTTAAAAATCTTTTTAAAGTTAATTGCTCCCCCCGCTCAAAGAAAAAGAGGCAAGTGGAGTGCGGGAAGAGGAATGCGGGAAGACGTTTGACAACTGACAGTTTTCATGATCAGTCCTGAAATCTGTCATGCTCTGGCACAGCTATGGAATCATGGAAAATTACAAGCCCTGACTGTAACATTAACTCCTTATTAACATACTATTGGTGTTAACAGACTAGACAAAATTCTGTGTGTGGTTTCAGCAGTGCCGATTTTTCATAAATTTAAAGCATTTAAAGCACAGATTTTAAGTAATTCACGTCAATTTTTAAAAAGTTAGTAAGAAAGATATTTTTTAAATATTCTGATTTGTTAGAAACTGAAGATTTTTAGGGCCAAATTTTGCCTTCAAACATGAGTATACAAATAAGCATTGACATCAATAAGAGTTGCACTAGGGGAAGAATTTGTCCCTTAAAATTAGTTTAGTTTTTCTACTCCTTTAACAGAGGGATAAGTTTCCTTTTAAAATGGAATAGCCACATCAGTTTTAGAAACACAATATTTAAATGATTTTTTAATTACTCATGTGCTTAAGAATGTTAATATGGTTAAAATAAGAACCAGTTCAAACCTTACTGAACGAATACTTTTCCTCTCATTCAATGATACCATTCAAAAAACCTTGTCCAAGAAAAGTGGTTTTTCTTTTTTGGGGGGTATGCTTGATAAAATTAAAGACAGAATGACATGGAATACCAGAGCTTGTTGGGTTTTTTTAAGCATTAGTACAGTTTCCCATATAACTTCAAAAGTGGCAGCTGGTCATGTAGTGCAATGCTTGAATTACATATCTCCAATAATAGTCCAAGCATGCACCATCTTCTGTGTTCACCAGCTCATTTCTAGCCTACATCAAAATTATGATGAGGAACAATGGCTAGCTATTTCAATGAGGAGGACAGAGCATTAATGATTTTTACAGCTGCTAGTTACAAAATACAATGTAGCAAGTGGATATCATGTCAGTAGATTATTAAATGACATTGACATTGAGGAGATTAGATAGAATTAAAAAGATACTACCAGTTTATGCAGCAATTTAAAGTCAAGATAAGTAGGAATCCAGGTTAATCCTTGAATACTGTATATTAGTTAGGGAAAGAAGCTTAGTGATTGTTCTGTCAGTGATCACTCTAGCTTCAAGTTGGCCTCTATGAAAAAGGTTTTAGAATAGCCTTTTATAACTTTGCGGTAAACAAAAGACCATTGATACCAGCTCCTCATTATGCTTTCCATTTGTCTTGTTTGACTGTGGTATCGCTTATCTCTATGGCTCTTCAAATCCTACCTCTCCAAACTCCAGTATGTACAAAAAATCATAACTCCATCCTCAAATAATTTGTCTTCATTTCAAGCTTCACTTTAAATTTGCATTCCATGAGTGAAATCCTGGTCCATCTGAAGTCAGTGGAAATTTTGCCATTGACTTAGATAGGGCCAGGATTTCCCCCATTTTTAAAAATCCTCCACACAGATCTTTTGTCTCTCTTCTTTCCACCATCTAGCATAGACTTCTTCCCTCTTTCTTGGAAAAGTCTTAAAGTATTTCTCATCAACTCTCCATCTTCTTTTCTATCTTGCCTATGTTTCTTAGACATTATCTTTCTGTACTATTCTTTTTACATGTGAAACATACCTATTTTAATTATTTTTTCTAATTTTAACTAAATATCTGTAAACTATCATGCACATCTAAACAGGTGCCCAACTGCATGATTTCTTTTTACATTTCTTAGTTGGTTCTTAATTAATGCTGATGTCCTTTAATACTTGACACTTAGTACAGTTAAATAATGTGGAAACAGCAATAATAAAGTGAAGCAGCAGTTGCTTTAGTAGCTCACCATCTGCAAACTGTTGTAGGTTGTCATAAATATTGGAAAAAAATGTACAGTTCTCAATATAGTTTTATTTTAAAACCATTCTATCCCCTTATTTCAGTTTTAATTTGAGTTCAGCTGCTGGTCCATTTCTGACTTCATGTCCAGTGCTATGTCATCTCAGCTCTCCAACACTTGATCTGGCCTCCGATTTATGTATTATGTAATGGGCCGAATTTTTCGCGCAGTTTACATTCCTGCAACTCAATTAACTTCAATTTTTTTCATTCTCGTTGACAAAAAAAATTGTTTTTGCAGTCTTGAACTTCGAGAATTAGAGAAGAAACTGAAATCTGCTTATATGAATAAGGAAAGGGCTGCCCAGATTGCTGAAAAAGAAGCTATAAGATATGAGAAAATGGTAATTTGTTTTTCTGACTTTCACTAAACAAAGGTCCATTTATTGTGTTAAATAACCTCATCCTAGAAGAAAAATAGAATAGTATTAAAGACTTTTGGTCTATTATAATAAAAATGTGAAATGATTTCCTGAAGAAAACTAATTGAATTCCAGTAAAGAGGAATTGTATGTTCAAATGTCTTAGAAAACTCATAGGTCCCAATTCAGGAAAGTCACTTTTTAAAGCACGTGCGTAAGTTCCCCTAAAGTCAGTGGGACATAAGTATGTGTTTAAATGCACTTGTGAATAGGGACACTTTCCTGAATTCAAGTCTTACAAAACTGTTTTGCCTCTTTGCAGCCTGAGCAGTCTGCTGTTTGCTTGTGGATGTATTCAGGAGACACAGTGCTCTGCATCAGGACAACCTCCAAATTCTTATATTCTCCTGGGGGTTGTAGAGCAGCTCTGGGTTGGCAGTAGTGTATTGGGATTTAACTCAGTTCCACATTGCCTGCACACTCCTACTCCATGTCTTCAATCAAATTTTCTATTTCTTTCCACCCTGCTGGAGTTATTCCAGTCAGTAACTTAATTGGTAGCCTTGTTGGGTGAGGAGATATTGTGACATTGTGGGGAAGAGGAGGAATTACCTGCCAGGATTGAGCACTACCTCCCACATCCTAGTGGCTAGAAATGGGGGGGGGGGCACTTCTGCCATCTGTTACAGATAGCATTCTGACACAAATGCAGGAAATTCCCTCATTCTGTCTTCTCCATTAAAATTGTCAGTTAAAATAGCCTGGCTGATTCACCCACCCCATGCTAGAACATAAGGGAACACACTTAGCTTGTTAAGTATATTTCCTTATGTTATTCCCAAGAGCCTGATTCCCATATGAAAGTATGTCTCTGTGTGAAGAAGAGCAGCCCGGATGTAATGCCAACTTTGACATTATGTGGCATTTTCTGATGGTTTGGTATGATGATTCTATGCCTTAAAAAGAGTACTGTTTCCATGAGTGTGCAGCCCAGGAGGCTTACAGAGACTCCCTGGGTCAGAAGCCATGATGAATTAGAGATGACTGGAAGAGAGCCCTTTGGTAGGAACTATGCTGTTGACTTTTGATAGCGTAAACACCAATGACTAAAATATTTATTTTTACATAATGACAGGAATTATTTTGATTTCTAGACTAGGTACTGTAACAACTAGAATTTAAACCTTTTTGTATATGATAAAGTCTTCATTCCTATTTTTCATCGCTGCTAATTAGCCAGCAAGTCAAATATGCAGGCTTGTATTTACCACTGTGTACAAATTCAAAATTGAGTTAAGAGGCTGAATAATCATTGTGGTGCATGGAAAGTAAGAGACTGATCCAGCTGTCATTGAAATCAGCCTGTTTTGTCTTTCACTTAAGTTGGAGCAGGTTCATCCTCCTCATTCTCAGCAACAGCTGAAAATAAGCAACTATGCTGAAAGTGTCTCCCTTAAAGTTAGCCTAATTGTGAAGCTGATTTATCTCAAATGTCATTAGAGTTAAGGGTCTAATAATTTGTTGTAGATCTTATTTTGTTATGAAAGGCTAATTAGTTGATAGTATTTGACCATAGCAAAGAAGCTTAGTTTATAGCAACAATCAGAGCAATAGTTAATTAAATTGAATGGTGAAATATAATATCAAATTATTTTAAATGTTTAACACAGTCTCTTCTTTTGCAACATGATCCCTTCCCAGAATTAAGCTATAGCAAACAGCAACAGTGCATTTTTACAGTGGGTGGTTAGTGTGGTGATTTTAGAAATACACTGGTGGAAATTTTATTGCTATTAAATGTATATTTAAAGAATTTCAGAAAACAATTGTGGATGCTGTTAATGTGTGTGATAATGCTGACAAACAGGCAGGTAACTTTGATTATGTCATCATTCTAAATTAGTACCTTTTTCTTTTGATGTATTTTGCTAGAAAGAAAACATTTTTATTAAAGATGGTCTGCAGAGCTAAGCCACCATATTCCAGTGACCTTTCAGAATTCATCAATAGCTAGGCTGTGAGAGGCATTCTGCATAGTGTTACATACATATCTTCTTTTAGGTGCTGGGGTAATATGTGCTCATCCCTTACCTGATAATTCAACACACGTTGGTAATTATATTTTTAGGTCATCTTTCAGGATAAAAACATTCACTTCATTTTTGTGATACAATAAGATGCTATAAGATTGCTTGTATATACTTTATAGTTTTTCATTCCAGATTATACTCGTAAGAGAGGAGGGAAAAATCTTACAATGTTTTTAACAACAGAAACGTGATGCTGAAATATCACAAAAGATGAAGGAAGAGCAGGAAAGGGTGATAATGGAAGAGAGTTCTGCAGAACTGAGGCGAAATAAGGAGAAAATACTTTATCAGCAAGAACTGGAGAAACAGCTTGAGGAACAAGAAAAAAAGAAGCAGGATGCTTATGAGGAGTTTCTAAAAGAAAAACTCATGATTGATGAAATCATAAGGAAGATCTATGAGGAAGACCAAATGTTAGTTGTTTTTGGTTTTGTATTTTTTAGCAAAAATGTTCATGTGATCACATATAAGATGAACTAATTTGTGTATGTTTATTTCACAAAATGTGGCCCCAATTCAGGAAAGCATCTCTATTCAGGAAAGGTGCTTAAGCACATGCTTTAAGTTAAGCACATCCTTAAGTATTTTCCTGAATAGGAATGGATTGAAGCATGTGTTTTTCCTGATTTGGGCATAAGTACTTTTGTCGTCCAGGTCAGGTTGTGCTGTTGCTGACCAGTTGTGAAGTCTGCAGCTTATTTCAAGGAGTACTTCCTTGATTTTCTTTACCCCAGAAATGGCTACATAACACAGATTTCAACCTTTCATGGTTGCACATGCCTACCTGACACAGACTCACCTATCCAGCGAGACTGTTGTATGTGGCAGCTTGGCTCTTGGGAATGGCTAGGGGAAGGAGGTTTTATTCTGGGTGGCTGATTTAAGTTAATCAGGAAGACAATTGAGTTTCTGCTTTCTGAAACATTTCTGCTCTTAAAGTATGTTTCCTGGAGCTTACAACTCCAAAATAGAGCTCAGCCAATGATATTAAACTGTGCCACATGATCTGCTCTCTGTTGGCGTATGCCTGGGCACAGTGCCAAGTTCTGTAGAGTAGCTATTTATAGCCTTAAACCACCCGAAGAAAGGTATTTATGGCATAAGAACTTCTTTTAGATGGAGTACAATAATAGGCAATTGGGAGGGTCTTTGGGACACTAGGCACCTATTTTTTTTTCCCTAAGGGGATATGTTATTTACAAGGAGTGAGAGTATATTAATAAAAATCAAGGTATAATTTTTAGAAGAATTATTTAGGTATTTACATTTTTGTACCTTCATATAGGGAAAGACAACTCAAGTTAGAGAAAATGAGAGCAACTCAGAAATACATAGAAGAATTTAAAAAAGAACAGGCTATTTGGAGGAGAAAGAAGCGTGAAGAAATGGAAGCAGAAAATTGGAAAATAATGGAGTTTGCCAACATGCAGCAGCAAAGAGAAGAAGATCGGATGGCTAAAGCTCAAGCAAGTGAGGAAAGAAAACAAAAGCTGCAGAACATGGTATTAGAATAGCTACTAAAAACTTTGAAATCTTACAAAATGTTGATATGTCATTTAAAAACGTTTCTTACTCGTGTTTTAATAGATTGCGCAGAATCTGGAAAGAGAGCAACAGGAGCGTGAAGACCTGGAACAAGTGCGACAAGAGCTATATCTTGAGGAACAAGCTGAGGCAGATAGAAAAAGGGAGATGGTAGGTGTTTGCAAGTGGTTAAAACAATAAGTATAAAGTATAATATTTTTCCCAGGACCAAATTTTCCTGTTAGATATGCACATGGGTCTTCCACTGAAGAGTTCCAGTGGGAGCTGGCACAAGGATCTAATGTGAGAATTTGGCCCTTCATGCAGTGGGCTCCTTTAAGTGGTGTTTTGTGTTACCTTAATAGTTCAGGCACAGATAAACCAGTGTGGATAGGAGGCAAAAGATAATGATGTTGCCATATTTCTTGCAGAAGATTCAGAGACATAATGGGGCATAGTCCCAAAGAAGTACAGAAAAGAATATTTAGTAGTGTATATACAATAATGAAGTATCTTGCCAAGTATTTACAGCACTAGCTAAACTCAGTTAGCCAACTCTGTAATTTAGGTTGTTTTACTCCTTTTGATGACTGGTGCAGGACCAGTGCTTAGAAAAGTTTGATCCTGAAAAAATTTGAACAGCATCCATCAAAGTGGAAGCTCTAGTATTTGTAAAATATCAAACTATAAAATGATGTTATGATTACCATCTTGCATTTTTGTACACCATCAATTCTGACATGACTTTGGCAGCTGCTATCTCGCAAACAAGACTTATATATAGGTTTATGCTTATTGCATTTGAAAGTTGGGTTCCAAGTTTAAGATGGTAACAAGTACTTAAAGCAGTTTGGCTACTTTTAATATGAATTTCCATACTTTCAAGGGTTTTAAGTTTCTTTCGTGTTTAATTATAATGTTGAATTTCTTGACTTTTTAATGGTTTATTTGTTCAGTGTTCTTGTAAGGATTTTATCCTTAAGCTATTGATACATACTGCCAGTCTTAACATCAACTTAAAGGTTATTTGTATGAACATGTATTAATATTTGATATAGTCCTAATGTGACACTGGGGAGAGCAGAAAGGTGACAGGCAAGATGACTTTGAAGTCTGCAGAAATGGAGCCTCACTCTTGCTCCCCTCTTGATATGCACAGGAAGAGAATTCCACTGTTGTGGAAATTGAGGTGTAGGGGATAATGGGGAGAGTAAGATGGGTATGGAAGGCAGTACATCTCAGGGCATTCCTTTTTTCCTTTCCTTCAATGCTTCTGCAGGATCACTGCTTGTAGACCTTGGGAAATGCCTGGAGTAATGCTCCATCTGGGTGATAGCCCAAGAGCTCTCCAGAGGCATGTCTGCACTCAGCTGGGAGTGAGCCTCCCAGCCTGGGTAGAGACTCATGCTGCTTGGGCTGGAAGGCTTGCTCCCAGCTACAGTGTAGACATACCCTAGGAAACTTGTGAGCAGGTCTGTTAACCTCTCCCTGAGAGTCTTAGAATGCTCTTCTGGGGCCAAGTACCACCCTCCCACCATCCACCTAGTATAATTCTCCCTCAACAATCCCCCTTTAGAATTGTTCATGGGCTGACATCCCTATTTAAGCTTCAGAGTGGTAGCCGTGTTAGTCTGTATCAGCAAAAAGCAAGTACTCCTCTTTCTATTTAAGCTTGTTTGGATCTGCTAACTCTAATGAGGCTGTTGGTAGTTTGGGGGTGGTTGTGAGGGAATTCAGTGAGTCCGTTGTGATTTCTGAGGTGCCCCAACAAGCATCCTGTATCTTGAAGAATTGGGGAATTAGGGTGAGATGCATTGGATAAACTTAATTTAAATTGTATCCCCTTCCATTATCAAACTAGGATCTGGCCAAAAAAAAAAAAAAAAAAGTTAGTTTCTAACTGTGGTGGCCATTGCCTTTTTTAAAAATGTGTTCTTAACTTACGAACAGCTTGTTCAATTGACTTCAGTTCGGGGGGTGGGAGAGAGAGAATCTTTTTGCCACTGACAAGCCTCTTTGGCAATTGGTTTACATTTTGAGGTTTACTTTTGCATGGAAGAGAGCTGGAGACTATTTTTAAAAAGTTTAGGTCTCAGATATTCTTATGACAGTTTGTTGGAGCTAATGATCCATTCTCTTTGAAAATGTCAATAACTTGAAAATTCAGGTTTAATCAACTAGACTTCGCACTTGTGCCCTAGATCACAAATAGATGAGTCTGGTGCATGCTACTAGCTTGGGTTTTTTTCGCTACATGGTGGTGCCAAAAAAAAAAATCAGACTTTGAGTTCTTAACATAAATTTTTTTAGGATGCCATTCAGGAGTAGCTTGTTCAATTCACTTTGTAGAAAAATTTTACATTTGCCCCAGACCTAACCTACCAGTTTTAGATTCTTTTGTGGATTTAGAGAGGGCATATGACAATACTGGAATTATAATAGAAATACCATTGCAGTCTTGACTATGGAATGTCTACCACTTCTACATAATTCTGAAGTGCACTTATTTATTCTGGAAGACCACAGTTACAATAAATAATCCAAAAGATTGTTCCAGAGAAGATTATCCCAGATGTTGTTTTTCAAATGTCACATGACAAAATAGCAAAATATATCAACTTCTTTGCTTGATCCTCCATTAAGTCATATTTACTGTGGCTAAATGAGAAGGCATTAGAAGGGTCAGCATTTTATGGCACTTATCCTGCACTGTATAGTTACAGTATACACTTTTTCCCTAATACCATCCTTGCTGGTTTTAGGAATGACAGCCCCAATAAACAAATGCAAATCCTAATGTAAAAATCTTTTTGAAGAATGGGAGAATCTTGTAGGACCCCAGGAATATACTATTTATTTCAATTCAGATACTTACCTGAGCCCCTCCTTATGGGTTTAAACATAGACTGGTTGACAGTATTTAACTGGATGCAAGGATACAAAGATGTAAGTATGGGTAGATATGGTGCACAGTGTTTGCAGTGTATTAGCATTTTGTTGGCTTTTCTCTATAGGCAGAAATGGAGAAGAGAATTAGGCAGCGTCTAGAGTTAAGGCAAACATATGAAGCACAATTAGCCTTCAAGAAGATAGTACTACAAGCTTTGCAAGAAGAAGAAGAGACCTTCAGACAGAAGATGTTAGCGAAGTTTGCAGAGGATGATCGCATTGAACAGATGAATGCTCAGAAACGAAGAATGAAACAACTTGAGCACAGAAAGGCAGTGGAAAAACTTATTGAAGAGCGTCACAAACAGTTCCTTGCAGACAAAGTAAGGAGATTCTCTTTTTTTTTCTCCTGTAGATTTCAATATGATCTAAAGCTTACTAAAATTATGAGACAATATTTGCAGCAGTTTGTTAGGATTGCTGCTTTCCTTTCCATATCCTTAATCAAGGAATGGGGAATTCTTTTTGCTTTTTATTTTGCAGGGAGAAAAGTCACCTAATTTTGGCTAAACTTTCAATGAATGTATTAATTTAGGCCCTGATCCAGCAAGTAGATCCACTATCCTGGATCTCTATGTACACAGGGAACTCTGTTGAAGTCAACAGACTCTGCAGGGGTCAATGCTAGCATACGTACTTGCCACAACAAGGGTTTAGTGTGGTGTTTTAGGTTACTTATTCAGTTTTAATTTAATTACTTTAAATTAATTAATTAATTACTTATTCAGCATTAATTTAAAAATCGAACATGCTGTTGTCTTAAAATGATGGTTTAGTCCAAAGAATTTATTTTAAAAATTTAAATTACAAAATTCCCTTTTGAGATTTAAGCATCTCTTTCCAAAGGAATCATAGCACAGGAAAGGAAGCAGATTCATGTTAATGTTCACTTACTTGGCTCACACTCAAAGAAGGGGAATGTAATCAGTCTAGATGTTTTACATACAAAATTAGGAGTAAAAGTATGTGAACTGATTCACTGAATCTTATTTCTATAGTAGAGTAAAATATAAGGGGGAAAGTTATTACTCTAATTTATACTCACATACACAGTATGAAAATTTTCCATATCTGTTTAAAGTAGATGACATATCACATGTTAATCCAACTAAATAGCAGTATATTAGCTTTGGAGTCAAAAAGCACCTTTCTTATCTTGGATATTTTAACATTCTCCTTCGACTTAAAACACATATTCAAATACTTATAGGTAGGTAGAGATACAAAATCATTATTAAATGTAAAACATTTGTTTCATATTAAAACACTCAGTACCAGATTTAATGGCTCTTATCGCAAAAAGTGACAAACACAAAATCAATCTATTGAAAATGACATTTAAATATGTTTGCTCCAGAATCTTAGCACTTCATCATAGTTTTGATTTATCAAAGGCCATTACACTATTTTAAATACTGAAGGGTACATGGCTGTGTAGCATACTACAATTTAGACTTTAAACCAATACTGAATGTACATTTCCTTAAAGGAAATTATTAGGAATTAAAGGATTTAATTGACAGATAAATTGCTCAAACATTGTATATATGAAACAAATCCAATTACATATCACCTGCAGTAGCTATCTGAGATTCCCTCATCTGAATTTTTTTTAAAATGATAGTCAAAGGTGCTAAGCAATGTCTAACAAGTTCAATTTTACTTTGAAAGTGATTATGTATAAATGACTTTCTTATGCAGTGGATCTGCTTCTTGTGTGTATTCAGTATCATTTGCTCACTGTATTAACAAAGATGAGTTTCTTGCTTTTTGCACATTAGTACTGTTCTGTTCCTTTTTATACATCAGTAGAATTGTTTACTAAATTTCAAATCAGCTATACCTGTGCAAGCCTGTTAAAGATAATCAGGGTTGTATGGATGTTACTGAGAATTCAGTTTGGCCTGTAGAACCTTTATTACTGATATACTGGAAGGAAAGAACCCTGCCTGACTGCTAGGTTTCAGGTTGAGTCCAGGGTTGGCATTTGGGGAGGAAAAAGCTTACCTGTAAACTAAGAAGAATTGACCTTGAAATCATTGAGAATTATGAGTGTTGGTTTCAATGTATAAACTGTACTTTGTGGTAGATTAATGTGTGTAATTTCCTGTCTATCAGTGTGAGAACGTATATTTTCTTTTCCGGTTTCTTTTGCTGGACACACTTTATCTTGTTTGAAAACACTTTTAGATCACAGGGAATTGTATCTTCATGTATTAGTCTTTAAAGAGGGACTTTTGTAAACATGTAAGCAGCAAAGTAACTTAAACTCTTATCTTTCAGAGGCTTATAATTTCTCATCTCAGGTTTTCTAATGATTAAAATTATGCATTTAAACAATAATTTGCTCCTTCACAGCCGCCTCCTCCTCCTGTTTAAATGTTGAATTTGTGTTGTTTCAGCAACAATCATAACAAAAAACTTGTTACTTTCTTGCAAGAAGATGCAAAAGCTGAACAATTAAAATGGAAGCCCCTGGTTTGCTCTATTGACAAAGACTTTCTTTACTAGTTTATATATGTGGTTGAAATTAATTTTCATAAAACAGAAACAGAAGGGTAATGAAGACATGATGTTTTCTGTAGGAGCGTGAACTTGAAGAAAGGCAATTGGAAGAGAGAAGACAAGGAAATATTCATGCAATTGTTGAAGAAGAGAGGCAGAAACTTCTTAAAGAACATGCAACTAAATTATTGGGGTATCTTCCTAGAGTAAGTGAATTATATTTTCTCCTAATACTTGAAATGTTCATTCCATAAATCTGTTTTCTCTTAACTATTTTATTTCAAGGATAATTTCTGTAACTAATGTAATTTTTAAAAAATATATTGCGGCTACATTCCTGCACTCAGTGCAGGCCTGTGTGAGGGGTACACAGAGCAAAAACTCATTTTGGCTTTCTGTAGTTGTGTGGAGGTTGGAGGGGCTGCCCAGCTCTTAGCATAAGCAAAGGCAGCCTGCAGGCTGTGCTGAGTCTGCTTCTCATGATCTTGCTGAGTCCTGGGAAGCAGAGAATTGCTGAAGTGCAGAACATTCAGCCATGTTTCTCCCTCCTCCAACATATCCCCTATGGCAGGAGAAGCGGGGCTGGAGTTGGAGGCTTATACATCAGCTCTAAATCAGCCAGAAAGTCACCCTTAACTTAAGGTATTTCCCAGTCACAATTTCCAATAGCTTTCTGCTGCTGGAAGGTATACAGAGAATGGATCCTAACAGTGAATCTGGCCCTTTTTCCGTGATAACTAGCCCTTTACCTGTGGCAGTGAAATAAATTACTCAGGTATTTAGAGGAACCTCAAACCTCATTCTAGCAGTTTGAAAGTTCAAAAGGTAAGGAGGAACTGCTTCACATTAATGAACTGTGAAATGTAGCTGAAGTATAATTATAATGAGTGTCTTAGACTACACAGGTTTCAGAGTAGCAGCCGTGTTAATCTGTATCTGCAAAAAGAACAGGAGTATGCCTGTTCTTTTAGACTACACAGATGATCAGAGAGCTTGCATTCAGAATGAACACAAGACATTTGTAACTACAACAGGGGTTAATCAGATACTTGAAGAAATAGGATTTACACTAATATTTCTAAATATGCAAATACCCTGTTAAATGTGACGCCTAACATTTATTCATTAATTGTATTCTAATTCAGAGCACGCAGGTGTGAATTTGTAAATCTTAGAAGGTTGAATTTCCGAATTCTACCTAACCCTTTGCTAATGTGGTGGTTCTTACAGAGAGGGAATAATTACATCAAGATACGCCAGATAGGCCTTTTTTTTTCATTTGGTTTTTTAATTAACTGATGGGAATTCGTGTGTTTCTCATGGTGTTGAAGGCACATCTCCTGTGTGCATTCATTCCTTTCCTTCATTCTTTGGGTTTGTTGGTTTAGCTTTACCTATTGTATTGTTTACACATGCTGTATACTCCTGAAGTGACAGATTTCAGAGTAGCAGCCATGTTAGTCTGTATCCGCAAAAAGAAAAAGAGTACTTGTGGCACCTTAGAGACTAACCAGTTTATTAGAGCATAAGCTTTCGTGGGCTACAGCATCTGAAGAAATGGGCTATAGCCCACAAAAGCTTATGCTCTAAATTTGTTAATCTCTAAGGTGCCACAAGTACTCCTGTTCTTTTTACTCCTGAAGTGAGTTATTATGAAAGGAAGATGTCTTAAAGTTTAGCTTTCAGACATTAAGATAAGTGGAATTTCCCCCGCCCAAATTCCAGAAATAATTGCAGCAGGGATTGACTTTTACTTGCCAGTTGTGCACCTTAGGAGAACACATAAGGAAATAAAAAAAAATTTGAACTGCATTAAACTGATAAAATGCATGTGTAGGTTATAAGTATTAGAATATAACACATAATTCTTTCATCATGGGACATTAAAAGTTGTTTGTTTGTTTTATTTTCAGATCGTCTTGCACTAGCATAATGGTTCGCCATTTGGGATTGCAAATCGTTAAAGTGAATTTGTTTTTTCAAATTCTAATTATGGCTTTTGTTTTGTGTAATAACTGACTTTAACAGAACGTAAGTTTGTGGTCAGATGTGACCTGACCAATGTCTCTTTAATGCAGTTCCTGGATTTTTATAAATCCGGCAGGTTGGTTCAGTGCTGTGGCCCTTCCAAGAAATACCCAGTATGTTTACACAGGAAAAGCTGTGTATAGGCTAGCCTAAAGCTAAATTGAATCCAGCGCTAGCACAGGTAATCATAATAAAGACAGCACCGTGTGGCCTTCAGTTCTGATAGTACAAGCCTCGCATGAACCCTGGACATCTCGTTTCACTAGCCCATGCTGTGATGTCTTCACAGCTATTATTACCTCTGTTAGCTGGATTCAAAGTAGGCTAGTGCGTGCATAACTTCTGCTATGTACATATCCTCACTTGCATTGGTAATAAGCTCTATCAAAAACAAATAATACTTGTCCTATTATGTGATGGCAGAAGCCATTATCCTTACTGACTTCACATCCCCACTGAGAACTAAAACGATCAGGCAAGATTTTTATAACTTTTAGCCTCCTTATTAAAGACTCATCTTAACAGCAGTTTAAAATAAAATTCAACCTCTAAATTGTGCTTCTTTACAAAAGGAACAGCCTACTCACTCATTTTTTATTTTCAAATTTCATAATAGTACCACAGCCACTCTATATAGTGCCTTGCATATACATTCCTAAGATACAGTCAAGAATAATGTATGTATTCTTGGGCCAAATATACAAGAGCTAAATAACATTCACAATGTTTAATCCCCTTTCTCTTTAATTGCAGGGAATACTCAAAGATGAAGAGGATGTTAATATGCTTGGTGAAGAGTTTAGGAAGGCTTATCAGAAGAGAAAAGAGAACGTGTATTCAGAAGATAACTGAAATTCCCCATAATTTGTTTTGTTGCATACCACTAGATGTCATCTTATTTCTACATGCTGTTAATAGTGAGAAATTCTTGTTTAATGTTATGAGAAAGGGTCTCGCTTTAGTACTAAGCTTTTTCTAAATGGTTACAAGATCTACAGTTTTTAAGTCAATGTTGTAGTCAGTTTGGATCAATAAATTTTGCTATTACAGTATTTCTCAAACAATGCATGCATAATAAAATGGACTTGCTAAGGGAATTCACTTTAGAAACTGATTCATGGACAGATTATAGGAATTCAGTTACATTAGGAAATGTCTTAGCTTATGAAGGAGTATTGTCACAACCACAGGACAAGTAAAACTTTTATTTCCTCGAGTGCACCAGGGGACAGGTTCACTACTTTCACTCCTCTCTGTGTGGTACTATGCAGTTTTATCCACAGTTGGGCTTTGTCCATACAGGGACACTCAGGAAAAATAATCTGAATTAACTAAAGGTGTGAATTTGAAGTGATTAAACTACACTAAATCTCTTTGTCGACACTCATTTAGAATAAAAATGGCCTTAATTTGATTTAGCTTAATTCAATTTAGAACCTGTAAACCCCTTCTCTTACAGCAGCTGATTAAAGTGAATCAAAAACAGCTTCTTTAAAACAAAGCATTGTTTAGACACCCAAAGGTAAACAACACACAGAACAAAGGGTTAAAATAAAAGCATATATGGATGGGTCTTAACTATACCATATCTTTCCTTAGAAACTTCAGAACAGTTCTCTCTGTTGCTGGGTTGGGAGAGACAGGCTGCTTGCTCCAGTCTGTCTTCTCAGGGAGTTCCCATAGGCAGCTGCTGACTACCCCCAACCCCTTCTTCCTTAGGCCAGCATTTTAGGTTTTAATATCATCTTCGATATCTTAGGTGTTGGTTTGGGAAGAGTAAACCATGGCAGCCTTGCTGGAGTCAGGTAGGGGTATTCCCCATTAATACTTTCCCATTGTTTCCTCAAGAACCTGTAGTCTCTCAGACAGTAACTGATCTTTGCCATTGTTTCAGTTCCTGTTTTCCCCTGACAGCTTCCTCTGATTTAACTCCTTATGGGCAGGCAGGTTATTATTAACCAGGCTACTGAATACACATATTTATTTTTTTAAAAAAAACACACAGTTCCCTTGTTCTGCACAAGCATACTTCCAGCATAACACTAATTGGTAAAAATTTACTTTCATGTTTTTTGTTAATGAGATTGAGGCTTATTACTAGATTTAAAGATAGATAGTCCCTTGACAGGACACTGTAGCAGATGTATGTTAATGTAAAGTTATATTAAGCAAATGTTTAAAAGTTGTTAAACAAAAATGTCATTTTGCTGATCTATGGAAATTTACAGATATCAGTGTAGACACAGAGCCATACTTCAGCATGGATTGTATGATTATCTTAAAAATGGCACACAAGTCATTTAAAGATGACTGTCCTGCATTTACATTAGATTAAAAAATGCCAGTCTAAATTTTGATTTTGCTGTTTCTCTTCTATATAGTTTGACTCACTTGGAATAAGAAAACAGTACTGTTGAGTTTCACTTTCTAGTTCATATTACCAGAAAATGTTTAAAATGAAAAGCAGTCTATATTTTGGGTCACAGAGGTTTGAGGCTGTGCAAAATCTCTTCTAGGCATTTTTTTAAATCGGAAAAATTAAATGCATGAAAACTTGTAGAACACTTTCAAATGTACATTACAGAACATTTAGATGAAATCTATATCCTCACTTCCATTCCCTAAGTAATAAAGTTCTAAGTGTTTTTCAAGTTTATTGCTACATTGTCAGAAGGAGAAACCACTTAGATTTAATAATGGTTGATGGAAACAGCACAAACTTGCTGCGTACCTGTCATTACTCTGAACATACATAGAACAGCTGATTCACCTATAGTCAGTCCGGTCCATTTATTCTTGATTATTGTAATAGGATTATAAAATCATCATGTAGTATCTGTACACCACCTAGCACTGGGGGGCCTGCATTCCTGATTGTGCCCTTTAGGTTTGACTGTAATATATACAACACTAAATGAATGATGCTAAAAATGATCATTATTTTCATCCAACATATTCACCTTCAAATATTTCAGTACACACATTTGAACTTATTAAATATTGCTGAAAATTGAGAAATTTTCATTTTACATTGACACTTTATGCCAATATTTATCACTTTGAAAAATAAAGCTATGGCATCAGATCTCTTGCCTCTAGTCATCAGAGGCAATTTTAAACAATATTTCCATGTTAGTGAACTAATTTTTGTATGCTTTATCAGACATCAAGATTTAATTGCTAAGGCAAGTTATCAACTCTTCTGTAAATCAAGACAACCACCATCCACTAACGTATTTAATGTTCCAACCCAGCTAAGATTGTGAAGATCTACTAAGGAGGGATGGACAACAAACATTGTCCCTACATATTTCCCAAACTTTTATTTTTACAATAAAATTTATGTTTTTATGTCCAAGTTGTAAAATGAACCAGAAGCATTTTCCTCCCCATTAATGAGGTTTTTGAACTATCACTTTAGTTTTCTGAGATATATAAACATTACCTTTTATTTGGACAGCAGTATTTTTCATCTTATCTCAACTACAGTTTCAGACAATCAGTATGAAAACAGAAAATTGGTAACCAAAACAGATGTTTATACAATGTGTTCTTCTCTCCCTACTGCTTGCCTAACCCATTACAGTCAGTGAGAATATAGAGCATTTAGTCACTTAGCTACATTGTTCGGTGAATAACGTTTCGAAGTATATTGCAACACAAAACTATTTACAATCAAACATTAAAATGTTTATCCTATTATAACTTTTAAACTAAAATTAATCCTGGTAAAATAGATTAAAATTATCTATTTGGACATATGTGGTAAGTATTAATACTTTTAAAACAGCATACAATCAGAACTGATTTTCAAACAGAGGCATTGAACACGGCATCAGGAATTTCCCCACTCAAGAGCTTTCATAAACTCTTCTTCAGTGAAAGAAAGCATTTTAGCAGCTTCAATATGCATCTATAAAAGATTAACGTAATTTAGTTAACCAATAAGGGGTATAAGAGAAGATGATTTCACATTTGCTATATCATGTTATTTGTAGCCTAGATAGTTTAATGCAAATAGAAGTGGAATATGAAATAGGTTTTTGTTTTATTTTAAGAAAAATTGTGATTTCTCTTTTTGTGTGTGTTGCACTATTGAAGGAAGCTTTGGCTTTTTCTGTCTTTCATTACAAATTAAGCACTGGTCCTTTCCTTATATGTACTTCTCTACACCTGACATGCTTTTGCAAGAGAATCATTATCTTTCCAAAAACATAACATTCAACTCTGCTCTATACTTCTAGGAACCTTTTAAATTCATGGTTAAGATGACAATGTTTCTTCTGAGCAGTCTAAAAATACTTACCAGTTAAGATTGCTACAGGAACTATTCAGAACAGAAGAATCTGCTGCTATTCTATCTGCATATCAGTTTTCTTTTTAAAAAAAGCAAGTTACTAAAGCAGACTGCCTTAGAGACAGTTGGAGCCCAATACTGGTTACTAAACAAGATTTAGTGCCGCCTTCATGACTTTTCAAACTATTGAAGAGGTTCTGTCTGTCTCTGCAGTTTCAGTACTACAATTAACTTAAGATACTGTACTAGACCCTAAGTATGGTGTAATAAAGTACATTACATAAACTACCAAAATCTCAATAGTTTACAGAAATGCTGTCTTCTCATGACCAATAAGTATAGTGACTTAAACTCCTAGCAGTGTGGTTGAAAGGGGAAAATGGTGGTAAAAACATAAAAATAAGGACCTTGCTTTTTCACACTCCATATTAACACAACCTACCACTCAAAAGGGCAGCAGATTTTGAAGCCTGTAAAAGCCCCTTAAATGCGTATGATGAGAGCAAGTTTTAGATCATATTATAGAGGTTAATATTTTTATCATCCCCACACTTTAGACTTTTTTAAAAAAGGAGAAAATTACAATCTTAGAAAAAAAAAATCTTTAATTTTTTAAAGTTGCAAAATCAATGTCCCATTGAAATCTTTTTTTCCTGCTGGCAGAAAAATTTTCTTCAGTATAACTGTGTTCTTAGGGAACTAGTCTGATGTGGTAAACATTAAGCACAAGAAGCAGCTGATGTCCGAAAGGGATCTGAATTTTTAATATATAAACATATCCATTCAAAACAAAAAAACAGTTATAACTCCTGTAATACACCAGACTCCAGCTCTGGAAAGCTGAAGAGATCTTCCACCCGTATCCCTTTTTATAAATAAGGCCTTTTCCAAAATGTTCTCCTCTGGGAGCTTGTCCTCTAAATCTAGCGAGATAACCAGATGTGGCCCTAAGGCAACCATTTTGAACACCAAGCAAGCTGACTGCTGCAGATTGCAACTCCCTTCTTTCCAGATAGTATTTAGCTTCATTTATGTCCTCTCTCTCACTCCTAAGGTGGTCGCACCTCCTGACCTGCACACTACTTCCTCCTATTGTACCCATCCAAATTTGGCATACAAATATTGTATGGATGACCCAAACTATCTTTCCCTGTGAGTGCAATACATCAAGTTTATTTTGCATAAGCTTTTTGAAGTTCTTGTCACAGATTAGGAGGCTAAACATAACCAAAGTTATCTGCAGAAGACCACACAATTTCTGAAATAGCTCATGTAGGACAGAACATTGTTGCATTAAGGTAACATGTTATTACTGAAAGACCATGGTGCTGACATGTCGAAGCTCTATTTTACATAATTCCCAATTTAAGAGGAATTCCCTGCATTGTCAGGACAGCATGAGGAAGCTGCTCCTATTTAAGCTGAATTCGCTCAGTGAATGAAGAGGCCATTGATCTCAGAACTGCCCAATACAGCTTTTAGCAGCACTAAACACATTCCAATTCAGGGACAAAAAGCCAAGACATTCAATTCAAGAGATGACCTGTCCAGTTTTCAGGATTTTTTGTTAAAGGAGAAAGCCAGCAGTGCTACTTGTACCCCCATAACAGCAGCAAGCTTAACCACCCAAACATACCACTTATTGGAGACTGTGGGGATGCAGATCTGTTAGTTCATATGTTACTGCAGGAAAAATACTGATGGTAATCTTCACAATTAACATTTGCAACCTGTAGTGTGCAACTCTATCAATATATAAAAGTGAATGTTGTTAAGCTTTTAGGTTAACAGACTCACCTTTTGTCTCTTCAGAATGTCAATTAACTTTAACTGTTTCTTGAAACCTGTCATTAGCTCTCCTTTTTGCTTCTCCAGTCTCTTGTTTGCTATTTTTAGTTCTTCCAGTTTTTTGTGCTCTTGGTTGGCTATGTCCTAGAGGAGGACAAAAACAACCTGTTATCTGTAGAATAGGCACAAAAGAAAACATACCAGCAATCTGCGATATTTCAGAAGGAGAAAAAGAGAGACATCAAAACTATTCTTTTACCAAAGCTTTTGACTTATACCCTTAAAAAAACAAAACCCCACACCTAGCTGATAACTGTCTTCTGTGCTACGAAGGCAGCAGAATTTATACTGGTACCACAATGTGCATTGCTTCTGTGTGTTTTAGGCATGCATGATCAGTTGTAATCCATACCTATGTCCACATATTTATCTCTTCTTTCAAGCTGTCAGAGATCTGTTTGGGTGCCCCCTTTCAGCCACCCAACAAACTACTGTGAGGGGAATTCAAGCCTCTGGATCTTTGATTTAAGCCTCCAATGCCTGAATGGAGTCTGGCCACTGCCCCAATCTTGGGATCTGTAGGCACACTTGGGGAGCAGAGTAGCTGGCACCCCCTTCTGAGAGAAGGAACCCACTGTACAGCTGCCAAGCGCATGGGTGCTAGGGTGACTCTTGACACTTCCTCATACCTAACAACACACCCTCTCCCAAAACTTCCACCTCAAAGGTGTGAAGCTTCTGGTTTATAATTCAACTCTTTCTCAAGGCTCATCATAATTGTGAAGCATATAAACACACACGATGCTTTGCACAAATCCAATGTATTATTGCTTTTTTACTTTATAAAGCACATAAATACAGTTCCTACAGAAAATAAACCCTACATGCATTTTTCTTCACTAGGTTACTCCTCCCTTAGGAGTTGGAGGTGGGGGGCACTTCTGTGTCCAGGAAGGCATGGTTTCCCCTGCCTCACGCTGGGTGACTTCTCACTGGTCATGGAATCTCACCTTCCCCAGCTTGAGTGACCTTTCTCTCACCTTCCCAGCACTTCCTCTTCCTGGTGTGACTCCCTATTTTATATGCCTCCTTCCAATACCAGCCTTCCTTTATTTTGTTTCTTGTAACCTTCCACTGCTCCAAAATAACCCTCCCTCAAGGATGCAGTTACTCTCTCATAATTTTTGTGTGGTCAAAGTACTGTCATTATCCTTAAGTACCTTTCCTCACTCTGGAGTGTGCCTGTCCTATCTGTAATGCTGGATAGACACAGAGGCATTCATGATACAGTTGTTTTTCATAGTAACATTTCATAATTCCATAAGATCAACCAGAATTTGTGTTGTAGAAATGTTTCAGAGTAACAGCCGTGTTAGTCTGTATTCGCAAAAAGAAAAGGAGTACTTGTGGCACCTTAGAGACTAACCATAGTTAAACATGTCTTCCTACCACATGCCAATGTCTGGCAGTCCAGTGCAGTAGAGAGAGAGACACTCCCTAGCTATGTTTTTTCTTGATATAAGACAACATAGCTATTCAAGAGAAATAAACTGCTTTACAGTTACAGGGTCAAATTTTGTCAACATGAATTATTTAACCTATAAGTGAAATATAGTATTTATCCCCTTCCATCTCTAATCATGTACTGGACTCAAGCAGATGTTGTGGGGGAGAGGACAACACAAACTCCAACACTACACTTTATATAACCAATATGACATTTTTCAACAAGGGTTGCAATATTCTCTATACAGCTAGAACGCTTGTCCAGATACTCAACTGATTTGTTACAGTATTCTAACTGCCTTTTTCCAGCTTTGGAATTGTCTATGAAAGACAAAACGCCCACAAAATTCTTATTGCCATCCATGATTTGAGGGTGCTCACTTATTACATGATCAAGCCCTTTGGTGATTTTTAAAGCATTTTTCAACAGGGGGTTATACTTAAATCAGTTTATTTTTTTAAACCATTACTGTACCTTATTGCTTTGCTTCAATTTATTCAGCTCCATTTTATACCTTTCTGCTTCCTCAAGAGCCCTATTTAAGCGAACTTCTGTGGCACTCTGACTGGTAGAAGCCTGCTTTTGTATGCGCTTTAGATTCTCTAGTTCCTAAATAAATTAAAAAAAGTGTGTTGAATAATGGCAAATCAATTAATCCCCCTATAAGCAACACATTTAGAGCAAGGGACATGGCAGAAAGCCTGATCTTGTTTGGCCCTGCAGTAGAATCAGACTTCACATCTCCTACTTTTATAGTTCTAGAATAGTTCTGCCTCCTCCCTCGCTGTCTTCCCCCTGCCCCCGAAATTCTTCTATCTGAATACTAAGACAGGGATCAATGAGACCAGAGGATTGCACCATGGGCTAGTGACACTGAATCAATGTTGCAAAACTTAAATCCCCTTGAGACAACTTGGTGTGCTGTCTAGTCTGGAAGACAGATCTAGAAGTCTCTCCCTTCTGATGCTACTATTTGATAGTGCTGTGAGTGGGGAGAAGGTGAGGGGATGAGGAAAAGGTGGTGATATGTAGAGCAGAGTAAAAGATAGCGATCAAAGGATGAAACTAACAGACTAAGGTCTGGTCTACACCAGAGGGATCAATCTAAGTTACGCAACTTCAGCTACATGAATAACGTAGCTGAAGTTGACGTACTTAGACCTACTCAAGCGGTGTCTTCACTGCGGTGAGTCGACTGCTGCCACTGCCCCGTCGACTCTGCCTGCACCTCTCACAGCAGTGGAGTACAGGAGTCGACGGGAGAGTGCTTGGGAGTCAATTTATCGCTTCTATACTAGGTGCGATAAATCAACCCCAGCCGGTCGATCGCTGCCCGCTGATCCAGCAGGTAGTATAGACAAACCCTAAAACAAAGCAGAAGGAGACAAGAACATACGGTATCTTAGCAGAAATGGCAACTCTTGTTATTCACATGAAAGATGAGATGTCTCTACAAAAGAGGAGTCAGGTTTTGTAAAGTAATGAGTAGAGAAAGGCTAAATGATTTAGCCTAAAGATAACATTTAAGACATTACTCTCTTTTAAGTCTTCTCCCTGAATTTTTGTCTCTTTTTGGGACATTGCCCCACTTTTTCATACTTCTGATATCAATCCTGCTGAGGCCAAGAGGTTGTGTTGTTTTTTTTAAAATATGTGCCATTTGTGTTAGAAAGCTATCCTTAATGAATCTCTACAGGATGAATGACTTGATTATGTAAATGTCTGAATGACACATCTGTATAGAAAAGCATTGTGGCAAACTAACACTGGATCATATGGATAGTGGAAGGATCCTGGACTTCTCCAAGCTGGACCCAGAGAACAGGAAGATGTGAAATCTAGAAAAAAAATGTGTGTCTGACTAAACCACCTAGATTCTATTGCTGAATTTCCTTCCCCCAAGATTTTGGACAAATGGAGTGGCTCTGCTACGCTACATTGTGTCAGTGACCAGGTCATATACAAGACTGAGGTAGGATTCACTCTTTTTTATCTCTGGAACGTACACACATTTTCAGGTAAGATAGCTTGGAAACATATATTCAGGCAGTAAACAAACAATACAGTATGTTCCTCTTCATAGCATCACCATCTCTTCTCTTGTGTTAAGATGGCAGAGCTCTGAATAAGGTCAATTGCTTGTCTCAGTCTTCAGTGCCATATACTCCACATTACATTAAAGAGAAATTCTAACTTTTGGAATAGAGCATTTCAGAACCTGGCAGCATAAAAGGATACAGGCAGTCCTTGACTTTACGACATTAGACTTATGATGAATGGCACTTATGATGTTTCTGAACTGACACCCTGATTCAACTTACGATGTTGGTTTCGACTTTATGACGCTCAGTCCTGCAATGGCGTGGATTACAGTTCCAAGTTACAACGTTTCAACTTCTGATGCAATTTTCAGAAACCAGTTCTGTCATAAGTCCGAGGACTGCCTGCATATCGCTTGCACAGCATGTAAGCTATCAGCTAACCTAATCATATAACAAAAGGATGGTTAAATGCTCTTTTAATGCTCTGTTTGACGTTGGCTCCAGAGAGTAATAGGATGCAGTGGGATTTTTGCAGATCTTTCAGTGGGGTTGTATTGTATTTTCATATCTTGTCAACTAATGCTACAAAAATAAATAGAACTTTATTTTCTAAGTAACCAGGATTTCTACAAATCCTCCACAAACAATTTTTACTGAATTATGTTTCCCAATTAAGTATCTGGAGAAGGGGTGGAAATTACCGCATCAGGTCTTTTCAGATTTTTTTCTTAAATATTTTTGTTTAGAATAGCCTAATTTAGTTTAATTTCCAAAAATCATTGCTCTCCACTGCCCCTCTACAGTTACTTTAACAAAAGAGTTCAATTTCTCCATTTGCTCTTACAACTAAGGGTGGCCAAAAATAATGTTGAAAGACAATCAGCTGAGCATGCTCAAAAACCACTAAGGTAAAAAGCATAGGGGATACTTGCCAGATAATGGTTTTAAAACTACTCAGCAGCAGAGCAGTCTCAAAAGGGACAACGCAAAGGCCTTAGGTATCAATATTCACAACAGCCAGAACAGAATTTTTTTGGGGGGGAAAACCACAAAAACTTAGATCCAGGAATTTGTCTTATGAGGAGATAATAAAGTTATATTCTCTTCCTACATAACATACATCCCAGAGGTGTTTCTGGCGGAATAAACCTAATTTCTGTATGGCTTAAATGACATTACCAACCATTCAAAGGTTACCTGGATTTTAAAGTAGCTTTTAAAATTAATTTGGACAATCAATGTCAAGTGTCAGCCACTGTACACACATATGAATATGATAAGTTTGGGACACTGAAACAGAGACAAAAACAATAATATATACTTTTTTAGAAGTTAAGCTCTTCCCTTGCTAAGGGTGCAGAGAAGATTACAAATTAAAAGAAAAGTTTTACTTTAGAGAAATGAAGCCAAAAGCACAAAAATAAAACAGAGGTTAAAACTTATGCTATCCCAACCCACATATACAGACTCTCTAGACTCCAAAGATGTCAGTCTTCAATATCTGTGATCAACATATAGTGCAGACTCAGCTTATGATATTCAGCCAAATTTTCTGAAACATATCTACCGTTCATCTCTCTTTAATTAAATATTAATTAGTCTTGAATAATGTACTACAAACTTTGCCAAAGAACAAATAGCTTTCAAAACCAAAAGATCAAGTCAGTAAGAGATTTAACTATTTAAAAACAAGAATGATTTTTTAAATCATGTTTACTGGTAGTTAAAACTAAGTTTATGATTAAAAATATAAACGCTAATTGCCTAGGACAATCATACTTGTAAATTTAAGAGAACTATACTACTAACTAGATAGCTAGTTATACAGTACACACATTTTAGATATCTAAAATGTTCAGGCTTTTTTCTTCTCTGCCTCCTCAATCCTGTAGACAACTATTGCTATTACACATTACTATTTTCCTCCAAAAATGGAATATTCTCATTCGTGACAAAACCAATAGTCAGGATGACTGCACCCTTATTCAATTTATCTGCAAAGCCCATAACTGGTTTTGGTTTGGTTTGAAGTATTTACACAAAACAGGTTTTTTTCAAATTCTTCACTTAGTAGTTTAAAAATGCCAATGCGACATCATTTTATTAAACATATAAGAATAGAATGAAAGCATGTTTAATCATTGCTACAGTGTAGTTTGATATCAAGGACATGTGGTTTAGGCTCCAAGTTATGTGTTCAGTTTTCATTTAATCATTTTTAGATAATATTCTCTAGGTTGTTCAGATATGTTTGATTTTAATATCGACCTCTCCAGCTCTGAATAATTAAAGAAAAAAACACATGCTGCTCTTAGCTTAAGTTCCAAACAAACAAAGCTGTGTATGTGGGCCATCTGGTATAACTAGGCACTTCACAACTTTGCATATGTGGCTTGTACTTGGAGCCAGGTTGGTTTGGTTTTGATTCCTTAAAATCAGAGTGTGATTATTTTAAAGGGGCACAGTCAACTTACCAAAAAATAAAAACAAAGCAAACACACACATACACACCCTCCACCCACCCACCAATAAAAAAACACCCCTATGTTGAATGGTGTTTTATTTTAAATCTACTATTGTTACAACAAGGTTGCTACAACTAAAATAATTAGAGAAATTAAATATTTCCCCTACTTTTCGTTTCCTCCTTTGTGAACTTGACTGCACTTTGTGTATGTATAGTCAGTGTCACCTGCCTCTAGCGATGTTCTACACAAGAATGAGGGGGGAAATTAAATATGGGAAAATGTGATTGTAAAACCTTAAAACTGTTGGGGGACCCTGGGACAAAATCTAAAACTATTCAATCTTTTTTAAAAAATGGGTTGACTGGACACTATCTTTAAATCAAAATG
The DNA here is from genome assembly GCF_965152235.1 of Eretmochelys imbricata. NCBI lineage: Eukaryota > Metazoa > Chordata > Testudines > Cheloniidae > Eretmochelys > Eretmochelys imbricata. The sequence continues at coordinate 59,694,565 of NC_135581.1, forward strand.
TACAGCATCAGTATAAGCAGAAGTCAGTATGTTAACTGCAGATTTGACTGTAAAGCAGGGCCGGCCTTACATAGGGGTGAACTGGGTGAAAGCCCAGAGTGCTGTTATAAACGGGGTGCCTCTGGAGCAGGGATGCCTGTCCCCCTGCTGCTCTGCAGTCCTACCACTCAGCCCCCTGCCTTGGAGCTGCCCCTGGCCAACTGCTCCTAGGAGCTTCCCGTTTGCTGTACGGCAGGGAGGGAGGAAGGTGCTGATGTCAGAGTGTCCCCTGCCTCCCCCTGCCTATGTACTCCATCTCCACAGAGTGGGTGGGATGTGTGTGTGTGAGAAAGGACAGGGCTCACCAAGAGAGGGAGGGAGCTGCTGGCAGCGGCTGCAGCTGTGTCTGAAAGAGCTTTCCTTCAGGCTGGTGAGTGCAGCTCTCTTAAAGGGGCAGCGCGCGGTCTCTCACACAGTCCCCCAGCTCACACACGCTGTCTCTTTCACACTCACCCCTCTCAACACATACTTATATTGTTGTTACTTGTTGGTAGTTCCTGCAATGCATGTATGTTCTCTGTAATTTTGTTCTTTCAAAGTGCTGTTATTTTAGTTTTTTGACTGGTCTGTGCATTTCATAATTTTATTTCTCTCTCATGCTTACGTTTAATTCTTTGACTAGTGAGTTCTAAAATGCCTAAGCTATCCTGGCTGGAGTAATTATCATTACTACTTTTATCATCATATTGTGCTTGGTCATTCATTATTTAAAGTGGTACAATCAAATAATAGTATCCTTCTAAAATGTAACTTTAGTTTCTACTAGCCTTAGCGGTGCCAGTTCAAAAAACATTAGCTAAACACATAACTTTAGATACTGGGCAGATGAAGGTTGCTTATTTTCAAATTGTATTTTTAGTAATATCTGTAAAATAACTTAAAATTTGCATGAAAATAAATGCAGTTCCAGCTATGATACCAATAGCAATGATGGAGTCAAATGTTAGTGAGTCATAGAATATCAGAGTTGGAAGGGACCTCAGGAGATCACCTAGTCCAAACCCCTGCTCAAAGAAGGACCAATCCCCCATTTTTTGCCCCAGATCCCTAAATGGCCCCCTCAAAGACTGAACTCACAACCCTGGGTTTAGCAAGCCAATGCTCAAACCACAGAGCTATCCCTCCCCATCACATACATGATCGGTAAACATAAATGCCAAAATAATTAGAAAAATAAATTCCCTTTCTTAATAAAAGAGAAAAAAACATAACATTTGTTAAAATTATGTTTTTAGTGAAAAACAATTGACTAAAATAGAGTAGATAATGGCAGTAACACAGATTTTAAGCAGATTTTATTTATTTTTATGTATCTCTAATAAAGATAGTGTACAAAGTATCAAATGTGTGTTTCTGATATCTGTGTTAAAGCTCTAGAACTGATACCTCAAGGCATGGGTTGGGAATATCTTGCTGTATTATCTCCTGATTGTTCTAAATTTACATATACGCTTTAAACGTGGCTTTAACTGGAGTTTGTATACATATATTTTTTCTTTATATAACAATTAGATACAATGCTCCTGTCAGCTAATTCCTAAGGTATCAGCTGCAAAAACCTTTTTTTTTAGTTTTTAGTTTTAGAGTTTTTAGGTGCCTAAGCAGTCCCTGGAATCATGGTTAAAGTTTCCTCCCCGCCAAATCTGAAATGGAGCCCTGGGTGAGCTAGGAGCGCCATGGGCTCTGGCAAGATGTAGTCCCCCATGCAGCGCGTAGCCTTGAGCCACATGTCAAGCATCAGGTACCACAAGCCACAGCAGCAGCACAGAAAGCAATACACCATATACCATGCCACCCTTACTTCTGCACTGCTGCTGTTGCCTTACCTGCCAATATTAGGCTGCCCTGCCAGTGGTTAATTTGTGCCAGGGCTGAGCTCTAGCCTCTGGCATCTCTTTCAATACAAATTAAACACTGGGGAAGGGAGTGGGGCCCAGAGGTGATGGGGTTGGGAAGCCCAGGGAGTCCGTGGGGGCCAGGAGTGATGGGGTGGGGGTGCCAAAATACAAGTTCGCCCAGGATGCCATTTTCCCAAAGGCTGGCCTTACTGTAAAGCAATCCAGGTAAAGGATGTACTTGTGGCAATTATATATTTTTTCCTTCAAGTAAGGCTAAGGAAATTAAATGAATGGCTGCATTACCTTTTCTACTGCAGTGAGCTGTTGCTGTAATCCTTCATTTTTCCTGTTAGCTTCCTCTGACAGCATTTTGTACTTTTCAATTTGAAACTGTTGAGTACTGATTGTTCGCTGGAGTCTAGCACTTTCTTCCTCAGTTTCTTTAACACGAGAGTTTAAATTCCGATTCTCATCATCCTGTCAGTCAATAATTCGTAAATTTAGAAATCAATGAATGTTTTAAGAACGTGTTAGGATGAGAAAGCGTTTTTCTACAATTAATATGGAGTCATTAGTTCATGGTTTTTGCAGATATTGTTGTGATCACTGGTGTCTCTTAATTTTTAAAAAGTTTTTAAAACAACATTTCTCATAAGCAATACCTGATAACTCACAGTGCAGTTCACAATCCAGTTTGGTTACCAAAAAATAAAAATCTTAAATTTTGCTCTTAGTCAACACTTCAGTAAATGTTAATTTTCTACCACATTTTTTCTAGTCTTATTTGAACAATATGCCAAATTAGATATATGCTTTAAATAAAACTTCAGTAATTTAAGGTTCAAGGCACGGAAGATCACAGCACATACTGTGATAGCCATCATTAGTTATAGAACAGAGGTGGGCAAACTACAGCCTGCCTGGCCCCTGAGCTCCCGGCTGGGGAGGCTAGCCCCCGGCCCCTCCCCTGCTGTCCCCCCTCCCCCGCAGCCACACCACCACACGGCCAGCGCTCTGGGCAGCAGGGCTGTGCACTACTGCAGCACAGAGTGGCAGTGTGTCTAGCTCTGGCCAGGCAGCGCGGCTGCCAGACATGCTGCTCTGAGGAGCATGGTAAGGGGTTGGGTGGGTTGGGTAAGGGCCAGGGGGTCCCAGGGGGCAGTCAGGCTGTAGTTTGGTTGGATGTAGTTTGGTTGGGAGCAGGGGGTGGTTGGATGGGGCAGAGGTTCTGGGGGGGCAGGGGATGGGGAACGGGGGGAGGTTAGACTGGGGGGATCCTGGGGGGCAGTTATGGTGGGGGTCTCGGGAGGGGGCGGTCAGAGGACAAGGAGTGGGGGGGGGGGTTGGATGGGTGGGTAGTTCTGAGGGGGGCAGTCAGGGGGTGGGAAGTGGGAGGAGGCGGGGGCCAGGCTGTTTGGGGAGGCACAGCCTTCCCTACCCGGCCCTCCATACAGTTTTGCACCCCTATGTGGCCCTTGGGCCAAAAAGTTTGCCCACCCTGTTATAGAATAATGTATATAGTAAAGTCATGCAGATGTTCTACAATGTAAATTCAGAACAGTAACATACTTGTGAGAATGTATATAAATAAATGTTTAAAAAAATCTCACTAAGGAGAAAGGGTGGATACTCTGAATTTTCATCACAATTACAATATTGTAATTACAGTAATTACAATACAATAAAGAATAATCAGTACCCAACTTTTAGTGAGATCACTGATTTTTGAGTTACATTCACAGCTCATATTCTTGGATACCTCAAGTACCCAAATTCATGTTTATTTTAAAATCAAGTGGTATACAGCAACAGCTGAATTTTCATGTCCTATTTACCAAATTACATCCCTATTTTAAATAATTTTATGATTTAGAAATCATTTTTCCTTTTAGAGCATGAAATATCTTGAATATTGTCTTATAAATCAGTGTTAAGACAAGTCAAAAGACTTGGGAAAAAAAATCAAGCCACATCCAAAAGTTTTTGAGGAGAAAGTTTCTCCAACTTTTAAGAGAATAATACTGCCCCACACCCCTGAAAACAAAACAAAAACAAAAAAACCCCACTAACATGAACCTCTCTGGGAGGAAATCGGCCTTTTGCTATATCCCAAAATTCAACAAACAATAAAAATGATACATGTTAATGATATCCAGTATGCTACTTATACATAGGGTTGCCAGGCATCCAGTTTTCGAACAGAACGCCCGGTTGAAAAGGGACCCTGGCGGCTCCGGTCAGCACTGCTGACTGGGCCATTAAAAGTCTGGTTGGCGGCGCAGTGGCACTAAGGCAGGCTTCCTGCCTGCCTTAGCTCCGCGCAGCTCATGGAAGTGGCCAGCATGTCCCTGCGGACCCTAGGCACAGGGGTGGCCAGGGAAGCTCTTCATGCTGCCCCCACCTGAAGCGCCAGATCCGCAGCTCCCATTGGCTGGGAACCATGGCCAGTGGAAGCTGCAGGGATGGCGCCTGTGGGCACGGGCAGCATGCACCATTCAGAACTGCCTGGCCACACCTCCACCTAGGGGCTGGACATGCCAGCTACTTCCGGGAGCAGCGCAGAGCCAGGGCAGGCAGGGAGTCTGCCTTAGCCCTGCTGCACTGCCTACCAGGACCCGCCTGAGGTAAACGCCGCCTGGCCAGAGTCCACACCCTGAACTCTCTGCCCCAGTCTGGAACCTTCTCCTGCACCCTAACTCTCTCCCAGACCCTGCACCCCCACCCACATCTTGAAGAACAGTAACAGTATTTTTTTCTTTTAGTGGTTGCAGACATGTATTTCACTTGTCTAGTAGGAAGTGGGGCTCTGAGTCTACTGAAATAGTGACTGCAGAACTGCCTTCCCAAAGTTTGTATCTGACTTGATGCCATAGTAATCGCATAATGTTTCTCAAAAGTATATACAGAAGACCATGTTGCAGCCCTACAAATATCCAATATTGAAACATTGCTGACAAATGCAATCGATGTAGCCTGAGGCCTTGTCGAATGACCCGATAACATCTGTGGGAGCATGGTCTGAGTACTTCATAAGCTGTAGTAATGCAGGAAGTTATCCACCTGGCAACTGTCTGCACAGAGACCACCTGTCCTTCCATCCCATCCACATAAGAGACAAAAAGCCAATTCGATGAATAAATGATTTTGTCTTTTCCTGAAAGAACACCAGGCACCACCTCAGATCTAACATATGAAGCCGCTGTTCATCTGCATTTGAGTGCGGCTTAGGAAAATACAGGTAAATAAATAACCTGGTTAAGGTGAAACTACTCTGGACAAAAACTTTGGATGTAGCTCAAGAAAACTTTGTCTTAGAAGAACTGTCTATGGGAGGCTTTGCCATAAGGGCCTGCATTTCACTGACTCTTCTTTTCGAAGTTATAGCAACAAGAACGACTGTCTTTTAGGAAAGGAGAGACAATGGATCATGTTGCTAATGGCTCAGACAGAGGACCAATGAGCATGGCCAGAATAGCACTCCTCCAAGAAGAGGAGAAAGAATCTCTCTGAGCATTGGAATGACTCTGATTAGTTTTAATGGAGTTCTTCTCCTCAGGGCACCAGGGGAAGGGGACCGGAGTCGTCTTCTCCAAGGAGAAAAATCTGGATCTGGCAGCCTATCAAGGGTCCACACCAGCTCAGAAGATTGACAGGCCTGGTGATCTGCAAAGGGCCCCAGGGCCAAAACTAGCTTCATGGCATGTTCCATGTGGTGCTATTTTAAACATAAGTTCTGAGCAACCTGAAACCTTTCCTTAAAGAAGCGACAAATGGAGAACTTTTCCTTTACATGCCCCTCTCCTAGACACAGCAAACATTACATGTGGAGGATCACTTTGGGGGATAGCCACCACAAACAAAGGACAGTCCTTAAATCCTGGTGAGGGCACAGTGTCGTGTAACATTATAAATGGAAGTAACTCCTACACTAACTACAAGGATACTACTAATTAACTATTTACAGATAATCTCACTGTTGTCATGTAAAATCTGCATGGGAAGCTCCAACACAAGCTGTGGGCAGTGAGAAGGAACCAAGGGGGGTCCAAGTGCCACTGACCTTATATAGACATAGGAGGGGCTGCTACAAGAGCCAAATAATGTAACCACCACCCTGACAGGTACTGCTAAGCAAAGTTATCCAGCTTCAGTACACTGGGCATGCATGCATCTGAGTGGAATATTTGTCTACAACCAGTTGAAGAAGAACCTCAGTTATCACAGCTATCACAGAATTGCACTGGAAGAGAGGAGGTCTCTAAGGTAAACTAGCCCCAAAACCATTTAGGGTTTTGCAACTGCCAACACCTTAAATAGCACCAGAAATAGGCAGTCAGTCAGTATATATCACGCAGTACAAGTGTAATATATTCTCTGTGTTAAAACATTTTATAAGTGGGAAGCTGCATTAACTTTACATTCTTAATTGCCTTAAGGACCAGCTCAAAGTACAAAGTAGTAAAGTAAGTCTAATCTTGAAAGGAAGACAGGACAGTGTTCAGGTTCAGATTTTTGTTTTGTTTTCAGAACAGCCACATTCTGTTTTGAAAATTGCTCCTCGCCTATAAATTGGATCACACAGAATATGATGGTTTAAAACATCATATGCATTTTTTTAAATTATACTTTTAAATCTTTAGACTAAAGATTAAATATGTATAAAACACAGAAAACAATATTGTAAGCTCTGGGTTCATAAAGAGAAAAAAATAGTTGTGTAGAACCCTCACCCTCTAATAACTGAAGCTATAGCATCCCACTAAGTATCCTAATATAGCCTAATTAAGGACAGGGTTAAATGGAAGGGGAACATACTCAGTCTTTACTGAATAAGAACACTCATTTCTTACCTTTTTACTACATTCACGTACTATAGTATCCAGCTCCTCCTGCATAACACGCAGCTTTGCCTTAAGAAATCTGATCTGGGCTTCTGTGAATTTAAATAGTCACATTTAATACCCTTAACTTATAAATACTTCTATGAAATATGACTGATTTTTATTTGCTTTGATTCAAACTGGATCACGTTAGGAACAAATTGTTGTTAACTGTAGACTTGTTTACAAAATACACCATACATACTGTTTAACACAATTATGCAAAAAACTAATTTCCAAATAAAATTTTCATGTAAGTTGCTTGTTCTTAGACCAAGTTGTGGATAGCTCTTTTTTTTTTTAAAGACTTACTAAATTCTGCACTCTTAAAACGTAAAAAACCGATAACTGTGGAAATGGCATCTCTATGCTGATCCACAGCACAGGTAGAGAGATTGGATAGGAAGTGCAAGCTTCCCCAAAACTGTCGTGACAATGTGCCTTAAGGAACCACAACTGAAAGTGAAAAGGTAGTGCGGTCTTCATGCAGATTCAGCCCAAAGCCCCTCTACTGTGACTGACTGCCATTAGGGATGTCTACTCTGAGGATGGTATCTATGATAGGGAACTGAACTGGGATCACCAAATCATTTCACATAGGCCAGTGCAATGGTTGTTGGATAGTTACTACTATCAATTTTGGCTGGATTTTAAATAGGCAAATGGCTCTATGTTCCATTACTCTTGAGCCATCTAGCTTTCAAGCAGTAAGTGCTGAGGGTTTTTTGCTCAGTTACAGTGAAATTCACCCATCCCTGCTTAAAGCTTGAGTAACTGGCTTTTGTGGAGGTAATTTTGTGGGGGCTGGGTGGATAAAACTGACACCTCAAACCACAGACAAGCCACTATTCTAGCAGAATGGAACAGACCACTACCTCACTATGTTATTTACATGAGATTTTTGGGCCATTGATAATCCATTTATTGTGAACCCAGTAACCTCTCAATATCTAAACAAATACTTTGCCTCAGTCTTTAATAAGACTAAAGAGGATCTTAGGGATAATGGTAGCATGATAAATGGGAATGAGGATATGGAGGTAGACATCACCATATCTGAGGTAGAAGCGAAACTCAAACAGCTTAATGGGACTAAATCGGGGGGCCCAGATAATCTTCATCCAAGAATATTAAAAGAATTGGCACAAGAAATTGCAAGCCCATTAGCAAGAATTTTTAATGAATCTGTAAACTCAGGGGTTGTACCGTATGATTGGAGGATTGCTAACATAGTTCCTATTTTTAAGAAAGGGAAAAAAAGTGATCCAAGTAATTATAGGCCTGTTAGTTTGACATCTGTAGTATGCAAGGTCTTGGAAAAAATTTTGAAGGAGAAGGTAGTTAAGGACATTGAAGTCAATGGTAAATGGGACAAAATACAACATGGTTTTACAAAAGGTAGATCGTGCCAAACCAACCTGATCTCCTTCTTTGAGAAAGTAACAGATTTTTTAGATAAGGGAAACGCAGTGGATCTAATTTACTTAGATTTTAGTAAGGCGTTTGATACGGTGCCACATGGGGAATTATTAGTTAAATTGGATAAGATGGGCATCAATAGGAATATTGAAAGGTGGATAGGGAATTGGTTAAAGGGGAGACTACAACGGGTCCTACTGAAAGGTGAACTGTCAAGTTGGAGGGAGGTTACCAGTGGAGTACCTCAGGGATCGGTTTTGGGACCAATCTTATTTAATCTTTTTATTACTGACCTGGGCACAAAAAGTGGGAGTGTGCTACTAAAGTTTGCAGATGATACAAAGCTGGGAGGTATTGCTAATTTAGAGAAGGACAGGGATACCCTACAGGAGGATCTGGATGACCTTGTAAACTGGAGTAATAGGAATAGGATGAAATTTAATAGTGAGAAGTGTAAGGTCATGCATTTAGGGATTAATAACAAGAATTTTAGTTATAAGCTAGGGACGCATCAACTAGAAGTAACAGAGGAGGAAAAGGACCTTGGAGTATTGGTTGATCATAGGATGACTATGAGCTGCCAATGTGATATGGCTGTGAAAAAAGCTAATGTCGTCTTGGGATGCATCAGGAGAGGTATTTCCAGTAGGGATAAGGAGGTTTTAGTACCGTTATATAAGGCACTGGTGAGACCTCACCTGGAGTACTGTGTGCAGTTCTGGTCTCCCATGTTTAAGAAGGATGAATTCAAACTGGAACAGGTACAGAGAAGGGCTACTAGGATGATCCGAGGAATGGAAAACTTGTCTTATGAAAGGAGACTCAGGGAGCTTGGCTTGTTTAGCCTAACTAAAAGAAGGCTGAGGGGAGATATGATTGCTCTCTATAAATATATCAGAGGGATAAATACCAGAGAGGGAGAGGAATTATTTAAACTCAGTACCAATGTGGACACAAGAACAAATGGATATAAACTGGCCACTAGGAAATTTAGATTAGAAATTAGACGAAGGTTTCTAACCATCAGAGGAGTGAAGTTTTGGAATAGCCTTCCGAGGGAAGTAGTGGGGGCAAAAGATCTATCTTGCTTTAAGATTAAACTCGATAAGTTTATGGAGGAGATGGTATGATGGGATAACATGGTTTTGGTAATTAAATATTCACGGTAAATAGGCCCAATGGCCTGTGATGGGTTTTAGATGGGGTAAGATCCAAGTTACCTGGGAAAGAATTTTCTGGGAAAGAATTTTCTGTAGTATCTGGCTGATGAATCTTGCCCATATGCTCAGGGTTTAGCTGATCGCCATATTTGGGGTCGGGAAGGAATTTTCCTCCAGGGCAGATTGGAAGAGGCCCTGGAGGTTTTTCGCCTTCCTCTGTAGCATGGGGCACGGGTCACTTGCTGGAGGATTCTCTGCTCCTTGAGGTCTTTAAACTACAATTTGAGGACTTCAATAGCACAGATATAGGTGTGAGGTTTTTTTTTGTAGGAGTGGTGGGTGAAATTCTGTGGCCTGCGTTGTGCAGGAGGTCAGACTAGATGATCATAATGGTCCCTTCTGACCTAAATATCTATGAATCTCTCTCTTGTCTGTCACCAATGATTCCATCTGTACTGGCCTATTTAGAACATTAACTGCTAAATTCTGGTGTCTAGGAGACATTCAGACATGTATTCCAACTGTATGTGGATGATCTTAGAAGCAGAAATCAGTCCAAGGTCTTTTTCAGCCTCCAGATCTGGTTATAGGAAACAGTCTCCAATGCTCAAACACAGAGTTCAATCAATAACTCTCTCAGGCTATATAACCATGTGGTGTTAGTTCAAGATGTCTTGTTTCCATTGCCAGACACTAAATTAATCCCTTTCTCCATCCTGAATTTATCTAGCAGATGGTTCTAATATTCTCCACAGCACACTTGTACTTTAGCTGAGAACTCAGAGTCACAAAACAAATAATCTGAGAGTTTCACATAGATTCTCCTTGATAGGTATTCCCAAAATGTCTCATACAAATCACAGAAGGCTGAAGATCAAGCAACTCCTACCTTGAATCCTGTATCAAGTATTGATTGTTATCACCATGCAGTTAGACTCCAACACCATAGCATTTTGACAATGTAATAAGCCTCTAACTTCACGCTTCCTTTCACACTATGGGACTATGTGACGGGGTGTATCAGGCCCTTTGAGGCCCCCTGTTGGAGGCCTCGTGATTCTACCACACCCCACCCCAGGAAAGGAGCAGCAAAGATGGAGCCTTTAGGCCTGCCCAGAAAAACTGCAGAGAAGTAGCCAATCAGAGCGCAGCAGGCTCAGTTAAAAGTAGCTGTAGGACCTAAGCACGTTAGTGCCTGGCTAGGACCAGAGGAGCAAAGAAGGGTGCTCTTTTCTGGAGCTCAAGGGAGAACCAGAAAATGGGTTCTGGTGGCACTGGTATTTAATGAGAAAGAAGAGGAGTTGAGAACTTCAGCCCCAAGGTAAGGGTGAAGAGAAAGGGGCTATGTGGGAAGAGGCTCAGAGAATAGCAGCAGTGAAGAAGAGGTAGTAGTATGTGGCTACTGTTTATAGGCTCCCTGGATTGGGACCCAGAGTAGTAAACAAGCCCGGGTTCCCCCACCGGCCACTAGTGAAGTGGCCAAATCCTCAAGAAGGGCACAAATTTCATTTACAGGCCCAAGCAAAGGGCTGGAATTTAAAGGGCTCAGGGACAGGGCTGAAGACCTTGATAAGGCCAGACAGACTGTCTGGTAAACTCTTGGTTACCACCACCCCCAAAAGGGGACTGAAATTAAGGAGTGACCTGGCTGGAGAGCTGGAACACCAGACAACTGTTGAGGACACAGAGTCTCCAGGGAGAAAGAACTGGGGGTAGTGCTCCATAACAGGGCAGGGATAGGCTTCAAGCAACCCCAGAAGGGGCTTAGAACTGCTCAGAGACAGGAGTTCAGACACCAAAAAGGGCACAGTGATAGTCCTTGTTTGACTTTTGTCACCCCGGAAGGGATTAGTCCATTTCAGACTGTGTGTGACTTAGCTAGTGGGTCAGCCCTCCAAAGACGTGCCTGCAAAAGTCAACAACTTGCAGGCAGCACCAGGAAAAAGCGCAGGATCACACACAGCTGACAGGAGGTGCCCATGAGAGGTGAGTGCACCCTGTCACAGACTCCACATAAACCATTTCATAACTCTACCAGCTTGTCATACCACAGCCAAAAAGGCAGGTGTGCATCATGCCTTTAGCTTCACTGAAAAAATCCCTTCTCATATTCTAGTTATTTCTACGCCTAGTGTAAAAACACCATTTGGAGTGAGAAAGGATCCAAAGGTTCCTCATTTAAGCATTGTAGCTAAAACATTACTTCATAAGCTACTTACCCAGATCCACAGCATGGATCTGATGAAAGGATTTAGCCCTAAAGACAAAGGCTGTGAAAGGATTTTTATCTTATGGAAATACAGCCTTAAAACCAAATCCTGCCCTTGGGTACATATTTGCAACTCCCAATAAAGTTAAAAAAAGTTATGCACTTATCTAAAGTCACAATGTTGTCCCAAATAACTCATATGACCTCCTTCCAGAAGGGGCTGATGCACTGCTAAAGAACAAAGGTGAGCTAGGTTTCCAGTGGAGTGGGGACACCAACTCATTCTTTCCATGTTTATTTGTATGTGACCTAGGAATACACAAAGAAAAAAGTCCCATCTTGTTCCCCTCACCCACTCTCCAGAGCAGAAATTTGAACATAATTTAAGAGTTATAAAACTTTCTCCGGTTTCAGAGTAACAGCCGTGTTAGTCTGTATTCGCAAAAAGAAAAGGAGTACTTGTGGCACCTTAGAGACTAACCAATTTATTTGAGCATAAGCTTTCGTGAGCTACAGCAAGTGAGCTGTAGCTCACGAAAGCTTATGCTCAAATAAATTGATTAGTCTCTAAGGTGCCACAAGTACTCCTCTTGTTTTTGCGAAAACTTTCTCCTATAATCTATACAGAAATGATAAAATATAGTTTTTCAGAAGATCCTAACAGTAAGGAACCAAGGATAAGAAAATGCATAGCTACAGGAACCTACCTGTTCCAATTTCATTTCCTACACTTGGAATAATATCATCATTTAGACTTTCAAGCAAGTCTCCTTCCTCCAGTTTTCCTTCAATTTTGGTAATTGCCTTTGCAAGAGAAAAATCTGTGAAGTCCTCCAGGACGGCAACATCATCAGCAGCTTGTATATCAATGCTTCTTAGTTTTGCACTAAAATTACAAAATAAGAGATTTCTAGACTGAAGTTATGATATTCCAAATAAGCTACAAAAACAGTTAAATGGCAGTCATTTATAATTGTACAAAACCATTTAGCTATCTGCAGTCTGCTATTACCTTCATCTTTTACATTAGTAAAAAAGATACAAATGCCAAATTTGTTCTGTTTACCAAAATATATTTCCTACATTCATATTAGGTTCAAACTGGTAGCAACAAGTATCACCTATTGGCCTTCACGTCCAAGTCACTGTAGAACAGGGATGGGCAAACCTTTTGACCCGAGGGCCACATCTGGGTAGAAATTGTATGTCGGACCAAGAATGCTCACAAAATTGGTGTTGGGGTGAGGGCTCCAGCTGGGAGTGCAGGCTCTGGGGTGGGGCCAGATATGAGGAGTTCAGGGTGCGGGAGGGGGCTCCTGGCTGGGACAGGGTGTTGGGGTGCAGGGGTGGGGGTCAGGGCTCCAGCTGGGGGTGCAGGCTCTGGGGTGGGGCTGGGGATGAGGGGTTGGGAGCGCAGGAGGGTGCTCCTGGCTGGGAGCGAGGGGGATAAGGGCTGGGGCAAGGGTGCAGGCTCTGGGCAGCACTTAACTCAAGCAGCTCCCAGAAGCAGCGGCATAACCCCCCTCCGGCTCTTACGTGAAGGCGCGGCCAAACAGCTCTGTGCACTGCCTTGTCTGCAGGCACCACCCCTGCAGCTCTCATTGGCCATGGATCCCTGCCAATGGGAGCTGCGGGGGCGGGTGCAGCATGCAGAATCCCTTGGCTGCTCCTATGTGTAGGAGCCGGAGGTGGGGACATGCCACTGCTTCTGGGAGCCATGCAGAGCGGGGCAAGCCCCTGACCCTGATCCCTGGCTGGAGTGCCGGAGTGGGGCAAGCCCCAGACCCCGCTCTCCAATGAGATCTCAAGGGTCAGATTAAAACATCTGGAGGGCCAGATGCAGCCCCTGGGCCATAGTTTGCACCCCCTGCTGTAGAAGAAGTAAAACCCTTTGATTCAAATTCTCTTTGACAGCCATATTGTGTGCAGAGAAACTCTCATCTTCTTAGTGACAGGAGGCTGCAATAGCAGCGATTATTTAGCCTGGAAAGGGAAGGCTTTATTAAGATATTTAAAATTACAACATAAGTGTTCCTTTTGATAAGGATAATTATCTATATTGGTCTTCTGCCTTAGAGACTGTTGATCATTCTCCCCTCTCTTGGCTTCTGTAACTCTGTCCTCTCCTGCTTCCCCTCCAACCTCTTCTCTGGTATCTCCTATGGCCACTGCATGTACTCACCTCTCACAATCAGTTGGCAATGGCATCCTTCAGAATTCTGTCGTACTTATTCACTATTTCTTCTTTGGTGACCTTCATCTGTTCTAAATTCAGATTTCCAAATCCATTTTGCTTGTCCTGATTGCAGCTTCCTGTCCTATTTCACATCTACTATATCAAATTCACTCACCCCCAAGATTGAGCTGCTAATCTTTTTTATTAATCCCTCTCTGCTCTCCTATTCCTGACAACTCTGCTATCCTCCATCTCAAGTGCACAACCTTGGTGTCATCTTTGACTTCTCACTCTTTCCCCCTCACAGCCAGTGACTCTTGCTGTTTCATCTAATTCCACTGAAGTCCATCCCTCCCTCTGTCATACATATGCTAAAATTTACCATCTCATCCCTTGATTACTGAGATATCCTCCTTACTCTGCTCCTACCTGCATTGTATCAAAAAAGCTATTTGGCCCTCTCCTTCAACTTGAAATGTCACCTGTCTCCCTCTGACGGGGTTTACAGAGCCTTCACTAAGACTAAAGGAGCAGTACTGGGGTAAGAAGGCCCCGCCCTTCAGCAGCTGCAGAGCATGCTCCAAATGGATGGCCTGCTTAAAAGGAAACTGACAGGCAAGAAGGGGAAAAGTGAAGGAGAGACTGGCTGCAGGCAAGTAGCCAGGCTGTAGCTTCTGGGACGGAGAGATCTATTTACTCTGGGTAAGACACAATTGGGCAGCGAAGAGCCTGACCCCCTTTTTCTTGCCCCTTCTCCCTGACAAGGAGGAGCAAGTGGACATTAGAACAGGGGTGGGCAAACTTTTTGGCCCAAGGGCCACACTGGTGTTGTGAAACTCTATGGAGGCCGGGTAGGGAAGGCTGAGCCCCCCCGAAATGGCCTGGCCCCAGCCCCTGCCCCCTATCTGCACTTCCCGCCCCCTCAGAACTCCTGACCCATCCAACCCCTCACCCTAACTGCCCCTCCTGGGACCCCACCCCCTATCGCCTGTCCCTTGACTGCCCTGACCCCATCCACACCCCTGACCGGCACCCTGGGCTCCCACGTCTATCTAACCGGCCCCGTTCCCTGACCACCCCCTGGAACCACCTGCCCCCTATCCAACCCCGCCCCCTATCAACCCCCCTCCCTACTCCCTTACCATGCCACTCAGAGCGGCAGGAGCTCGCAGCCCCGCCGCCTGGCCGGAGCCAGTCACGCCGCCTGTGCTGTCTGGCAGGAGCAACGGGCCAGAGCACTGGCAGCGCGCTGAGGCTGTGGGGGAGAGGGAACAGTAGGGGAGGGGCCGGGGCTAGCCTCCCCAGCCGAGAACTCAGGGGCCAGGCAGGACGGGCCAGATGTGGCCCGCAGGCTGTAGTTTGCCCACCTCTGCACTAGAAAATGAGCTGGGAACACCCAACAGACAATTTGAACTATTGAGACTGTGAGAGCAGTCCGCTGCTGAGAGGGAAGCAAAGCGCCATGACCATTCTACAAACTGAAGCAAGAACATGAGGAAAAAGGAGGTGGCCCAGAGGTGATTAGTTTTTTGTACCAGCCAGAGGGAACTGAGACTCTCCTCACTCCTTTGGGCTGGAATCTGGTGGAGAGGCAGGGCCTGGGGTCCCCAACCCTTCCCCCTCCACCTGACCAGGGCAATCCAGGGAGCACCAGGGGATGGGAGAACTGTAACTTTACCACTAGGTCTTCGTATTTCTTGGCAAGACCATCCCAAGACTCAGACTGTTGAGCCATGGGCCTGCCCCCTAGGCCTGCTAGCCCCTAGTGAACCCTATCACACTCCCTTTCTAAGTTTTATACCATATCATCAGCACTTTATAAAGAGATTAGGGCTAGTAGATTAATTTTCTCCCTACTTCCATCAATCAAAACTTCTCACAGTATTAAAGTACCCTACAAATTTTGCCCCTCCCTTTGCCTCTTGTCTGTCATCTTGGTGAATCTTGAGCTCAGATACCACTGTAATGGGCACACTAAAATATGTGGATAGATGCCTTCGGGACCTATGGGCCTTACTCTTCCCCTTTTTCAGCTTCAGTGACTCTGAACTGCAGCGCTCAAGCGCATTCATTCCAGATGCCTCTAGTAGAATGCTTTCCAAACCACAACCAATAGGTAGAGATCTGCTTATTCCTCATTCATTGAGACAAAGTTTAAATCACAGCCTTGACAAGTCCTTTGTTTTAAATTTTTGATAAGCCACAGTTTCATTGCTGTGGTGTTAACCAAGGCTGCTCATTAAAGATTTCCAGCTGCTTTATGTAGGCGAGCATAGAGCAGATATATAAATAAGTAAACTGTAAGACATTTCCAACACAAAGTATATTTGTATAGATGTGTATCAAGATAAAAACAATCAACTAAAACTATTCTCATTTCATTACCAAAGTATAGATTTTAAATAAATACAAATACAGTGTACAATTAATGTACCTTGAAGTTGTTCTCTTTCCCTTGCTGCCAGAGTGTGGTCTGTTCTGAGCTGTAGACATGGAACCAGATTTCTTATTTGGTTGCTAGGAAAAAAGTTTCAGTAGTCAGGATCATATTTATGATAATAGCCTATGACACTTTTTCTAGCACAACTATTTTTCCATTTTCCTGAGGTCAAACTATGACAGTCAAAAGGAATATTTTAAACAGTCTGATTTTCAGAGCCTGAGATATCCAAGAAACTAATACTTTTTTTGTCTAATTTGCAAATGTTTTTACTGCTACTGCATGTGCAGACTTGTATTTGCATGTACAAGTGACTAGACACCTATTTATTTGCACACTCAAAACTGACTTGCATGTGCAGTCATGAGTATGTACAAATAAGGTACACAACTGTTACTGAGCCATTAATATACAAACACTTCTAATGTACTACAACTAAATAAGCAAGATTGTTCAACCTAGAAACCAAGTTGAATCCATCATATGCTTGGATCATGAGTACAATCTCAAGTTAACACATTGCTGTTGAAAGCGTTTACCACCCCTTCTAAGTCACCAATGGAATTAGCATATTTTTAGTCTTGCTATATCTTCCTTCTGCAGTGAAGTTATTAAGTAACTTTCAGAGCTTACTCCCAAATTAAGATTATCCAAGAATCAGCTTTCTTGGCTACAGTCTTTCTCAAAGGAAACACTCTGGAAACTTTAGCTGAATCCCTAAAGAATGCAATGTAGCTGAAGTTTAAGAGGCTAGTGAGTCTTTGCATTTGTTCCTGGCCTCATTTATCCATTATTTTCTTCTCATAATATAAAGTTATTTTGCATGTTAACTTCTTTAAGAGGACTTTAATTGAAAAATAATGGTATTGCCATTAACATTACACAGACAAGAGAAGAAATACACAAATTTTGTCTAAGAAAAAAAGACAGCATTATAAAATTTTACGTCACCTTTAATCTAAAGATTTCAAAATGCTATACATACTGAAATAGCAGCTCCATTTTACATAGGTGTAAAATATGGCCCAGAAACTAAGCTTGTCTACACATGAAATGCTACAGCAGCACAGTTGCATCGCTACAGCACTTCAGTGTAGACACTAACTATGCTGACAGGAGGGGTTCTCCTGTCAACATAGGTAATCCCCTGCCCCGAGAGGCAGTAACTATGTTGAGCTAGCACTGTTTGCACTGGAGGTTAGGTCAGTTGAACGATGCTGCTCTGGGGCTGTGGATTTTTCACATCCGAATGGCATAGGTAAGCTGACAATGTTCTAGTGCAGACCAGGCCTAAGTGTCTAGTGTAAGGTCACCTAGCAAGTCAGTAGCACAGCAATTTACAAAAATAGAACCCAGGAGTCTTATCTCCCAGATTTCTGCTTTAAACACCCCATACATTTTCGCCACTCAGTACAGTTTCTAGAATGGTAGACATATCTATCTGGTAATTCCATTAACAAGCAAAATTTGCAGATTTCAGTACCTTAATATGCGAAAGTGTAAGGATTGGCAGTTCAGGAGAAAGCCCATCTCTGAAAAAATAAAACTAAAGTAAATTGTCTTGTAAACTCACAATAAAACAAATACTTAAAGAAAAAATATTCTGAAATTAATTGTGCTTTTTATTCTGCTGGTTCTGACATTTTACATACCTCAGACCAAAACAGTAAAAGTGAAGGTAAGATTGGAGAAAATGTACCAATCACTTTTTCCTTTTTTTTACTAAAATTATTTTTCTTTTAATCCAATAAGTACACTTGGTTTGGGAAGTCAGTGTCTTCAATGATAAAGAATAAAAGAAGTTCAAGACTAAGGGCTGATCCATGAAAGAAAGTTTAAATCCTTTACCATGTGGTAGGTTGAGATGAGTTAAGTTCCCAATGCATCTCTGTGGAAGCAAATAAAAAAAACCCCTGCAAATAACTTATTTATGTGATTTCTTACCCATTTCTTGAGCCTCCTTCACTGCTGATCATAAAGGGATAGAATTGTAGTTCTGACTGAGCCCACACACAGGGACATATATGGGGAAATAAAACCTATCTCACATACACAGGCTGCTCCTGATATGGTACATCTATTTAATGGTAATTGTTTGCACAAACAACAAAAAAATATGGTTTCAGAGTAGCAGCCGTATTAGTCTGTATCCGCAAAAAGAAAAGGAGTACTTGTGGCACCTTAGAGACTAACAAATTTATGTGAGCATGAGCTACAGCTCACTTATGCTATTCTCAGCCTCTACTCAAGTGGTCTGTTAGTAAACAACACTACTAACTAAACAGGGCAGGAGGGTGTGCCATGTGGGGATTGGTGATGGTCATGTGACTTTCCAAGACCATATTTTAAAAGTCTGTGACTCAGTGGGCCAGGTAGGGAGTGGAGGTATCACCTACAGTTGGCCTTTCTATGGTAATAAGCTTGATAAGACAATCCAGGAAAGCTGGTTGAACAGAACTGTGAAAAAGCCTAGGAGGCGCCTAGGGCCAGGACAGCAAAAGACCCTGAGGATGGTACACTCAGAAGAAAATAACCTGGACAAAACAGCATGGAGGGAAGTTGACCCTTTCACTTAGCAAACTGGGATTTCGGCAAAGATGGGTAAACGTCCCCATCTCCTTCTACAAACAGGGCAAAAGGACTGCTGATCGTAGTAGGGGTGTAGAAAAGGAAGTGCAATCCAGCTTGAGTGAAGACATTGTGTGGCCCTGTGAAGGTGGACCCTGAGCAACCATGGGAAGAACTATCTGTTCTGAGGAACGCCAGAAGATGGTTTTATGTCCGTTAGACTTGTTTTGGCCCCTCCAGAAGTGGTGGAGGACTTGCATGACTTAGCCAAAGGGCTAAATCATATCAGGGATCCAACACTGCTGAGAGTCAGAGGACCACCAAAGGAAGAAAGTGGATGAACCAGAGTAGGGACACTGACGCAGATATCCCCCTTTGCTTCCAACTGGGTAAAATGATCAGATATGAATGGCCATCCACACTGTTTCGCCCTTGCTTCTTCCTTCTGGTAATACCCCTTCCTGGACTCCTCCTCTATTCCACCAGCCTTTGACTGTTTTCCCAGCTCTCTCGCCTTCTGCTGTGAGAAGTCCAACCCTACGCCATTCTTCCATTCCCCATCTTTCCACCGAACCACAGGCTTTTTGTTGTATAGTCTTGGCTGGTTGCCTGACTCCCTCAGTCAGACAGCTCCAAACAATCCCTCCTGCAGACATTTCCAGTGTTCCTGGTCTTAAATGGATGAACCCTAAATTATGCTTGGAGACATAGCACCTGCTCTTAAAGATGCTCCCTGACTGTTACAGGCAGAAACAGAGAACCCTGAACTATTTGACCAGATATTGAGAGCTGAAAATTAGGTTACAAATTAAATAGGTTAAAAAGGAGAGTGTGCTGGCCGTAAAATACTACTTTAAAAATTATTTTCAGACACAACATCTGCCACCTGTTACTTGGTGTTAAAAACTAGATAAATGTTCTTCCCTCTGCATCTTTTTGCTCCTTTCATTCCACTCTAAACCAGCTGTAACACCTGTACCTGTTAGGGCTGTCAGAGGTGTGCTACCAAACACCACTTTAGACTTAAGCATGTACCAGATTTCTCTCCTGTGACTGACTAAGATTGCTTGCCTTTTATACTCTCTCCTGAAATTTCTACATACATGTGCCACTGACTCCAGGTGGCTTCTCCTAAACCAAACTTTCCTAACAGTACATACTCTGTTTAAGAGCACCAAGCTGTGGCTGATCAAGGACACTTGTCATGCTCAAAGACCACCCATAGATGTTCAAGAAAAAGGCAATATCCTGTAGGTTACTGCTGAGAATATTTATAACAAAAAAAACCCTTGTAAGTTTGGGGCTGCGGGTTGTTTGGTGTTTTGTTTTTTGCTTTAAATAGATGACTGTTGTGGCAGATAAATGGTCCATGTTGAGATGCATCTATTCTCTTCACAAAAACCATTTATCTTCTACCTGAAGCAATATCAAAACGGAGGAGGGTCATGTCTCATGCTGTACTACTTATCAGTAAAAACATAGTGCAATTGAACACATAGTAATCAGAGCTGTAGGAACACAGCAGGATTCTGTAAGCAAAAAATTGGTGTCTAATTTACACATTTTAGAAGGAAATAAGAACTTTATTCCCCCCAAGAAAAGAGAACTTTTCTTATATACAATCTGTTTGCTGTTTAGGAAACCCTCTGTTATACTCAGTTTACTTGACAGGATTTGGTATGCCAGCAAGATCAATGTCAACTACAGTAAACCACAATTTTTAGCGGGATCCTAAACTTTGAGCGCTCTGTCTCAGAGTCCAGTACTTTTATTCTTGTGGCACAGGAATATGTCATTACATAACAACCCTTTTTATAGTGTCTTTCATTAGTAGAGCTGA
Source organism: Eretmochelys imbricata (assembly GCF_965152235.1). Lineage (NCBI taxonomy): Eukaryota > Metazoa > Chordata > Testudines > Cheloniidae > Eretmochelys > Eretmochelys imbricata. Next base: position 59,715,134 of record NC_135581.1, read on the forward strand.
AAATAAGTCAGATTAATTAAAACCTATACAGTTGGTATACCCATTTTATAGCCAGAGAAACAGACTGAGAAAGGTTAAAGTGTGGCTAGAAAAGGACTATAAAAAGACTTTTTTTCTACAACATATCTGAATATCTGCTATCTTACTGACAAATCAAAAATTTTACTATTCTTCTTAAATACAGGAGAAATGCAGCTTTGGAAAAGGAAAATGGATTCTTTTCTGGGTCAGGAGTCATCTGGTATAGTGTAGAGACACAGTAAATGCAAACTTTGAAGAAAGTAAACATAAGCTTAATATGTAGTATATTTGTTGCTAATTATATCTTAAAGCAAAAAAAATCCACTTACATGTCTTTTTTTTCCATTTATCTCCACATGGCCACTGAAAATCCACTAAATCAGTTTTACTTCCACGTTCTTAGTGCTGCAATATCTGCATTTCACCCACTGGAGTGGATGGTTTAAAAATGACTTTATCAATGTTTTAAACAAGTGAATAGTTTAACTGCAGCCTTATAAAAATTTGTTTTCATAATACTTCAATTTTAGGACACAGTTAACTGCACTCCCTTAACTTTTTATTTTGAGGTTTAGAAAATACTTTGGTTTGTATAAAGGTTCAGTTCAGTTCTTACCACCTCTGTCTTCATTTGGATACCTCAAATCCAGACAGAAACAGGTCTCCACGCTCACCTTACTTTAACAATGGGAACTTCACTCACATTCAAACCTCCCTATTCACAAACACAAAAGTGTTACTCTTACTCCAAGAAACTGGAGAGTCCTTCCAAACATGTTTTGTGACTAAGGTTTTTTTTTGTTTGTTTTTACAGTTGTGATCTAGCTATCTCAGTGAGCTATTAGTGCTGCTAGTATCAAAATGACTGCAGACTGTGGAGCCTTTTTTGCGTGGCAACAGACATCCAGAACAGGGTCTTCCTACCCAGTTTTCCTCCTATTCCCATCCTATTGGCTAGCTACAATCACTGAGGGAAGGGTAGGATTCATGCCCTCCTCCACGGCTGCTGACAAAATACTCCATTACATATTGCTTAAAGAAATCTTAAAATGCAACAATTCTATTCTTAGGAAAACAAGAACATCCCTTTCTTCAGCATATGAATTTGTTTCTAACATCTCTAACTCCGTCTGACCTAAAACTCAATTTGTTTGCTAAAGTGTTCAAATCTATTTAATTTTAAAGGCACTGTTCACAATCCCATATTTGCCTGCCACCCTGGGTGGGTGTTGTGTTGTGTGTGTTTGTTTGTTTGTTTGAAATCCTTAAGAAATGAAGATTGTGCAAGTCATTTGAGATGTGAAATTAAAGCCTGAAAAGGTTCACAAATAAGTATCTAGGCTGGTGGTCACATCAAAATAGCAGCTAATGTTTACAATCGCTTTCCGGCACATAAACATGAGGTGCGCGTGCATGAGTGAATCCTTTGTGTTTGCTAATCCTATTCAAAGCCTATAGTATGCCTAGCCATGCGCGCACACCCAGTTCCCACCCCTGTGCGCCTGGCCATGCCCCGAAGAGGAAAAGCATAAACAAAAGCTGGTCCTTTAGAGTAAACACTATAGTTGCTTTGTTTCTCAATGTAAAATATTAATAACTTGGAGGAAGAGAGACTATGCGACAAAATACTTCAGAATGGTCTTGAGGTATATTTAAAGAAATGCACCTAGCCTTACTTTAGTGTCCC